>NC_138191.1:68169501-68780929 GCF_964194105.1 Spermophilus citellus | reverse complement strand
TAATTATACAATAAATTCTTTATCAGATGATGCAATAGGAGAGAATTTACAATCAGGCTGCAGAGTGTGCCCAATAACCAATCCCACGACACAGTTCAGAGACCACAGGATGCTCACATGCTAGAACGTTCACCAGGGGAGTGATGTGGGTGAAGTTCTCCCTTGAGATTACCCACATGGGACTTCTCCAGCCAAGGATTAATAGTATTTGACCAACATGGGCTTGATGTTGGGCAACATTTCAAAATGGAGATCTATCAGTAAATGGAATAGTCTCCCAAGGGAACTAATGGGAGTATAATTGCTTTCCTCATTTAAAACTGAGCCAGACAAAGCCCTTCTGGAAAGAGCCATGATATTATGCCATGGTGATGGACTGCATGACTCATGAGGGCTCTTCCATCTCTAATTTTATGACATGAAAAATAAAGAAACACATTAAAATTAATGTATTTTAGCACTTATCCATCTATCACCCCAAAATAATTCATAGCTGAAAGAAAAGGACAAATAACAATTTCCAAAATCTATTACTAATCATAAGAAAGCACTACCATCGGAAATAAAGAGAGGCCACCAACTAATTCATGGCACCTTTGATTAACACTTAGGGGACCTGCCAGAAAGCGAACCTCTCAGTGCTCTGCCTTTCAGGACTGTATTTAATAACATAGCTAATATTCTTTTTGGAGAAAAGAAAAGGCATTTCAGCATTTCATAAGCTCTCTGCCACTGTTGTCATTTCGCTGTTTGTTATCATAGCAATATTTCACACAAAACAAAACTCAGATGTCACTGGGTATGAAATATGTCCAGCAGTTCTCTAAGTGTGGTCTCGCAACCCCGGAGACTCCCAGGACTCTTTCAGTGTGTCCATAAAGCCAAAACCATTTCCATAATGATATGAACATGTTATTTGCATTCTTTACTGTCATTCTCTAAGGCTAGGCTACAAGACCTACCCCAAATTATCAGAAAAGTCTATTAAAATGCATATCTCTGTGAGACCTGATTTTTTTTTCGTACTTAACCAAAACAGCATATCGCTATAAATTGAATACAGAGGCAGATATGAGAATTCATCTTTTTTCTATTAAGTCAAACATTGAAGAGATTTGAAAAACTATGAAGTAATGCCCCCTCTGCTCACTATTATTTTGGACAATAAAATTTAAAATATGCTATTTATGTCAACATATTATTGTTTATTTTAAAATAAATTAATAAATGTGGTAAATATATCTTCATTTAACTGCCAATAGAATAAGTATCCATATCTATAACCTACATGAGAAAAAAAATTTCAGTTTTTCAACAATGTATCAATAATGTCTCTGAGCATAAAAGGAGCTTCAAAACCAAAAAGTTTAAGAACCACTGACCTCAACACTTAAAAATTTCTAGATTCATTCTATGTCCTGGGGGACATAGAATGGTATTCCTCTGCTTCTTTCATTTTAAGCAATATTTCTAGAATGTTGTCTTTATTTTATGGATTCACTTCATCACATCTCCCAATTTTTTATTTGTTTGTTTATTAACCTCCCTTATTCCTATAGGGTTTTATCCTCCCCAAATCTACTCAAACCTCTCTTATATCATGATCAATGATGTCTGTCTTAACTGGATAGGGATCATTTCTCACTCCAAATCTTAGTCACTTTACCACTTCAGAGTTGATCCTTCCTCTATTTCTATTCAGCATCCAGTCTCCCATATAGCCTTGGTTTTCCTCTACCTCACAGGACATTATACTTTGTAGTACCCCCTCTTCTTGATTGTGGCTTATATTATGATATATATATATATATATGAATTATATTATGAATTATACATATGATATTGCTACAGGGATCAGTCTTTGGTTCATGTTTTTCCATTCCCTTTTCTTGGATTACACAGTTAAACCCATGATATCAACAGCTATCAACATGCAATAATTTTGAATGTCTACATCTTCAATTATGACATTTTTCTTGAGCTCCAAACTCTCACCACTACTACCTATAGTCCATCACCATCTAAATATCTAAAAGGCATCATCATCTACAACCTTGCTCATCCCTTTTTCCCCACTTCATTAAATGACACCGCAGCTTTTTCTAATGCTTAAGCCAAAAAACTAAATGATATCCTCTCCTTTTCATTACACCCAACATTCCATTCATCAACCAGTTCTGTGGTCTCCATCTTAAAAAATATATCTCAATCTAAAAATATCTTATAAACTCTACTTTATTGTCCTCCTGCAAACCACATTATATCCTGTATAGACTAGTCCAGTGGCCTCCTTACTCATTTCCTGCTTCTGCTTTTGCCATTTCACCATGTCAACCTAATAACATCTTCAGAATAATCTGTTTAAAATGTAAATTAAATATTGTAATGACACACAATGCCATTTGGGTCAATGATGGACCACATAAATGATGGTGATTCCATAAAATTAAAACAAAGCTGAAATATTCCCATTGCCAAGTGATGTCTATGCCGCCCTAGCAGCATAGTACAATGCCTTAACCACGTGTTTGTTGTGATACTGGTATAAACAATCCTACCATGCTGCCAGTCTTTTAAAAGTTTAGCACATACAATTATGATACATATTACTTGATAATAAATGACAATTTGCTGGTTTATGTATTGTCTAGTGCCGCAGTCCGGCTGCAGCAAAATAACGGGGGGGGGGGGGGGGGGGGTGACGAACAACTTGTGTACTTTGATACAGCAGGAGTGGGAGCCGTTTATTGTAGGACAAGAGGGGTATATATACATTCCACACAGCTTATCTTAATTAACATAAACTAGATACAGCAGTCAACCAATAAGGAATCTCCACACTTAATGGCTCGCTGGCATTACTTCACAAACCACTCCCTCTGGCAAAATGCCAGGTGCCATCTTGACTTGTTTACAGACTCTAATAGACTAGACTATTAATTATTATTTTAGAATATGCTTCTTCTAATAATCTTAAAAAAAATAAAAAACAGTCCCTGGGTTCCTGTGAAACATTATGCTGTGTGAACACCATCTTCCGTCTCACAGACTCCTGTGTCTCATGTTTACTGTGTCTCTTGATTGTATCAAGAAGCCATGTCAAGTGGTTGAACTACCTAGGCTTGTGAAAGTACACTCTAGGATGTTCTCACAATGACATCATCAACTGGGCTGCATTTCTCAGAACATTTTCTCATCATTAAGCAACACATGAATATGCCATTAAACCACTTTCCAACCACATCCTTTAACTTTTTCCTCTTTTTCTCATGACAAGTGGTATGGCCACTCCTGCATCCCTATTTTCATCCATTAGCTTCCTCTCCTTTGATGACTCTCTCCCATCTACATTAGACTAGGTAGAATCCCTTAAGCATACCCTTCTCACCAATCTTCAAGATTTTCACACTTGCTTGACTAATACTCTGACCCCACATCTTTTCATAGCTTTTTCTTCAAAATTATTCAATTTCCAAATCATGTGTCATCTTTTTAGAGGGGTTTCTTGACTATTTTATCAAAATTTACACATTTTTTCTGCTTAATTTTCTTCATTATATTTATCTATCTGAAAATGTGCATTGATTCATTCCCTTACATACAGCCATCCTGAGTCCTACAATGACAAAAGGTTTGGTCCCATCAATTTTCCTTGAGTGAGGAACAGAACCTCAATCCTAGGGACAGCAAATAAATAATAATTATGGTGGTGGTACTGGTTCACCTCTATTTTTATCAATAGAATCTAAGCTTTTTGTGTGACAAAAACTCTGTCTTACTCATTTTTACATATAACAACATTGGACACAATATCTAGGATATAGCATAAATTAAACATTTGATGAATGAAAAAAATAATGTTCAAAATTAATGATTAATGCTTACAAAATACTTTCTTATTTTGTAATAAGCTGGGGTAGGGAACCCCAGCTGATAATAAAAATAGCTCTAAACAATAAATTTTCTTCCCTTCTTTTTATTTGCAAATATTCACCCTGTGATATGTAAGGAGTGTAAGACTGAGATCATCCTGAAAGTGTACTTTTTATAATAACAAATCATATGATCTTTATTCAGAAACAATGTAATAAATGAGCGGAAGAATCCCCTACAAATTAGAAAAATAAACAAATGGGACTCAAATGTGTTTTTCTTATAATTATCCTATATTCTGTAATGATAAGAATTTTTTAACTAATTGATTGTAACTCTGGGATTAGTAAATACATGGATGATGTAGCAGATACAGAATGAACCTTCTTCAAAGAAAAGGGAAAATGTATCCAAACCAAGAAACTAAACCATATCTTGAACTTCGTCAAGTTCATAGTCATAACTTGTAGGGTTCAAGTGATCTAATTGAGAAATATTCTTTTTTCTTTCTTTCGTACCAGGGATGAACTCAGAAGCACTTAACTACTGAGCCACATCCCCAACCCTTTTTCTGTATTTTATTTAGAGACAGGGTCTCACTGAGTTGCTTAGTGTGTTGCTAAATTGCTGAGGTTGGCTTTGAACTCGGGATCCTCCTGTCTCAGCCATCCAAACCGCTGGGATTACAGGAGTGTGCCACTATACCTGGCATATTTTCTATATATGGATTGCTTAAAATCTAGTGGAGACATAAAGGGCATGAGAGAATTTGTTTCAAAAGTAGCAAAGCATTTGTTATGTTTATGCATAGTTCCTTCATATGTTTATGGTGGGGGTGAGAGTGGTCATGCTAAGCATCTCAGATATCTGACCTCATCCCAGGACATTAATGTTTTGAGGTTGAGCCTCTGCATAACCTCCGGAGACAATATTTTCTTAGCTGAAATATGGAGCATTTGTCGCCTAATTTCTGATTATCTGAGAGTGTTTATGTTCAGAATCTGAAAAATTTATTTAGTTTTTCTTATATCTCTTAGGGATAGTTTTGTCATTAATGAAATAATGAAACCATTCCTGTTGGAGGGTGGGTCAGTTGGCATTGCTTTTAACAAAGAAAGCATACATGGATGATGTAGCAGATACAGAATAAGCCTTCTTCAAAAGTTGCTGAGTTGCTTAGTGTGTCGCATCAGAAGAATGTAACCTCTTATTGAGCCAGAAAGACATTATCACTGTGCTCAGCATGTTGATATGATTTTTTGCATCTCATTGTGTGTGTGTGTGTGTGTGTGTGTGAGAGAGAGAGAGAGAGAGAGACTTCCTGAAAACCCGGATTTGGTTCCAGTGCATTTATTTCATTTTGGTGGAAATATAAATAACATTAAATCATTTGGGCCTGGCTTCACACAGCATGGACAGGCTTTTGGCTTGAGTTTTCCTGTAGCATTTGTTCTTTGAGCTTAGGAGCCCTTAAGCATTTGGTGCACTTAAAATAAAACAACAAGTAAATAATTTGAATTCATCTGCCCGTTATTCAGATTCTTCAATAGGAAGTCTATGGCTTTTAAAATAAAAGCATTACTGTTCAAATTTAAGTATTCTGTGTGGTATGTGTCTCCATAGTCTCAAAAATAGAATTGGAGGAAATTTTGAAGATTGTGCATCTTCCTTGATGTCCTGGGAGGGCCAAGGAAGAGAAACAGAAACAGGATATTCTTTTCCACAGTGTGGAATAAATTACACTTTTATGTAACATTTTTATAAATTTAATTTGAAAATTACCCACAAATCTAGTTTACTTCTTAAAAATAAGTGTTCAGAAGATATTTACAATTAGTAAGACATGGCTGCAAAAATCCCAAACAGAATCAGGAAGACAGGAATTGCAAACTTCAAAGCCACCCTTTCCCCTAACCCTCAAGTCCACCCAAGAGCATGTCTCTTTTTAATCTCTGAAATTTCATGCAAGCCTGGAGTCTGGCTCTGACTATAAGGCAGGAAATGGCCCACATGCAGCATCCAGGAAAGGTTAAAAAATAAAAACAAGAAAAGCACAACTATTTTTTTAAATCTGATACTTTTCAAAATTTATTTGGAAGAAGGGTTGGATTGTGATTTTTGTTTATTTTGTTTTAAAATCGCCTATTCCCAAATGGATGGCGTTGAGTTGAGGTGAGGACAAGCTGGCTTTCTGCCTGCAGGCTCTTCCTTGTTATACCCAAAGGGAATTCTAGAAGGATTTGGAATTCTTCAGATCTTTAGCTTGGACACCATGGGTGGAGCCAGGCAAACAGTGTTCAGCTGATGGTTGCTAATTAAATGCTTGCCCAGAGACCTCAACTGGCCAGGCTATTCTACAAAAGAGGAAATAATACCCCATGAGATAACTGGGGGAACGGGTATGTGTGTGTCAGGGGGAGCAGTGTCTGGAAAGCTTGCTAGAAACTGGAGATGCTGACTTGGAGTTCATTTCTCTCTAAAGAAAAGTCAGGTCAAAGAATGCATCTGTTAGCTTTAAGTTTACCCACAATAAAGGGGCAAAATTGAGGGCGGGGGTGGGGGGAAGAGCTAAAATAGTTCTTCTAAAATTAATGAGCAGTCAAGTAAATACAGTGAGACTATTACTCTTTTAAACTCAGTAATTAACAAAATGTTTCAAAGTGATAAATGCAAATTTTATTCTCCTTTAGATTGAAGGATGCATAAACAGCAGTTCTATTTATTGTTTTTAATTGACAGATATATTTATATCTATTTATGTTATATAACATGTTTTGAAGTGTATATCTGCTGTGAGATGGTTAAACCTAGTTAATTAACAAATTCTTAAACATCAGTTCTAATCCTTCCATAGCTCCCTAACTGACCCAGTTTGGCTGGGTTAGCTCCAATTTACACTGAAGTAATTATTAATAGTGTCCTCTTTTACTCTCAAAAGAGTTAGTTTGCATAATAAATTATATGGTCACTCTTTCCATGACCAATGACTTAAAATAAGTTAGACTGTTTCTAGTCATATATTACATTGTGATAATTAGGTAATCATTGACAAGCCTAGTAAGTCTAATTGTATCAAAAACTTCTTAAAGGGCTGACCAGAGTGAAGGATCCAACAGTGGTTCAGCAATTAGTTGTAGTAAAGCATGAACCCAAAACAAATTAACTGTCATGAGGTTGCCAAAAAGAAGCTAATAAGCCATCTTAAATTGCATAAATGGAAGCCTAATGTACAAAATCAGGGAAGATATTATTATATTTTTTTTCTGTGTTTTTCAGCTTGCACCTCAAGAGTAGTATTTCTTTCTAGGCATTTACTGTGAGACTCATTAATAAATTGAAACACTTTCAGAGAACAACCACCAGGATGCAACCATTTTTGGAAGTGGAAATGGGACAGCTCAAAGAGCTAATGAGGTACCCAAAAGGAAGGAAACCTCTCAGCCCTGCTAAATGTCTTCAGATACTTAAAGACTTATCATATAAAGGAGAGAGTTGACTTATTCTGTAGATCTAAGCAGCAATACAATATCTATTCAGTGTAAGGGGAAACTTTTTAGCTAACAAAAATCTTCCAAATATGGAATAAGATGTTTTTGGAGATAGTAAACATGGATACAAATGTGCAAGTGGAAACTAGATGCTATCTTAATAGAGAAATTGTATAAATTGATGCATCATGTAGAAGATAAGAGTAATGAATTCTAAATTCCTTTCGAACTCTGTATAATATAATTCAAATGAAATAGTACCCTGGTGATTCAGGAAAATCCTCTACCCTATCATTTATCACCACCACCATGTCTACAATTTAAAGGGGTTTTGAATTGTTCACACTGTCTCTTATTTACCATAAATACAATAATATTGTGAGATTAATCTTTCTCATCCCATCAGTTATTAGTACCATTGTCTAAACCTTGAGAGCTCATTAGACATGTAAATTCCTGAGCTGGCCCTACTCCAGGTATACTTCACCAAAATTTTTGGGAAGGTGCCCAGGAAACTGTAGGAGAAACAAATTCTGGAATGGTCTAAGGGTCTGAATCTGTCTACCCCTCAGCATTTAGTATACACTGAGAACCTTGGAAAATTCTGACGTCAATTTTATCTTTGAAAATTAGAAACAGATAACTTTGTCTCAAACATAATTATTAATTTCCCTTGCTTTAAGGTTGTATAGGATCCTTTAGGAAGCATATCACACACACAAAAAAAAAAGTGGGTGAGGGTGGGACCACTGGCTCAAACACCTCAAAACTTGAAAAGATGGAGTTAGATTTAAATTTGATTCTGAGAACTTGGCATCATCAGGGTGATGCCCGTTTCTGCTTGCTTCACTCCACTTGACTCTTTCCCTACCTGGATATCTTCATGTGGCAGCCAGATGCCCACAAGAGTGGCCTCCAGCATTCTTACAACTAAATTTCACTGAGAAGTAGTGAGCATTTTTTAAAGAGCTTGGAGAAGTTCTGGGGAGGATTCTGATTAGCCTGACTCGGCTCACATGCTATCCCTGGAGACAGAAGGCTGAGGTGTTGCCCTGTTCCTGCCATCTGAGCTAGCAAAATTACCAGGGAAGAGCAATTGGGCAGCTGCACGCCTACCACAAACAATAATAAACCGAACTAAAGAAAAGAAGGAAACCACAATCCTTTTCTACTTTTTTTTCTCCAACAAGATGACCTTTTTCATGACACTTAATAGCAACTGACCTGAGCCACGATGGGATCATGCTGTATGTTTATAATCTCTGCCAGAAACAATCACAATGCATTAGGAAAATCTTCACTCTGTGAATACAATCCAGTTGGCTTCTGTGGATTTATAGTATAAAAATGTGATCTTATGTTGTATATAGTTCATCACTAGCTCATGCTACCTATCTGCCAAACTTGAAAAGTTGCTGATAACAGTGTCTCTTCACCCTGCCTTTTTCTGGGCTCTCCTCCAAGTAGCTCATTAATATGGTTGAGTTTCTAATCTAGATTAAAATGTTCCTTTCATAAAAGACAACAGTGGAAAGTCTATAGACAGTACAAATATCAAGGTATGAATCACATAATTGAGGTGAAAAGGACTTTTTCTAACCCCTAAGGTTTGGGACTTAACTCCCTGGTATAAAGCCAACAGGAGCTGAGTACATAATTCTTTATTATAAAATCCTCAAAAACTAAGGTCAGATTTAATTCAAATGAAATTATCACTTCTTAGAAGTTCAGTAGATTTTATTTAATTCACTTTCTTGATTTTCATATAACTGATTAATTCCCTTTTCAGTTGCTTTTCTGGTTCCCTTATGCCTGCCACCTTTTTATAAATTCCTTTGATTGGTTCATTAAGTTAACAGCTAGTTTTTGCCCTGAACATCTAGCTCTTAGGAGAACCCTGGTTAGCTTCTCCCTCAACAACTTAATTGGAGACAAGGGAATTCTGAGCTACTCTCATTTCAGGGTCCTTAAAAAAAAAGAAAGAAAGAAAGAAAGAAAGAAAAGGGATTCTAATAGGCTTAACTACCTGCCATCAAAGAGAAGTGATACCTCTGTCCTTCATAGAAAAATATATCACATATATGTTTCAATTTCCATATATCCACTCCAAAACAGAGTCGTCTGTCCTTAACAAACTTGACAGCAGAAAGATGTCTTTTGCAGAGGAGGAAAAGACTGAAGTGAAAAAAAGGGAGGGAAGAAAATCTTCAAAGTGAAATAATGGATATTTTCGAGAAAATGTTCAAAAGTTGAATATTTGACAGTATGAATGTCATCCATAGAAATAATTGGAGAATGAATCAGAAAGATTTCCATTAGACTCTCATGGGATACCTTACCATAATCACTTTACTAGGAAGTAATAATTTATCTTACCACATAACTGAATAAATGCTATGCAACCCTTTGATATCTCTTAAAGTATTTTCCAAACCATTACTCTTCCTAGATAAATGGTCTTGTTGCAAAATCTTGGAGCTGCCAGGAGAAATGGTTTCCTGTGTATGTAGAATGTGAATACTAACATCTTTTCCCTAGTGCCACCTGCAGTTCCCAAAGGATCAGGATTCCAAAGAGAATTCTCTTATGCAGGTGGTGAATTTTTTTTTCCTTTAATTTATTTGGAAAGGGTTGAAGTCAAGGAGAGGGACTTTTTTTTTTCATCCATCCATTTCCTGTATTTAATTATTTGACACAGTTGACTCATGGCTGTGTAATTATCTCTTGGAGTGTTTAACATTAATGTAAAATGGTACTGTATTTCCAAGCCAAATGGAATTTTTATGAGGCTATACAACCCTTCTTGGCTTTACTTTTTGTTTAATGGTCATGCTGTAGCAAACAGCAATGTGCAATACGAACAGTTAAACTATTCTCTTAATTATTGCATCTGGTTTACCATATCCTGCCCATCCAGTATGTTTTAATTGAAGGGCAGAAAAGATCTCTGGTTGATCATTGATGGTTTTATATTGGCACATAATGATAATACTGAGTTCTGGAGGGAGTTCTTCCTAAATCTCAGCATATGTCTTTATGTTAAACAATTAAACCACATCTGGAAAGAGAAAGCAGATCGGTACATTCCTCAGTGGACTCTATGAGAAAACTGATTCAGTGGGCTGCATACTTGTTACCAAAAAAGGGAGGAGGGAAGAAAAACAAAAGGGAGGGAGAAAGGGAAAGAAGGTGAGAGAGCAAGAGCAAGAGGGAGAGCAAGCAAGCGAGGGAGGGGGAGAGAGAGAGAGAGAGAAAGTTCAACTAAGAGAATTTTCATATTAATAATAATAATAAAAAGGAACAGGTGTTTGAAGGAAAATTCCCACAATGAAATAAATAGTTTTATATCGGCAAGGGCATTTAAGCAATAATGAGGAGATTTCATGCATTTTATGCAAAGGCACCAGAGGGAATTAGTAACAGAAGAATATAAAGATCTTATTTCAAGAAAGTATATTATTATTAGGATTTGCCAAGTGCCATGTAGGAGGCAGCTGAACAAGGAAGGACCCACTTAGCATTTAAAAGAGAATCTAGATTATGTTCAGGAAGGGTTAACAATGGGCTCTTCACATAGCCTAAGGCAAATCAAACTGAATAAAGTTGCACTTGGGTACATATTTCCAGGTGAGAGTTAAGGGAAACTTTCATCCTCATGAAGCTAGAGCAGACTCCAGTCTCTTCCTTTCCTCCTCAGTAGACCAGGACACACCATCTCTGGCTGAACTTCTCACTCTCACCTTGAATCCTCTGACACACTCCTCAGGGAGGCCAAAGGAGAAGTCTTCTCGAAACAGGCTTTTATCACATCACTTCCCTGCTGAGAAACCATCAATGGCTTCCCATTTTTTGCCTTCACTAAAAAACTCCAAATTAATGTGTCTGACCATTAAACTTTCCATAATGTGCTTCCACACTGTCTTCCCACACTTACTTTTCTACTATTCCCATAGGAATCTTCTTTGATAGCCAAACTAATTCAGTCTTATTCCCCCAAATACCTTTCGTTGCTTGATTTCTGACATTTTCCTTGTCCAGAGGTCTTCTCTTCACTGAAATCTCTTCTGATTTTTGAGACACAACTCACTAGGCAAAATTTGTCCAACTATTCCTCCCATTTCCTAGGCATACCCAGAACAACTATGTCTATGCCATTCATTTAGCATTTCTTGATTCATTTCTATTTTTTTTTCATGTACAGATAGCTTAAGTACTCAAGCTGACTGTGAACTTCATGCAGTTCAAAATTTTGCCTTATATGTGGATATTCTCATTCTCCCACAAGTATTCCATATTCTTTCTCATAAGATGTGCACCTTTTAAAGTAAGTGACAATTCAAAAGTTGTGTTTACTCTTGAAGTTAAATCCCATCCCTAAGGTAAACAAGAACATTCAGATGCATACTATATTAGTTCATTAGGTGTGCCATAGCAAAACACCACAGATGAAGTTATTTTCTCATCCTTATGGAGGCCAGGAGTTCATGGTCAACATGTATGAAGATTTGGTTTCTTCTGAGGTTTGTCTCCTAGGCTTGCGAATATCTATCTCCTCACTCTTTCCTCATATATCTCTAGTGTTCATACATTTCTAGTGTCTCTCTCTGGGTGTTCTAATCCTCTCATAAAAATACCAGGCAGATTGATTTGGAACCCACCTGAATGACCTTACTTTAACTTAATTACTTCTTTTTTTTTTTTGACGGCTAACCTCTATTTTCATTTTTTTCGCATAAATATTTTTATTTATGTATGACGATCTCATTACCATTCTTACTACACATATAGAGCACAATTTTTCATATCTCTGGTTGTATACAAAGTACATTCACACCAATTCGTGTCTTTATACATGTACTTTAAAATAATGTCCATCACATTACACCATTATTTCTAACCCCATGCTCCCTCCTTCCCTTATTTAATTACCTCTTTAAAGACCCTTTCTCTGGAGCTGGGGCTGGGGCTCAGCAACAGCATACTTGCCTGGCATGTGTGAGGCACTGGATTCGATTCTCAGAACCATATGTAAATAAGTAAATGAATAAATAAAAATAAAGTTCTATCAACAACTAAAAAATTTTTTTTAAAAAGATCCTTTCTCCGAGTATAGTGAGTGACATTGTGATATATTGTGAATTAGTGCTTCTACTGGGGGTGAGACAGAGAACAACTCAGTGGTTAGGACTCCATAGAACAAAATTTAGCACATAATTTAAAACATACAATATTAGTTTATCTATTAAGTGTAGACATGGTAGTCTTTGCTGCATTTCTATATAATTGCATTTGTTAAAATTCTGATTACAGAGGCAAAATTTAATAGGTCACAGCATAAAATCAACAGCCTAGACTTTGAATCCTAAAATCTGGAACTTGAACATTTCCAGACTCCTTTTTCTTCATTGGGTTTATTTCTGGTTCATACAACCATTGCTTTCATGTTTTTGTCTTTAATTCTCAGGTATCAAATATTTCACTTTCAAAAAACGAAACCAAGGAAAATTAGAATGTAAATAATAATTGTGTCGGTTAAGAGTCCTTCAGTTGTAACCAATAGTAACCCAAACTAAACTCTCTTAAGTATATATTTTAAATTTATTAAATTTAAACTTTATTTTAATTTAAAAATAAAAATTTGCTGGAATATCAGGCTTGGATTAACCCAGAAGTCCTTGTTTTCTATCCTGTTTTCTTTCACCCTTGTTCTCTTTGATTTGTTTGTGTTCTCTGACATCACTTACCTTGTAGTTGAGAAGAAGTGACTGTAGCAATTTAGCACTTCTTGATCCAAGTCCAATTCTAGTAAAAAAAAAAAAAAAAAGAAGTCAATGTTGTTCAGTGGTATCAGTTACCCACGTCTCAAGATTTTCCTTATTAGAACAGGTTGAGATCTGTCTCCAACCTAAACCAATCCCTATAGTAAAGAAGAGTGAAGTGTTAAGCTCTTACCTCTGGTTCTGGGTATGGAACTCCCACTTATGCACATGGAATGACAATAGGAAAAGGGGTGATTCTCTGAAAGGAAGTTAGGACTTTGTTAACAAAAGTGGATAAATAGAGAGAAGGAAATTAAAAAATTAGCAAAAACCTACACCAACATATAAACCCAAACTGACTACCCCATTTGATAGTGGAGGTGAGGTGGTAGCAGAACAGCTAACACTCATTAAACCATGAAGGCAAAGAACATTTTGAACAAAGGACCTTCTTTGATTATCTGAAATTTTGCCACATAGATGTCAGCCTGTTTGATTGTCCCTGATTTTCCCCACTTATAAGAACAAATTTCCTCAACTTTCTGGTGCCCCAGTTTTCTGAATGTCTTTCTAAAAGCCAGAGTCAGGATTAGGGCTGGAATTCAAGTTATTGAGGATGCCTAATAAAAGGAAAAAGCAATTTTAAAATGGAAAGCCACATTCAAACTCATATTAATAATTGTGTCTCTGCTGAGCACATGTAGAGACAGATAATTAGATTCACATAAAGAGTGATCTCTAATTGGATCCAGATGTGAAGGAGTCGACAGACATCCACTAAAGGGAAACTGTACAAAATAACGAAGAAACAAATGGAATTGCAATGCGGAAGTTTATGAAGAATGATGGGCTGAATGACTATAAAGCCTTTCAGGCAGCTTTTAGTCACACACTTGAAGAAATTTATTGTTGCACTGAGCATTATTACAGAGAAGCATTGTCAAAAACCAATGGTATTCCCTGAAGAAGAATACAAGATGGGACACAGAGTCCTCAGGAAGGGCATTTTAAAGATTTTAACTTTTCTGGAGATGCCACTCTTTGTATTTATCAGCTGTGTTTAATATGAATTCCATAGCATTAAAACTAAGCTTCATCATTTTGATCTCCAGCTTATGCCTGTGCTAAGTGGGTAAATTCTAAACACTGCTAAAAGCCTACCTTGTTTCCACTTTATAGTGAAGATACAACTGGACATTTGCCCAATGGATCCAAAGGGGGTGTTTTCAATCCATTGTAATCATAACCAAGTTTTAGAAGGAGACAACAGTCACAATTAAAACTTCCTACATATAGCAGCAAAATCAACAAATGCAAATAAAGATTTCTGGCTCACTAGAGGTTTTGCTCTGGTTCACTCCCACAAAGAAGAACCAGAACAAAGGATAAACAGTTGCGACTCAGCTATAATACCATCAACCACTCCATTGCTCAGTCAAGATTAGTCTGAAACTTGGAAAAGTCTTCCCACAACAAGGAAAGGTAAATAGGGGCCCCAAGAGCCCTCTCTGTCACCACACACACTGAGCTTTTGCTGGGGAATCTTGCATTCCTTGCAGATCCCAAGCCCAAACTGGGGAGCTACTAGAATGTATGCATCTGTGTGTTTCGCCAGAGTGGGATCCCAATCCACCTGTGTCTCCCCCAACCAAACTAATAATACACAGAACTATGGGTGCCCTGCCTCTGTTGTCATGCACACTGCTCCTAGGCTCACTGGTACAGCTCCACTCCTACAGGACCCATAGGAACTGACAGTTGCTACATACCCACAGCTACATGTACTACCTGGAGTCCTGCTGGTGATCCCACTCCTGCAAGCATTACCAACATTATTTATAGCTAACAACACTATATGATGACTATACTACTGGGCCTACCTGGAACCAAAGCAAACCAAGCCTATCCAACCAGCATTCTAAAATATCTTCAGGAGAAAGACTGTTAATACCAAAAGCCATCTTATAAAATTGAGAGAGATAACTGTTGAACAACTGTGCAAGTATATAAACATAGGGACACAAGAATCATAAAAAAAAAAACAGGCAACATGACAGCTACAAATGAATAAAAGAATAAACTAGCAACAAACCACAAGCAAAAGGAAATTGGTGAAATACTAAAAATAATTCAAAAGAATGCTTCTAAGGAAACTCAAATGGTTTATAAAAGAGAACACAGTGAATCCGTGAATTTTGGAAAACAACTCATGATTTGAATGAGAAATCAGAAGAGAGACATCATAAAAAGAATCAAACAAAAAACTTCAGAGTTGAAGAACTGAATATATGAAATAAAAAATACAACTAAGAGGTTCAATAACAAAGTAGATCAAGCAAAACAATAAAGAGTTTCTGAACATGAATACAGGATCTTTTGAAATAATGCAGTCCAACAATAAAGAAAAAGAATGAAGAAAGTCCATTTAATCAAGATACATCATCAAGCAAACAAATATTTGCATTATGGGAGTTATAGAAGGAAAGAAATCATAGAAAACATACTTAATGAAGTAATAGCTGAACAATTTCCATATCTTGGTAAAGAGATGGGACATTCAGATCCAGAAAGTTCAAAGTTCAGCTCCCAATTCAGAGCTAACCAGAAAATGTTCTCTGAGCTGTACTCTAATCAAACTGTCTGAAGTCAAAGAATGAATTTGAAAATATCAAGATTAAAAATGGTCATATATAACCCCATATACTAAGATTTCTCAGAAGAAACTTTATAGACCAAGAGAGGAAGAGATAACATTCTCAAAGGAGAGAGAGAGAAAGAGAGAGAGAGAGAGAAATAGAGAGAGAGAGACGGAGACAGGCCAGAAGAAAAGTGTTAACCAAGAATGTTATACTCAGCAAAGATATTCCTCAAACATGAAGGGTATAAAACCCAAGGAATTCATCACTACCATAATGGACTTAAAAGAAATGCCTAAGGGAGTCCTTCATGGAGGCAAACAGAATATAACTACCATCATAAAAGTATAAAACACACTAATAGAGCAGATACATAAAAGAGAAAAGAACCAAACCTTATGAATATAGAAAAACCACCAAACCACAGAGATAAACAATGAGAGAGGGGAGGTAAAACAAAAGATATACATGAAAATTTTTTTAAAAATTAAAATAGCAGAAGTCTACCTATTGCTAATAACCTTGAATGTATTAAGTTTTCCCCAAACTATAAACTTTGTGAATGAAAAAAAAAAAAACAAGATCCAAGCCAATAATATTCTGCTTACAAGAAACTTACTTCACCAGTAAAACACACAGACTGAAAGTGAATGGATGAAAAATAATATGCCATACATTGCAATCCAAAAGTTAGGAAGAATATCTAGATTTATATCAGATGAAATAGATTTTAGATCAAAAACTGTAAAAAGAGACAAAGATGGTCACTGCATAGTGATTAAGGGATTGAGTCCAAAGAAATTATAAGAATCATAATATATATTACATATGCACACTTGCTAAACATGTTTTTTTCAAAATGGGCAAGTGATATGAATGGAAAACTCTCCAAAGAAAATATATAAATGGTCACAAAATATATGAAAAACTCTTCATCATTAATCATCAGTAAAATGCAAATCAAAGCCACAATGAGCTATTATCTCATCCCATTTAGGAAAGCTATTAGCAAAGAGGTTAAAAACCAAAAATGCTGGTGAGGGTGAGAAGAATTGAGGAACTATTACCCCTTCTTGGTAAAAATGTGAATTAGCATAACAATTATGGAAAAAAGTATATAAGTTTGTTAAAGTTAAAAGTAGATGTATTACAGAATCCAGTTTTATATAACTCACTACTGGGTATATAAAATTTTATCAAAGATAGATACTTGCACTCCCATGTTTATTGTAGCACTATTCACCCTAGCCAAGATACAGAATCAACCAACAGAACTATGAATAAGGAAAATGTGTTATACATAGACAATGGACTATTATTCAGCCATAAAAAGAATGAAATCTTACCTTTTGCAATAAATTGAATGTAACTGGAAGACATTATTATAAGTTAAATAATCCAGACACGAAATAATCCAGACTTTGGGCCCCTGTTCATATATGGAAACTTAAAAAGTTAATCTTGCAGAAGAAAAGAGCAAACAAACATTACCAGAGACATAATAAAAGGAGAGGTTATAGGGGATAGCAGGAGCTTGGAGAGTGGATACTAAAATACAGTCCAATAGAAAGAATAATATAATATTGTACAGCACAGTGGGTGATTATAGTTGATAATAATTAGTTGAGTATTTCATAAAGAATTAGAAGACAGAAGTTTGAAGTCTGCCAAAGCTAAGAAATAATAAATTTTTAAGGATATGGAAATGCTAATTACCTCAATTGGGTCATTATGCAGTGTATAACTCCATCCAAATTATCACACTGAGCACCATAAATATGCAGAATAATTGTGTGCAAATTGAAAATTTTAAAATAATAACCAAAGTAACAATGAAAAAAACATTAAAAAACACAAAAAAGCAAATACATATACTTACATTACTTGAAAATTATGTAAGTCTCTTGGAATGTTTTACATCTGAAATCTATTCTTTCCATGGCCATTCAACAGCCATTTCCTGAGTGGGAAAAAGAACATTGCAAACAGAGAAAACAGAATATGTAAATTATTTGAGTCAGTAAAGACCATTTGAGTTTTAGGAACTAATACAAAGCTAGGGTGGTTGGATTATAAAGAGAAAAGGGGATTCAGTCCCAAACTTTGCATGATTCTCAGCAAAGGTCAGTTCTTTTCTATTGGCCAGGACCTTAGGTAAGAAACCTAAGGCTACCTGAATGTCCCAAGGACATGGCAAACAATATGTCTGATAGAAAGATCCAAGAGTTAGAGACCAAGACAAAGTCATAGTCTTTTATAACCCAATCTCAGAAGTGACATTCCATCACTCTGTCACATTCAATTGGTCACACAGATCAATGTTGGTAAAACGTGGGAAAGGACTACACAAGAGTAAGTATAGGGATTATTGGGGGCATTCCTGAGGCTGGCTACCATTGTCTACCCACTGGCCCTTAATGATTCATATCCTTCTCATATGCAAAGCATAACTACTTTCAAGTCCCCCACAGTTCTATCCCACTATAACATCCAGTCAAAGTCCATAATTTCTTCATCTAAATCATACACGGGAGACAATGAGGCTTAGCAGATCTGATTTCTTAAGTTCAACCCTTCAAGTACATTTTCCCTCAAATACAAATTTTAAACTAAAGAAATGGATTATCTGCCTTCCCCGACAGCTGTCTTATAAAACCAGGACAGGAATAAAGATAAACTCCATAGACATTCCTATTCAAAGAGGGAGAAAATATAAGACACACAGGAGTCTTTAGTCCATAACAGTTCTGAAATCAGACAGGTAAATGTCAAAAGTTACTTGATTAGATCTCCCTACATTTGTCTAGGAAGGATTTTCAATGGTCTTTGGTTTTGTCTTCAAGGCTCTTGGTTCAGTAAAATGACTTCCTACTATTTCCAAGGTAGAGTGAATTCAAATCCTAAAACATTACAATGAGGGAAAAAAAAAGAAGTCCTCCTAATGAGTTTTCCTCCATTCCTCAGTCAGTTACCTTTCCTCTTTTGTTCCTTCTTTTTTCTTCTACAGATATGTTTTTATAAGTACTTACTCTGTTGTGTTTGTGTGAGAGGGAATAAAACTAATGAAAAGAGCTTTTGAATATTATTTTAATTTTTTAGTTTATACTTTTTTATGTCTTTGTGTGTATTTAGCCTGTCACATTGTTTGACTTCCATGGTGTGGATAATGGCGTTAAAAGAAGTAAATCTCCTATGAGTCTGTCAACCAATGCTTTCTGTCCTAATGTAGAATAGCAAAGAGCTACTTGAAAGAGCATATAAGCTTCCCCCAATCAAGACCCAATTCTCAGAAATTTTTCTTTGTTCCCACCTTCTCTATCTCTTAAGAATTAGCTACCCATTGCAGACTATCTCTTTCTCTCTCTCTCTCTTTTTTTTTTTTTTTTTCTGGGGTGGATGGGGGCAGGGGATGTACCAGGGATTGAACTCCAGGGCACTCAATCACTAAGCCACATCCCCAGCCACTCAATCACTGAGCCACATCCCCTATTTTGTATTTTATTTAGAGTAGGGCCTCACTGAGTTGCTTAGTGGTAGACCATCTCTTATACATAAACTTCACATTAAAGTTTGTTGGAAATGCACACAACCATCCCTTCCCTGACATTCATGAGTCCCAAGTTATAGGAGGAGGTCACACCCAGAAGGGTGCTTGTAAACAACGCTGACCACAACAAAAGCTAGACATAGTCCATTCCAATCAGCACAGATCATTAACACCTTCTTTAGATCCACAGGACTGCAACTCATGCCCACCAATGTGCAGGAGATAAGATGCATGTAGCCCACACCTCAGAAGAGTCTGCTTTACAAAATTCTGAAGAACTAAAGCACCCACCTATCTGGAACCCATATACTTTCCCTTGAAAAATCATATAAAAGAGTCTTCCTTAAAGCAAGGGGTAAGATGGTCATTTGAGGTCAGAGCCAGCCGCCTTACAACATGCCAGCTTGCTGCTGATAAAGCTCTTTCTTTCTCCCTCACTCTACCTTTCCATTCATCGACTCCATCAGGCAACAGCAAACTATACCCTGTGCAGTTATACTACCTCTACAAGTAGAGAGAATGGTACACTTTTAAGTTATTAAAAAAAAATTCCTATTGGGCAGCCAGCCTGAGTTGAAGCATTCAGATGACAATTACACGAATACAACTCCACTGACTATGACTTGCCTGGGCCCTCCTGATAGTGCTTCTCAAGCAGCCCATTTATGTATTTCCAGAACACATCAGAATCCAGTGTAAAAAAAAAAAAAAAAAAAAAAAAAAAAAAAAAAACTATATATACAAAAATAACCCAATAGAACAAAAGTGCTAAAGAAACACATAAATTATATTCCACCACCCCAAATTTTTTGCTACCACTAGGGTCTTGGGCAAAATTACAGGGTCACTCCTTGTGTTTTGCAATACTTCAGAGATCTTTGAATATCAAAGATCTTCAAAGAACTGTGATCCTTTGTCCTGATTTTCTCCACTCCTCAAGAAAATACGTTTTTTCTTTAATCCTGAGTGCCAAGAGTCTCCCTTCCCAATGTTATTTTCTTTCAATCCACTGACCTCTCTCAATTTGCCCCATATCTGTCACCTGCAGTGGATTTTTGTGTATATAATACTTAATTTAATAAACTCACTTTTCTAATGAACACAATTTTGAAAATCATCTTTCTTTGACATTTATACAATGATTACAAATTTATTGAACACAACCCTTGATTTTAATTGATATTTTATATATAGCATAATTGATTATTTTGAATATTGCAAATACTTGAAATAAAGTACATACTATTTACAAGTCCAAGTAATTATTTTAAATTTCAATATCATGGGTCTAACTTTTTTCTTCATTTTTTTTTTTTTTTTTTGCAGTGGATGGGGTACCAGGGATTGAATCCAGGGGAGCTTAACCATGGAGCCATATCTCAGCTATTTTTATGTTTTCTTTTGAGACAGTGTCTCACTAAGTTGTTTAGGGTCTCAATAAATTGCTGAGTCTGACTTTGAACTTGAAATCCTCCTGCCTCAGCCTCCTGACTGACTGGAATTAAAGGCATATGCCACCAGGCCCAGCCCAAGTATTTCTTTACTTTAGTTTTTACATATTTCTAGAATAATTACCATACTTATTTTTATTTGTTTTCAGGGTTTCAGGCCTAAAAATAAAAAAGAATTCCATCTTTGACCCGTCCAGTTAATATTGTTTGACTATAGATTCTTGGCCTGAGCTGGATTTAGGTTGCTATTTAATAAATCATATTCAGGCCACTGATCACTGAGTTAAGTATTCTTGTGTCAGTAAACTTTATTTTCTGTTAATAAGACTTAAAAATCCACATCCTTTACCATGTTTAGTTTTTTTTGGTAACTTTGTTACTCTAACAAAATAATGCATTTTAAAATCATATTTGGTGACCATTATATATCCAATTTATTGTTTTTAGAAATATTATTTAGAGCAGTCATTATGAAATATTGACTTGATCATTAGAATAATTAAAAAGATTTGTGTTTTGTCTAACAGTATTTCTTGAAATTATCAGAACTACATAGAAATTTTATCTTTAAGAAATGAGGGATTGAATCTATATGTTCAGACCTCCTCTTGAGGTTAATAATCCACTTGTTTAATGGATTATTCAGTAACTCATTATTAGATCCTCTCTCCTCTCTCTCTCTCTCTCTCTCTCTCTCTCTCTCTATATATATATATATATATATATATATATATATATATATATTCTTTTAAATCAACTTTTAAAATTTATACACAATAAAATTTGCTTTTTTCTGGCTATAAACATCCCATTATCCCCCAGATAACTTCAATTACCACTCATAGCTAGTACCTTTTCCTAATCCCAATGCCCAGAAATTGCTAGTCTGTCCTCTGACCTAGTATGTCACAAAAATGAATTCATACAGCATATAGCCTTTGAGTTCTGGTTTGTTTGTTTGTTTGTTTCCACACACACACATACAAAAAAAATAGATTTCTATCTGTGGCATTGCATTGAGTCAGTCAGCTTTTTCATCACTGTGACCAAAATACCCAATAAGAACAACTTAGAAGAGGAAAAGTTTTCTTTGTCTCATGGTTTCAGAGTTCAGCTCATGGTCATCTGACTCCTTTGCTCTGAGCCTGAGGGGAGGCACAACATCATGGCAGAAGGGCACAGCCAAGGAAAGAAACACAGGACATGGGACCCAGGAAACAGAGAGAGAGCACAAGGAGTCAGGTACAAAATATATAATCCCCAAAGCAGACTCCAGTTATTCACTTCCGTTAGCCACACCCCACCTGCTTATAGCTACCACAAAGTAATCCATCGAAAGTATTAATCCACTGATTAAGCTACAGCTCTTATAATCTAATCAACTCACTTCCTACATTACCACAGGAGCTTTCATCTTCTAAATTGTTCCTGTTGGAGAGACAGAGAGTATGTGAGGAGCCAGAGACCAAGTATACTACCCAAGGGCATTTCTACAGGGATCCAGCCATGCCCCACACCTGCAGTTACCACTCAATAGCTTAGTGCTTTCAATTTATTAATTCATCAGATGGGTTAATTTTCTGATTAAGTTATACCTCTGATAATCTAATCATCTGCCTCTGAACACTCCTGCATTGTCTTACATGAGTGAATAGGGGATGCCCCATATACAGACCATAACATTGCATATATCAGTAATGTGTTTCTTTTTATTGCTCAACAGTATTTCAATCTGTGAATGTACATTAGAATATTTTACCCATTCACTAATTGAAAGATATTTCCACTTTTTGAAATTGTGAATAAACTCACTACAATGTTTTTTTTTTCATTTAAGCTTTTGTGTAAATTTAAATTTGTATTTATCTTTGATAATGACAAAGACATTATCTGACACTCATCTTGATGTGTCACATATCACTTGTGTGCATAACTTTATTATTATTATTATTATTATTATTATTATTATTATTATTATTATTTGTTTTATTTTTGGTACTGAAGCAGACCAGGTACCCCCACCCAAAAGACCCTTGCCATAATTAAGCTTCTCCTCTTGTCAGATCAGCAGGGTGTTTGCAGAGATTATTGTGGTTGGTAGTATCCTCTTTCTTGTAAATGTCAGATTTGCACACAAACGGTGTGATAAAATAGATTCTGCAGGCTTGTTGTATAAAAAGATTTTATCTCTGTTTTCTTGGCAAACAAACAAACAAACTTGTGAAAACTGTCTGGTCTAGGGAATGGAACAAAAGAGACTTGTCATGTGAACCTCCACACCCCTGCTCCCCTGGGTATAAACTTCAAAGAATTACCAAAATCTTTGTTTAGAGGAAGAATTCTTAGGCGAGAGTCACCTCTGAACCCTGCAGTCAATAAACATGCTTCCTGAAAATTCCGCATCTGCCCAGCCTCTTCTGTCCTACTTCAATACTGAGGATTTAACCCAGACACACTTAACCACTGAGCCACATCTCCAGCCCTTTTTATTTTCTGTTTTGCAACAGGGACTCATTAAGTTTTATAGGCCCTCACTAAGTTGTTGAGGCTGGCCTTGAACTTGCTGTCTTCCTGCCTCAGCCTCCTGGGTCACTGGGATTACAGGCATGTGCCACCATGTCTGTTTTTATGTACTTAACTTTAAAGGTTACTGCTAAGTTGTTTTCTTTCTTTTTTATTTTTTTTATTATTATTAGTTGTTCAAAACATTACAAAGCTCTTGACATATCATATTTCATACATTTGATTCAAGCAGATTATGAACTCCCATTTTTACCCCATATACATATTGCAGATTCACATCGGTTACACATCCACTTTTTTACATACTGCCATACTAGTGTCTGTTCTATGCTATTCTGAATTCTCACTAGCATTGCACGAGATCTCTGTTGCTCTGGTGGTTTAGGTATGCAGTAGTATTTCATTATAATTTTATTTGAAATTTTTAATGAATTATCATGTGAACCTCCTCTGGATTATAAGATCCACTAGGACAGGGCTTACAAGTTAATACTAACCAAAAAAATCCTCATCTCTTAGTCTCTGGCACTAACATTGATTTTCAGTAAATACTTGGTTAAATACGAGAATGGCAGAATGATTATGTTCAAGAAGTTATGCAAGTTATGTCCAAGAACTTTATTTCAATTTTTCCCAGCCCAGCCTCCATCAAAAATTGGAGAAAATAAAAAGGTAGGAAAAAAAGAAAATGCCTAAACTAGAAGAGTTCCTTTCTTTAAGCTTCAGGCAAGGATAAGAACAGAACCTTGGAGCCAGGTCAAGAACTGGAGCCAGGTCAATTTGCCCTTTAGAGATGGAGAGAAATGCTAAAGGGTGCAGCAGCCAGAACAGGGAGGTACACGGAGCCAGCAATCTTGGTTTGGCAATGCAGATACAAATCTTTCAGTGACCAGACAAGTGAAAGTCTGCCTCACTCTCCTCTTTTTGTTTCTTTCCTTCTCTTTCTCTTTTTCTCCTCCTCCTCATAAACATTTACATAACGACATGGAGTGTCAGCACCACCTATTAGTAGCTTTCATAGAGTTAAGTCCCATCCCTTCATAAAAACTCTTTGTGCAAATAAATAACTAAAGCTTCCAATTACAGCTCGCTGAAGGTCATAGCTCAACTTCACAGCTTGTTTCACAACTAAGCTTCAAAATCTGCTCTGTCAAACATCGAGGCCCATGCTACTCTACCCAGCTCCTACTCAGTGAGATTTCTTTTTTGGTTTCTTTTAGCGTCTTTATTCCATAATAATCCACTTCTGGTTTGCCTGCATCCTTGGACATAAGGGCACAAGGCCAGCCTACTGTGTAAATCAATTACATAATGGGATGTCAGGGAGACTAGAAAGACTCAGATGTCCTAAATTCGCCCTGATACAAAGATTGACATGCACTTCTTTCTTTTAATTTTAGATTTGGATCTGTATTTAATAGCAAGGTTGCCAAGGAAAAGTAACATTTTAGTGGATTATCAACTTAGGATGGGTGAAAAAATCTGGGAATAGATTTTTATTGCAAAGGGGGGAAAAGATACACAAGAGCAGGGAGTATTTGAGAAAATAAAGATGTAGGAGAGAAGATGCAAAATAGGAAGACTAGTGTCACCAAAGACACAAGATCTGATGTGTATTTAGTGAATAAATGAATAAATAAAAGATAACCTTGAGCCACTTCTCAAGTTTAGCCCACTGGGAACTCTGGCTTTTCTTATGTTCAACATTCATTCTGACAGAGTGACAGGCAAAAGAGTCTCCCTTCAACTTAATCAATTGGAAAACACTGATGAATGGTGACTCTCAACCAGGATGAAAGGTAAAGAAGTAATTGCCCGGTGATCCACTACTTGCATCATCTTTGATTCCACTGAGTTGAACGTAGTGTTGTTCAAAGAGATCATCAAATGATTTGTGAGTAGTTTGAGATTCAATGAAGTCCAACACATTTTTCCTCCAGCACTTTCCTCTTAGGTTTTGTGATCAAATATGCCAAAGTGTAACTAATTCATTGAACATACTAAAGCAGTGTTGATGACACAGAACAGCTGGCAGGATCAAGTCCTTCACTTGCCACATTCCCAAGGGTTTAAGGATCAAGTCCAGACCTCAGGAGGGACAGACATGGAGACCCTCATGTCACTGGACGGTGGCTATGGGACCCATATACAGAGCCAAAAAGCCTGGAATACTCAAGAAACTATACATAAACACATCATGTCCTACTACTCCTACCTCCTTCTACACTAGAATTAAGAAATTGTTCATCCGCACTCTTTTCCACAAGGGTGTCTATATTCCTCTCTATCTAGTATTGGCAGGGACAAGCAGGATAACTAGAAAGTGCTAATGCAATTAACCAATAGCAGGAATTAGAGGGTGAAGTTTGGAGAAGAAAATTAGTTTTGCAGATGTTGAATATGAATTTCAGGTTGATCATTCACATTCAGATGTCCAGTGGAGAAATTAGTGTGGAGAGTATTTTTTAATTTTAATTTTAGATTTGGATCTGTATCTAATAGCAAGGTTGCCAAGGAAAAGTAACATTTTAGTGGATTATCAACTTAGGATGGGTGA
This sequence comes from Spermophilus citellus, assembly GCF_964194105.1. NCBI lineage: Eukaryota > Metazoa > Chordata > Mammalia > Rodentia > Sciuridae > Spermophilus > Spermophilus citellus. The sequence continues at coordinate 68,755,095 of NC_138191.1, read as the reverse complement.
AAAAATCTGGGAATAGCTTTTTATTGCAAAGGGGGAAGATACACAAGAGCAGGGAGTATTTGAGAAAATAAAGATGTAGGAGAGAAGACGCAAAATAGTCCTTGGCCTGAATATAGAGAGTTAGGAGTTATAAAATCCCTTGAGTCCAGCTTTTTCTGACTTAGGATCCAGTCACATTTGCTAAATTCACCAGACACTAGCATTGATTATCCACTGCAGTGGATTCCTGACCCCTTCTTGGATCCTCAGATTCTCTTTTGGTCCCTATTACTTCATTTATTCTAAGAGTGGGATGTCTTTTCTTGTTCTTTTAAGTCTTGTCTTAATTTGCCCTAACTCTGCTCTCTGTGGAATAAAGACTGTTTCCAATGCCTATTCCTTGTATGTTTTCCCAACATTATAGTGAAGCACTGTCTGGCCTTTGCTGCTACAAAAGAGAATTTCATAGACTATCACACCTTACACAGGGGTCACATTGCCTACCTGGGCATTATTGCTTAAACCTCTTGTGAGCCCATCTCTAGGGCCTATAAATGTCTACCTTTCAATTTTATGTTCAGCAAGCTGTTGCACTAAGAATATATTGGTTATATTTTAAAGACCTAGCTTTCGGAGTCTCACCCAGCTAAGACCATTGTATAACAAAATACTTCAGCAACACAAGCTTAGACTCTCTGGTCCAGTTCATTCAGTCTGTTTTTCTCTGTCTTAGCACCTACTCATATTTACCCTTTCTCATTTCCTTTTCTCTGTCTCCCACTTCCTCTATAACTGTAACGTTGCCTCTCCTTTTTGACAATTCTGATAAACCTGCATAGCTCTCTTGGACCCATCTGCAATTTTAGGTTGGTGTTCACAGAAAACAGACTCTTGGATGGCAAACTGCATGCAGGAGGTATTTGGGAGCACTTGATGTAATGATACTAGTAAGGAAATGAGGGAAATAGGACTGGCTGGACAGATGGAGAATATGAACTGTGATGCTCTTGACTAATCCTTAACCAGTCCTCTGGGAGTTCTAAGGCTGGAATTGTGCTTGAGAGTTATCAAAAAAGAGTAACATGTCAAATCCTGTGAGAATTTGTATCAACTAGACATTGCATAGAGGCTGCTTTCAGGAGAGGGAAAAATACCTTGGGCAACACAGCTCCTTCCAGCCAACAGCCATTGCAGGGCTAGGAATACAACCAAGAGGACTGAAGCTGGGGCAAGAAGGACTCACTCTAGGGGGCTCTGTGTGCACCACTCCTCCACTGCATCGACCATGAATCTAATGAATCCAGCTCCATCCTTCCTCTATTTTAAAAAAGTTCAGACCCACTTCAAAATAAAAGCAAAACCCAGTAATTCTGCTTCCTCTTCATGTATAGGTATGTGGCATCTGTCATGATTGTTGTGTACAGGAACAAGGCCTGTGGTGCCAAGTGAATTCTATGGATTTAGAAATCAATAGGCTATTAAACTGTTATGGCTATTTCATTGTAAGCCATTCTAGTCCTCTGGGAAACCCCAGGTGCTATTAACAGACTATAACAGATACATCAAATCCATTACAGACAATTTTAGTATACAGTTAATATACTTTAATAAAAAAAAATTCAGGGATCCTAAAAGCCTACCTGGTAAACATGTTGACAAATGTTGATGCCTATGAGTTAGAACTTTTAACAAGGTTTTTCAATATAAGAAAAGTTTACATTCTCTATGAAATACCTACTTCCCCAACTTTTTGAGTAAAATATACTTTTCCTCAATTAAGCACTGCAGTTACCATGGGAAAACGTACTAGTCAGGAAACCTAGGTTTGAGACCAAGGTAAGCATGCTTACTAGCTGCATGGCTTTGCACAAATTAAAACCCATTATGAACCTAATATTTTTCTCATCTGTACAATGGTGATGAAAAAAAATGCAATCTTCTTCATAAAGTTAGCCAGATAATTGGGTATTGTCAACATCAAAAACTAATATTAATTAATTATATCTTCCTAGTCATCCTGCTAATTGCATTGCATGCATTTTCTCATATTAAATCATAATAGAACTCAACAAAGTATGTACATTATTGCTTCTACTTTGAGGAATAAGCAAAATGAAACTTGCAAATGTTTAGTTTCATCCCCAGGCTACACAGCTAGTAGTCATCAGGTCTGTCCAACTCTAAAGGCCATTATTCAATTCTCTTCTGCATTTCCATAACAAATACACTTGAAAGTATTTTAAAGCTCAGAGCCCCATACTAAATGTAACTTTGCTTTATTATGTCTTTGTTGAATTTCTTTTTTCCTGAGTCTAGCTCTGTAATGAGAAGACAGGTAGTTGGTCAATCAGTTTGTTTGGATGGTTCATCCCCGAATTCTTGCCCAGATGAAAGGGAGGAGACAGTAAAAGCATTCTCTGGTACTGAAAAGAACAGCAGACTAATTCACACTTATGGGTACTACTTGAAAATGAAGGTGTTTCCAAAGTCCTATGAGTCAACTCCAATGGAAGTTTTAGCATCATTTAGCCATTCTTTCAGGAGTGAGAATATATCACATGTTTTAAGTGATATTTCTTGATTTATTTGTAGGTTAGTGAACATCCAATGATGTTAACATTCTGGTCTTTTTTCATAAATTCAGACAGGATCTACTCTAAATATACTTTGTTATTCCAGTGATGTCACGGGGTAAGCTCAGCCTAGTTCCTTTTTTAATTACTCTATTTCACTGTGCCAAAAAAAAAGAGTCTATTTCAAAATATATCAGAACTCAGTCCAAAAAATAAGTTATTCACCTGTAAAAATAGGGTTGAAGGGATTTTGGAGAATTTCAATTGCATTTTTTTAAGACATAAAAAAATTTAATTGCTCACTTTATTTTTCCAAGGTCTCTGAGAACTCAAAAAAAGGGGCTAAACAGATTCTGGACTTTATAAAAGAAATTAACTTCCCAGATTAATATATTGTTTGCCAAGTTTTAGTTTAGAGTGAATTTTTACAACCAAGTTATAAAACTCCTGAAAATACCATGGGGACTTAGAATGGAAAAGCTCAGAGAACACCAATATATCTGATGATAACCTAAGAGCCAAAAACACATGGTGAGATTGCTATCCCAAATGGTGAAAAAGGGACAGAGTCCGTTCATATGGTAAAATAAATGATATATTTTATAGTGTTCATATATTTTGAAAGGCATGCCATAGGGTATTCTGTAAAACTTTATTTGGATCTGTGGGAGACTGAATGACTCATTGGCTGGTAATGGGATACAGCACTCTCTACTTCAGGGCCACCAATACAAATCTTGCTTAGAAGAGAGCAATATAAAATTGTTACAACAGATCAACTTTTGTTTAATCCTCACTCACCACCCACCCCCGTACTCCACACTCTTCATGTCTTCCACAGGCCTCTTATCTTGGAACTAAAATATCCCATTTATAATTGAAAGATACATGCACATTTCATAAAGCAAAAACTAATACTTCTTGTTTATTTCTAAATTAGTAAATAAATAATTTGTGGAAACTCTAGCAAAGTCAGCAAGAAACCAATGTCACAATTCACAACTCATTAGCAAATGTTCAGGGGGCCTCCTTTAAACTTAAAATCCAACATGAAATATAAAACAAGTGCCATCTAATGAAAACTTGTACAAAGTAATAAACTAGGTATTAAAAAGAATTAGGGGAAAATTTTTCATATTTATTGGATCATTGTATGGATTGAAAAACTAAGTACTTCTGCTGGTATAACATTTAATTCTCACAACAACACACTGAGATATAGTTGTTATATTTTTAATGGCATATTGACAGGTGAAGAAACTGAGGCTTGAAAGGGATAAGTAGCTCATGACTACATAGCTGATAAGAGATAGGATTGATAATCAAATTCAGTTCTATGATTTTGAAGATTATTTCTCTGTTTCAGTCTTTTGTCTTTGAGAATGTACAAAAGGCATAGAAGTAATTGCAATGTGCTCCCATCTGTGAGTCAGCTTTTCATCATTGTAACTAAAATACCAGACAATAACAACTTAGAAGAGCAAAAATTTATTTTGGCTCAAGATTTCAGAGGTTCATTCTGTGGTTGGCTAATTCCATTGCTCTGGGCCCAAAGTTGAGACAGACTATCATGGTGGAAGGGTGTGGTGGAAGAGAGAGAGAGAAAATGGAAGGAGCCAGGGACAAGATATAAAATCCCCAAGGCACATCTCCAGTGGCCCACTTGCTTCCTTCTCATAGCTTCAAGCATAACACTCTACTCACACCCTGCTTGCCTGTAGCTACCATTCAGTAATCCATTCAAATTACTGATCCAACAAATGGATTAATCCATGGGTGAAATTACAGTGCTCATCAGCTAAGTATTCACCTCCTGCATTAACACAGCAACTTTGGGGTGATACCTCATATCCATCCCTAACAAAATCCCATGTCCATCTTACAAGGAAAAATGTATTTAATCCATTTCCAAGAGTCCCCATAGTCAAAAATTTCAGGACTGCCTAAAAGTTTAGATCCAAAGTTTTCTCTGAGACTCAAGACAAACTCTTAACTGTGAGCCCTTCTAAAGATCAAAGCAAATTATATACATTTGACATATAATGGCACAGAGTAAACATTTTCATCCCAAAAGGGAGAAATAGGGGCCATCAAGAGATGGGATCAAAACCTATCTGGGCAAACAAACTATATAGATCCACTTCCCACTTCCGGCATCTGGGACACATGATAGTCAGATGTGATCTCCAAAGGACTCGGCAGCCTCACCCCCATGACCTAGCTGCTTGCAGCCTACATCGCCTCCATTTTAGACTGGCTTGTCCACAGTCAGTATCTTTCCTCAGAAGACTTTCCACATTGCTGACATTTCTTATTCTTGAGGATCTCCACTGCAGCTTCCTTCTCACAGGTTCATGCATAACATTCTCAGGAGCTGCCAGTAAGGATACCTACCCTGATACACTTTACCTGGCTTCCCAGACCTTCCTTTGAAATCTCAGTGGAAGCCTCCATGACACCATAACTCTAGAGACCTGTATTCCTGAAGCAGCAGCAACACATGGATGATACTAAGTGTTGCTGCCAGCTCAAGGCTACAGTGGCCTCAGATACCTGGACAGCTGAGTACAGTGAAATGAATCCCAGGGGAACAACCCCACCACCCGTGAGCCCACCATGGGTGTGGTCTTGATGATTTCTAAGATGTACTTCAGGCACCTTTCCTATTGTCTCCTCGAAAATCACTTAACTTCTTTTAGTGGCAGTAATCTCTTTAGCAACCATAAATTCCAGTGTTACTTGTGGTTCTTCTCTGGCCAAACCAAGTTTTTCAAATCTTTCATTTTGGCATTTTGATCCCAATTCTCACAGTAAACCTGGATAAAAGCTAACAGCAACATCATACCACCATCTGAATGCTCTGCTTCCTTGCAATTCCCTGTGCCAGATTAATTAGTCCATTACCTTTAAATTCAGCCTCAGTCTCAGAACATGGGGGGAAATGTAGACAACTTCTTTACCAGAATATGACATAAATGGCCACTAGTCCAATTTCCAAGTCCTTGTTCCACTCTAAAACTTCATGAGCAGTTTTACTTCCAACATTCCTATTCTGGTCTTCCAAACTCTGCTTCCAACATTCTAAGGATTCTCTATCCTGCATCTTCAAACTTCTCCCACTCCTCCTACAAACTAGTTCCAAAGGCTTCTGAATCACATGCTCAGGTTAGTCACAGCAACAGCCCCACTTCTTATTACCAATTTCTATGGTAGTTGCCTTTTCTTCACTGTGACCAAAACACCTGACAAGAAAACTTAAAAGAGTTAAAGTTTATTTTGATTCATAGTTTCAGAAGTTCAGTCCATGATTGGTCAAATCCTTTGCTCTGGGCCCAAGGTGAGCAAGGTGAGGCAAAACACCATGGCAAAAAAAAAAAAAAAAAAAAAGATATGGTGGAGAAAAGCTTCTCAGTTTATAACAGCCAGGAAGCCCAGAGAGAGCAGGAGGAGTTAGGTGCAAAATATATAATCCCAAAGTCACATTGCCTGTGACCCACTTTTGTCAGTCATGCCCCACCTGCCTACAATTACCACCCAGTGATCCATTCAAATTTTTGACCCATCAAAAGGATTGATCTGCTCATTAGGTTATAGCATCATAATCTAATCTTTTACCTTCTGCATTGGCACATGAGCTTTGGGTCATACTTCATATCCAAACTATAACACCTAGCAAGCTATTACTCTGCTGGCAATGAATCTCCAGTATCTAGTTTTCCAAATACAGGTATTCTGTCCTTATAATACGTCTCTCCGTCAGCAATCTGAAATGCTTTAGCAACCTGATTCTCTATCTTCCATGGTAGCACACCCCTGTAATAATGAAACAGTGCCTCCCATTCTATTAATGGAAATGCTGAGCTTACTATCAAACCTTGATTATATGATACCCAGAGATCATTTTTAACATCTCCTCTTCTATCTGACAAAACTACTTTCAAAAATGATCCTAAAATGAAATAAAGAATATTAATGGTCAGAAAAGACTTGTAGGAAGTTAAAATTTTAATTTTATTATGCAGGTGATTGCCCAGTAACTAATAGGTAGAGTTTAATGAAACTGAAACATCTGCAAAAATCATAATTTAAGTAACTACTAATTTGTACCACTGATGTTACTTTTTGTTTGTTTTAAAACAATTAATGATTCAGAAAGAATTAAATTTAATTTTAAAGCTATTATTCTATATTGGAAAAAAAATTCATATTGGAAGTAAAATTCATATTTACCAGCCAAAAACTTTGCAGTTCGTGTTTTAAATTTTAAACATATATTTCAACTTCAGAGGTTCTATGAGAAGATGAAGTTGAAATAATTCAAGGTCTAATTCATTGTTTTTACAAGTACTTTATCATTTCTCACTTCAAATCTATGGTTTAAAACACAGAAATATGTATTACTACCATTACACAAATAATGCCTGGAGTAAACGCTAGCATTCTGAACCTTTAACAAACTTCTTGAAACATATATAGCTCACTTCATATGTGTTGGGAAACCAACTGTATAACTTGGAGTTTTCTAAATTAACTTATATGTAAAAATAATGCATATTAAGGCATAATAAAAGCAGGCTAATTCCAAGCTTACATATATATTGTTAAAATTCGGTATTATAATTTTTAGAAATTAGACCAATAAAAATTGTGTGAAGAAATATTTTATTGCTGACTTTGTTTAAAATGTCCAGAAATTGTTATAATAAAACCCACATACTCTTAGTAAATTTTATTATTCTCTTTAGCTTCTGATCCCAAGTTGATCACTTCACTGCCCCCAATATGGGTATGCCACTAGCTCAGATGCATGTTCAACACTCACCTACCAAATATATGTGTGATAGAGTGACTTTTCCTTGAAGGCATAGGATATTAACTCTTCCCTACCAAGTACAAATTAACTCTTTGTTGAGATATTTCTTCACAGGAGAAATGCCAGTTTTCTGACACTACGTAGCATTTCCATAAAATGTGCATTTGGAACTCCAATGCCCTTAATCACCACCTCCAACAGCAAAAGATGGAAATATGTGCCTACTTTGGGGATTGTCAACTTAGTGATTTGTCCAAATTGCAACAGCACATGTACAATAATAAATATCAGATGCCATGATCTGTCATGTGACATAAGGATAGCTCAAGTAGTTGCCCATCCAAAAAATGTTGGTAGGAGTCCAAGTTCTTAGAGCAATATTAATATTGCACTTTACACAAAACTTATAACTGATTGTGAGCATTTTGTTTAGCTATTTTACTGAAAATCTTGTCCAGAACAATAAAAATATAGTAATGACATGCAAGGTCCCTAATATAAATGAATAAATGAACAAAAATTAAATGTATAATCTGCAAAACATAGCTTGCAACAAGTACAAGAGAAAGAAATATGGTGGAAAACCATAATACCAAATAAAATCTATTATTAGGAAATGGATGAGAAATTAACAATAGTTTATTTATAAAGGAAACTCATTTAAATTTGTGAAACACTAATTTTCTTGCATTTGTATTTTGTAACCCACACATGAATTTACTCCTGTTCTATAAAACATTAAAAATATAACTTTTACCTAACTTTGTCTATAAATTCATTGTACATAATGCACTAGTTACAAAATACACAGGCCCAAGAGTAGCAACAAATAAAACAATAGCTATTAAAAAGTAGATAGACTTGGGGCTGGGGTTGTGGCTCAGTGGGAGAGCACTTGCCTAGCATGTGTGAAGCACTGAGTTCGATCCTCAGCAACACATAAAATTAAATAAATAATAAAGACATTATGTTCACCTACAACTACAAAGAAAGGATGCCATTCAAAATTCTCTGAATTTTGCTTGCATCATCATCATGCACTAACTGAATCTGTGACCTCTTGAGGTCATGGATATGCAGAGCATTCAAGGGTAGCTGATTTTTGTCCTACATACCTTTTATCCTTAAGTCTGAAAATGGCATAGATACTTCTTAATCCTCATTGCTTGTTCATTGCTTTTTCTCATTTTCTTTTTCTGTTGTTCTTCCACATCCCTAAAACATCCCTAACGCTCTTTTCATGGGACTCTACTCCCCTGTCATGTTGCAATCATCTAGTGTCTGTCAGAATGTGATCTTACTATGAACTTTTACTATTTCTTTGGAAGGGTCACTCCTTCTCCTTTAGTAAATATTGGGGCACCTGGAAGCTGTTCTTTTCTTCACTGCTTCTCTTATCATATGTCTTCAATAACTATGAGTTCAATGAAAACTCAATTCCTGGAAATTTACTTCTTTCACTTCCTCATGTCTAATGATCTTGCTTCTTTCTTATATCAGACCTCTCTACTCCATGTTCACATCAATAATAACTACATCACTTCAAAAATGACAATTCTATGATCACATCATTACTTGACCCCACCTTAAAAAACTTTGACCAAATCACTATTTCACTGTTAATTAATCCATCATATCCTCATTTCCTTCTTGGAATACACTTGCATTCCATTCTCATGGACTATCATTATAGCAATTCCTTTATCTATACCTAAGCTCTCCACCTGCTTTTATCCTATTGTAATTAGCAAATCCATAACCCATGTGAAGCATGATTCTACATTTTATCTCTGCTTTGTTCCAGAATCCTGAATACGAAGACCTATATCACCATAACTTTATTCCCACACACCGAAAAGCTCCAAGAATTCTTAAAAATTCAACTGTGCTGCCCTAAACAATTTGCTCTCCCACTGTCTAAGAAAACTTCTCCACCTCTTCTCATTTATCTTCAAAATACTAACATCCTCTATCCCCTCCTTGCTCTCAACTATTAATCTTTATTTTCAGTGTAAGAAATGACAAGAAAAATGCACCAATTTCACGAAAGACACAATCTGCCAAAACTAACACATAGAGAAACAGATAATATGAGTAGGCATGATAACTATAACTTAAATCAATAATTAATAAGCCTCCAAAACAGAAAACTGTTGGCCCAGTTGGAAACGTTAGTGAATTTTATCAAACATTTAAGGAAGAAATGTATCCATATTTTACACTTTTAGACACAGAGGCAGAGGTACCACTCCTTAATGCATTCTTTGAGGCCAGCATTAATCATATACCAAAGAAGATAAAGATATTACAAGATAACCATTTAGTTTATTACAAGAATGGATGCTATTCATTAACCACAAATATCTTCCATAAATCTAAATGTGAATTTTTTCAATAAAATATTAATGAATCAAATTCAACAATGTATAAAAGAATTATATAGCATGATCAAGTGGGATCTAGACTAGGTATGCAAGACTATTCCAAAATTTGAAAACTCAATTAATGTAACTTACCACATTAACAGGTTAAAGATGAAAAACCACAGAATCACATCAATAGACGTAGCAATAGAGAAAACACCCAACACCTATTCATGATAAAATTTCTCAATAACCTAGGAATAGAGAACTTTTTCAACTTGTTAAAGAATCATTACCAAAAAAAAAAAAAAAACCCTACAAGTAATAGAATATGTAATGATGAGAAATTTGGAGCTGCCCCACTAATATCTGGAATAAATTAAGTTTGCTTTTTCTTACTACTGCTTTTAAACATTGTTCTGGAAAATCCTAGTTAATGCAATATGACAAGAAAAGGAATTAAAAGTTATACAGATTGGGAAGAAAGAAAGCTATAATACTAACTTTTTCACATATGAAATAATCATTTATGTAGAAATTGAAAATAACTAATTTAAAAAACACTTAGAACTAATAAATAATTACAGTGAGGTTTCAGGAACCATACAAAAGTCAGTGGTTTTCTTATGCCAGCAATAAACAACTAGAATTTGAAATTTTAAAATGTATAAATTATTTACTTCATAACACCCCAACATGAAATATATAGGTATAATTGCAACAAAAAATATACAGAACTTATATATGGAAAACTACAAAACTCTGATTAAAAAATCAAAGAAAAATAAAGATATTTTTCATGTCAAAAAACAGGATGACACCACATTGTCATTATGTCAATTCTTTCCAAATTGATCTGTAGATTCAATGCAATATCACACACAGAAACTTACCTTGGAGAGTTCAATATCTGATTGTAGTTTTATGAAAAGGCAAAAGACCCAGAATATCCAACACAATATTGAAGAAATATGAAACTGGAGAATTGGCACTAATTAACTTTAAGATTTACTCTGATACTACAATAATCAAGACAATGTGATACGGCAAAAAAAAATAGACAAATAGACCAACGAAACAAAATGGGGAGCCCCCAAAATATACTCAATTGATTTTTGATAAGTGAGCAAAGGCAATGCAGTGGGGGAAAAAACTTTTTTTTTTAATGCTGCTGGAAAAACTGGTCATCCTTGCATACAAAAAAGTCAATCCAGTACCCCGTATCCTTCACAAAACTATCTAACAATGGATCATAGACTTATATGTAAAGTGAAAAACTATAACACTTCTAGAATATGACACAGAAAAAAAATTTAGGTGAACTTGAGTTTGGTGATAACTTTTTTATACACAGTACCAAAGTCATAATTTATGAAAGGAAGAATTATTAAACTGGACTTTATTGAAATTAAAAGTTTCTATACTACAAAAGACACTATCAAAAGATAGTTAAATGTCAAAGACTGAGATAAAATATTTGCAAAAGACATATTTAACAAAGAACTATTATTTGAAACATACAAAGAATTCATAAAAATAAAAAGCAACCAATTTAAAAGTGAGCCCTAACAGATAGAAACCTTACCAAAGAACATATACAGACAACAAATAAGCATAAGAAAATATATTCTGTATCATGTCATCAGAGAAATGAAAATTGAAACAATGGTATGCCATTGCATACCTACTAGATTGACTAAATCCCCATCCCTAAAAGCATGAAATGGTGGTGAGAATATGCTCTCATTCACAGCCAGTAGGCTGCATGTGGTACATTCACCTTAGAAGAAAATGTGAGTTTACTACAATGTTAAATATCCTCTTACCATACAATCCAGCAAGTTCTCTCCTTTATATTTACCCTCAGGAGCTAAACATTTTGTCCACAAAAACCTGCACATGAGCATTTATAGCATCTTTTTTTCATAATTGACAAAATTTGGAAGCGACCAAGATGCCCTTCAGTAGGTAAATAAACCATGGTACATCCAGAAAATGGAATATTACTCAGTGAAAAGAAATGAGCTATCAAACTATGAAGAGAAAGAAACTTAAATGCATATTACTTAATGAAAGCAGCCAATATGAAGAAGCTACATACAATATGATCCCACCTATATGACATTCTGGAAATGGGAAAGCTATGAAGACAGTCAAAAAAAATCAGTGGCTGCTAGGGACAAGAAAGGAGGCAGGATAACATTCATCAATTTCCCCCTTACTCAGTCCTTTGTCCTATTTTCTACTCTATGTTCACTCACCTCCAAGATATCTTATCGAATTACATGATTTTAAGTATCACCTAACCATAGCTGCACTTATATCCATATTCCAAACTCTACCTGTGCATTTAATTTGCAAATGTACCTTAATGTGTATAAGACATCTTTACTGAAATAGCAAATAAGCATAGCAAACAAAACATGGTTTGCCTATACAGTGTGCACGCACGTGCACACGCACGCACACACACACACACACACACACACACACACCACACACACTGATACTCACTCTTCCAACACATTTCTTCACCTTATTAACTGGCAAATGAACATCAAAATGTATCTCAAGCTGTGTGTGGTGGTGCATGCCTGTGATCCCAGTGGCTCAGGAGGCTGAGGCAGGAGGATCATGAATTCAAAGCCAGCATCAGCAAAAGGAAGGTGCTAAGCAACTCAGTGAGACTCTATCTCTAAATAAAATACAAAATAGGACTGGGGACATGGCTCAGTGGCCAAGTGCTCATGAGTTCAATCCCTGTTACCCAGCCCCCAAAAGGTATCTCAAGTTCAATATTTTCATCACAACATTATTACCAACCATCATTTTTTTCTCACCAAATTCACAATGTTAATATTCTACCTGGTCATAGCCTCTCATGGTTTAGTCCATTCTTATATAGAATTCAGAGTTTTCCTTAAAAATGTAAAGCATAGTACCTCACTTTCCTGTTCAACACTCTCCAATAACTTTCACCACACTGACAAGTAAATCCCACAGGAATGTGTCATATCCTACATAGCCTACCTCTGAATACCTTTTCAGTACAATCTCCTATCATTGATCCCTTACACAACCACTTCTACTCCATACTAAATTTGGAAAAACAAAGACAAGGGTTTGAAATTATTTAAAGTCAGAAGCTAAGATGACAGGGCAAGCAGAACTGGGTCTAAGTCCTCTGGAGAAGTGAGCAAATGCAAGGAGATTCAAGGTTTGTTCTGTGAGCTTTGGAAAAACTGCAATTGGAGTCATCTGTGGATGCCGGAACGAACTACCAATGTCAAGCCATTAAGCTCATGTTGACAGGAGCCGAAAGAAAAGAAGAAATGGTTCTTCATATTCCAAACTCCAATCTTCATCTAAGAATATATTCTAATAAAACAAGTATATTCAAGTGTTTGTTTACTGTTTGTCCTCCTTACAGAACTTTGAGTGTCATTACTGTTTGGTCCACCATTAGCTGCCTAAATTTTGGCAATCATAAGAATGAATTCACAAAGAAATGAATAAGTTGTATTCATTTAATCAACCTATCAGAGTACCGGAGGAGTTTGGGGATGGTAAGAAAAGGCTCCACACCGAAGAGGCAATAGTTATGGGGTAAACAAGAGTTTTTCAGGTGGTCCATTGGGTATTAATAATTATGTGCTGGCAAATTTTGTAATGATTTTATTATGGTATATTTATGGGAATATTTTAGGCTTCTTCATAAACTAACAGCAAATTTGTTTTCATATTTTCTCAATCTTGCTTGAAGTCTTCTTTTAAGCAGAAAACTGAACTTATAAAAAGTAAAATCCTGTGAATTTCAAAGCACATAATGTGCACAATATACTTTGAGTGGTCTTCTTCTAAGATTTGTAATTTTGTAAATGAGTTTGATTTTAGAGAAATACATTCCTATTGTTCATTGTCCATGGGAATGTAGGTTAGACATTCTGGCTAATTTCTAACAACTACATCATCAGAGCCTAACTGCCTGTCAAAAAAAAAAAAGTTTTACTTTTTAACCTTCTTTTTCATACTTTAATTGTGACATTTTGAATTCAAATGTGATTCAAAAAGAACAACATTTCCCCCTTCTTTCACTGAACAATATTTCATACAAAAGTATATGTTGGCATGGATGTAAATACAGGTCCAAGGACCAAACTGAAAGTTGTCAGTTAGTTAATCATTCTGACGTGAAGAAGTGACCTAACACATATGCACATTTTCTTATTATATATCACCTTCCATTGTTAAGCCTAATTATACAAAAGAAAAAAAAATGTTCAAGGCCAAATAGCACAATGCAATTGTAAAATGTTGTCTTATTCCAGAGATCCTCTAAATGTATAACATAGGAAGGTACTAGTAAAGTTAAAATAATGAGAGGAAGAGATGATTTAAAAGTAATAATGCATATTTCTTCAGCACATTTGGTCAGACTTCCAAATGGCCCAAATGCTAGTTTCCTTCTGTAAATCAATTCCATGTGATAAGCTTTAAAAAAGAGACCTGCGCTATGTACCAAAGCATTAAACATAATTTGAAATTTAAATGGTTCCAAAGAAATTGTAGCACATTAGATTGTGTTCAACATTTACTGCTGTTATGTAGTCCATTTACATATGGCAATAAAAGACAGTTAAACCATTAAATTACATGACTTTCCCAGAATTGCTCTTCAATTATGATAAAATTAAGCTTTTGTGTCCTATTTATAAACATGGATAAGTAGCCAATACATTGCAGATACCATTGTACTATGCCCAAGTTTAATTTTCAATGGTTTCCTCAGGGCTTTGGCCGTTTATTGATATGGGCTGATAAATGTGTGAGAGTGTGTGTGTGTGTGTGTGTGTGTGTGTGTGAAAGAGAGAGAGAGAGAGAGAGAGAGAGAGAGAGAATGTGTACAATGTGTGTCTATAAACTGTATAAGATTATCTGTAAGGAATAAGGAAACTACGTCATCCCTTGAAAAATAACAGATATAAGATAGGATTTAACTGTGTTAAGGACAAATTGGGGGGCTGGGGATGTGGCTCAAGCGGTAGCGCGCTCGCCTGGCATGCGTGCGGCCCGGGTTCGATCCTCAGCACCACATACCAACAAGGATGTTGTGTCCGCCGAGAACTAAAAAATAAATATTAAAAAAAAGGACAAATTGATTTTGAGAAAATGAAAATTTGAAATTGCCAACAAGGAAAATGAAGGACATTCTCAGGAAAGCATTCTAATTTTCCTAGTTGAAGGGTGTTTTTTGGCTTGTTGAAGGGTGTTTGGGTAGGGTAATGGTGGGAGGGTCTGTATTGATTTTTTAAGAAAGATATCAATTCTCAGTGATTTGGGGGCTCTTGTTTTTATTGTTGTCATTGTTGTTAGCTATTTTCAATCACAAAAAGTCAGAGTCCTGTTATATGGTAATGTCATATGATGAGAAAATGGTTTCCAGCAATCACCCACACATGACTTCTTGGCTGGTACTTCTGCCTGTTTAAGCTATTTGAATCCACTACACAAACAATAAGGTCTCCACTCCACTTAAGCTTTAATCACATTTGGACTAATCCCTCTTAATTGCAAATTCCTTTCTTGACCAATTTAAAAACTCAGAAAGTAAATAATATCAGTAATAAAATCAAATTATAATCTGTAATGTTTACCAAGATGACCAAGTCCAAGAGAGAACCTACAATTTTAACCATGCAAAATATGTGAAAGGACTTCTTTCTGTCTTTGATTTAGCTATTTTACCTCCACATCTATGCAGCATGTATCAGGGCAGAGCGTTGGCAACATTCTGGTGAAATTGCAAAGAGTACATAGCCAATTGGGAGATCTTAAGCCAAAAAGACTGACTTGTGTTTGGTGTTGAATGCTGAATTAATCCTGGCTGAAGCAAGTTTATGGCTTAGTGCATACAAATAAATGATGTACTGGAGTCTGTGATTATTACCAGTGAGACAAAAGTACATTTTAATTTATGATTCTCATCTCTGTGTTAATTCTCATCAATACCATGATTTGAACCAAGAACTCTGGCCCACGTGGACATGTGCATCTGTTACATCCAACACAGGCCCGTTCATTTCTCCCATGGAAAGTTTGGCAAAGGGAAGAGAAGAACCTCAATCAAAGACTTGGACACCATCATCCACACCTGTTTCCAGTTGAAACCTGCTGAACCAATTTCTGTTTTCAAAACTAATTGAGAAAGTTAAGAAGTTAGTTCTGAAGCAGACTGAGAAACAGAGAGAGGCTGTCCTGCCCACTGGGAAGTTGGGTAATGTACTTCATGGAAATGCCATTAAAAAAAAAAAAAAAGAACAGTTTTCTGCCACTACAGCAGCCAGAGATTGTGGCCAAAATTCCATCAGTGCTCCGACTTCCAGTCTGTTCTCTGACCAGAGGGAAGATGCTCCCCATCCTAATGAGACTGGTGACCCTGGAGAAGCTGTACAGTTTAGCATAAGGATGCCAGGGATGGAAAACACAAGCTTTCCAACCCTAATGGGGGAATAGAGCTGCTTCAGACTCATGCTAGAGTCACAAAAGGGCACTGAGACTTTAACAAAAGTGGTGACAAAATGTCCAGAGAGACAGTTTGATCACAGATCTTATCTGGCAGCTCTCCCTTCACTTCTGGCTTTAGACACCAGATAAAGATCTTTGCTTCTCCCTCCTTCATGTCTGATTTTGGGCAAGGTTTACCCCATTGCTGGCCTTCCATTAATTTGACTGACAGTCTAAATTCTGTCTACATGCACAATCAATTTTATTATAGTTTTTGGATTAACCAACAACTGCTTTTTTTAACCAACAAATGACTGCTACTGTATATACTAACCACAATGAAACCGCTAAATTAGAGTCAGGGGTAATTTGCATTGTACCTTAAAATAGAGTTTTCATCCTTTCTACTACATGGAATAAATCACTAAATTTATCTTGTAGTTTGAAAGACAGTACACTAAATGCAGGGTTTCCCAAACTTTGTTGTACACTGGGATCATGAAGAATCTTAAAAACATACTAATGCATTGCTCCAAACTCAAATATTCTGATTTAATTGTTATGGAATACGTAATAGATGTTAAGATTTTTAAAAATTCTCCAAAGGATATGAATGTGTTGGTAAATTTTCGAACCACTGTCCTAGTGACTAAGAAAACAAGTCCTATACCTTCCCAAGATTCAGCTCTTCCATTTACTAAGTGCATATTGATAACGATATCAAGTAGTTTGTGTGTGTGTGAGAGAGAGAGAAAATTTAATACAAAAACACAAAAAGTGCATTGTATGTAGTAAGCATTCAATAAATATTTCAAAAAGAATCACTCAAAACATTTGAGTACCAATGTTCTGTAAACAGAAGCCTGTTTACATGATTTTCTTATAACATTTTTAGACTAATCCCATTCATTTGAAATATATTTAGTGAATAATTTGCATTAGTTTTCTATGGCTGCCATAACAAATTACTATAAACTTGTGGTTTTAAAAACAACACAAATGTTCTACCTTACAATGTTATAGGTCAGAAGCCTGACATAAGACTCACTGAGCTAAAATCAAGGTCTTGGCAGGGCTGTGATCCTTTCTGTAGACTCCAGGGGAGAATCTGTTTCCTTGCCTTTTTCAGTTTGTCAAGGCCCCCCACCTTCCTTGGCTCATGACTCACTTTCTCTACCTTCAAAGCCAGCAACATTGCATCCTTCTGATCCTTTTTCCATAATCACCTCTCCCAATGTCCAACCCCAGTTGAGAAAGGTCCTGTGATTTTAAATACTCCTGTGATTAAATTGGGTCCACCTGGGTAATAAAGTCTAATCTCCACGTCTCAAGGCCAACACCCCCAATCACAGCTGTAAAATTCCATTTGCCACGAAAGCTAACATTACAAGGATTGCTGTGTGGACATTTTTGGGGAGTCATCATTCTTCCTATGAAAGAGGTACTGTGACCTTATATCATATTCTTTTTAAATATTTACTTGAAGGGACAAATTCTTTTACTCCAAAAAACCTACTATAAATTTCTCATTTTGCAAAATGATCTTTAGTTCAAATATTATTGAAATTAGTATAAAATCTGAACCAATCATCTTTCCTTGCTACCTAGTAATTGATAATGTAATAAGCAGATAACCAAATCACTTCTATGAAGAGAAAATAGTGACTCTGCATTAACTTGTTGAAGTTAACTATTATTTTATCTTAGGATTTAGATAAAGATCTTTTAATTCACTTTCCCTCAGAAAATTTTAAAGTTGCCAGATTCCCTTTCTACTGTAATAGCACTTTATTTCTGCAGATTCCAAACACTACCCCAAGCCCCCACCAAAAAGCCACTTGAGCAAAAATAAATAATGAGATCCCACCCGGGTTGATCTTGTTTCCTGACACTATTTGCACCTCTCTGGATAATCCATCATTTCTCTGCAACACCAATTGACCCTGAAAAGTCTGGGAAAGTTCCCAGAAACCTGTGAGTTAGCCCACACATTATGTAGGAGGGAATAGGTATTACAACCTGGAAAGGCTCGCCTGAGCAAATGTCCTCTGTCTAGCTAATGCCTCACCTTGAAACACACAGCCTGACATATTTTCTTGGACATTAACATCTGCCCATGATGCTAGGAAAGACTAGATTGACCACACCATGAAGTTCAGATTAGCCACACACCTAACATTCTCAGTCCTTCTTTATCTAATGCAGTTTTGGCTTATTATAATGGCTAACACCTCCTTTCCTCTTACCCTCCTCCTATCCTCCTCTCTGAAGTGATTTCTAACCGCCCATCTTCCCTCCACTCAAGGAGTGGTAGAGCAGGAGAGTCGGGCCCATGCAGTCCTAAGGTGGTGGAGGGATAATAGGGAGATAAGACTAGATAGACCGAACACAGCCAGATGACAGAAGGCTCTGGATGCTGAGCTGAGGGGTTGCAGGATGATTCATTAAATGATAGGAAGCCACCAAAGGCTCCTGGGCAGAGGAATGACACAAAGATAGTAGTATTTTTGAAAGAACAATCTGACAGTGCCAGGTGTGATGACTTAGGATCCAAGAGAAAATAAGACAGTTAGGAAACTATCACAAGAACCAAGTCGCAGCTGATAAGAGTCTGCCAGAGTGTGACAACGTGTGTGAAGCAGGAGCAAGGAAAAATCCAAGTGACATCGGAGAAGGGAGAATCTTTGGGGTTTAGTGATTTATTTTATATGGGTGACAAATTCAAGAGAGACTTCAAAGATGACTTTAAAATGTAAACCTATGGCAATAGAAAGATGGTGGTACTGCTGACATGGGTTAAAGGACCAGGAAGGTAATTTTACTTGAAACTTGGAATTTGAACAGTAACTAACAGTGCTTATGTTACTCCCTGATTAAAACCCATCCTAGCTTCTCATTACAGTTAGTATAAGGTGTGACTGCTTAACATTGTCCATATCCCCATAATCTTATCTCTCACCATTCTTCTGATAACAAATATATCTAAGTACATTGTTAGGCCAAATTATTTTTTTGTACATCTTGCGATTATTCCAAGAAACGTGGAATGTTATACATAGATTTGATTACACACACACACACACACACACACACACACACACACATACACACACACGTGTGTTTTTCTGTGTAAGTCTCTCTCTTTTTCTTTGAGACAAGAGCTGTGAGAAGGACATAGCCTTATGATTGCTAGTGGCCAACCTAGCAATCAGATGTAGAAAGTCTTTCTGAGAATAAGGCTAACCAGAGGCAAACAGAACCAGGAAATGGAAAAATAGAGACAGAGACCTGACCCCCCATACATCTCTGGATTTGGCCAAGCCTGACTACGTTGACCTCTTGGACTTCCCAGTTATCTAGAACAATCAATTCCCTGTTTAAGTCTTGACTTCTATAGCTTTCATCCCAGAGTCCTGACTGTTCTGCCTTCTCGAGGCTACTCATTCACATGGAATATTTTTTTCTATCCTCTTTCCCAAATTTTCACCTGTCACTGGGACTCAGACTTCATAATACTATTTCAAAGAGCCAAGTACTGAAGAACCATTCCACATTAGGTCCCTATTTACTGTTCTCTTAAATGATCGTATTTTCCTTGATAGTTCTTAGTATAATGGGTAGTGATATATTTATTTGCCTTTATTTATTTGAGAGCTGTCTTCCTTGATGTTACCCCACATAGAACCTTCTGTACCTTCCTGAAGTCTCACTGGAATGATAGTAATTAGAGCTTTTAAGATATAAATCCAAATTTTTAAAAATGTGACAAAATGTTGAAAGGTAGAAGATGGAAGAGCAGTAATTAACCTCACAGACCCAGAAAAACTGAATTCCAGGAAAGGCTGAGAAAGCCCAATCTATACCCTGGAAGTCCCAAAAGACTCAGGAATTCTTACACCAGATTCCTCTAAGTGTAGAAGGCAGTGGGAAACCCCAATCCTTTATGGAAACAGAACTTCAGAAATTCTCTCCCAACCAACAGATGGGGAAAGTCTAAAATCCCCCAGGCTGGATGACACCAGGCACAGTTGGAGCATGGGGTACAGTATGAAATCCAGGTGATTAGGTGTACATTTTCTAAGTAAGCATAAAAATAGTCTTCTTCCTTCATCTGGAAAGGGGAATTATACTTCAGGTAGAAAATCAGTGATTCTTTTATGTGGAATTGGGTCTGTCCAGTATAAAAAATCTGTTGACACTGTCCTTACACATTGTCCAACTTAATGATCCAACTTAAATCACACCCTAGAAAAGCCCCACCACAGGCTTAGACTTTCCTATCAAGTCCTCAATGTCTCCCATCCACAAAAGCAAGCAACCAAGATTCTGCAGTCCTTTGAGGACAGCCAAATGGAAATATGAAAAACTTAAGGAGACAACGAACAATGCAGACATATGAAAATTTTTATAAATAATCATTATTGAAATGCTGAAAAAACATAAGGAGATAAAAAAAGACACATTAGTGGGGGGGAAGAGACATAAATAAATAAAATACTTCAAAAAAAATTTTAAAACGTAGAAAGGAGAAACAGTAGATAGATTAGAATAAATTTTGAACACTTTTTATAGAGTTAAGCAAAAGTTCAAAAAGGTTAAAAATGGAATAGGAGAGGTATAATACTTAAAAGATCATTTCATAAACACATGTTAAGAATTCCAGTTTATAAAAAACAAAAAGCATAGAATATATAAACAAAATTTTCAGAGAAATAATTCAAAAAAGCTTCCCAAAATGTCAAAATGACTGTTAGAATGAATGACACAGATCTATAGCAAAACAAATCATGATGAAATTCATGAACTGGGAACTGGGAATGGTGAGACATTACTAAAAATTTTATATAAAAAGACCAGATACATACAAAACATCAACCTTACAATGGCATTGAACTTCTCAAGAGCAACATGGAAGCAAAAGACAATGAAATACTGTCTTCAAAACCCTAGTCAAATAGTTAATAAATGTGAAGATAGAATAGACACATTTTTAGACTTACAGAGTCTAAATTTAAAAAAATATTTTTATCCTATCTCAAGAAGATACATTCTGCTCAACTGAGGGAATAAACCAAGAAGGAGGATGATCTAGGAAACAGGAGATCAAACACAGAGAGTTGTTGAACGACTTCTCAGGACTGTGCTGTACAGGGAGAGGGAAATATCAACTCTGCAGCAGCTTGAGGTTGCCCTAAACAGGAAAGAGAAGATGCAAAGATTCTGAAAAAGACCTCATGAAATGGCATTGATGAATTCCCAACTGCTTTTGAATGTGATTGAGAAGAAATTTATTAAGGGAGAGAATAGAGATAAATTAACTATAAGTACATGAAAAACTGTGAAAATAAAGATTAAAATTATTATTGTTATTATTATTATTATGTTGTTGTTGTTGTTTTTGTTAATCCAAAAAAGAAGTAAAAATTGCACAGAAAAAGAAAATAATAATAAAAGCATAATAGTTCGCTAGTGCTTATTTGATAACATGGTTCTCTTTATATTTAATGACTTATTAAGCATTTTTCATCACAACAAGCCAATGCTGCAGGTACTCTGATTACTCCCCCTTCAATTGAAGAAATCAATACAAAGAATCATTAGAGTTTACCCAAATACCCTAATGGTAAGTGCTGTCCTTAGGCTTTGAATCTAAGCTTCCAGGCACTAGAAGCACTTTTCTTAAGTATTTCTCCACATTGCTCAAAATAATCTTAGGATATTATCTATCTCTGCTGTAAGTAGCACTTTCACAGTCAAATATAAACATTGATTATTCACTTAATTCAAATTACACAAAAACTACTTTGGAAAAATAGGGAATAATGTGTATAGGCATGATGTGATACATGTGAAAGAAAGCGGAATATTCAGCATCTATGTGGAAAGTCAATAGCTAATACTTTTTGAAAATGGAGAGAAAGAAATAGCAATATAAGCATAGTCTTCAGAGATTTGTAGATAAATGCCAACAAGCATCAGCTGAAATAAATGAAAGTGGTTTCAGAAGCAGGAAATGGTAGAATATGGAGGGTTTCCTTCAGGGAATTAATTATTTCAAATTTTGTATAACTATTTCCCTTTGTAAACTATGTGCTTGTATAATTTTGATTTTTTAAGCCACTGCCATAGATTTTAGTTAGTCTCACTAGGTTGGTATTGAAACCCATGGGTGTGGGTTAATTCTCTAAGTGAGTAAAGAGAAAAGGTTCCACACCAATAGGTGGAAAGCCTAAGGAACAAGAAGCAGCAAAGAAACAGGAACAATTTAAAGAGAAAAATCAAAGTACTCCAAGAATTCCAATGACCTTGAAAGCAAAGGAGGCAAAAGCCCTGGGAAGGAAGGACTCTGAACAGAAACCGAAAGGAGAGAGAGACAGTCAAGGAGCATTACAACTAAGCAGAAATTACTGTAGGTTACAAACAGAAGACTAGAGCAGTTCAGTAGTGATTTGAGAACAAAGGCCCCCTTGTGAGAGATTATGGCAGGAGTTATTGGAGAGACATCATGTGGGATGAGGACAGATCATAGTTGTCACTGTAGCAATGAACCTTAAAGAAGTCTGGCATGGAAGCACCCTACTCAAGAGGTATCTGGACAATGGGATACTTTTTCCTGAAGTATGCTGGCAATGAAGCAGTTGCCCCTTCTGAAACAGGGAAGCAATTATTGGCAGGTAACCATTATTGGCAAAAAGACTGCTGACATGAGAAAAATGACATGGTTAATTTCTGTGCCATTTTCAATTATGCCAAAGCAAAGAAATTGCAATATCTAGAAAATGATATTTCCATGCCCATCATTTAAATTCTAGCCAGATAGTGTCCTGAGAAAGTGGTCTCTTTTGCTTTTGATGACAAATGCACAGTAGCAAAGGCCTCCTTCCCAGTACTGATAAGTCCCTGATTGCCAGTTACATGAAGAAAAGGACAAGTTTTGGGGCAGAACCTCAGCCAGCTCAGTGTTGAAGATGAGTGGAAGATAACCATTTAATTTCAAGAAGGGCACCAAGTACAAGCTGAAGAAGAGAGAAGCTACCTGGCAGCATTAAAGTGGAGACTTCGGAATGCAATTTTATTCTGAGGGAGGGCAGATGAGAGCATGCTCAGTGCTCAGTTCTCAGGGCCAGCAAAACAGGCTTGTGACAGGAGATGAAAGCATCTGTACCTCCTCTAGCAACTACAGAAAGTTTCTTGTTCTTTCATCTTCTAGTCAGCTGACTTGTCAGTCATCTGTCAGAAGCAACTGCAAATTACACATTCTGATATGTGAGAGTTGCAAGCCAGAATGCTATTTTGTTAAAGGAGAGGAAGTCAGAAAATGTAGATTGGCTTCCAGTTATACATTGCCATGTAAATTTGAATCATTCATTCAAGTTGTGATATTCTTTCTTCTATTTTACAGTTGGGGGAAATGATGATTATTTAAACATACGTATTTTACAAGTAGGTTTTACACATAATCAAAAGTAGGTTTTGATTTTACCAAATTTGGTATAACTATGTCCCTTTGTAAACTATGTGCTTATATAATTTTGATTTTTTTAAGCCACTGCCAAAGTTTTAGTTAGTAAATAAAAGTTGGAATTTGAACCTATGGGTATGGGTTAACAGGTTAACTCTCAGAGTGACTAGAAAGGAAAAATCCCATACACACACACACACACACAAACACACACACACGTGTGTGTTTATATATACATACATACATACATATATATATAGAGAGAGACATATATAATATATAGAGAGAGATCTACGTAAACAGGTAGATGGATAAATATAATAAGGAGTATATATACTATTTTATAAGTACCTAAGAAATTATCAAGGTTTATGTAAAATCAACATAATTTCTGAGATCTGAACATTAAGCAAAAGATACTTTGGGAGGATCATGTTCCTCTTTTTCTATTTTCATACCACATAGAAGCAAAGAGAACACACACACACACACATACACACACACACAGCACATAAGTAGTACTGAGGCTTGAATTAAATCCACACATGTACTTAGATTCTTTCCTCTTACCTCATCAAAATCAAGAGGGACAGCAGATAGTGAAATGAAGTGATGGTGAAGATGCAGTTGAACTCGATGATACCCTAGAGGAAAGATCAAGACATTTGCACACTTACCTCCCAAACCCTTGCCTTCTTTCCATACAGCACCAGAAACAAAGAAAATTGGAGAATATCTACATGCTCCTACACATTCTGGATGATAGATGACTTCAAGGGAATAGTACACCAGCAACACAAGTAAAGATGCCATGCTGTGGAACAGATGATCTGCAGCCTCCCATAAGTCATCTCTTCAAAGATATTGCATTCCCAGACTCAAGTTTTATGTTTTTCTGACCAAACCAAAATTTTAAAAATGTTTCCTCTCCTCTCTGCTCTCTGCTCCTGATTACTATATTAAACCTATGGGTATGGGTTAATCTGCCAGCAATACCCATGTTTCCACCTGAATACCGTGCTGCCCTGAAATTACCTCCACTAAACTAGTCCATCATCTTTAAATTCAGCCTCACATGAAATCTTATGATATGAACAAAATATAGACAAGTTCTTTGCCAGAATGCAATATGAATGGCCTCTAGTCCAATTCCCAATAGAACCCTCATTCCCATCTGAAACTTCCTTAGCACAGTCTTTACTGTCCACACGCCTATTGTCATTCTGATCTTGTGAGCTCCCAGCTGAATCACCCATTAAATTCTACTTTCAGCATTTTAAAGATTCTCTAACCTGCATCTTCAAACTTTTCCACACTCCTCCCACAAGCTAGTTTCAAAGGTTTCTGAATCACACAAGCTAGTCACAGCAACAACAGTACCACCACTTCTGGTACCAATTTCTATATTACTCAGTTTTTCATTGCTGTGACCAAAAAACCTGACAGAACAACCAAGAGGAGGAAAATTTTATTTTAGCCTCAGAGTTTTAGAGTTTCAGTTGATGGTCAAGACATTTGCCCACTTACCTCCCAAAGATAAGCGGTCAGCCAGTTCCATGCCCTGAGCCCAAAGTGAAGCAAAATATTGTGTTAGAAGGATGTAATGGAGGAAAGATGCTCTTCTCATGACAGCTAAGTAGAAAGAGAGAGAGGAAGGGACCTGAGACAGACACAGACTCCAAGGGTAAGCCCCCACTGACCAACTTTCTCCAGCTACACCCCACCTGTTTAGTTACCACCCAGTAGTCATTCAAGTTAGTAATCCACAAAATGGATTAATCCACTGATTCAGGTTACAGCTCTCATAATCCATTCTGTTTGTTTCTAAATATTCATGAATTGTTTAACAGATGAGGTTCAAACCATAACACACCTCTTTACATCTTTTTTTTTCTTTTCCCTAATCTGTGTCCACTGCTTGTCTTAAAAGACTCCTGATGCTTCCTTGATTACACTAGTTTCTTTAGTGTCCTGAACCTATCTCCTTATATTCACAGTCAGGAGAGGCTGGTATGTTCTACAACTTCATTGCCACTTCTAGATGTCCGTCATCACCTTTGCCCAGTTTGATTTCCTCTGATCCTCTCTGATCCCCACTATCTGCTATACAACTCTGATGCTAACATTTCAAATGCACCATGTCCAAAATTTAGATTCTCACATTCGTCCCTCCCACACAGTACACCTCCCCTGGCCACATTTCTTTACCCCACTTCCATTGAATTAACTTTGGCAGATTCTTTCAGCCTTATTTGCATATAGAAGTTGCTAAAGTCAGTGGGTTCTAGACTTGAAATACATCTTAAATGAGTCCCCTTTTCAATTTACTCAGTCCCCCCTTCCCTGTCCTACATCATTCCCCTAAACCCCCCTCTTGGGCTTTTACAGTAAGCAGCTAAATGGTGTACCCACATCTTATCTATTTCCCTTCCAATCTACTGTGCACACTGCCTCAAAATCTGAGACACACTTTTTATTCAAAATAATGTAATAACTCCCTGTTGTCTGAGGAAGAAAATAAACTCACTACTTTAGCTCTAAACTACGTTTCTAGCCCTGCAACCTAGTGTATATTCTCTATATCCATCCAACATTCAAGTTAAACTGAGTTACTCTGGGATAGCCATTGAAGCAGAACACAAATCATTCTTACCTCATGTCTTTCCTTGTGCTCTGTACAAGATGCTCTTTCTCCTATCTCTGGTCTCTGGTCCCACAGACTATGTTGGTTCAAATCCTTTGCTTTTGTAAATCTAAGGCCTTGAATAAGCCACTTAATCTCCCTATCCTCATGAATAACTCTGAAAACTGTAAAATACAGTGTTATAATGGGCATTGGAGGTTTCAGGGAGCTACTGTCATGTCCAGAAAGAACCGTTCAGTCATCAAATGGTACCTGAAAGTGTTTAAGGCTTAGCTCAAATGTAATCCCTTACAGGAAGCATTCTCTGAGTCTCCACAATAAAATAGACTTCCTCTCTCCCTTGCTTCCTTTTCCTTCCTTCTTTCCTTCCTTCCCTCTTCCCTTCCCTTCTTTCTTTCTTTTCTTTCTGTCCTCCTTTCATGTGAACAACAACCATATCAGATGCTAGGTGGGTCTTGGGACCATACAGAGCAGATGCGTTTTGTCACTCTCAGGAAGCTCACAATCCAGGGAGGAGATAGCAGCTGCGAAAATGGAGGTATGTGTATGTGTTAAACTTCCACAAAGGAGGTACTACATAACTGTCTGGTAAGCTCAGGAAATCTTGCTGGTAATGGCAAATTGAGAGTTGAATTGTGGATGATGAGAAGGCACTTTCCAGGCCACAGCCTCTTGTCAGAAGGCTATCAGGTGCTATGGCAGAGATGCCCCAGAGACAACAGCTCTCAAAGGATAGTGTTGTTCAAGAAGAACACTGAAGCACATCATTTTAAGTATTCTTAAAAATCTGAAACATCACTCTAAAATCACTGAATAAAAACTTCTGGTGTCAAGAACTGAAAAAAATATACTTCAAACAAATGCCACAGATTATTATTCTAGTTATTTCATCTTAGGAGCAATAATGACCCCCTTTGGAATCACAGATACTCATCATAAGACTTCAGACAGATCAACTAGAAAAATCAGATGAGCTAATAAAAGCAGGGTTGTGTAACAATATATCTTTTTTTTTAATTTTGAAATTGTTTAAAGTAAATTTTAAAAAAATAAGCAACCATTAAGAATAATGTCACAGACTACATGTTTTATATTGAGATGTTCATTCAAGGAAAAAATGCTTATTCCAGTTGTAGAACTATATGTGTACATATGTAAGTGTACACTCTCATTTTAATGTTCTTTTTATAAGAAGATGTAAATTTCTGTATATTTGTTCACAGAAAAATTTCTTGAATAATAAACCTCAAAATGTTAGTGGTGGGTATAAACGGAAGTAGAAATTTGTGGAATTTGTGGGGAATGGGGATTTTCTGATTTCCCTAAAAGAATCTGTATTTTACATCTGTAATTTTTTAAAAGCAATGTAACTTCCTTCTATTTAAGGCAAGTAGCCAAAAACAAACTGGAATTCTAATTCAGTGACCTGAAGCAGTTAGAACAGAAGGGTTTGACCTTGGGGTGGGAGGTGATAACATAGCCCAGAGCTCTTTGCAGGATGCCAGACCTTGATCTGGGCAAACATCTAATAGCAAGGCCACCAGGGGAGAGCAGGAACTGAGGCTAAGTCCTCCTGAGCCCTGGCAGCATTAGGTTAGGAAATCATAGACAGGCCATGAGAATCTGGAAGCACAGAGGAGAGGAAATGAAGCCGAAGCAGGCAGCCTCACAAGAGGTCTGGCCTGAGCCAGGTCCAGAGCATGCCCATGACCAATGGAGTCCTGGCCAGTTGCAGCTCTCCTGGCCTCAGGGCTGGAAGGGTCTAAAAAAGCAGTCAAGGTTTCCCATGATCCAACTGGAGACACAGAGGCCAATGTTACAGAAAAGATTCCTAACATATGTGTTAACTACCCTAAAGGGAGCCCAGATCATTCTCCAAACCTGGAATCCTTCATATGTTCATGTCCTATCTGTAAAATAATGACATGCTATCTCCCAACTGTGAAATACACACACACATATATAACGTTGTACTTTTAAAGTTAACATAATTGAAGGAGTTGTCTCAAACCCAGTATTTGGAATGTGTGCTCCATATTCTATACCCAAGACTATACTATCATTCTGTGTCATGCAGTTGTTTAGTAAATGTCATTATGAATAAATAATGATATACGGGATGCTACTCTTTTACGTAAAATTGTATGTATAATGCAGCTGATACTGGGAATGGAAAAACTTCACTGGTCCTATATCACAGTCTGTAAACCATGAACATTGAATTAACCCAATAAAAGTGACAATTCTGACCCTGGGCTATACCCATTACTCTAAGGTTACAGCTTGCAAGCCAACTCAAATTGTTCTCAATATGGTACTTTACTGAAATACTTATCATCTGGAAACCGTATGTAGTGCATATTCTTAATAAATAATAACACATTTTATTTTGGTTTACTGAAAATTAACAGGGCGTTTGGGAAATTGCTGTTATTGTGGGAGCCTGTTTCACATTTTCCTTGGCAGTACAATAGCTATCTAAGTGGAAAACAGGAGAGCCAATGGCTGTGGAGGGTTCTTTTTTTTTTTTTTTAAAACTTCTGCTGTTGGGATTCAGAGAAAGCCATGCAGCTGGTAACATTAATGACATCCCATACACTCAGAAGAGATGAAAGAAGTAAAACAAAGTTGTAATGGGCTTAACCATATGAAGTTGTCATTCTGAGCTGATTAGTTTTGCATTCAGACACAGTAAATCTATTTTTTTGCAACTATATTCCAATCTGTAGTCCAAATGATCTGCAAAGTTTCAAGGCGTTGTAATGATTGCCCACGGCAGTGTTGTAAGCACGCTGATGTCAGAGGCAAAAAGCAGAGGGCTGTGGGAGCTGCTCTTAGGGCCAAAGCTGCTCTCACTGTGCTCTGTTCACCATTCTCCCATAACCCTGATTCTTGGCCATTTCTTAGGATTCTCTCCCATCCTCCAATGCAACAATTTCTGGACCAGCCTCAGTGGGCTGGTTTTAATTGTAAGGAAATACACAGGTATAACTAGAGAGAGAAAGAAAGTGAAGGGATTCAGAGAGAAGAGGTAGGCTACGACTAAGAAGTCAAACAAATGCAGACATCTTTCTTTGCTTTGTTTGGTGCTTTGTCCACCTCCCCTTGCTGGTCTTCTCTATGGTTAATGGAGCCATGCTCTGGATCTTGGTTTCAACAGCCTCTGGTCCTGTGTCTGACTTGCCAAACCTTTCACCCTTTGCCTACCCCTGGTGGCAGTCCCCCGCCCACATCTACAAATGCTTTCATTTTCATGGTAAAAGAAACAAGTTTCTCTGTGGATCTGTTGGCCTTTGTTTTCCATTTTACTGTTAAATATGCATTGCTGTTCCTTCACTCATTTCTATCAATTCTGTAGGTGTTTGGAGGTTCAATATGGGAAACCATATCATTATTCTTATCTAATGATGCATTTTATATATCCTGGATTTAGGAGAGCTTGCTTTTTTCATATTTAATCCACCTTTTTCTGCATGGAATCCTTGAACATTAATGGTTCTACAATCCACTGGAATACTCAAGTCAGAAACCAAGTGACCTTTACCTTCTCTTGCCCCCCCTCGCCCCCACTCCACCAGCCCATAATTATGCCTCTGATTTCACTCTTAAATTTGCCCTGCTCCTAATTTTCCTCCTGGGTTATTATTCCCTCCTAACTAATCCGCTAGCCCTTATTCTCTCCTCCTCTAATGCATTCTACTATGTTACCTAAAGTGCAGAAAAGCCATACCATATTTTCCTATGATCAATGAGTGGATTTCTGTTTTCTATGGAATTGGATCCACACTTGCAAAGCAGCCAAGCAAGGTGGTTCATGTAGAGAGCCAAACTCTCTGGCTCCAAATCTCAGCTGTGCCACGTATAAACTGGATGACTTAAGCTGCATCTCAGTTTCTCCATCTGTAAAATGGGTTACCACATTATAGGATTTTATGAGTATTAAATGAGTGACATAGTATTAAATGGCATAGAACAATGACATAGTAGGTATTATATATCTTTTGCTATATAAATAAAATAACTCCCCCATATATAGCATTGAGCTCCTTCACTACCTATTTTTCTACTCTTCTGCCTCAACTTTCTTCAGTTCTGATCATACTTTTCCCATCTATTACCCCACTAGGCCATTTACCACAGATTTTTGTTCATATGTTTCTTTTACTCTAAATATCATCTTATTATTTATCCTCATTCTCCATCTGGGAAAATTCTATTCAATGAACACATCTTTACAATGGTGTATATCCTGTTATATAATTTATTAACCCTACTTAAGAACTTAAGAACTTTGAGCTGCAAGAACATGCTTGTGTTCATAATATTCTAACTCTGGTATATAAGCATTTATATCTGGTATATAATCATTTATTAAATATTCAAGAAATGATTGATATTAAAAGGAAGAAAGAAGAGTAAGAGGACAGGGAAAGAAAATTGAAGTTGTTAACAATGTTCTCTGTGCCAGGCAGGATGCTGAAAAATCTACTTGGATTAATCAGTTCTTACAACAGCTCTAGAGATGTAGACAATTATTATCCCCAGTCTGTAGAAAATTAAAAATTTGAGGTGCAGAGGTTAGGTGACTCTTTCAACAGCAACCTGGAATCTGTGCATGTAAGCATCTCACAAGTCGCTTCCCACTGGTCCCCCAAATGTCCTCTCTCTCCCAGTCATCAGCCAACAAAGTTTCAAGGAGAGGTCCCTTATAGACTCAAGAAGAGATCCCTCATAGTCAGGTGGATAGCAAGGAGGCTGAGTAGGACCTTTGGTCCTGCCTTTACTGTAGCCCTCTAGAGCATGCTCTGCACTTGGATTTGAATTCAACTCTTAAGTCCTAATGATTGACTTTCCTTGAGCAAATCTCTTAATTCTGATGCTGTTTCCATAATTATGAAACATGCATAACAGTGCCCATCTCCCACCTTCTAGAATTGTTATAAGGACAAAGGAAGTAAAGTTATATAGTCACAGGGCTTTGCACACCCCAGAGCATCAATATGAAACTATTGCAATTTAACTAGCTAGCCTTACTGGCTGCCTGGATTGGTAAAGAAAGTTAATGAATTACCCTGTGTTTTCTTGTGTTTTAAATCACACTCTTAGCATTCTTTTGTAATACACCCATTTGGTTTGGCTAAGAGACTTACTTTAAAAAAAATGTCTTATGCATGTTCAAAGCCAAAGCATTAAGGAATGTTGGAAAGAGAGAGACAGGAATCTCCTAGAAGAATAAGGAGCAAAGAGAATATAATCCACCACTAAGAAAAGAGCCAAACTCTTCCAATTGTACTGCACAAATAAAACTCCTTTCAAAATCACAATATCGATGACCTAGAGTTCTGGTGTTTCAGCTCAGGATTTGAGAAAAGGTAACTTGAATAAGCTCCCCAATCCTTCTATATACATAGGTGCAGAAAACCAAAAGGAAATCTTGAAATACACAGGAAGGGTTGGAAAAGTTTCATGTTAATCTTAATTTAATTTTAAGCACCTAATCACATTTGTAACTGAAGAAGCCACAAACACACACACACACACGCGCACACACACACACACACACACACACACACACACACACACAAAGAAACTAAAATTGAACTGTTGTTTGACAGGCTTTAACCTGACTGTTTTTCTTTTGGTTTTCTAACATTTTTGCAGAACATGATCAAAGCCCAGGTCTTCTGCCCCTAAAATTTAGAAGCAGTTCCAAAAGGCAACTTAATTTATGGCTATAAAGACCAAGAACATTTTTCACACGATATAATTAAAACTAGGTCAGTGAGAGAAAGGTGCGAGAGGCAGAGAAGTTGCCTAAATACTACACTGACAAATGACAAATCTGCCTTGAAACAATTTTTCTATTTCTTTCTTTATTTAGCAGTGTCCTCCATTTTGACACATAAAGAACCCGTAGTTTGCAAGATACCAGGTTTTCCATCCATCCTCCATGTGAGTGTGCCAAATATTACAGATGGAGCTAAAATGATCTGTGGTAATTTACTATTCTCTACAGTCAAAGGGCAAACGTGTCTCCTGCCTTTACTGTAGCCCTCTAGAGCATACTCTGCACTTACTCTCTGGGCAGAGTTCCCACTGATAACCAGGGAGGGCCTGCTGGTGGGATGCATGTGCATAAACTCCATGACACAGATCAGAAAGTAGAATTCAGTCCAGACCCAGCTGGGCATTCTGCACTGGGAAGAATAAGCAAAAAATAATATCAACAATCAGGGGAAATGCTACGACTCTGCAAGTTCAAGGTTTTTAAATCTTAAAGGAATTGTTTCTATCTGTGATGTGCTATGTGGTGGATGAAGCAAGGCCAAGTAGCATCGAAGGGAATAGAGTCTACAAAGGAAAAATAAAAGAAAGTAACTGAAGGAACTCATAGAAACATCTGATTCAGTTCCAGAAATTCACTCTTGTGAAACTCACAGGGCCTTAAGAAGAATGGTTTGTGTGCTTAGCTTGGGTTGGCTCAGCTACATGGGGGGAATAAGGAACTAATTGCATAAACTCTACCAAGTGTCTGGCAGCCTGACATGATTTTCCCCTTGTCTTTCCCACACCCACCCCTTCTTATACCCACAATCTCAAACATCAGCCTCCCCTAATCTCCTTTTTAGCTCCTCTCTGGAGTAGGGAAAGACATTTGTGCTGAGTGTGTGACTAGCTGGCAACAACACCCAAGCTTCACCACCATCGATCATCTTCCCATCAACACTTTCACTCTTTGGCAAAGCTGGCCGAGGTGTGGCTACAAGTCCTGTCGGAGGAATATAATTGCTAACACCTCCTGGGTGGACATATTCCCCAAAAAACCAAAGTCTCTAGCAGGTCATTTATCAATTGCAACCATTTCTACCACCGACAAGTAAAGAAAGACATTTCTAAGTGAATAATTCCATTATGCACGTCTTTCGACACTTCATGTTTTGAATCCTCTGTTTTGGTAGGGCTGATGTGACATTTGATGGCCTTATAACCACAAATGCTTGAAGTATCTTTCTTTGAAATAATTTAGGCACTTCCTTCCTAGGAGGCTGAAGAAAATACAATTAGAAAACCTGGCTGAGGGAATGATCTTTCTAGGCATATAAATATAACTCTCCACAAAATCATCTTTTCCACATACTTCACCCAGCCTTGAGAAACAATGGGAAAGGTTGTAGTGATTATGAGGGTCTGGGGAACTTGCTTTTCCCAAGGTCCAAGGTCTTGGGGAATTCTACACCCAAAGATTCCTCCATAATATTTCCAGTTAATTCTTTTCCTGTGTTTAGGATTCCTTCTGAGCTCTTAGGATCAAACACATGTTCCTAGATGTAGCCTCATGAGTCTGTTACATGATCTATGCCTCTCTCTCCCCAGCACCAGCTAAGCTCGGCTACACTAGCCTCATTCTAAGGTATCCGACTAGCCATGGTATCTCCTGTTATCAGGCCCTCTCACAGTCTGGACTGACCTTCCACCATCTTTGAATTTAGCTTGGAGATCAAAAAATCATTTTTAGCAGGGCCTTCCCTTACTTATTAAAATAAGTTAGACTCCTTCCCTGAATTCTCCATAGGTAACTGTCTAGAAGTAATATTCATCAGATTTCACCTTCTTCCTCTAGAAGGAAAGGAACCATGCCTGTCACATTCATTGCTGTGTTCTTACCACTAAGCCCAGTGCCTGACACATAATAGTCTCTGTATGATATTTGCTAGGGCTGCCAAAACAAAATACCACAGGTTGGGTGGCTAAAACAACAGAAATTTATTTTCTCACAGTTCTGGAGCCTAGAAGTCTAAGATCAAGGTACCATGAGGATTGGCTGTGGTCAGGCCTGTCTTCCAGGCTGATCCTCACTCTGGGTATGCATGCAGAGAGAAGAAGGAAGAGAGAGTTCTCAGGGATCTCTTTCTCTTTTTATAAAGCTATCCATCCTAGGGGTTAGGACTCCACTCCTCTGACCTCATTTGACTTTTATTACCTTCAAAAGGTTTTTATCTTCAGATATAATCACATTTGGGTTAGGGCTTACCATATGAATTTGCAGGGGTGAAGAAGGAGGGGCTGCTCAGTTCAATCTGTAATAGATCCCCTACTGCATATTTGTTGAATGAATGGTTGAATGGATGAATAATTTCTTATTCTGAATTCTTTCTTACTGAAAGATTATTAGCTCATAAAATTATGAAACATGTTTTCTTATCCCCCAGCATCCTCAAGGTATCTGCAACATAGAAGTATTCAACATATGTTTGCTGAATTGAGTTTAGGTACAGCCTTCAGGGCAAAAATGGCCTGGGAGAATAGAGGTGTGTGAGTGAGTGAGTGTGTGTGTGTGTGTGTGTGTGTGTGTGTGTGTGGTTTTATTACAAACCAAATGTAATTTAATGACTTCCTTATGATCATACTGGAAACTAGTTCTAACTTTTTAGGCAGACAGCTAGCGAGTAGGCTCCAACTTAAACATCAATTAAAGAACAGAAGCAAATGAGTTGCTTGCAAATTCTGTGCTTCTTAATTCCTTTCCTCTTTATAATGACAGTGCTTTCTCTGTAAAGTAATTTTCTTTTGATAAAAAGAGACCAGGTTCCCTGACCCCAGAAAGAAATGAATTAGTGATTTCTCTGCCTGAAAGTTGACAAACAGCCCTTACATCTTGCTCCCCTGATCTCCAGCAGTGAAACAAATAGACTCTGAAAATAATCTTTTATTTTTTTTTTAAGAGGTTGGGGAACCACAGAATTTCTGTGGAATCAGACCTCTGCATAATTCTTCACTTTGTTTTCTTTCATAAGGACATCAGGGCCCTGTTTTCCATAGATACCTCACATCCACAGCTCCAGTCACACAATCTGCTCAGCTGGCAATGCCCCACTCAGCAGCGCCATGAGCAACTGTCTCCAGAGGCCCTCTCACAGTGGCACTCTTCCATCACCTGCAGTTGTCATCAACCCTCACAGTGTTCTCCAGGCCTCTCAGAGTTGTGCTCAAATTTACTGCCTAAAACTCTAACAGGGTAGGTAGTTAGGCAATGTGAAAGGGTCTCTCCCTTCACGGAAGTTGAATGCACTTCTTTCTATCTTTAGAGGAGAGGCGAGCCAGCAAAGCATAGCCTACAGGATTCTATTAAATTGGCAGAACCCAAAACTGTGTCGTGTGGTCTCACCCTTGCTTAGCTTGTTATAGATTTTTGTCAAGAAAATATGCATTAAAGAATAGTAATTAGCATACACTTGTAGAATATCTAGTTGAATAAATGGAATGAGTTAATAGTAATTTTGTAATGACAAAAATAAGATACCAGCCGAGTGCGGTGGCGCACGCCCTAAAATCCCAGCAGCTTGGGAGGCTGAGACAGGAGGATCGTGAATTCAAAGCCAGCCTCAGCAATGGTGAGGTGCTTAGCAACTCAGGGAGACTCTCTCTCTAAATAAAATACAAAATAGGGCTGAGGATGTGACTCAGTGGTTGAGTTCCCCTGAGTTCAATTCCCAGTACCAAAAAAGAATAATAATAAGACACCTTTTATTAAAGCATAAAAAGTTACATAATGTGCCCATTTAAATACAATAGTTCCTAAGACTGAGGGTTTATAAAAGGCACAGTGGTCTGAGAACCACATAACTGTCAATCTTGTTGGCAAAAATGGTGAGATTGAGTTTAGCTTTGAGGATGTACACACATTTACAGAGGAAGCTTCACTCTATGTGATCAGAACTCCGGAAATAATACTTTTATCGAGAAGCATAAAGCGCAGTATCACAAGCCTACTTTTTGCACTTCACATCTCCTGGCTTTAGTGCCAGTTTCCATTGTAGCTGTGGCAGGGTTTTGTGAGAACATCTGTCACAAGGTGTCACCGCCAGGGCCTCCTGGGAGGTCTTACCTTTCTCACCTGGGATTCTGTAGCAATCAGGACTTTCTAGTGTTGCTCTGTAAGACACTGATATAGCCCAGATGTCTACTTGCTATGTGTCATGTGTCACAAAGAAAATTTAGGGCACTTAATATCCTCATCAGGCAACCCTCAAGCAAAGGGGAATGGAAACCAGTGGAGAGATGCTTTTCCCTACAAATCCTCAAAAATTCATAAGATATCATATCTAATAAAATTCTAGAAGATCTCCTGTCAGTTCCTCTGAAGGATCTAGCAAGATCAATCCTAGTTGCCCATGGATGCAACCAGTCAGTAATGTGCCCTACTTTGGGCTTTTCCTCCTTCCCCATTTAACTCTCCCCCTGCCTCACTCCTGTTCTCAGGTCAGTATCTCTGGTTCTGCCTCTTATCAGGTACATGATTTTGGCCAAGTCACTACCTGTACCTTGGTTATCTCACCTATACCCTGGGGATAATATCATCACTTATGGCATGGGTTTAATGAGTTGATATCTGGAAAGCATTTGTAAGTACCAGGTAGAATAAGAGTTCAAAATATTAGCTAAAATAAGAGGATAGTTAAATGAAAGTTAGGAACTGTGAGAAAAAACAGCATGTGGGAATCGTCAGGACGTGGCTATCTATAGGACCTGGGGCCTCTTGGAGAGCAGGGGGACATGTGGTTGGCCATATAGCCAGGGGTTCAATCAGGAAGATCACAGAGGCTCTTGTAGACTGTGCTAAGAAATTCACCCTTTCTGCTAAAGGCAATGCAAAAGTGTTGAAAATTTTAAGCAGGAACATGATGTGATCAGATTTCTGGTTTTAGAATACCATTCTGGAAGGTGTGAGGTGATGACTAGGACGGGGTGAAATATATCATGAGGAATAAAATAAAGCCAAATGATATCCACATGGGAGGACCTTGAGTGGGGCTTCGAAGTTCAGTCCATTCCCACTGTTCTTGTTCCTCCTGCAGGTGGTAGGCAACCTCTGAGGGAGAAGGCTGGCTAGGTTCTTTTTACTTTTTTCATTCCATTATCAAATGATGAAATGATGATCTTAGAATGTGTGTTAGTTTCCTATTGGTTGCTGAACAAATAGCAGCAAAGTTAGTGGCTTTAGAACCCACAATTTACTATTATCATATAGTTGTGGAAGGCAGAAGTCCAAAATGGATTTTGCTGGGCTTCTATTGGCAGCCTCCATTCCTGTCTTGGGCCTCCTTATTCACTTCCCAAGCCAGCAGGGTCTTGAAACCTCTCTCTGACTGACTCTCTTATCTCCCTTTCATTCATAGTTAACTTGTGGCTAGATTGGGCCCACCTAGGTAACCCAGGATAATAGCCCCATCACATCGGCCCAAGCCCTTTAGCCAAGTCAGGTTCCAGGAATTAGGGTATAGATATGGGGAGGCGATTGCTCTGCTCACCACAGGATGTACACGTTAGAGACATACTTCAGTGTGTCCTCTCAGTGCCTCTAACATCCTCTAACATGCCACTGACTGATTCCACCCAAACAGGTCCCACTGTGCTTATGGCTTCTAAAAGGAGAAGCAGTAGTTCAAAATTCTACTCAAGGAGAGTTTATGAAGACAGAGACCTGGTCAGGATGTAAGATAGAGGGTGAGGGAGACATAAACTTACGCATTTGTCCTGAAGCCCCCTCTCTTCTCCAGAATGTTTACTGTTTAAACATCAGCCATAAGAAATCTGCAAGAACCTTTTCCATTTTGTGGATGAAAAACTACTGCTAGAAGAACTTAGAGAAATCACCTGAGGTCACAGTTAATCCATGGCTAAGTAGGTAAACTAACTAGCCCATCAGTCGCCCCATTTGTAACATCCCCAAAGCACATTTGCTTCTATCTGGGTTTAGCTCTTAAGTGTTTGAATTTATCCAGACGCTGTAGTGATGTATTCTTAATGCATTCTCATATCAAAAAAAAATTTACAATATTCACTTTAATTAAAATGAGCTTATAGTAACTACTATGATTTTCTCCTTGGTATTTATGAGTCATTTAATAAAAACCTGCTAGACTCTCAATAGTCCTGTACCTTGCTCTAGGCCCCTCGCTCCCCCAGTTCATCATTTCATGGATGGTAAAGATCTTGAAACAGATCATTGTAGTTGGAATATCTAGAGGGATTTTTAAAACTTTATATTATATATATATATATATATATATATATATATATATATATATATGCATTGTTCTGAATATATACAAAATATGTGAGTTTTCTGAGAGATTAGACAGAAACAGCTCATATCACTTTGTTTTCCTAAGCTGTTTTTTCCCCCTCTTGCTCTTGTTGGCTAGCACAGAACATAAAATTTTCCCTACAATGATGAGCTAAGAGAGCCAGTGAATCTAGTTCCCTTATTGTGGCATGCACAAATCATCTTAATCAATCTGGAAACACCCCTGCACCTGCTGCCACTTCTTTGATATCTGAGTAGAAGTATTTCTGTGGAGCAAACCATCTCGGTGTGAATTACCCCCTGAGGCAGAGCTGGTATTCAGAAGAATGGCAGGGGCCGAGGAAGGTGCCGCTCTGAACAGTTAAAGAGGAATCATGTCAATGCTACATCAATTAGGCACTTGTTTTCATCATGTGGAGAATCAAGAGGCAGAGCAAATCAGTTCTCTTTCCAAACTATACTGCTCTGCTGAGAAGGCTGTTCAAAGTTTTACTTTTTTGCCTTTCAGTTTGTTATAATGTTTGTCCAACTGGAAGGTGAGCTATAAGAACTCAGCTGAGTTGAAACAAATAAAATGTCCTTTGTGGTCCTCTCCTGGTTCTCTGCGGGGAGCTGGGACAGCTACAAGGTGATCAAATACACCCGGTGCCAGAGAAAGGACATGCTTAAGACTGAAAGGATTCTGTTGTCAAAAGAGAAAAACATGTCAACCAACTTTTCTTTATAAAAAGAAGAGATAATTGATGTCTTCCTCACATCCCATAGGACCATAGAGAAACAGGACAAAACCTGTCCTATTAGGAGGGGAAAATAAAAAAGACTATGAGTTTGGTAGAGGTCAGGGTCTGAGTATTATTATTATTCCTGCCTTAAAAAGTTGGAAAGATCAGTAAATGTTAGTTTAATGGGACTGGATCATATTGTACTGAATTATAAAGGTCAAAACAAGAGGTAGTTCTACATGGCAATGCATTATTGAGCTATAACTTATTCGAGGATGATCTTATATGTCTAGTTCATGGTGAACTTGAATGTTCAACCCCACACATGTTGAGCTCCAGGAGATCCTGGATCTTAAGAACCACAAACTCTACCTGGATAAACCAGAAAACAACCATCAAGACCAAGAAAAGAAAATAAGAAGGAGTCTCACTAGAGAAAAGCCTGATACTCCTGCACAATGACACCTTCACTTCCCATCATAGGACTTTCAAAGAAATATTTGTTAAATGCCTCAAGCCCATGAAAAGCAAAGGAAAGATAGCAAACGGTACACAAACACCACCACCACCTCCATGCAAAAGCAGAAGGACCAAAATTAAATTTTGTTTTCCATCCATGATAGAAGAATTAGCATACACCCCTTTTGACCACATGACATTTCTCTTTTCCTCTTTTTTTTTTTTTTTTGAGACAGAATCTAAGTTGCCCAGACTGGTCTCAAACTCACACTCATCCCGCCTTAGCCTTTTGTCACTCATACGTCATTCTCCTCAAGCACATCTTTTCCTTGAGCCAGATAAAATCAGATAGATCAATCACTTTTGATGTTTCCTTCTTCTTTTTTTTTTTTTTTTGCAATGGCAAATTCACCAGGAAGATGATCCAAGACTACCAGAGGCTTCCTGTGTTAATGTGTGATTCTTTTGAACTGTTGAAAAGTTAGAAAAGGACCAGAGGAGAAATTCCTTATATGTATCACAGGGTAGATGGAGCACTGGACTTCAAGTTAGTATACCTGGCTTGTCCTTCGTGCTTATTTGATGTAAGATTAATTTTACTCGGCCAAAATGACATTTAAAATTAAAAGATCAAATTACACACACACACAAAAAAAATAAAATTTGGAAGTGCATTACAAATGGTAGAGTAAATATGAATGACAGTGCATAATGATTTTAAAGCCCAAGTAGGGAGACAACCAAACTGCATCACATTGTAAACATTTGGAGAACTTGCATTGTGTCATATTCTCTGATGGGTCTCCAGTGCGTAACCGAGTTTTTTGTATATAGTAGACATTGAAAACTATTTGATCATAAAAGTTAATGACTGAATGATTTAATAAATAGATGGTTTGAAAATAGTAACAAATAAATGTATTGACAAGCACATAATAATAGTACAAATAGCACAAATGATCACTCTTTGTCAAGAGATCAGGGCAAATTCTTAAAGGTGGTTCCTGAAGGAAAAAAAAAATAAGTAAATGGAAAAGAAAGCAAGGATAAAAGAGGGAAGAAGAAGGAAAGAAGAAAGGGAAGTACAAATGGGAAAATGGATAAAAGAGGGTTTTGAAATACTATAGGAGTGCTGGAAATGGAAGATAAGCTGACCCAGAGCAAAGGGGCATATGTGAAAGAAATGCAAGATGAAGTTTTCTAAATTATGGAAATGGAAGGAGGACAGTGTGGGCATAGTTTACAGAGAGCCACAAATGCCCAAGTAAAGCATTCTTAATTATTTGGTAGAAAACATGTGCAGGGAAAGCAAGTGAATTATAAATACTTTATGGGTGCTATGATCTAGCACAGCAACTGTGCAAGTAACTTACCACTGAGAAGGAACTGTCCACGAGCCCTAAGGGAGCAGTATGTATTGACACTGCACCATCGAGGTGGGCTTTCATGAAGGAGGTGGCTCCTGAGCAGGAGTGTGAACCATAATTTCACTGGTAGCAGCTGGCCCAGGGAGTGGGGATACTGTGGAGTCATAGAGGTCATGGTGGATTTGCTTTTAAACATAAGGTTTTTGAGCAAAACAGTTTTCCAATTTAACTTCTACTTTATTTACCAAACTCCAACAACTTCAACTCATGTTGAACTCTCTCTGGGCTCCTACATCCCATGAAAGGTCACTCTACTGAAAGCTTGTCTGTCCTCTCACAGCTTTCTTGCATCTACTTTAGACTTATCACTCAAGAGCATTTTTTAAAGCCTTCCCCTGCACTTCTAAGGTCATGTCTGCTGCAAACCATGCTTTTAAGTCAGTGGGGAGAACTCGCACTTAACTCCCCAGGATCCCAGGAGTGAGCCTCTCCCTCCTGTTTCTTGCAATATCCCTGGACCATGCCGTCTCCTTCTTAACCTACTGCCATTTAGAGCCATCCCTGCATGGCCCCATCTCTTAGCTCAGTCTCACATATCCATTCTTGTTATTCTGTTTTGGAGATCACACTTGCACATGCCCCCCCACCACCACCACCACTCATTCTTCACCTTTGGCTTCTGCCCTGGGGACTTTGGTTTAGATCCCTGTCCTGCTCATGATACTTTTCTGCCCGCAGCATCACATGACCCATCTCCTGAGTTTGATTTGCCAGCTATCTAATTCCAGAGAGAGAGCAAATGATCTGGTACCTAACATAACACCAATATATGGAGTGGATTCTTAATAAATATTTAAGATAACTCATGAATTCATGTTTTAAAGTGTTCCCTGTTTTTCCTTTGTCAGCTATGAAAGTTTCTACAGATTAGGGATATAATGCATTGCTATGAGCATTCTTAGTTATAGACAACACCTCCTTTTCTAAAAACCCACCCCTCAAAGTCAAAGAATAATCCCTTTGACCTCTATGGAAGTGGCTCTCTTTGAGGGACCCATGTACCAAGGGCAGGCATTACAGACTCGTGAGCAGCATCTTAAGTACAGCACACGGTGAGAACTCTGTGTAACTTCCTGTAAGTTAGACAAGTACTTATAATGAAAGGTTTGTGAGTTCAGAAAGCCCCAGGGTATTCGAAAAGACAGTTCAGCTTCCTGTCTGGGAAGAAAATGACAGTTCTCCTCACTGGGATTAAGCTTCAGATATTCAAGAAGAAGAAAAAAAAAGAAAGAAAGAAAAAGAAAACTTGTGAGTAATACATTGGACCCACTGCAGGAAATTTGGTGCCTCGTGAGCATTACCCCTGTGGAATGAGATGCCTAATGCATTGACAGTGCAGGGAAGGGTTAGGTTTCATTTCAGGAAAGAACCAAGCTTTTCTCATTCCAGCACAGAAGCTGGTACCTCCACCCACCCATGGATGGATGACAGCAAAGCCAACCTACTTTCCTGCCACAGAGAAGCATAATTCCTAAAGGTTTTTCAGACTGTCCCTTTTCTTTCAACTATACCTCTTCCTGAACCTAAGTTATCCTCGTGGGTTCGGACAGCAGCCAATTTCAAACCGATTTCCCTACCCCAGAACTCTCTGTCCTAGAACACATCCTCCTCATACCCAGAAGGTGATTTAAAACTCAAGTCACATCCTTTTCCACTACAAATCTTTCCATGATCCCTTGTTGTCTATAGAATGTTTTTAAAATGTTCTATATCTTATGACATAGAAAGTTTTCTATGTGCTGACCCACCTCAGGGCCTCATCACTCCACCCACCCTTCCCCAATCACAGTCTTCTCCTTTTTACTCTACCGAGATCAAATTATTTTCAATTATCTTGTAATTATTCCAACTACACCATGATATTTGGAACAACCAAACCTGTACTCATGCTGATTCTTCCACTTGCAAGACCTTTCTGCTCCTTCGCTTGAATGACTCTGGGTTTTCCTTCAAGATTTAGCTCCAGAATTAAATCCTCCAGGAAAAAAAAATCACTGGCCCTCAGCAGGCTTGGCTAGATGCCCCATTTCTCAGTGCTTCTCTACTAACATCTACTCTCCACTACCTGAACACTCCTATCTCCATGCTTGCTCTCTCCATTTCACAAGTAATATCTATGGCACACTCTGCTTTGAATCCCTGAAGTAATATATATGCCACACTGAAGGTGGAGCCCAGCCTCATGATTATAGACAGCCCTGAATAAGATTCTCTAGAATCATGCCATTTCCAAGGTATTCAGTACAATAATGGCCCCTCAATAAACACTTCTTGAATAAACAAAAGTGAGTATATTTACCAGTCATTTGTAGGCAATGCACAAAATGTCACAAAGCATGAACAAGTGTCAGGGGCCCGCTGAGGTAGCATTTATGACTAATTCAAACAGGTAAATAAGTAGAGCTAGAACTCTTAACATAAAATGACCCAATAGAATAACTGGAACAACACTGTGAAAAGGAGGATTTGATGCTTTCCAAGGAAAAAGAACTACAAGTTAAAACATTTGAAAAAAAATAGTATGATCTTTGAATTTCTGACTTATTGTACTATTGGCTGGAAAAGGGAAGAATGGCCCTGGGGAACAATGTAATGATAGTCTCCAAGAAGTCACAAAAGTGTCACTTGTTCATGAAAATGGGGGTTTGAAAGAGAAAGAAAAAGCTGTAGATATAAATTATGTAGTATTATCATGCTTTTGATATCATGTCTCACAAAAGGCTAAAGTAAAGTAAGAAAAGAACAAAGAAGCTTTTTGATTAAATAACAAAGCTGGTTTAATATTTAAGAGACAGTGTATTTATGAGTGTGGACATCTAAGGAGGAGAGAAATTATTAAAAAAAAGTTAAGGTTCAACATTAACCATGATTTAATTTATTCTATTCTGTAAGGTCAATGATAAGAAATGTACAATAAAACACTCAAGATAAGCTCCCCTTCCCATACTTAAGCCACTCCTGAGTTTATAAACAGTCACTTTTAAGATCTTTTCTGTGTTAATTTTT
Source organism: Spermophilus citellus (assembly GCF_964194105.1). Classification (NCBI taxonomy): domain Eukaryota; kingdom Metazoa; phylum Chordata; class Mammalia; order Rodentia; family Sciuridae; genus Spermophilus; species Spermophilus citellus. Next base: position 68,711,055 of record NC_138191.1, on the reverse strand, counting down.
TCAAGGTCTTAGTCTTTTTGTGCTGCTATAACAAAATACCCGGGACTGGGTAATTTAGGAAGAACAGAATATTTTTATTTGCTTGTTTTACAATTTGGGGACTGAAAGTTCAAGATCAAAGCGAGGACAGGTTCTATGTCTGATGTTGGCCCAGTCTTTGCATGCTTTGGAGAGGAAAGCCAAAGGATGGCTTTATCCTTATACAGTGCAAGGGATAGAGGGCAAAAGAGATGAGCTCTTTTATAGTGGGATCTAATCCTATCCATGAGGGCAGAGCTCTCATGACTCAATCATCTCCTAAAACCACACTCTTTAATTCTCCCGTGTTGGGATTAAGCATCACTATGAATTTTGGAAGGGACAAAAAACATGCAAACTATAGACCCCCACTTATTTAGCATCACCGTTTTGTAGGGTGAATAGAGCCACAATGCATTGAAGGGGTATGGTAGATGTGGAAGTTCGAACTCAGAAGAAGCTTTATGACCACAAGAAACTGGTTCAGTGAAATAGATGGAGCTGGGAATACTTAGGGCTCTGCCAGGCCAAGCACGAGAGAGACCAAGCAGGGGGCACTCACTCTGTGACAATGGCTTCACTGCACCACTCCCAGCAGACCCAGCAAAGCACAGGCAATGGAGAGGCCAATCTGAGCAAAAACCCACTTTGTGGTATACATTCTTACTGCAAATCCACACTTGGTGTAATAGAAGAAATCTTCCAGATTCTGGCCAGTTTGTCAGCTCAGAAACCCATGCACGATCAAAGATTACTCATAATGGCAGCACTGGCTTTGTTCCATGGTAAAATTGTCAGTGTAAAGAAGTAAAAATGTGTAAGGAGTCCTGTTCAGTAAGAGTCCATCATCTCTCGTCTTGTTTGAAGTGTTACAAAGAATTATAAGCTTCAGTTTATATCTGGTTTTAATTCAGAAGTTTTGTTTTGGTTTGGTTCTTGTTTCTTTTATTTTTTTTTTTTGTCTTTTTTCCTTGATTTAATAATGTGGATCAGGGCTACATATCATAGAGCTTTAGCATCAGGTTAGTTCCATCTAAGAGTGAGCACAAAAGAAGACTGGGGGCAGGTGTGGTAGCACATACCTGTAATACCAGCAACTCAGAAGGCTCAGGCAGAAGGATTGCAAGTTCGAGGCCAGCCTGGGCTATTTAGTTAGATCCAGTCTCAAAACAAAAAATAAAAATAAAAAGTTTGGACATATGAATCAGTTGTTATGCACCATTGGGTTCAATCCCTGGTACCGGAAAAAAAAAATTCCTGAGAGGAGTGAGCTGAGGGGCCCACTAGCACAGCCCTTGAACTTAGAATCAAAGTCTCTCGACCACTACAGCCATTCCACAATGGGCATCTTTACTTACAACTTCAGCAAAATCAGTGCTGAACACTGCTCTCCTGTGATTCCTCCCTACACTGAAATCCTGTCAGTATAGAAGAGGCCTCCCCAAAAGGTAAAACATGACTCAAAATATCCTTCATGTTTTGAAATTCCAGCTAACTGAGTATGCCATTAGTGTAGAATCAAATAATAGTAAATAAGGGCTGGGGATGTGGCTCAAGCAGTAGCATGCTCACCTGGCATGTGCGGGGTGCACCTGGGTTCGATCCTCAGCACCACATAAAAAATAAAATAAAATAAAGATGTTGTGTCCACCGAAAACTAAAAAATAAATAGTAAAAAATTCTCTCTCTCTCTCTCCTCTCTCTCTCTCTCTCTCTCTCTCTCTCTCTCTCTCTCTCTCTCTCTCTCAAAAATAAATTAATAAATAATAGTAAATAAAATGTGGTTAACACTATAAGGTTTTTACATTACTGGACTCTATTAGCTCTCTCACTGGGTCGCTCTTGTTATTGTTAATATAAACATCTGATATAACTGTAAAGCTAAATAAAACTGTAGAGTTGTCAATAGCAAGCTATGTCTTAATCTTGTCCAATATTATTATTTAGGGGAGAAGAAATGGCAGTGAACAACCCAGATCTCCCCCTCAGGATTGAGTTATTCATTCTCCCCAGCAGCTAGGTGTAATACTTTTGATGGCTATCATCTTCTGCGCCCCAATCCAACAATTTTTCTTTTCCAAAGGGAACTCCCTTGAATAAGATTATACTCTCAAGGCTACCTGCATGAGAGTATAATCTTATTCATGCATTCAATGAATGATTGGAAGGTACAAAGGCCCGGCCATCTCGCCTCTGCAGGACCATTCCAGATCCAGAGCTCTCTATGGCATGGGCTGTTTCACAGTTCAAGTCCTCCCTCTATCCATTCTTATTCTCATTCTTCCCCCACTGGGGCTGTTCCTGGTTATGCTCCCCAATAAACCTCTTGTATGCAAATCTCCCATCTCTGTGACTGTTTCTAAGGAATCTGACCCAATGCAGTCATACTCTGTTAATTCACAGTAACTCTAAGAACCTCAAAGGTGTTTAGATCTATGAGACCAAATCATTCACAAGATCACCTTAAAACTTATTGACTAGGGCCTAAGGCATGACTGCCTTGCCCTGGGCTGAATTCCACCCTAGAGTAGAGTTTTCAGTGGCCTCAATGTACTCTCAGTGCTTCTACTAAAGCGTTGACAGAGAGGGCATGTTCTCCAAGCCTGAGAGACTGGAACAAAAAACAACATTTGACCATGCCATGCCCTCCAAATCTGTTAGATGCCACCAAACGAAAGCAGAACAAAACATATTTCATAACCCAGACAAGTATGCAGTCTCAACCCTTCAGCATTGTGAGGAAAGGCATCTTCACCCCAGTCATTTCTCAGCATAAATGCACACTTCAAAAATCGCTTGAAACAGCAATAAACCTTAATGCAAATACTAGGGTCAGTTACATGGAAATGTTCTTTCACCAGGGATTGGGAGCCACATTTGGAACTTTTGGTCATCTGGACAGAATGTATTGGAAATGGAAGTGAGAAAGCCTAGAACATCGTGTGCCCACCACCCTGCCCAGGTGAGAGGCAGGAGAAGGCCTTGAATAAGACAGGTGCCAGGAATCCAGGCTGGCCTCTTCAAAGCCCTTGTGCTGGGAACTGTGGGCTCTTGGCTTTGGTGGAAACAGCTGATTGCACTTGTGAAGGCAGCCTACCCTTCCCGACCCCAGCTGCTGCTCAATGCTCCACCCAAGGTGGATGTGTCTTGATAAAGTCACCAAAGCAGTACTTGGCAATGTTTCTTGATTCTGCAAACAGATAGAGACAAATTTACAGGCCTGAGAATGACTCTCTCACATACTTTACCATACTTTACACTTTGTTGAGAAGTCAGCAGAGAACTTCACACTTCATTGAAAATCCATTAAAACAATTACCAGGTCATTAGCACAGATTTTTAAGCACTGGCTTTCAAACTCCTTTGCTAAAGAAAGCTCTTTGATAGACCCTAGTGCCTTCCATAAACACAGTCCAAGGGAGCTTCCGTAAATACCTCAAACAGACAAAGAAACATTTTTAAAAGTTACACTCACTGAAGAAAAAGAAAAGTCTGAGTCCGTGGAAGATAAAAATAGAATGGTGATCACTAGAAATTAGAAAGGGGAGGGATGGGGGATAGAGGCACACCACACAAACAGGTACCAAAATACAGACAAGAGAAATAAATTCGAGTGTTCTTTGGCACAGTAATGTGACTATAGTTTACAACCATTTCTTTTATATTTTATTAAAAAAACTAGAAGAGAGGGGTTCAAAATCTCCCAACATAAATGATAAATGTTTCAGGAGACAGAAAGACTAATTACCCTGATTTCAATCATTACACATTGTGTACGTTTATCAAGTTATCACACTGCACCCCATAAATATGTACAATTATGTGTCACTTGAAAGTGAAATATGCCAGGCACAGTGGCACATGCCTGTGATCCCAGTGACTCTGGGGAGGCTAAGTCAGGAGGATCGCAAGATCAAAGCCAGGCTCAGCAAAAGCGAGTTGCTGAGCAACTCAGTGAGACCCTGTCTCTAAATAAAATACAAAATAGGGCTGGGGATGTGGCTCAGTGGTCAAGTGCCACTGAGTTCAATGCCCGGTATCCCCCACCACATACACACACAAAAAAACAGTGACTCATTATATATCAGCACTTTACATAATGTATCTTTCTCAATTGTATCTAGAAAAGTACAGTAGATAGTAAATGCTGGGTGACTCAGGAATATGTTTCTCAAGGCAATTGCAAACATCCATCAAGTGCCTTCCATATCCTTTAATACTGTAAATATGCCAGTGACTCACATGTGTCTCCAGCCCAGACCTCTTCCCTGATCTCCAGACTTGACTGCTTACTGTTTGGGTAATTCACTTGGCTGTCTAATAAACCTGTTAAATAGAACATGAACTGAATTCTCTGTGCTTCTCCAAACTTGCTCTCGATTTCAGTTATTGACAACTCCATCTTTCTAGTACCTTCATCCCAAGGTATTTTTTCAAGTTTTATTTATTTATGTAGAAGAGAGATGATAAGCTGAACAAATAAGTGTAATCTGGTACTTTTGACCTATATGTTTACATATGAATCCATTATCACAGTCAAGATAGTAAACATATCTATCTCCCTCACACAATTCTTGTATTTCTGGGCATCACTCCCTCCTGTCCATATCATTCTCAACCATCCCCCTTTTCAGGAAACTATTAATCTGCTTCTTCTCACTATAAATTAGTTCATATTTTCTTGGGTTTTAAATAAATACATTCACACAGCATGTACTCTTTCTTCTCTCACTTATTTCAGTCAGCATAATTAATTTGAAATTCATCCATTTGATTGCATTTATCACTAGTTCATAACTTTTTCTTGCTAAGTGATATTTGTTGTGTGGATATGTACAAATATGTCTATGCCTTCTTTATTTATGGACCTTGAGTTCTTTCCTGATTTTGTCTATAAAAAAATCCCTCACCAATTTCTAAGAGACAACTAGATAGGCACATAATCTAAATTTTTTAAAGACTGTCAAGCTGTTTACCAAAACAGCTAAAGTTATGACATTTTTCATTCCCATCAAAAAATGTATGAAATTTCTGTTTGTTCCATGTTTTCCTCAACATTTGGTGTGATCAGTCTTTTTAAAATTTGTACATTCTATTAATTACATAGTGATTCTCAATATGGATTTAATTTGCCATTGTGTAAGAAGCAAGAATGTTGACCATCTTTTCATATGCTTTCTGTCATTAATATGTCTCTTTTGTGTAAAGTTTGCTTGATTCTTTCTCATTGAATTTTTAAATTTCTTTCTATATTCTGGATATGTCTTTCATCAGATACATGACTTTACAAGGATTTTATTCCTGTATGTGTTTTTCCTTACCATTTTTAACAATGTGTTTTGAAGAGCAGAAGTTTATAATGGTAATGAAGTCAAGTTTATCAATTTATCCTTTTATGAACCATGCTTAGATATTTTACTGCAATATCTAAGAATTTTGTTTGACCCAAAGTCATGGATATTTCAGAGATTTTTCTCATCAGTTTTAAGCCTTGCATTTAGGTCAGGGACCCATTTTGAATTAATATTTGTAAGTGGTACAAAGTATGCAAGATATAGAACAAGGATTTCTTCTTTCTTTCTTCCTTCCTTCCTTCTTTCTTTCTTTCTTTCCTCCTCCCCCTCCTCCTCCTCCTCCTTTTCCTCTTTTCTTCTTCTTCTTTTAATTTAAGGAGGTGATGTACATAGCTAGACAATTGTTCCCAAAAACACTTTGTTAAAAAACATTTCTCCTTTGAATTGCTTTTGTACCCTTGTCAAAATCAGTAAGTTCTGTTTGCTCAATTTCCTCTATTTATCGCTATTTATTTGGAGGTAAAATGTTCCTTCCTATAGGTAAAGGCAGAACACCTCCCAAGTGAGGAACCCCTGACTTACCTCAGTGAAGGGGGAGAAAAAGTCAGAGGGGTCTTCCTACTTGGGGCTAATATGCCATGACCCCCCACAATAGTTTTCAGTCTAAAAGTTTCAGATACTTTGCCAGATGTATCCCCAAGGTTTCGTATTGTTTATCATATTATAAATGGTATCTTTTTTATTTTAATTTCTTATTGCTGCTACAACATAGAAGTAAATTAATTTTGTCTGTTGATCTTGTATCTTACAACCTTCCTAAACTTGGTTTTTAGTTCTGGAACTAGTTTAGTAGTTTTCATCTGATTTCCCACACAGATCATTATGCCATCAATTCAATTTCTCCTCTCATGATATGCTGCTTTTTTATTTCTCTTCCTTGCCTTAAATCACTAGCTAGAACCTCTGGTAGAGTGTTGAATAGAAATAGTGATTTCAGTCATCCTTTGCTTTGTCAAAATCTTAAGGGAAAGCTTTCAATCTTACGCCATTAGGTATAATGTAATCTGCAGCTTTGGGGTAAAAACCTTTAATCGGGTTGTTGAAGTTCCCTTTTACTTGGTTTGCTGAGAGTTTTTAAATCAGAAATTGATAGTGGATTTTTTTTTCAATGCTTTCTTTGCATCTATTGAGATGATTTTATAATTTTTCACTAGTAGTTTTTTGATATGGTTCTCTAATGTTAAATCAATGTTTCATGCCTGAAATAAATCCCACTTAGAAATGATATATGAGTCCCTAAATGTTAGACTCAATTTGCTGAAATTGTTTTTTTTTTTAATTTTAGCATTTATATTCATAAGGAATATTGGTTTGTAGTTTTCTTTTATTTAAAATGTCTTTGATTTTGACCTCATGGAATGAATTGAGACATGGTATCTCCTTTCTAATTGTGAAAGAATTGGGGTAGAATTTTTATTTCTTTCTTAGGTGATTGAGAGTTCACTAGTGAAGTCTTATCTCCTGGGCCCTTTTTTTTGGAACATTTTTAACTATAAATTCAAATTTCAAATTGATATAATAATATTTGAATCCTCTCTTTTTTTCTGAATGAGCTTCAGGAGCTTACATCTTTCAAATATTTTAAAACTTTCATCTCAGTTGTGATGTTTATTGTTATAAAATTGATCATTGTTTTTCTTTATTAGAATTTCATTATCTGTCATTTTCTGTTTCTATGACTTTGATTACCTTATATAAGTGAATTCTTACAATTTTTTTCTTTTGTGATTAAATTATTTCATTTAGCATAATGTCCTCAATGTTCATACAGGTTGTGGCACATGACAGGACCTCTTTCTTTTTAAAGGTTGAATAGTATTCCATTATACCCATATTACACATTTTAGCTATTCATTCATAAATGGACATTTGGGTTGCTTCCACCTCTTGGTTATTATGAATAGTGGCTCACTGAACATGTGTATATAAATATTTCTTTGAGATCTTGCTTTTAGTTCTTTTGGCTATATCCCAGTAAGTGGCTGTCAGTCAGTTGGGGGTGCTATAACAAAGCACCCTAGACCAGTGGCTTAAACAATATGCATTTATTTTTCATAGTTCTCAAGACTAGGAGGTCCAAAATCAAAGTGTCAACAGATTCAGTGTCTGCTGAGGGGCTTCACCCTGGTTGCAGATTGCCACATTCTTGCTGTATCTTCTCGTGGTGGAGACAGATCAAGTTCTTGTTTCTTCTCTAATGACAGCAGTTATCCTGTCATGAATGTTCCATTCACGTGACCTCCTCTACACCTAATTACCTCCCAAGGTCCCTACATCATCACTGGGGGTTAGGGCTTCAATGTATAACCTTTAAAGGAACACAGACTTTCAGTCCATGGTAGTGGGATTGCTGCATTATATAGTAATTCTATTTTTAATATTTTTGATAAACACTTTTACTATTTTATGTAGCAGCTGCACTGTTTTATCTTCTCACTAGCAAAGCACAAGGGTGCCAGTTGGTCCATATTCTAGTCAATACTTTTTTATTTTCCATTTTGTTCAATTATTTCCCATTTATATTTTTCCTTTTTTAAAATTTTTCAGTTCTTTGATAGTAGCCATTCTAATGAAATTAAGATGTCTTTCAAGGGTTATAGAAAATAATATTCCCACTGAGACAACCCCCTGGGGAAAATGAAAAGGCTACTGTGTGGCTTGAGAGGAGGGAAGGAAATTAGCCAAACATTAAGCCTCTCTCCCAGTAAATCCTTTCCCAGTAACAAGGGGCCCCAAGGGAAAAATACAAATTCTCATCCCTTCCTGGGTTCATCCCCAGCATCTCCACCAAAAGCAGACATCCACCCCTTCCCACCACAATGGGTCCTGATGGGAAGAGGCGGATACTGGAACACTGGGCCCTGGACTTTTACCCTTTCCCATTGCTGTTGAGTCCTGGAAGGAGAAAAGCAAACAGTGAAGCTCTGGGTAACAGTGGTTCCCAGAGGAAGATGCACAGAGAACACTGAGTTCTGAGTGTTTCCCGGTGACAATGAGTTCCGGGCTTTTTATCACTTCTTTCCTGACTGTCCAAACCAACATGTCCACAGTTTCCAATAAAAACCATCACTGTAAACTGTAAAACGCAAACTCATTCTATAACCGCTGGCCATTTTTGTACCCAGAAAATGAGCCCCCCAGTGCCAAAACTGTATTGGTGATCTTTGGTGACAGTTATCTCATTGTGGCTTTTATTTGCATTTTTCTAATGATCAGTGATAATGGTCACCTTTTTATATGCTTATTGGTTCTTTATTTTCTTCAGAGAAATGACTATTCCAGTCTTTTGCTATTTTTTAATCAGTTTTTCTTTTCCTGTTGAGTTGTGGGAGTATTTTATGCGTATTAACCCTCTAAATGTATATAATTTACAATGTTTTCTGCCATGATGTTGGCCGCCGTCGCATGTTGTTGACTATTTCCTTTAATGTGCATGAGTTCTTATGTTTCCAGTAGTCCTGTCTATTTGTGCTCCTGTTGCTTATTCGTGTAGTGTCACATCCATAAAATTATTGCCAACTCCAACAGCATGAAGTCTTATAGTTTTAACATTGACATTTAGGCATGTGATCCATTTTGAGTTGACTCTTACATGTATTTGCATTTTACATGTACTTTACATGAGTATTACACATATATTACATATAGTTTACATGTTTTGCATATGGATATCTACTTTTCTCTTCACCCTTTTAGCTTTCCCAGACAATATGGTAGTTTGGATCAGCCATGGTTTAGGAGCAATGGAGATGGAGAATTATGGTTACCTTCTAGATACATTTTAATGGTAGATTCAATGGCATTTTCTGACGACCTGAATGTGGAGGTGAAATAAAAACACACTAACATTTTGACCTGTGCACTTCCACTACTAAAAAAGATAGAGTATCAGGACTAGATTTATACCTCATCTAAAAGAAAAAAAAAAAAGAAAATATGAAATATATGAAGTAACAGTTTTTAATTCACTGGATACATCAGGTAATAAGAAACAGTAATCCCTGAGCAATTTGGCATCCTTGTTGTACAAGTGTAGGGCCTTGCTTTCCAAGCTGCTTAGTAGGGAAGAAAACCAAACTTCAGAAAACTCATTCAATTGAGATGTGGCTGAGAGTATGGGAAGACCATGGTAACTAGTTTGCAGGGGAACACAATTCAGAAAATAAGAACTACACAGAAAAAGAAAGAACCCTGGAGAATTGCAGAAGGCTCCACTTAATTGCTCACAGATATTGATCAGCATCTTCACATAAAGAAACTACCTGAAGCAGGGTATAGAACATTCCAAAAGGATTAGAGAAAACAGTCTCCAGTCCTCTCAAAAAGTTAGAGGTAGACAGAAGGGAAAGCTTCATAATTCATAGGACATTGGGTATAGAGCTCAGAAGGGTCTTCCCTCAGGATTCAGGAATAATTCATTCTCAGTTCAACACCACACTTGTCCCATTTAACAAATTTTAAAAGACGTGGAAAAAAACAAACTATTACAACTAAATTATCTTGATGTTTTCAGCTTAGATGGTGAGGATTCCAAGTAAAGAAGAGTCTGGAAACTGTAGGAATGTCAAGATCATTATTAATAGTTTTATTATATACTTTGAGAAATAGGGAGAAATTAACAAGTTTTAATCAAGGGATTATCATGTCTAGATATGAATAAATAAATATTGCAGAGATATGCCATGGTAGTCCAGAATCTACACAAGAAGGCTTAGATCTAGATACTATTTAAAAATCTGAATCATCGAGTTGCTGTGAACCATAGAGGAAGAGAGAGAAATAAGAAAAATCATACAAAAGTCCTATAATGAAATTGTGGGGAAAAATGATATTTAAATAGAAATTTTAAGAAAAGCTTGCCTTATAATATGCAATATAGTGCTCTCAGTTTTTCTAACAAATCTTCAGTAAATTATCTAGATTTTTAATTTTTTTCTTTAATGTATTGGAGTTTACATTAGTGGCTTGTCCTGAGATGTCACAGTTTACTGAGAGAGACACTGAGACAAAAATAGGGAACTCAAGATTCTAATTACACTCCATAAAAAGTAAAAGTTTTGGAAACTGGAACCTCTAGCATTTTCTAATCTTAATGTGTATTGGGAAGGTGAGTGCAGGTTATTGAGAAATTGTGTCATGCTGTTATTACATACCCCATGTTTTCTATAATTTTGCATTTCTTTTTAAATTAAACCATGGGACTATGTCAGAGGATTACAACATGTTAAGATTGTATTGTCTCAGCCATTCACTCAAAAGTATTTTTGAGTGTCTATTGCATTAGTTCATTTTCTGTTGCTATAGCAAAATACTAAAAGCAGGTCAACTTTGTAAAGAAAAGAGGTTTAGTGAACTCACAGTTTTAGAGGCTGAAAATCCATATAGCATAGTACTGGTTCTGGTGAGGGCCCCATGACAGATGGTAAAAACTAATGTGGATAAAAAAGATCACATCCTGAAACCATAAGCCAGAGATGATTCAGAGTTTGGATTTGCTCATTTGAGAGAGTGCAGAGATCCTACCACAGCTACCTTAATTCCTTCCAAGGTTAGCTCCCCCAGGGACCTAAAGATCTCCCCTTAAGGAACCACTTCTTGAAGTTCTCACCACCTTCACAGCATGGCCACACTAAGGACCAAGTTTCCAACACATAACACCTTTGAGGGGCACACTCAAACCACATCCAAATCACAGCACAGACTATGAGGGGCACTCCCACAGAGCTTATCTTCTAGGGGCGATGGGCGTATATAAGCAAAAGAGGAAATTAAAAAATAATAACAACATTATTGGCAATGTTATAAAAATCCAATCAGGCAAGATAGAGTTATGGGGAATTTTTTTTTCTTCTTTTTAAATGGAGTCTCACTATTTTGCCCAGAATAGTCTTGAAGTGGACTCAAGTGATTTTCCTGCCTTAGCTTCCCAGGTAGCTGGGACTATAGGTGAGTAGCATTTCTGCCCCTAACTTCTGAAATTTTGAATGGAGTAGCAACAAAAAAACTCACTAAAGAAATGACACTTGAACACAGAACTGGAAAAGGAGAGAGAGAGAGAAAAAAAAAAAGTCTTATAAAGGAAGAGTGTTTCAGACAGAGGAAATAAGTCGCAGCACAGAGTAACTGAAGGAAAATGGCAAGAGATGAGAGAGAGAGAGAACAGGTTGGGAGTACAGAGAAGATAACTGGGTCAAATTCAAATTTTGATTTTGTTTCCATTCCAATTTTTCTGAGGAATCTCCATCCTGCTTTCCAGAGTGGTTGCATCAATTTGCAGTCCCACCAGCAACGTATGAGTGAACATTTTTTCCCACCTCTTCACCAACTTATTGTTACTTGCATTCTGACTGGAGTGAACCGAAATCCCAGTAGAGTTTTAATTTGCATTTCTCTAATTGCTAGAGATGTTGAACATGTTTTTCATATATTTTTTGGCCATTCATATTTCTTCTTCTGTGAAGTACCTGTTCAGTTCCTTTGCCCATTAATTGACTGGGCTATTGGGGAGTTTTTTGTTGTTGTTGTTTTGGGTGGTGGTTTGTTTGTTTGTTTGGGGTGTTAATTTTTTTTTTTAGTTCTTTATATATCCTGGAGATTAATGCTCTACCTGAGGTGCAAGTGGCAAAGATTTTCTCCCATTCTGTAGATTCTCTTCACATTCTTGATTGTTTCCTTTGCTGTGAAGAAGCTTTATAGTTTGATGCCAGATCATTTATTAGTTTCTGTAGGCAGATGGGAGAGGCTGAAGGAGGTAGGTCATTGGGGGCATGCCCTGCAAGGGAGCATCTTCCCTGTGGTCCCTTCCCCCAACTCTGTTTCCTGACCCCGTCTCCACAGGAGCAGCTTCCCTTGCCCAGGCCCTTCCCAGCGATGGGCTGCCTTACCTTGGGCCCAGAGCAACAGGGTTGGCCGTTGGTGAACTGAGCCAAAATAAACTTTGCCTCCTCTAAGTTGTTTTTGTTGGATATTTTGGTCACAGCAAAGCAAAAGCTGACTAAAATAACCTTGGAAACCATTATAAGATTTTGGCTTTGAGTGGCATGGGAAGCCCTCAGGAGGTTTGGAGCAGAGGAACCTCATCTGCTTTGAGGTAAGGGTTTGAGAAGAGACTGAAAGGAACCAGAATTGGAGCCAGGAAGCTCCGATCAGTTGGGAAGTGATTCTAGGAGGCGATTGTGGGTCAGATGAGAATGGTAGCAGGAAAGGCAATGGAAAGCTATCTCATTCTGGATTTACTCTGAAGGTGGAGCTAACATTATTAGCTGGTGGATTTGATGCCAGTGATTTGCATGTCCAATGTGGAGTTTTGCCTTTAGTGACATCCTTCACATGAACTCCATGGCCATGCTTAACACAAAGAGCTATGAGCTAGTTGTAAGCTTAGGAACACATCTTTCTGGAAAAATGACAAATTTAAATCACAATTTTCAAATAGTAATTCTATATGTATATATGATAACTAAAGAGAGAACCTGGGGTGTCAAGAATTAATCCTTATAGGCCTCCTTTAAAATGATTCAACTTTCTCAGTAATAAGGTACCACTTCACCTAAAGCATAATATGGTAATTGAAATGCTAAATACATGTTTGTTCTTTTGGGGTTTGGGGGTTTTGTTTTGGTTTGCATTTTTGGTTTGGGGGCAGGATAATTTTTTTAAAAAAGGAACTGAAGATTTAGATCACACACCCTTCACTTTTTTTAGCATCGAGGTCATGAATCTTCATTTTTAAGGAATCCTTGCTCCTTCTGGTGTCGGTGTCTGTTGGCTTCTCCTACTGGCGTTGACACAGAATCCAGTCCCTGTGTGGGAGGTCCACATTCCATGCAGCAGCCTCCCTGGGTTCTTAAAATGAAGGAGCAGCACAGATTTTTCTCTCCAGCTTCAGCTCACTTTGAATTTCTTGCAGCTGCTTCACTTGTAGACAGTTTTGGGGGCCAAACATGCCTCAGCCAGAAGTGGAGAGTTATATGCTTGCCCCCTTTCTTTCCTGAACATGCACCTTATCTTTGTCTCAGTGTTGAGAAAATCAAATATCATTAGGTTTCCAAAAATATTTATCTTGGAGCTTTGGGAGAATTCCTAGTTGGTGAGAAAGTGTTATTTCAGAGAAGGCAGAGAACAAATTTCCCCGTGATGTCGACGTCCAAGCAATTGCATTAGCTCAGTTGCCAGAGGCAGACCTGGGCCCTTGGCGACCTCCCTGTCTCATTGGGGGCCTTTGGGAGAAGATCTTGCCTGGCAGTATTCCAAGAGGAAGTCAACTAAAGTCCAGTGGGAACTGCAATGCCTTATTTTCAATTACCAATCAAATCAACACTCAGTAGCCAAAAAAGCCAGTGACGTGGTGAATTGATATTTATTCCCAAGAAATATATAAAGATGTCCTCACTTTTAAAGGAATATTTGAAATCTGATAATCAAGGGATAAATCCAAGACCCCCTACTCTTACCCCATACCTGGTGGCCACCCAGAGACGTCATTAATTATGAGGTAGCTGTGACTGAAAACATACAAATTCCAGGCCTCTGGCTCCCAGGCTGAATATATGAAATGGGATTTCTCAGACCTAAAAATGTGTGGAGATATTTTTTTCCATTTTGGTCTCCTTTGCGTGCTCATATTGCAGTGGGCTTTTTCCCTGAGTTTGCTATTATGAGAAATGTAATGGTCTTCCCAGCTAATCCAGATTTTAGAAGCTAATTCAGCAGGCCATATATAATGCCCACTCTAGTTGCTACAACCTGAACCTGTGCCATATGATGGCTAGGTATTGGAGTTCCGAATGTTTAGTTATGGTTAATTTATAACTAAACACACTAGTATTTAGTGGAACAAAAAGGTCATTAGTGTCTTACTAGGAAGCAATTAAATTAACAGCTCAAAGCCATTCATCAAATCACAAAACAGATGCTGAACTTTTCTGTATAGGAAATCAGATTCTATAATGCAGGAAAAGAACTAAATTCAAAACATAGCAAAATATTCCCACCTCCCTCCACTTCTCTCAAAAAAAAAAAAAAAATCCACCTCTTTCATCTGTAGCCAGAGTCCCAGAGCTCTTTACATTTCAGAGAAGGCCAGAAAGAGAGAGAAGGAGAGAACTCAAAAATCAACCAAAGCAATTCCCTGCATTTACTCATGAAGTCATCTTACTCTGTCCCTCGGTACCCATAGAACAGTGTTTCTTTCACTAACTGTGTGCAGTAATTTTGACAGCCAAAGTGTGAGTAGTAAGATCATTATTATATAATAAAACAATATGTTCAAATTATTTGAATTGGTAAAATATTATGGGCTTTTTAAACCTCTCCCCCCCAAAAAATAACTTTAAATATAACTATATTTGTAAAAAAAAAAATCTTCTAAAATATTTATTATCTACCATGTTGAATGTAAAGGGCTGCATACTCAGATCAATAAGCCAAGGTCCTGCCAGGAAGAGTATGACCTAGGGAAGGTCACTTAAGAACATAAACACAGCACCCTAGAATGACCATGGACTTTGGAGCTAGAAAAACTGGATTCTGGTCTTGACATTGTCATCTATTAGCCACCTGGCTTTGGGAAATGAGTTTAATTTGTCTAAGTCTCAGCAGCTTCATATGTTAATGGAAATGATACTTACCTCCTAAAGTTATTTGAAAGATCAAATGGGGAACCAGGAATCAACAAGAATTAGAGGACCCATTCATATTAGGGTAATTTGAAAAGATTTAAATAAAAGACTTAATAAAACTAGAAGCAAAGTGTAAAGAGATTGCATGGAACAGTGCAGTACCCCATGGCTGTTTAGAAGGCCTCTCATTGAGTGACCAGCAAAGAGGAAAAGGTAGCTGCCAAAACCCTAAGTGCAGACAGCAGTGTGGAAAGGGCAGCCTGATAGAAGCTGAGACTCTAGTCCTGCTTTACCGTGAGCTCATGATGGTCCTCTCCTCCCTTTCTCTGTCTGCAGGCCTGGTTCTACACTGGATGAACCTGAGATTGGCCACTGAAGTGACACATTCAGCTTACTCTCCAAACACACAGAGCAGGGTGGAGAAGGTGGAGGAAGGACTCAGAAGGGTTAACACATGCTATCCAAACCACAATACTAATAAAATCTAGGGTACATAACAATGTAAATGGTCCTAATAACGAATGCTTGCCATGTACTCAGTGTGCTAAGTCATATGAATTCATTTTATTGTTTAATCCTATAAAAAAGATGCAATTATTACTTCCAAATTATGTACAACAGATCCTCAGGAAAGCAATATTAAATAACTTTAAAAAGCTAAATGAAGAAGGAATGCACACCCAAATTTGACTCCAGGGTTTATACCTCCGATGATGCACTGTCTTCCACTCAAAAGATAAGTACTGATTAATTGATGCTGTTAAGATTTCCCAAGGCATTTCATCTGTACTCTTAACCTCCAGCAGCCTGTGGCTTTTCTTTCAGTACATCCCAAGTTATCACCTTCAGGACTGGGCAACTCCTCACTCCCTTGGATAAGTACTTAAAGGGGTAATTAAGGCAAACCACTCATACTGTGAATGCCCTTTTTAATTGCAGTATGAGATGATAAGACACAAGTTATTGTTACAAACACACAATTGCATCAACACTGTCACAGTCCCGGGCCCACTGTTAACTCAGTATCACTGTGGACAAGCTACTTAGACTTGCTCCATTCAGCCTGTTTCCTCCCTAGTATGTTAGCAAATCTGGGGAAGGAGGACAAATTCTTAAGGTTCCCCCTCCATGATTCTATGTATTAATTGTGTTTTGCAAGGCACCAATACCCATGATGTATTTATATTCATTTACTGATATATTGTATTAGTCTTCCTCTGTAAATATGTTCATAATCAAATTTCTTTTTTATTGGTTTTATTTTTTTACTACATGACAGCAGAATGCATCACAATTCTTATTACACATACAGAACAATTTTTCATACTGCTGTTTGTATATAAAGTATGCTCACACCAATTTGTGTCTTCATACATGTACTTTGGATAATGATATCTATCACATTCCAACATCCTGGCTAATTCCCTGCCCCTTCCCTTTCCCTCCCATTCCTCTTCCCTATCTAGAGTTCATCTATTCTTCCCATGCTCCCCCTCCCTACCCCACTATGAGTCAGCTTCCTTATATCAGAGAAAATATTTGGCATTTGTTTGGGGGGTATTAGCTAACTTCACTTAGCATTATCTTCTCCAAAACCATCCATTTACCTGCAAATGCCATGATTTTATTCTCTTTTATTGCTGAGTAATATTCCATTGTGAACATATGCCACATTTTTTAATCCATTCATCCACTGAAGGGCATCTAGGTTGGCTCCACAGTTTAGCTATTGTGAATTGTGCTGCTATAAACATTGATGTGGCTGTGTCCCTGTAGTATGCTATTTTTAAGTTCTTTGGACATAGTCCGAGGAGAGGGATAGCTGGGTCAAATGGTGTTTCTAAGGAATCTTTATACAGCTTTCCATATTGGCTACATCAATTTGCAGTCCCACCAGCAATGTATGAATGTACCTTTTCCCCCACATCCTCGCTAACACTTATTGTTGTTTGTCTTCATAATAGCTGCCATTCTGACTGGAGTGAGATGGTTTCTTAGAGTAGTTTTGATTTGCATTTCTCTAATTGCTAGAGATGATGAACATTTTTCATATATTTGTTGATTGATTGAATATCCTCTTCTGAGAAGTGTCTGTTCATGTCCTTGGCCCATTTATTTATTGGGTTTTTTTTTTTTTTTGGTGTTTAGCTTTTTGAGTTCTTTACATACCCTAGAGATTAGTGCTCTATCTGATGTGTGAGGGGTAAAAAATTGCTCCCAGGATATAGGCTGTCTATTCACCTCACTGATTGTTTCTTTGTCTGAGAAGAAACTTTTTAGTTTGATTCCATCCCATTTATTGATTCTTGGTTTTAATTCTCTTGCTATAGGACTCTTCTTAAGGAAGTTGATGCCTAATCCCACATGATGGAGATTAGGGCCTACATTTCTTCTATTAGATGCAGGGTTTCTGGTTGTATTCCTAAATCCTTGATCCATTTTGAGTTGAATTTTGTGCATGGTGAAGGGTTTAATTTCATTTTATTGCATATGAATTTCCAGTTTTCCCAGCACCATTTGTTGAAGAGGCGATCTTTTCTACAATGCATGTTTTTGGTGCCTTTGATAATTGTAATTTTGTGGGTCAGTCTGTGTGTCCTCTATTCTGTACCATTGGTCTACCAGCCTGTTTTGGTGCCAATACCATGATGTTTTTGTTACTATTGCTCTGTAGTATGGTTTAAGGTCTGGTATAGTGATGCCACCTGCTTCACTCTTCCTGCTATTCTGGGTCTCTAATTTTTCCAGATAAATTTCATGACTGCTTTTTCTATTTCTATGAGGAATGCCATTGGGATTTTGATCGGAATCGCATTAAATGTGTATTGTGCTTTTTGTAGTATGGTCATTTTGATAATATTAATTCTGCCTATCCAAGAGCATTGTATAGATCTTTCACCTCTTTTGTTAAGTTGTTGCCCAAGTATTCTATTTTTTTTTTTTTTTGGCTATTGTAAATGGGTACTTTTCCTCATTTCCACCTCAGAGGATTTCTCACTGATATACAGAAATGCCTTTGATTTATGGGTGTTGATTTTATAACCTACTACTTTGCTAAATTTGTTTACTAGTTCTAGAAGTTTTCTGATGGAGCTTTTTGGGTCTTCTAGGTATAGAATCATATAGTCAGCAAATAGTGCTAATTTAAGTTCTTTTCCTATACATATCCCTTTGATTTCTTTCATCTGTCTAATTGTTCTGGCCAGTTTTTCAAGGACTATGTTAAATAGAAGTGGTGTAACAGGACATCCCTGTCTTGTTCCAGTTTTTAGAGGGAATGCCTCCAGTTTTTCTCCATTTAGAATGATGTTGGCCTGGGGCTTAGCATAGATAGCCTTTACAATGTTGAGACATGTTCCTGTCATCCCTAGTTTTTCTAGTGTTTTAAACATGAAGGGGTATTGTATTTTGTCAAATGCTTTTTCTGCGTTTATTGAGATCATCATATGATTCTTATCTTTGAGTCTATTGATGTGATGAATTACATTTATTGATTTCCTTATGTTGAACAAAACTTGCATCCCTGGGATGAATCCCACTTGATCAGGGTGCACGATCTTTTTGATGTTTTTGTATTCGATTTGCCAGAATTTTATTGAGAATTTTTGCATCTATGTTCATGAGAGATATTGCTCTAAAGTTTTTTTTCTTTGATGTGTCTTCACCTGGTTTTAGAATCAGGGTGATATTGGCCTCATAGAATGAGTTTGGAAGTGCTGCCTCTTTTTCTATTTCCTAAAATAAATTGAAGAGTATTGGTATTATTTCTTCTTTAAAGGTCTTGAAGAACTCGGCTGTGTAACCATTCAGTCATGGGCTTTTCTTGGTTGGTAGGCTTCTGATGGCATCTTCTATTTCATTACTTGATATCGGTCTGTTTAAATTGTGTATAGCTTTTTAAATTGTATATATCAGATGAGCCTCCTGGAGGCAACATATTGTTGGGTCTTTTTTTTTTTTTTTTTAATGCAATCTGCTAGTCTATGTCTTTTGATAGGTGAGTTTAAGCCATTAGCATTCAGAGTTACTATTAAGACATGTTTTGTATTCCCAGACATATTTGTTTTGTTGTTGTGGTTGTTATTTAACTTAGAATCAATTTTCTTCTTTGACTAGTTTTTCCTTTAGTGTACTACCTCCCTATGCTGATTTTCATTGTTGTTTTTTGTTTCCTCTTCATGGAATATTTTTCCAAGGGTGTTTTGTAGTGTCAGTTTTCTAGCTATAAATTCTTTTAACTTTTGTTTATCATGGAAGGTTCTTATTTAGTCTTCAAATTTAAAGCTTAATTTTGCTGGATACACTATTCTTGGTTGGCACCCATTTTCTTTCAGAGCTTAATATATGTTGTTCCAGGATCTTCTAGCTTCAGTGTCTGTGTTGAAAAATCTGCTATTATCCTAATTGGTTTTCCCCTATATGTAATCTGATTCCTTTCTCTTGTGGCTTTTAAAATTCTTTCCTTATTCTGTATGTTGGGTATTTTCATTATAATGTGCCTTGGTGTGGATCTGTTGTGATTTTGTACACTCATCCTGTAGACTTCTTGAATTTGGATTTCCAATTCATTCTTTATGTTGGAAATTTTTCTGATATCATTTCATTGAATAGTTGTTCATTCCTTTGGTTTGGACCTCTATGCCTTCATATATTCCAATAACTCTTAAATTTGGTCTTTTTATGCTATCTCAAATTTCTTGAATATTCTGCTCTTGGTTTCTTACCATTATCACTGTGTGGTCTATATTCTTTTCAAGATTATATATTTTGTCTTCATTGTCTGATGTCCTATCTTCCAAGTGGTCTACTCTGTTGGTGATGCTTTCATTTGAGCTTTTAATTTGGTTTATTATTTCTTTCATTTCAAGGATTTCTGTTTGGGTTTTTTTGTTAGCACCTCTATCTCCCTGTTGAGGTGATCTTTTGCTTCCTGTATTTGTTTATGCAGCTCCTTGTTGAAGTGATGTTTTACTGCCTGTATTTGCTCTCTTATATCTTCCTTGAGTTCACAGTACATTTTAATCATGTATATCCTAAACTCCTTCTCAGTCATTCCTCCTGCTGTGGCTGCCAATGATTCTAATGATGTGGTGTGTTCATTTGTTTGGGGCATTTTCTTCCCTTGTCTTTTCCTGTTGCTCATATGTCTTCCTTTCCAGCTCTGAGGGTCTAGATTATTATTGTTTTTACCCTATAGGTTTGTAGTGCTATTGTAGGGTTCCAAGATCTCTCCTTCGTGGGGAAGGACAATGTTAACAGATAACAATGTCAACAATATACCACCTATGAACAATTTGTTGTTATTAAAACATTTACAGTTTAGTCTTGATGTACAGAAATGTTGGGTTCAATTATTATCTAAAATATAATCAGTAGTTTTGTAAAAAGGTTTACAGTTTCTGACAGAGGACAATAACCTGGGGGTGGGGCTTAGAACAATATGCTGAGGAGGTAGGATGTGAGAATATAGAGTTCATATAACTTAGGAAGTATGAAGAAGAAATCTAGTGAAGAGGGTTAGTAGCAAGAGAATAGACAGGAAGTAATTTAGGATAGGCAAGTATATCGGATGACAATAGAGTACATAAAACAAATATATATATATATATATATATATATATATATATATATATATATATACATACACACACACACACACACATACATACATACAGATGTTTAAAAACAGAAAAATTTGGAGGGGGAAAGAAAAATGAAAGAATAAAAAGGAAAAGAAAAAATGGGCATATACAACACCTGTATATTGTATTATTCAGATGACTCAGTCTTCAAAGTCCTATTTCATGCAAAGTTCTTGGTTTCACATATGTTGGGGATGTGAGGGCTGGAGGATGGAGAGGTAGAAGAGAAAAAAAACCAACCAACCAACGAACTAACAAACAACCCAAAGGAAGAGGCCAGGGTTGTAGCTAGCTTTAGAGATCAGTATCTTTCCTGCTTCTCTTCTCATCCAATAGATGGCGTCGTCTATTGTAAGCTGGTGGAAGTAACCAGGGAGGGAAGACTGGTCCTGGCACAGGGCGCCTGGATGCGGGGAGTGGCACCCACCAGTCCCTGCAGAAAGAATGCACCTCATGGGTCTCTTTTGGGGACCACTCATATAACTAGAGCGCCCAGTACTATCTCCCTCTCTTGCCTGGAGATTTCCCAGTTCCTGGTCTCTCCCTCTTCCCTAGCAGTGCCCAATTGAGGAAACTCTCACCCCGGGACTCCCTTGGGCGGTTCCCATGGCCGGTTCCCTGGTCGCACTGTGTTGGGCAACTCTGTGTTGGGTTACCTCCGCTGGGAGGGGGGAAGGCTGGAAATTGGTACCTGTCCGCTGGAGATCCAGTCTGGGAACTGCCCCCACCTAATACGGGAGAATGTTGAGTCAAGATGGCGGTGGCCTGCTTTCAGTTCCTGGGCGTCTGGTGAGGTGGGGGGAGCCAGGCAATGGCGTTGTGCTGTGGGTAGGTAGCAGCTGAGTGACTTATGTGGGAGCAGAGCAAAGTCTTGGCGATCTGCAGATGTGTTGATAGGTGATTCTGCTAAGGCGCTCACTGAGTCTTGCATGGACAGGAACTTCGGCTTTGGATCCTGCTCTAAGGCCAGCATCCTACTCCAACGCTGAGGCCCAGAGCCCTGCATGGGGTCACAGCGGTGGTGATTTCTGCGGAGAGTAGCTGGATAGAGGTCCTCTAACACCCTCAAGAGATGTAGTATTCCGACGAGGCGAGATCTGCAAGTCTGGTGGCATGGGGCACAGGGCGGCTCACTCCCTTCCCTCCGCCATGTTTTGCTCCTCATAATAGAATTTGGCATTGATTAGACTGTGGCTAATTTTTTTCTCCTAGTGTGACCCTTTTCCTGGAATGAGCCTATTCCAATATCAACTCACATACAATCAGGAATAAAGCTAAAACCCTGTATTTGGTGCAAAGATGAAAAGGGTATGTGTGAAATGAAAATGGTTCATTGAGTATTTAGCATATGCTGGATTTTGCACTGCATTGCACAGGTTTTAAGTAATTTAGTAATGCTACATAGGTATGCCACCCCTTTTTTATTTTTTACTAAGTAATCAATGTTAGGAGAAAATTTCCTATGGATTTCTACCATTTCTTCATGCTTTGTGAGTAGTAAAATAAGATACCTTTATATTTTCAAGTATGTAACATAACATTGGATGGCAGGAAATAGTGACTTCTCTGTTACAGGTCAGATTTACTTATTCCTCACTATGAATAATTCCAATTCTTTTGGCTGAACTCCTCAGCTGAGCTCTAACCCACTGAGTGTACTTATAACATCCTCCTGGGAAACACATGGTCACTCCCCTGAGGCTGGTGGACCAACAGAGAGAATAAGGGACAGCTGCCAACAGGATACTCATGCTGCTTGCTCTTCTGACCCAAGAATCTAATATTACTTTCCACGTCCATAGAACAGTGGCAGTCTAAATTGTGGGCTTGCTAATAAGGCAGAAGAGCCTCCACAGTTCTTGAAACTGTATGATAGTCATCAATTTGCCTCTTTAGCTTCATGCTCATTATCTAAAAATTGAATTGACATCTCAGAACCTTTGTCTTTCTGATTTGTTTTTATTTCTCGATTTTTGAAAATATTTCAATGGACATTTTAAAATTACAGTTTCTGTACAGAGTGCTTAATTGAAAACTTAATAAACAATGTGATTTGGGAATTAAAGTATGGGATAGGGACTCAACAAACATCCATTCTCCATCCATGCTATCCTGGGCCAATATCTCCTGTGGGGAACAAAAAATAAACCAAAAATTAACAAATAAACACATAATATAAAATGAGGTAGTGATAAATGTCAAGAAGAAAAAAAAACAGGCAGAGACAGAGATAGAGTGGTAGGTATTACATGGTCCAGAAGTACTTCTTGAGGACACATAATCAAGCAGAGATCTGAATGAAGAGCAAGGTCACGTGATTACCTGAGATGAAATCATTCCAGGCTAGGGAAGGAGAGTGTCTTTAACATCCTGAGATGAGAACAAGCTTAGCTCAGTATATTATCATCTTGGGAATTCATGTAATAGTCGCTGGCAGAGCAGCCAACTCTCCTGAAACTCTCAAATATTACCTTTCACTACACACGCATATGTCTTAAACCTCCTAACATTTTAGTCTTTATTTTTCTCTGTCTGCAATGTATTCAGTGAAGAGATAGATATGAAACCTCCCTATATTCCTTGGCCCAAATACCATGTTTAATTTTGAGTAATTTTATCTAAGGCAGAAATCTAATTATAAGCCTTGATACTCCTTCCTGCATTACTTTAGGATTAATCCCAATGACAGTTCTCTCTGACGCGAACAGAGAGTGAACACTGAAGGAAAAGGTCTTGCTCTGAGTTTGCTATTTGTTTCTTGGAAGCTTGCTTTTGTCCCAGCTTCAAGCTGAGTACGAATGTCTTTTTCACTGTTCAGTCAGCTTGGCAGACATAAAGATATAGTTTCGATAAGTTGGAATATATTTAAAACTCATAAATCTGAATGTACTTATACTTGGAGGAAAAAAAAATAGTAGTGGTTTTTAATGAGTAATAGAAAATCTTTAGCTCACCTAAAGAGCCAACAAAGCCATTTGGAAGCAAAATATCTATACTGATGATATTTCTGATTGATTAGGGACAAATGATTAAAATGTATGTCAGTTAATGTCCTTCAAAAAACATAAGGGGTAAAATGTGGAGGTGGAAAAAATCTGGAAAAGCATATAAAATATTTAGAAAAATCTCTGGAGACATTTGGCTCAGACCATATGTGGTTGAATTCATCCCTCCATGTGTAATGTTCAAGTTCTTAGTAATATAATAAATTAGATTTTGTCAGTATTTAAACCAAAACAGCAAACATGATACATGGAGTTAGCATTCCCCTTTTGGAGAATAGATCAAAAACAATGCTAAGAAAGCTCAGCATTTAAGTTTTGAAAAATGCCTGTGTTTTTGAAGAAACACGTCAGTCTGTTAAATGACTGGTTTGAAGTAACCTCGCCATCATTATCACTCAGATTCTGTTTTATATCTGATGGTGCATAGTAAGACTCTTTAGCTACAGACTTCTGCAAGCAGCAGGAATGAACGTAGATTCTACTGAGCACCAGTCGTAATTCCTTAGCAATTTGGAAGAGAAGGAAACTTGTAAAACAGAAATGT
The DNA here is from genome assembly GCF_964194105.1 of Spermophilus citellus. Lineage (NCBI taxonomy): Eukaryota > Metazoa > Chordata > Mammalia > Rodentia > Sciuridae > Spermophilus > Spermophilus citellus. Next base: position 68,686,872 of record NC_138191.1, on the reverse strand, counting down.
TCAGAACCGAGAGACTCTGCTGAGAACTTGGCCACCGGAATGCCACACAGGAATATGGTGATGGATTTCCCTCCAACAGTTCTGGAACAATTATTAATAGCTTCCAAGACATTGTTTGTTGCCACTCCCTGAAATTCTCAGAAGTCCATTCCATATTGTCCAGTATAAGAGGCCAGTCTGCTGAATGGTATTAAAATCCTAGCATTAAAAGTCCCAATGTTGCTGGCTAAGGTTTCTGTGTATGCTTATGTTGATTTACAAGCAAGGTTGAGAAGCTGTACAATGCTGTAATTAAGACAGACTCTGGAATCTCCCATCTCAGCCCTACTACTTGGAGAAACGGTTGCCTTAATTTTCTCATCAAAAAAGTGAAGATAACAACTGAAGCAAAATCAGGGACTGCTTTGAGAATTAAGTGAGCTCACCTACATGAAGTTTTAAGTTAGTGTCTTGTACATAGGAAACCTTCTAAGGATTCTATTACTGTCTGTGGAAGCCTAAGTATCTGGAGATGGAGACATTATCTTGGATGATCTAGGTGGAAACTAGGTACAATCATATATGTTCTTCGAGAGGCAGAAGGAGATTTCACATAGGCAGAAGAGGAGAAGACACACCTAGAAGAGAAGAGGACAATATGAACACAGAGGCAAAAACTGGCTATAACTCAAGGTATGCCAGCAGCCACCAGAAGGTGGAAGAAACAAGGAATGGATTTCTAGCAACTACTGGGGGAGCACAACTCTGCAACATTCCCATTTATATATGTTTGTGTGTGTGTGTGTGTGTGTGTGTGTGTGTGTGTGTGTGTGTGTGCCAGCTCAGTGATACTGATTTCAGACTTTTAACTTCCAGAAGAAGTCAGAAGAGAACACATTTCTCATTCTGCTGTGTTGAGCCACCCAGGGTGTGGCAATTTGTTACAGCAGTCAGAAAAACCAATAAACTCTGTTATGGTTTGGATCTGAAATGTTCCCCAAAAGTTGTGGTTTAAGAGTTGGTGCCCAATGCAGCAATGTTCAAAGTTGGGTCATTTTTGGATCATGAGGGCTTGAATCTCACAAGAAGATGGTGAAAACTTCAGGAGGTGGGACTTAGTTTGAAGAAGTACTTCAATGTAGCCAGGCCAGGAAGGGTATATTTTGTTACCAACCTCTTCCTCTCATTCTCTCTTCCTGCTTCCCAATCACTGTGAAGTGAACAGCTTTGCTCCACTCTGGTGCTCCCTGCCATAATGTTCAGCCTTATCACAGTCAGATAACCAGCAGAGCCAGGTGAACATGGAGTGAACTGTCAGAAACCATTACCCAAATAAACCTTTATTCCCTTAAATTGATTTTCTCAGGTATTTTGTTATAGAGATGGAAAGTTCTATGATAGATCAATTTTTTTCCCTATCCCTTCACTTTTCTCTGTATCCATGATCTTTCCCATGTGTCTTTGGGGTCTTTACCTCTAGAGGCAGAATATACATCCTCACTTTATTGACAAGACTTGTGGATAAAGGTGACATTATGTGAATTCCAAACTAGACTTCAAGAAGCATCCTGTATTTCTTTCCTGGGTCTTGAACTACAACTAAGATGACCATTTCAAATGGTCCACTAGTAAGCAGCACCATGAAGGCAAGTAGATGAATAGACATGAGGTGAACCCAGACCTATAATCAGACAAGACATACATGAGTGAAAATAAGCAATTTCTAAGTTGTTTGTTATCTAGTAATAGCTGGCTGATACAAATACTGGTGTGATATTCATGACATATATTAAAGACACAAAATCAGTGAGTTTTTGCTAGTATCTTCTATCCCCCAAACAGCTTAGTGAGTTGAAGTGGGCTTATGTTACTCGACAAAAAAATTTGAGGTGTAAACTAAACCATTCATCTTACAAAAACAAAATGGGATGAGTAAGGGTAAATCCATCCATTGCTATTACTTGGAAGTAATAGTGGTACAAATTATTTAATAATTTCAATTTCCATTTACCGAAGCCAGCCCTGGACAAAGTTGTATGATAAGGCTTTGTGTGTTGCCTTGGCATTCCAACTGCCTTCATCTCCCCACCAGTCTTCACGTATGTACCTTAAATACCAACTTTCTTTGTGTTCCTTTCTCAGAAAAAAAAGCTATAAAAAATATCATGATAAAGAAAATATGATTAACTTCAGGCTTTGGGGCCTAAAAGATATTATTAGCATAGTGGTTATAATCATTAATTTCATATATCCACTTGGTTAGGCTACAGTGCCTGTTTATTTAATCAAACACTGTCAGTATTTCTATGAAGTATATATAGATGTAGTTAAAGTCTACCATCAGTTGACTTTAAGTAAAGGCTATTACCCATGATAATATGTAGGAGCCTTATGCAATCAGTTAAAGGCCTTAAGAGCGAACAGTGGGGTTTACAAAGAAGTAGAAATTCTGCCTCAATCCTGCAGCACCAACTCCTGCTGGGCTGCCAGCTTGTTGGTCTGCCTACATATTTGAATTTGATAGTTCCCCAAATCACATGGGCAATTCCTTAGAATAAATCTCCTAATATGTATTAATTAATGGATTATATGCATTATAAGTATTAATTATGCATATAACTATTAATTATGTATTACTTAACATATTAATATACAATAAGATTTATTTTAAGGTTTACACATAAATGTATGTGTAAGAAGGTGAGTGTGTGTGTGTGTGTGTGTGTGTGTGTGAGAGAGAGAGAGAGAGAGATTTGATTCTGTTTCTTTGGAGATCCCTGACTGATACAGTAGTGCAATTTGTAGTAATGGGAAGGGAGTTGCTCTGGGGGAGGAAGAATATAATTTTGGTCTGGAGCCAATACAAGAAAATCATAACCCCTGCCAGGCCTTGCCCCCAGACACTCATCAGAGCTTCCTCTCTCTTTTCTTCTCTCCCAGTATCAAAATTTAACTGTCTTGTGTTTTTGTTCCTGAGACCTTGTTTTTGGTTAGGCAACAGCTACCTCACCTGAGACTCTAGGAGTCATAGAATTCATGGTTTTAACCACAATCCTCTATTGCTGCAGTCAGAATGTATTTGGAACATAGAGAAACTTTGAGAATCTGAGGAGGGCAAGTGGTGCTAACCCAGAAAGTTGAACACACTGACATGCTCACAGCATGCTGTGGTTGAGCAGAAATGCCTCACCCAAGTCCATGGGCACAATATTCCAGTTTTGCAGTAGCTCTATATTGTATTGTCTGATAGTTGAGAAGTTCTGTTTTCTCCACCTTCTAGATAGGATATTGACTCTCAAGAGTCAGAATGGATTTTAAAGGTTTCCCTGGTCATCTTTTCATCTCTCTTTTAGATACCTTCTATAATGACCTCAAGCAATATTTATCTACCACCTCCCTGAATGACTTACATGACAGGAAACTCACTGTCTCTTAAAAAAGTCTGTCTGCTCTTTGGGCTTTAAAAATATGTAATTCCAGCCAGGTGTAGTAGTGCAGGCCTGTGATTCCAGTGATTTGGAGGGCTGAAGCAGGATGATCACAAGTTCCAGGCCAGCCTCTGCAATTTAGTGAGCCTTAAGCAACTTAGGAAGATCATGTCTCAAAATAAAAGGATGTAGCTCAGTGGCAAAGCACCCCTGTGTTTAGTCTCCAGTAACCCCCAAATATTATAATTCCAATATGATTTCCTAAATTTCTACCTCTTTTCTGGTTCTTCCATTCATATTCAACAGATGAAGCCAAGGACTCACCTCAGCTATCATTGCAATATTTACTATGTCAAACTCTCTTTTTACTACTGTCTTGTCTTCTCCAAGCACAACATCTCCAACTTATTCGCTATTTTCCATTTATTACATATGCATATTTTCTCTTCTCGATAACATTATTTTGTTTTATAGTTTTACATACCTCTTAGCAAATGTCTAATTTGGGTAAGAGAATAAAATTTTACTCATTGCCTGTTAATTGTATAATGCATTATAATAATAAAGTCTCTAAGGAGGAGATGCGAGAGATAGGGAGAGGGAGTGGAGGCAAAAAAAAAAAAAAAGAGCTTCCAAAGGAAAAGGAAAAATAGGATTGCAGATTATTTCGTGCTTTCTCCTTCTCCAGGAAGGCAAGCCACAGAACAGGTTGGAAAACTATTTAAGCATACAAAAAATCATCTCAGAACCACTTATTATTCAAATGAATCCAAATTCACACCCTCTGGAAAATAAGTTGCCATCTTCTTTTGTCCTCAAACTCAGAGAGATCTGTTCTTCCTTAACCTGAGTTATAAAAAGTTCATAAACCAACAGCACCTTGAAAGCACTCCTTCCCTAGTCTTCAACCAAGCAGAGAAAAACACTCCCGTTGTTGTGTAATACACAGAATCTTTCACAGACCACAGAGTAATCCCCAGTCCCTCAAACATTGTTATTCTATTTCATGTCTGACACATTCTTCCAAAATATGGGAGAAAATATCCTGTGAAAGAATCTAAAAATTTAAATAGGAACAAATATTCTCCTGCTATAAATTTCTTTTCCAGATTACATATTTCCAGACCCATGATCCTTACTATCTAGTGAAGCTTCCACTCAATACAGCCTAACCATCCTGAAGCCTTAATCCCCTTGAATACTTTTGAACTCACTTTTATTAGAAAGGAAGAATAAGACAAATGGTTCAATAAACTTTAATATTTCTATATGGTGTAGTTATGCAGGCATTAACTAGGATACATATGGATTCTGATTCAAATAGTACAAACCTCTATAGTTATATACTAATAGATCTAAGAAGCTTCTTGAAGTGAGTCTAAAACTCACAGCACTTTTAAGACTTAATAGTAACTATATTGTCAAAATCTAGAATGAGTTTTAGTAATTGTGAAGAAATTAGAACTAGATTTAAGAGAAAAATCTAAAGGTGAGCAAAAAGACCTTCTTCTCCATTTCCATAGCACACACACACACTCATGCTTTTGGTTGAATAAGCAGATGAATAAAGCACATTTATGGGAAATGGCAGCATGTTTCATTTTAGGAAAGTTTGGGTTAAAACCTGAAGTTTAGATGTCTAGCAGTCAATATTAAAACCCTTCCAGTCAACATATGAAATAAAGGGAAAGGATAAGTTTGCTTCAGGGAGAACAGGTAGCGAGATTTCAGGGTAGAACTTACAAAGCAAAGGAAGAAGGGCTCACATGAGACCAAGAGACCAGAACAGCAAAAGAAAAGCCAAGTGTAGCCAAAGAGGGGTGTTTTAAGAGGAAAACAATCTGCAGGTCAATTCCTCTGAAAGGTCAATTAACATACAAACTGAAAGATCCTTTTGAGCTTATTAGTGAGAAAGTGGTCATCAGTGGCCTTGGACATATATCTTCAATGAGTTTATGGGAACTGAAGCCATATGGGCAGTGGCATAAGAAATAAAGGGGACATGAGAAAGAATAAGCACAAAGAAAAAACAACTTGGAGAAGACGCAATGAATACTGAAATGAGTGGACCATGTGCATCCATCTCCTTCACAGCTTATATTTTCTTAGAATTTCTGAGCTAAAGAATAGATGTGTAAAACAATTTTTGATAGAGAATAATACCAAAATTTCTTCCCTGATGTTAACTTTAAAGCAATTTCCAAGTTTGCCCTGCAATAATTAATTTAACCCAATATCTTCCACTTGTTAAAGCTACATCACATCTTACCACAGTTGTGCACTGCTCAGAAAGATTGACTTTCGGGCATTACAAGAGCATAAACCATTGAAAAAAAAAAGATTGAGGTTCTTCATTTACTCTCTCAGCAAATATTTCAGCATACACAATACCAGATCTTCTAGTGATTGACAGAAATAACTCATAATTAGACATTTAATCATAAAATTATATTTGCGCTAAGTATATAAAACACTAGGCAGAGGAGTATAATCTTGTCTAGTTGTCAGGAAACACTGACTGAAAACAAATGGTGTGTAGGAGTTGGCTATTGTGCTAGGTTATTTGTACTCAGCTCAACCTGATTGCCCTTCTTCATTGCAGTCTCTTCAGCAGATGAGAAGAACTGGGAACTACATTTCCCAGAACCCTCTTCCCTCAGTGGTCTGAGTTCAACATCTGAGGATAAATAAAAAGAATAGGGAAAGGGGATGTTATTCTCCAGTGACAGTAGCAAAGATTCATGGTCAGACTGCAGAGCACCAGTTTGCAGGGGACTTGGGGTAAGCAACTACAAATCATCTGTTGCAGGGCTATGTGGAGGCAGCTGTGAGGGTGAGCAGCCTCTCTTACAAGTCATTGCTAAGGTGGAGCTCAGTCAGTCCAGCCTTCCCAGCCATTGTGTAAGCCTCTCATGTGCTATAGGAGAAGAAATGGTATAGGAAGAAAGAATAAAATATTAGAGCACCCTGAAGTGAAGATCCTTGGCCATATTAGGAAAGCTACTATGGCTAGAGTATAGTGACCAAAGGAGAGGGGAGAAAGGGGAGACTGAGCAAGGATATCAGATTATGAAAGACTTGCCAATCTGTTCAGTAGAAATGGAAGTAACTTGAATAAATATAACTTTGAGAGATTTGTGATAATAGAGAGTGTGAGCTTTTCTTTAACCAGAAAATCATATCAACCAGAAAATTCTATTATCCAAGTATCAGTTTTGTAATAGATGTTTTCTTACATAATTCATAGTTGCTGCTTTTTAGCATTTAATAATTTTAAGATTTTTGAAAATCACATTAAGGGGCCCTAAAGACAGTTAATAACTCCTTAAAGATATTTTACTGTTCATTCAGTTCATGCTCAACCTTCCTTTCTCTAATCAATCCATTAACAAATATTTATCGAGCAGTTTCTTTTCATAAAGCACAAGTTTTACACTGTGGGATTACATCTGATATAGGATGAGGCAAAAATCATTAAATAGATGAAAACCAACATAGCAGGGTGTTCAATTCATATCTCTAGTTTAAAGAATGCCTTGTTCAATTATTTATAAGTCCATTAAATTTGTATTAATAAGAGTGAGCAAGTGTTGGGTGATTGCCACATGCTGGTTCCTCAGCCTGGAGTGTCCCCCAATACCCTTTGTTTGTAGAACTCCTAAGTGTTCTTCAGAATGTAATTCAATTGTCACTTCTAACATCTTCCCTGACCCCCAGGCTCTTCCACCTCCCTCCTCTACATTCACAAAGCTGTTTGTACTTACCTATCCACAGTGCTTCCTGCACATTTTCTTACAATTACATGTTCACACTATAAATTTATACCCAAGAGGAGCAGAATAATATTTCTCACTGTGTCATCAGTGCCTATAATGTTGCCTAACAGACGCTTAATAAATGTTTTCATTAGTTAATTCGTTTGGCGAACATATTCCAGGCTTACTTGGCAGGCATAGGCTCTCTTACAAAGATACATGTCTTTTGGGGACACCATAGACTTTTCTTTCTAGGAAAGCTGATCTGATTTCTTTTCTCTTGAGGATTTTGGCATTTTCTGTTTCAGTCAGATCTCCTGAATTATTTTGTTGTCTTCATGGGAGCTCAGTCCTTGTGCTTATTGACTGCCATCTTGTATTTCTGGTCCATGATTGACAGAGCAACTGGAATCTATGAGCAGAAAATCAATAATGCAAGGCCTTCAGACAGTCCACGAATGCTCTTGAAGAAACTGGTTTCCTGGTCTCAGTGGCAGTCACTGATCAGAAAATGTAAAGCTAGCGAGCCATGAATAGAAACAATGTAAAGTCAGCTGCACTGTTTCTTTGCATGAGAGGGTTTTTATATTGGTTTCCTATGTTTAAATTCTGTGATGTTTCTCAAACCCTGGAGGGGGATGAAAAAAAAGGTGGGGGGGGGGATGGAAAAGAAAGGGAGATGGAAAGGGAACACTGAGAGAAAATTGTGAAGTGTGCAGATTTGTATTCATTTGTTTTGTCATTGCCACACTAACCTTCACCAGTCCTTAAGCTTTAGGGATCCTAAATGTAAATTTATTCTTTAACATAACATTTTCCTTCTTCAAGTATAAGTGACACTTGAGTAGACATGAAAGATTCCAGACTTATTACTTGCAAGTTAGCATTTTATTGCTAATGTAGTCTGCCACCCCTTACCTCCTAGTTTTATGGTTGTTTAATTATAGCCCGAAGGCCTATGATGGTCCTTTGCTACTTCAACTAGAATCTAGCTTCCAGTGAATGCTCTCCATTAGGACCTCCCACTGAGTTATTGATTATTAAGGTAATGCACTTTTAGGATGGTATCTTCAACATGGAAATGTAAAAAATGAATGGCTTTCAATTGGAAGATTTAAAAAATGAAGAAGAAGAAACTTTCCTAATGGAGACAGTCCTCTGTGCTACTTAGGTCACTATTAATTTAAAACACTGTAAGACAATGTATGTTCTACCTGTCAAGGAAATTATGCATGGAATTGTTTATTATTTTTAGTCTCTAAATAAAAAAAAACATTTGTCTTAGGAAAAACTGGCAATTTACATTTAAGGAAGATAGAAGGGAAGATAGAGGGGGAAGAAAGGAAAGAAGGGAGGAAGGATACATATTTGTCAAATAGAACAGACATTTTTAAAGTCAGGAAGGTACAAAGAGAGCTCATTCTAGGAAAAAAAAAACAGCCAATGTCATATTAATAAAGCATTCTGATTATGGACATCTGATTTAGGCAGTGGGGAACAAAAGAGAAAGTCAAAGCCTCTTTATTATTTAGATGGAAAAATATGACTCTGGATTCTAACAGAACAATCTTTTATGACAATCTTCCTTGGGAGCCCACACACAAGATAAATACTGGCAAATGGCATGCAGGAAATGGAGTTTGTTAGATAAATTGTCTGTAGGTGAGGCTTCTGCAATAGAGGTGCCTCTTTTCCCTGCACAGGGAAGACACTTTCATTTGTAGAGCTGCTCTTCAGTGCTGATGCCCACCATTAAAGCTGCAGGAGCAGCCATGGCGGGAGAGGCTGGGAGGTGAGTAATAAGGAAAAGAGGATGAATTGGGCAGATGCTCCCTGAATCTAAGCTTGAGAGCCCAGAAGAGGCACCTTATTTTAGGTGAGTGTAGGAATCCGAGGTTGATAAATTCACTTGGCTCTCCAAGAGGAAACTGAATCATCGATCACTTTTTTAACCACAAAATCTATGGAAAATAGATCCAGCAGTCAGTCTCAGAGGCGCTTATGATCAGTTTTTAAGAATGCAGGAATCCTACTGTATCCCCACATCTGAAAAAGATAAAATACTGTTTGCTTGGGAGTTTCATGACATATTATCTGGAAGCAAGCTGAAAAACAGAAAAGCATTTCTTTGCTATTTTTTTTTTCTTGATGAAAGTAGTGGTGATTTGCAACTTTAAAAACAAAAGCTAAATCTAGCCCTCAGAGGCTGTCTGCCATTCATATAATGATTTGGGTGGGGATGAGTGAATCATTAAATGAGCCAAAGAGGGCCTATTATCATTTGATGAGTATCATAAGCATTAATATTATTCATTAGCCAGGTTCATCTATAGATCTTAGCAATACAACATTTAACAAATAAGTAGTACCATTAACCAGGCTCCTCTAGATGGGATCTTGGAAAGAGATCTCCATGCATAGAGAGGTTGCAGAATTCAGGTTCAGATGTAGAATAAACTGGGCATCAGAGAGTGCATCAAAGACAGCCAAGAACCAAAAACAAGATTCCACTTGTCTCAGAAGCCCAGTATCCAAGAGATTCTTTCAAGCAAATAAGGTGCTAACAGCCATTAATTAACATAAGGGTGGGACCTAGTTTAGTGGGAAGGTGCTAACTTTTTTTATTAGTAAATGGGAGATGTTAAATTGAAACTGATAATAGCACCCTCTGAGACATATAAAATGAGAGCAGTTCTAAAACTATCAATTTAAATTTTTTTTAATTGAGTTGCCAAAGAGTAAGAACAATAATAATGCTCTCTTCTTCAAAGGAAAAGACTAGGCTATAATAAAAAGAAACTGGAAGAGGCTACCCTTGATGGAGGTGGAGGGGGCAATATATTTGGAGGCCTGCTGGGGTCACAGCAGCTTCATCCCCTCCTTCACATGCTAAGGGTCAGACTCACATTTCTGATGAATTGCAAATGTTTTATACAGCTTTTTTTTAGGGTAAGTTTCCTGTCTTATTAAAAAAAAAATCTTCACAAACTTTTAGCTCTCTTTTAAGCAAACTGCTGTCTGTATGCTGTAATTAAGTTTCATTTTTTTACATTGACTCTGCCGGATGGAGGGTACCATAAATCATATGAACAAATGTTCAAGCTAAAATCCTCTCTGCAAGCACCATAATTTAAGTGAATTCATTCTCAGTTCATCTCCTGAAGACATGATCTCATAGCATCTGTTCTGGACAAAGATAGCCGTCCTCATTACCTGGGAAAACAGCAATGAGTTTATCCAAGATCACTTTGAATTGGTCCTCTCCTTTTTTATTCATTCATTCTAATATTTATTATTTCTAGATTATGCAAAAGGCAAATATATATATATATACATATAGAGAAGTGTATACATATAGATGCATATATACTAAATATACATTCACATGTGTGCATATGTATAATGAAGGAAATTTTTTTTAATTTATTTTTTTTATTGTTGGTTGTTCAAAACATTACATAGTTTTTGATATATCATATTTCACACTTTGATTCAAGTGGGTTATGAACTCCCATTTTTACCCCGTATACAGATTGCAGAATCACATCAGTTATGCTTCCGTTGATTTACATATTGACATACTCATGTCTGTTGTATTCTGCTGCCTTTCCTATCCTCTACTATCCCCCCTCCCCTCCACTCCCCTCCCCTCTTCTCTCTCTACCCCCTCTACTGTAATTCATTCCTCCCCCTTGTATTATTTTTCCCTTTCCCCTCACTTCCTCTTGTATGTAATTTTGTATAACCCTGAGGGTCTCCTTCCATTTCCATGCAATTTCCCTTCTCTCTCCCTTTCCCTCCCACCTCTCATCCTTGATTAATGTTGGTCTTCTTCTGGTGCTCTTCTTCCCTAGTCTGTTCTTAGTTACTCTCCTTATATCAAAGAAGACATTTGGCATTTGTTTTTTAGGGCTTGGCTAGCTTCACTTAGCATAATCTGCTCTAATGCCATCCATTTCCCACCAAATTCTATGATTTTGTCATTTTTTAGTGCAGAGTAATACTCCATAGTGTATAAATGCCACATTTTTTTATCCATTCGTCTATTGAAGGGCATCTAGGTTGTTTCCACAGTCTTGCTATTGTGAATTGTGCTGCTATGAACATCAATGTAGCAGTGTCCCTGTAGCATGCTCTTTTTAGGTCTTTAGGGAATAGACAGAGAAGGGGAATAGCTGGGTCAAATGGTGGTTCCATTCCCAGCTTTCCAAGAAATCTCCATACTGCTTTCCAAATTGGCTGCACCAATTTGCAGTCCCACCAACAATGAACAAGTGTACCCTTTTCCCCACATCCTCGCCAGCACTTGTTGTTGTTTGACTTCATAATGGCTGCCAATCTTACTGGAGTGAGATGGTATCTTAGGGTGGTTTTGATTTGCATTTCTCTGACTGCTAGAGATGGTGAGCATTTTTCCATGTACTTGTTGATTGATTGTATGTCCTCCTCTGAGAAGTGTCTGTTCAGGTCCTTGGCCCATTTGTTGATTGGGTTATTTGTTATCTTATTGTCTAATTTTTTGAGTTCTTTATATACTCTGGATATTAGGGCTCTATCTGAAGTGTGAGGAGTAAAGATTTGTTCCCATGATGTAGGCTCCCTGTTTACCTCTCTTATTGTTTCTTTTGCTGAGAAAAAAAAAAACTTTTTAGTTTGAGTAAGTCCCATTTGTTGATTCTAGATGTTAACTCTTGTGCTATGGGTGTCCTATTGAGGAATTTGGAGCCCGACCCCACAGTATGTAGGTCGTAGCCAACTTTTTCTTCTATCAGATGCCATGTCTCTGATTTGATATCAAGCTCCTTGATCCATTTTGAGTTAACTTTTGTGCATGCGAGAGAAAGGGATTCAGTTTCATTTTGTTGCATATGGATTTCCAGTTTTCCCAGCACCATTTGTTGAAGATGCTATCCTTCCTCCATTTCATGCTTTTAGCCCCTTTATCAACTATAAGAAAGTTGTAATTTTGTGGGTTGGTTACTGTGTCCTCTATTCTGTACCATTGGTCCACCCGCCTGTTTTGGTACCAGTACCGTGCTGTTTTTGTTACTATTGCTCTGTAGTATAGTTTGAAGTCTGGTATAGCTATACCACCTGATTCACACTTCCTGCTTAGCATTGTTTTTGCTATTCTGGGTCTTTTATTCTTCCATATGAATTTCATGATTGCTTTCTCTATTTCTACAAGAAATGCCGTTGGGATTTTGATTGGCATTGCATTAAACCTATAGAGAACTTTGGGTAATATCACCATTTTGATGATGTTAGTTCTGCCTATCCATGAACAGGGTATATTTTTCCATCTTCTAAGATCTTCTTCTATATCTCTCTTTAGGGTTCTGTAGTTTTCATTGTATAAGTCTTTCACCTCTTTTGTTAGGTTGATTCCCAAGTATTTTATTATTTTTGAGGATATTGTGAATGGAGTAGTTGTCCTCATTTCCATTTCAGAGGATTTGTCGCTGATATACAAGAATGCCTTTGATTTATGCGTGTTGATTTTATATCCTGCCACTTTGCTGAATTCATTTATTAGCTCTAATAGTTTCTTTGTAGACCCTTTTGGGTCTGCTAGGTATAGAATCATGTCATCTGCAAATAGTGATAATTTAAGTTCTTCTTTTCCTATTTTTATGCCTTTAATTTCTTTCGTCTGTCTAATTGCTATGGCCAGTGTTTCGAGAACTATGTTGAACAAAGTGGTGAGAGAGGGTATCCCTGTCTTGTTCCAGATTTTAGAGGGAATGCCTGCAATTTTTCTCCATTCAGAATGATGCTAGCCTGAGGCTTAGCATACATTTCTTTTACACTGTTGAGGTATGTTCCTGTTATCCCTAGTTTTTCTAGAGTTTTGAACATAAAGGGATGCTGTACTTTGTCAAATGCTTTTTCCGCATCTATCGAGATGATCATATGGTTTTTATTTTTAAGTCCATTGATGTGGTGAATAACATTTATTGATTTCCGTATATTGAACCAGCCTTTCATACCAGAGATGAATCCTACTTGATCATGGTGCACAATTTTTTTGGTATGTTTTTGTATCTGATTCGCCAGAATTTTATTGAGGATTTTTGCATCTAGGTTCATTAGAGATATTGGTCTGTAGTTTTCTTTCTTTGAAGTGTCTTTGTCTGGTTTAGCAATCAGGGTGATGTTGGCCTCGTAGAATGAATTTGGAAGTTCTCCCTCTTTTCTATTTCCTGAAATAGCTTGAAAAGTATTGGTATTAGTTCCTCTTTAAAGGTTTTGTAAAACTCTGCTGTATACCCATCCGGTCCTGGGCTTTTCTTAGATGGTAATCTTTTGATGGTTTCTTCTATTTCCTCAATTGATATTGGTCTGTTTGGGTTGTCTATATCCTCCTGACTCAATCTGGGCAGATTATATGACTTAAGAAATTTATCAATGCCTTCACTATCTTCTATTTTATTGGAGTATAAGGATTCAAAATAATTTCTGATTATCTTCTGTATTTCTGAAGTATCTGTTGTGATATTACCTTTTTCATCCCGTATGCTAATAATTTGAGTTCTCTCTCTTCTTCTCTTCATTAGGATGGCTAAGGGTCTGTCGATTTTATTTATTTTTTCAAAGAACCAACTTTTAATTTTGTCAATTTTTTCAATTGTTTCTTTTGATTCGATTTCATTAATTTCAGCTCTGATTTTAATTATTTCTTGCCTTCTACTTCTTTTGCTGTTGTTTTGCTCTTCTTTTTCTAGGATTTTGAGATGAAGTATGAGATCATTTATTTGTTGGTTTTTTCTTTTTTTAAGGAATGAACTCCAAGCAATTAATTTTCCTCTTAGAACTGCTTTCAATGTGTCCCATAGATTCCGATATGTTGTGTCTGTGTTTTCATTTAACTCTAAGAAGTTTTTAATTTCCTCCTTGATGTCTTCTAAAACCCATTGATCATTCAGTAACCTATTGTTCATTCTCCAAGTGATGCATGATTTTTCCTTCCTTCTTTTATCGTTGATTTTCAGTTTCATTCCATTATGATCAGATAAGATGCATGGTATTATCTCTACTCCTTTATATTGTCTAAGAGTTGCCCTGTGACATAATATATGATCTATTTTTGAGAAGGATCCATGTGCTGCTGAGAAAAAAAGTGTAACTGCTTGATGTTGGGTGGTATATTCTATATATGTCAATTAAGTCTAGGTTGTTAATTGTGTTATTGAGTTCTATAGTTTCATTATTCAACTTTTGTTTGGAAGATCTGTCCAGTGGTGAGAGAGGTGTGTTGAAGTCTCCCATGATTATTGTATGGTGGTCTATTAGACTCTTGAACTTGAGAAGAGTTTGCTTGATGAACATAGCAGCACCGTTGTTTGGGGCATATATATTTATGATTGTTATGTCTTGTTGGTGTATGGTTCCCTTGAGCAGTATGTAGTGTCCCTCTTTATCCCTTTTGATTAACTTTGGCTTGAAATCTATTTTATTTGATATGAGTATGGACACTCCTGCTTGTTTCCGAAGTCCATATGAGTGATATGATTTTTCCCAACCTTTCACCTTCATTCTATGTATATCTTTTCCTATCAAATGCGTCTCCTGTAGGCAGCATATTGTTGGGTCTTGTTTTGTGATCCATTCAACTAGCCTGTGTCTCTTAATTGGTGAGTTTAAGCCATTAACATTTAGGGTTATTATTGAGATATGGTTTGTTCTTCCAGCCATATTTGTTTATTAATGTTACTAAACCTGATTTGTTTTCCTCTTTGATTATTTTCCCCCCTTTACTGTCCTACCTCCCACTGTTGGTTTTCATTGTTATTTTCCATTTCCTCTTCCTGTAATGTTTTGCCAAGGATTTTTTGAAGAGATGGTTTTCTAGCTGCAAATTCTTTTAACTTTTATTTATCATGGAAGGTTTTAATTTCATCTTCCATCCTGAAGCCTTAATTTCGCTGGATACACAATTCTTGGTTGGAACCTATTTTCTTTCAGTGTTTGAAATATGTTATTCCAGGATCTTCTAGCTTTCAGAGTCTGTGTTGAAAGATCAGCTGTTATCCTGATTGGTTTACCCCTAAATGTAATCTGCTTCCTTTCTCTTGTAGCTTTTAAAATTCTCTTCTTATTCTGTATGTTGGGCATCTTCATTATAATGTGTCTAGGTGTGGATCTCTTATGGTTTTGCACACTTGGCGTCCTGTAGGCTTCTAGGATTTGGGATTCTGTCTAATTCTTCAAGTCTGGGAAGTTTTCTCGAATTATTTCATTGAGTAGATTTCTCATTCCTTTGGTTTGGAGCTCTGTGCCTTCCTGTATCCCAATGACTCTTAAGTTTGGTCTTTTAATGTTATCCCATATTTCTTGGATGTTCTGCTCATGGTTTCTTAGCAGTCTTGCTGAGCTGTCTATGTTATTTTCAAGTTCAAATACTTTGTCTTCATTGTCCGATGTTCTATCTTCTAAGTGTTCTACTCTGCTGGTAGTATTCTCAATTGAGTTTTTAAGTTGGTTTATTGCTTCCTGCATTTCTAGGATTTCTATTTGTTTGTTTTTTATTACCTTTATCTCCCTGTGTAATTGATCTTTTGCTTCTTGGATTTGTTTATGTAATTCATTGTCAAAGTGATCTTTCATTGTCTGATTTTGCTGTCTCATGTCTTCCTTGAGACTCCAGATCATCTGAAGCATGTATATCCTGAATTCTTTATCTGACATTCCATCTGTTGCTGCTATTACCTCTTCTAAAGTTGAGTTGACCTGCATTGCTTGTGGTCCTTTCTTTCCTTGTCTTTTCATACTGCTCGCGTTTCTTTCTGCTTGGTGAAACTGTTGTGTTTTTGAAATTTTCCCTCTATTTATTTATATTGCTCTTATATAGTTGAAAAATCTCCCTTTCAGGGCAGGTAGTGGCTGTGATTCTCCTCCAATTGGGGTGATCTCTCTACCACGCTGGCGGGCCGCTAGGTCTGCTCTGCCGGTCGGTCGCAGGTCCGCCTACCCTGCAGGCGTGTGGGGCAGCTCTGTCACTCTGCAGGTTGCTGGGCCTGACCTACCAGTGGGTCGCAGGTCCACCTACCTTGCAGGTGCGGGGGGACGGGCAGGCCTGCCCCTCAGCAGGCCGCTGGACCTGTTCTGCTGGTGGGTCGCAGGTCCGCCTACCCTGCAGGCGTGTGGGGCAGCTCTGTCACTCCACAGGTTGCTGGGCCTGACCTGCTGGTGGGTCGCAGGTCCGCCTACCTATGAAGGAAATTTTTTAATGGTGTGCATCAATTATAATTTTTTTCCTGAGAAACTTTTATTCTTACCTTCTATTCTTACCCTAGATACTTGCCTACTTAGTGATGCATAGGCAATTTTCTTGTGTCTTCTCTGGGTTGCTCTAATCACCCAGTAGTGCAAAGAGGCTTGACCATGTCTTCAAAATGATTTATTCCTCAAGATCCCTTTATAGCTAGGCAGAATTTCATGAGGACAAGAGCAAATTTATGAGGAAATTCATTTGATGGCTTTGTTGTGCCCTGTTTTGATTAGTTAGTATCTTCAACCATTATCTTAAGATGAAAACTAGACACATGTTATTACAGCTTGTGATGTGGAAAATGGCAAGATCTAGTTTGCCTTAGTTTAAACATGCTTTAACTCCACTACAGCATGGCACTGCTGTGGCACAGCTGCTTCTGCCCATCACTTGCCAAAGTTCACTTTGCGCTATCAGTCAACATGCCATTGCTGTCATTCATTTTTGAAACTTACATGAACTGAAACATTTCAATATATTATTGTTCACCACAGGCCCTTCTATTCCCTATTACCCCACCTCATCCTCATAATCTACACTAAGTCAGGTCTTCTTTGATAGAATGTGGGGCAGTGACAGGATCGTTTTCCCAAGGACAAGAGTGGTGTGTGGAGCAAATTTTCACTGGAGAGGATGAATGAATAGATTGCAGTACTAAATCAGGATCATTAACATCTTTAAGAGACTGGAATGTTGGATCAACTGACAAGAGGGATTTTCATAGGGATAAATGTAAATTCTTTCACTTATGCTCAGTAGACCAGCTGCATGAATACAGGATGAAGGATGAATGGGTTAAGGATCGTCATCCAGGGTTGGAGATGTAGCTCAATATTAGAGGGCAAGTTTAGCCTGTGTTAAGTCCTGGATTCCCACACCACACCACAGAAGGAGCAGGAAAAAAAGAAAACATATTTAAAGAGACATATTTTAAGATGACGAAAAGCTCAACATAGGACTATCATGTAAGATGCACTCCAAAAAAAAGTTATTTGGGGGGTTTTGTTTTTAACAATTAAATTGACAACTCAAAATAAGCATGGAATCCAGATCAAGAGAATTCTATGTTTATATGCAGGAACATTGACCAACTAGATCTCATCTAAGAAATGACTGGCTGAAAAGAAGGGAACTTTAAGCCATTTCTTGTAAGTAGTAGCTGGAGAAATGTGAAGTGCTACCTCCGTGCAGAGAAGACTTGAGGATCTCTGATTTTCTCAAATGCTTCAAAGGCATATTTTTGGAAAAAGAATCATATTGTCCTCTCCGGATCAAGAAAGAGAAGTCATATGTAGTCTATAGGATCCCTGAAGAGGTTCATACCTAGTTGTTGTTGTTTTTTTTTTTTTTAATTTGTATTTATTTAGTTCAGAGTCAGTGAAGAAATCCATGAAAGTTTGTTCCATTTAAAGATGGTCTCCTTATTGCTCAAGTTGAGAAATAACAGCAACTATATTCACCTGCTTATTGGTAGGCAGACAGGAAGAGTGGGGAGTGACTGACCCAGAGTGCTACACTGTACGAGAAAACTAGGAAGGTAGGTGGGGTAAGAAGGCAGGGAACCTGCAGTGTAAATCTCCAAGGTTGAATTTTACTTTGTAGGAAATGCAAACAACTAAGGAGCAAAGGGAGGTGTATTTCAATAGTCTGAAGCATGAAGGACTTCATCAGGCCACATGGAGAAAGAATACCGGTTTGGGACACCAAGGATGATGTGGGAGGTATGCCCATAGAGCTTGGGCCAGGAATATAGTCTAGGTATTTATATAGTTAGATGGTCACACAGAGAGGGACTGGAGAAGCAGTTCACAAAATGGGATGACGAGATCTCCACAGCCCCAAAATCTATTTAATTTGGTTACATTTATTGGGTATGGGTTGAAATGTATGCTTTCAAATTTTACTGGGGTGTTATGGAGCCATAGAATAAGCCGATGGCAATGGTACTTTTTCCAAAACTCTGGCTTTGACCTTGGGTGTGCACGTTAACATATATTTATTTAACACATTTTCTCTCTCTGTTAAGGTGAGAACAAGTCACAGCTACCACAATTTTCTCAGCAGCTATATGAAGCAGTATAGGTAATGAGTGGGGGTTATTTTTGAGTTTTTCTGCTTTCCAGACTTGATGAGTGAGGAGTCTCTCTTATCCCTCCGTGTTTCTTGGTGACCAGCATTGTGCCTCTTGCGCCATGTTCACCCTAAAGCTGCCCTGGGTGGTGGTAAGGGTGAAAATTTAAGATATTTATAGCAAATACTTAGACAACCAGGTTATTATGACTACAATGGCTATGATTTTTATGATTCCTGATCCTATACTGATCCAGGGGGTAATTAATAACTCCCTGCATAGGAACTGTTTACCCATAAACACTTTCATGAAGGCTGAGTAGCAATTAAGGTAATGGTTCTGGTGTAGGTAGAGGTAAATGACCTCGTTAAGGCCTCAGCCTCAACAGTACCCTGGTGACCTGGGAACATAGTGAGAAGCCGGGTACTCACCTAGAGTGTTTTGGTTTGTTTTTTTTCACCACATCTCAAGCCCTCTAGCACTATTTCTGTTTGCTTATCATCCTTAACAATGTGGCATGGGGATTCTGGTTTGGGGTAGGGATGGTGTGAGCCTGTGCATATGCTCAGAGAATATGAACTGCTGGCTAGAAGCCTGCACATCTTGAACTGAAAGTTCAGGTACTTTGGTGACAGTCATCTCCTTTATTCTCAAGAATTAGTGACATTAATCTTGGCTTAGCCATACTCAAATCCTATAATCACTCATCCACTGATTTGTTTCAACCTATGTCATAAATCCATCTAAATCCTTTACCTATGGAGAGAGAGAGAGCAAACCCTGAAAAGAATTATTCACTTGACCGACCTGCTGGTGCTGTGATGAAATGCTACTTAATTATTACTAACACTGCAACATTTAATGGATCTCCATTATGGGGCTACTAATCCTTTACTCTCTGTGTGTGGTAGGCTCCTTGAAGGGAACTTGGCATCTTCTAAGCTGCCCAAGATTGTTATCATTCATGATTAACAAAGTGACCACTACCACACACGGATCCAGACTGTCAGGTCCTTGCTTTGAGGTGCCCAGCACTGTCCAGAGCCAAGTTCAAGCCAGTATTTAGTTAATGAAGGGTACAATCTATCTTTTGATCCTGTAAAGGGCTAAATGGATCATTCCCATATCCCTATGCCAACCAAGAGGTAAGGAGGATGAGAAAAATGGAGAAACACCGTGTTTTTTACACAAATATTCCTACAAAAGCACGAGAGCCCGGGATGTGCACTATGCCCCATGTCTGTGTGTATCTGGTTCTTTCTTCTTACCCTGGGACTTTCCTATCATATAGCCTTGCGGGGGTTTTTTTGTTTGTTCGTTTGTTTGTTTGTTTTTGTTTTAATTCTAGCTAATTTTCTAGTTCAGAAATGAAATGAAGAAAGGTTCTTTTTCCTCTATTGGGCTAGAATCTTTAACAGTAGAACATGGACTCAGTAGAAATTAGTATTTAAACAAATCCTAGTCTATGTGGTGACACAGCCTCATAAAACCTGCTGAGTGTAAAACAATTTTCAACACCACCTCAGCCACCTCCAGGTGCAGTGAAGGTTATGGCTCTCACCACTCTACGTGGGATGGAGCTCAGCCTGGCTGAGGAGGGCAGGTGGGAAGGAGCTCTGAGTTAACCTTGGCCATTAGAGAAAGGACAGCAATTCTGTTCATGTGTCCCAGGGTTCCATAGGTACAACCACGATGGATCACTGTGTGTGTATGCCTGTGTGTTTGCATTTTTGCATGCTCAGAGACACATCTACAAAGCAAAGCAGAGGCCAGTGGGCCTCATCTACTATAGGGCTGATTGGGTAATTATTATGGCTCTTATTGGTGAGGGTCAGATTACCATGGGCTGGAGAACAAGTGTATAAGCAGCCCACAAATTCTCTCATGCTTTCCCTAAAACCAATGCCACTCTTAATATTCAAAAATAGCATTTGCTCAAAAGTCACTTTCCAGTATTATAACAGATTGTTTCATCATCCCTTATGTCCGAGGACTTAAAGGCTTCAACTAATTTAGGAAGCAATCTGGTGACCAAAAAGAATTTTCTCAGGGAGTCTACCCACAAGACTTTGCAATACCATAACTCTTTAAAGAGCCAACAAATTTAAATGAGAAAAGCATAAGTTTCCAATTAAGATTCAGATTTTGTTTAACGTCACTATTCAGGCATCAAAATAGGAATAGCTGACCAAAACCATCTCAGTATCATAAGAAGCAGGAAGGAAGCAGCACAGATTCCAGAAGTTGCTGTGTCTGGTCCAGATGGTGTACTTTGAATCTAAAAATTCATTAACAGATCTGCAGGGTTGGTTGTGTGTGTGTGTGTGTGTGTGTGTGTGTGTGTGTGTGTGTGTTTTGTTTCCTTTTTAATACTCCTCACAGGTGGCTTGATTTATCTATCCACAAAGGGATTACAACCAGCTAGTCAGGAAAGGAATTAGCCTCCAATTCAACTCCCATGCCACCTGCCTGGTAGCTTCTAGAACTATAGAGGACCAGGTCATAGGTTAAGAGAAACTTGAGATTTGCAAGAAGAAATGGAGCTCTTTTGCCCTCCCCCTGCCGCACCCCCAAGTGCTGTGGGCTCCTCAGCACGCCTGGCACAGAGGAGGCCCAGCTGGCCTTTCCTGTTTTCTCTGACACTGTTGTTTGCTTAATCCTCCCCTCCAACTACCTAATCCTCACTTAACCACAAGTGAAGAACATCGCCCTGCTTGGAGAATGAGGAAATCAAGGAACAAAGAATTTGATGTAGTTCAGGGTAGTTAGCTACCAATCTAAGGTGAACAGGGCCACTTGAGAGTAGGAAAAAAGTCCAAAAAGAAAGAGATGGATGAGTACGTCAACTTGCACACTTATCTATACTATATTTTTTTTTCACTTGGAAAACTCAAAGTTAGAATACAGGAAGACTTTTTTTTTTTTAACTTTAGGAGTGAAGTAGAAAAAATTGTTCAGCCTTGACGCCTGGCCCCTATGAATTGTGCTTTTGAAGAAAGCGTTAGCAGAGATGTTTCCTGAATGGTTCATTTCACAGGAACCAGCACACTCAGGTAACAGCTGATGTCCTGGCATCCAGCACCAGAGCCAGAACATGGCAGAAAGCAGATGGTATCATATTTCCTGGGTCTCACTGTCCAGTTAAGTTGAGCGCCTGCCAGGTACAAAATGAAACATCTTTCCTTTCACAGAGCACTACACACATGGCAGCCTGGGGTGGCATCCTTGGCAGCCACGACAAGTCCAGGAGAAAGAGGCACAGGTGCATTCCACTTGAAGATGAGGAGGGCACAGAGCGGAACCAGCAGCAGGAGGCCACTCTCTCTCTCTCTTTTCATCCATTTAACAGACAGAGCAGAGTGGTTTACAAGTCAGGTGCTGAGAGGGGCCGTGGAAATTCAGTCACAGCAAAAAGATCAACAGCCAGGGAAACTCTGGAGTAGCCAGATGGACACTCAGGTCACAGGTCATCAAATCAGTCATACAGTGCCACATAAAGCAGCAGGCTGACACTAACAGGAGAGTTCCACCTGGCAGGCTGGCAGGCAGGCATTCAGCAAACAGCACAGCTATCTAAGCAGAGGGTGAGAGGGAGAGAAATGGAAAGTCTGTTCCCCTGCAAACTCCATTGGCCCGAACAAGCACTGATATCAGCATCACTCCTTTGGGTTAAGTAAAGGTCTTCAGAGAGGAAATAGGTAACCTCCTGAGTTGTATCAGAAATATCTACTGAGCATCGGTTCAGTCAATATATATTATGTGTATCTTTGCTCATTTGATTGCTGCACAGAGAGAATTAGTTAGCCAGGACCAAGTTCCTGGTCTATACTGAGACTCAGATGGGTTGATGGGTATAGAGAAAGGGAAAAAGGAACAGAGCTTGCAGAACTGCAGGCAGGAATGTAGCATGAAAGACCACAGGTCCAGAGGATAACAAAAAAAACCCTTTCAGGGGAGTCAGAAAGAACTTAGAAATAAGCGTCACCAAAGGTACAATGTGGTGGAATAGAAAATGTCTGAAATCAGAGTTGGATAGACCAGTTTTGTAGTCTTGAGCCAGCTACATTTGTCTGTGCTTTCATTTGTAAAATTGGAAGAGTATTTATCTTGAGGAGCTAAGTGTGACCCGTATCGTGTGTTCATGGATGGAAGGGGATCAGAGGAGCATGGCAGTTGTTTCTTGAAATTTAGCTTATGGTGAGCCCTAATCTACAGAGCCAGAACTAGCAAATTTAGAACTCTTTCTGTTACAAATGCTAGAAAGTCCTTGGAGCAGCCCAGGAAGTAAAATGGCTCATTTTTGAGGAAGTTCGGGCACAGCTGACGTTAGATGAAGCTAGATGCAAAGATTCCACTGATAGCCAAAGCTGTCCCTTTCCTACCTTTCTTGACTATTTCTCTTTGTCAATATCATCCTAACCCTAAACTGTTGGCTTCTTTCATGGGACCAAGGAAGGTGGTGACGAGAAGCTCCAGCTCACATTGTCCTTAGTACCTAGGGGCCATTTCTGACCAGGGTCACCCTTCAAGATGTGACTTCTCTCTACCCACCACCTTCCCAACTTTCCCTTTAGCCCTGTTATGTCAATGTGGTGGTAGGGAACTGCTTGCTGATTCTGTAGCCTTGTCCCAAATCTGTGCCATGTGTCCAAAGCCTTGAGCTCTGAGCTACCATGTGTCTGCCCCACCTTGGTCCATGCTTCAGAGGAGACAGGCTCTTGATCACTGTCATCAGCTGTCGCTGCAGCTCCAGAACACATGATCTCTAGCCTGCCTCTCTTTTGTCCCCTACATGTTCCCCTTTCCTTTGCCTGAAGATTCCCAGGAGCTGGGGATCTAGCATCGGTGCTGCTATTCCCTTCTCTGACCCTTGTCTCCTTTATTTCCCACAGTGCGCATCTTATTTGTAGGTCCCCACAGCCTCACATGCCAAACATCTACTGCCTTAAAACTTCAGCATCCAACATATCTAGGGCTCACACTCTAGGGTGGAAGCGCCAGGCAGCCTTGCTACTTGTGTGCCAAAGATCATCTGTCCATACTTTTTAAAAATTGGAAGAAACAGTAGTCCCCCTCTTTAAAGCTCTTTGAGCCCCTAGAATAATGAAAGGGATATCAAAGCAATATGTAGCATCATAGAGGAAAAAAAATGGGATGTCTGGCAAGAACTGGGAAGCTTCCTCAAACTTGTGTTTGCTATTTTTCCCCTCCTAGTCTTACACTAGGCAAATAAGAGGCAGAGAGGAATTAATGCTTAACAAATAGAATAACTAATTGTATGCTAATGAGCCCCCTTAGGCTCTTAGTGAAGTGGGTGTCATCTGTAAATGCAGTGTTTTATGGAGGCTCCAAGGCCTCTAATGGCACATCATGACTGTACTTTGAGAAATGAAAAGATAGAGCAGCACTGATCTGTTTTTGGCTTCTTGAGGACTCTTCAGGCTCTAGGTTCTCAAGGATTGCAGGGTCTTCCTGACCTGGAATCAGGACTTCAGACTGCCTGAAGTCCATGCTCTGCTTCAGCTTTAGTCCCAAATACACATTCCCTGAGACCACAAGTACAGGGAGAACACTGGACCGAGAGAGGGGACACATAAGCCTCATATCTATTCAGTCACCAAAAATAGGCAAATTATACACCGTCCATAAAGCATGAACTTCTCACATACATGAATGAGGGCATTGGAACAAGTCACACCTCAGTGGTCTAATTTTGTGATTGTGGAAATGGATAAGTATAGCAACATTAGAGCTTACACGAGGTGCTGTGTCAACACAAGTTGTAGCTAATAACTAGATTGAGTACAAGCTGCTGGGACAAAGAACCACATCCTCTTTATACCTGTTCCCAATAACACAACCTGGCATGTAGCACAGGCTTTAATTACGCATTGGATGGATGTGTGAATAGGTAGATGTGTGGATGGATGCATAAATGGAAACACTGAGAGGTATTAGGGGAGAGATGGATGTATGTGGACAGATAAGTCAAAAGTCAAATGGCTGTGTGAATGGAGATAAACGACTAAGGAAAAATATCCATATAATTGATAGGATTAAATAATGTGCTGGCCAGAGAGAAACTGCAGGTAAGACCTGCACTGTCTCAAGAATCCTGTGTGACTCACGCAGGTCTTTGAAGTACTCCTAAAGTTCCTACTGCAGCCAGTGGGTATGAATGATGTGCACAAATAACAAAATAGTTGACTAGTAAGACAACCTTCACAGTGAAAGTCTTTATAGAAATCTTTCCCTATAATATTAAGTCTAGGTACAGGTTCACATTTGTTCTTTTTCCTCATGGCCACAATCCTCTTTAAACAATCTGAAAGCAAGAGATGAGTACATTCAAGGTCATCCTGTCAAACGCAATGTGAGTCTGAAGGGGTTCACTTAAATCACCTCTCTTCATACAATTCATTTTTTAATAAAGGTCAATTCATCAGGAAGGCTATAAAGGAGAACTGGATTTTGAGTCAAGGTACCCAACCTCATTCATCTATTCACTCATTTTTCATCAATCAATAAAAATAAGACCCTATTGTGCACCAGGCACTGTGCTAGAGACTGCTGGGGGGGAAGAATGTAATGTTGGGTAAGATACCCTGAGTTCCTACACTCTGCCCTGCCCAGCTCACAATACACATTTATCCCTCAGCTTTCGGTGTTTCCTAGAGAGATGGAAAGTAGACAGGAATGTGATTTACCTCCTGCAATCTCTTTCCTTACCTCTGAGATGCATATCCCTACCTGGGCATTTTAGATACTAATGCACACACACACATACACACACACACACACAGAGAGCAAGGCTTTTTCCAAATCTGTTCCAGTCCCCATTACTCCTCCCCTCCCACAGGCAGGAAAATCCATGTACCTTAATTGCGTAGCCCCCTTGGCAGACACTAGCTCAGCACCATGCTGAGCACATTAATGTTCCTGGGCATTGCTACCCTCCCACTTCTTGCCCAACAACTTTTCTTCCAGCTGAACTGAAAGGATTGGCTCTTAAGGCACAGTTTCCCGGAAATCACACACTGATGCAGGTCTTTATTGTGTCATAATGTACTGACGGCAGTAACTAGCTCGAAACACAAGTTTTATGGATCCTGAGTCTAATGATGAACCAAGCTATACAATCCTTCGGAATTTAGCAGAGACTAAGCTGTAACAAAAATAGAGCAGAAGTTAAGAATATCTTAATATCTAAAGGCTCAGAGGATTTCTTCTAAAGCTGTGCTGTTTACCCGCTTAATACTGTTGGTGATTCAAAATCAATGTAATACAAGCATTCACCAGAAACACACCAAATGCCCAACAGGATATGTCAGGTCTGTGACACCTTCGCTAATAAGGGATGACAACGAACAAGCAATAAAACAGGCTCAGGATTTTTAGACACTCGCCCCTAATGCATGTGGCCTTCACTCCTTAGAGATGGTGGCACATTATTAGCATGGGGAAATCAAAGGACAATAAGGATCATTCCGAGGCATTCTTCCAGACGAGTAACCTAGAATAACTCTGCTCGGCTGAGAATTAAAACAGGGAGTTGGCAAGGCCTTCCAGGGATACCTCGCTCAGGACTTTAATCACTGATAACTGCTAGCATGATTAGCCTCAGGAAGACGTAGCCATCCTCTGTGTGAGATCCCAAATATTTACGCATTTGCTTGTTACCCTCTCTGACCTTCTTCCTCTTTGAGCAAGAATACACAGTCAAAACCAAACACCCCAGGATTTCCAGGACCTTGGCACTGGGAATTGCCAAGACATTACCACTGGCATTGCCTCAGCCTCAAATGCTTTTTCTCCAGAAATCTCATATCCCTCCCCTCTTCAAATCTTGTCCCTCACCAAGGACTTCCCCGATAACTGAGCCCTCACTGTTACATTTGGTGGGCTTTATTTGTCTTTGCATTACTTATTAACTTGTTCTGCTAGTTGTTTTTCATCTGTCTCTCCAGTGGAATGACAAATTTCAAAGAGGCAGAATCTTCCTCAGTGTTATTCGTCACCATGCTCAGAGAGAGGCTAGACCATGGTGGCACTTAGTGGATGTTCAACCAATATTTGTTGAATGCACAAATTAACAAAAGAATGAAGAGCATGTTTTATCTTGCTGGTTCATCTTCCTCTACAAAAGTTTAAGCAAATAGAAGAGAAATATGATAACAACTCTGCCATGGACTAGCTGTGTGACTCTGGGAAAGTAGGTGAGTTTTCTTGATCTCAGTTTTCTTCTTCTTATGGTTTAGATATGATGTTCCCACAGTGTTCATGTGTAAGGCAATACCAGAACATTCCAAGGTAAAATGGCTAGATTTATGAGAGATATAACCTAATTAGTTCATTAATCCACTGATATGGGTTAACTGGGCAGTAACTGTAGAAGGTAGAGTGAGGTTGGAAGAAGTCTGTCATTGGGGACATACCTTTGGGGGTTCATATTTTGACTCTCTCTCTCTGCTTCCTGGTGGCCTTGTCCTGAGCTATTCACCTCCATCATGCCCTTCCACTATGAGAGTATGCATCACCCCAGGCCTATGGAGCTATGGAGCTAGCTGATCATGAACTGAACCCCTGAAACTGTGATCCAGAATAAACTTTTCTTCCTCTACATCATTTTTTTGTCAGGTATATTAGTCATTAGTGATGCAGAGCTGACTAAAACATTCCTCTAGGCAATAAAAGACAGTGATGGGGGGAAAGCCCATGTCCTCCACTCATCTGGTTTCCATGAGGAAATATATATACGTATGTATAGTATGGATATATGTTTCTCAATGTGGACATAAATATGGGTTCTCTATTTCTTCCCAAGAAGCATGAAGTTTGTAGGGGCCCAGAAGAAATTTCACATTCCCAACCCTCTGAACAGTAGGGCGAGGAGTGCCTGGTGCAAAAGTGGAAGAATGTGGAGATTACTAAGAACTTTGTCTGGTGGTGCTTAATGAAGGCTCTGGAAGGCATCCTAGAAGGCAGGATTGCTGTCAGTGGACAGTGAGATCAGGAGATTTTACTTTAGAATAAATAATAGACTTGGAGAAGACCTTATGCAAAAAGATGTAGATAATACAGGGTTCTTTGAATTCATCTGTAGAAATTAATTCATAGAAAAAAATATCTTTTATCACAACTGCAAAAAGTAAAATTAGAAAAGCCAAAGCCAGGTCATACTGGTGTAATTGTCCACAACCATCCTAATTTAATCAATGTACTATGCTTCCAACAAGGTGCTTTAGAAAATTAAGATAGAGCAGGTTGCCAATTCCTGTAGTAAAAAGATGCAGCCATTTTCCAAATCCACCTCTTTCATAGATGACTTGCAAATGTATCTTTTATTCCTTCTTCTGAACTGGAATTGCCAATCATTGGATCAAACCAGATGTTACAGAAAATCCTGTTCACAGAGCCCAAGGAGGCAGCCATGGAGGTCTTCACCCTCAATTCTTGTGTTTTTGCTTAAGAGGATTCCAGGCACCACACAACACTTACTAAAAGAAGAGCAGAGTTTAGAAGGGAAGGGAGTTAAAGGTGAGCCTGGGCAAATTAGCAAGACCCTAAGCTACTGTCTCAAAATAAAAAGGGCTGGGGACCTGGTTCAGTGGTAAAAGTGCCCTTGGGTTCAATCCCCACTATGAGGGGGAAGGGGGTGGAGAAGAAGAAAACAAAGGACATCCTTGAGGTGAAAATGTTTTTTATATAAGAATTTCTGGATCACATTGTGATGCCTCAGTTGACCTCCTTAATCTGTTTAATAGCCATTAAATAGCCCTCAGAAAACTTTCTCTATTTTTTTTTTTTTAGGTGTTGGGATGACCTGGTCACATGGAGTGCTTGGGTTGATATAGTTTCTTTGATAAGAAAGAGTCCTGGTCACCTGATAAGGAGTGACATGTTCTTGGAACAGTAGATTTCCTTAAGGGTATGTAACTAGTTCTGGCTGAGGGAGGTTTTAGCATACCAAAGCCCACATCTTCCAGGTGCTTGACTGTTCCATAAGGCTCCCTATGAGTTTCAGTCACGCTCTTCATTGTCCTTCCCGGCTTGCCTGTTCATGACCGACCAGCTACTAACCTGTACTTGCTGGTACAGGTGTATAGGTGTATTAGGGTAAGTAGTAGGTGGGCCTCCACATTCATATTTTTTAAAAAATCCTCTCAGGTGACTCTAAGGTACCTCTAGGGCTGAAGAACACTAATGTCAATTATGATGAAGAAGTAAGCCAGGAGGAATGAGACACTGTCATAAAGAAAAGATAATATAATTATCCAATTCATACACTAGTTGAGTTTAGATCAAAGAAAGAAATGAAAACTAGAACTTGAATATCAAATAATATATTACTTTTTTATTCATATTTCCACATAAAGTTCAACATAACTTTGTGAAGAAAGTACAGTATGTTTTGTTTTTCTAATTTTATTTCCTATTTAGGGGCTGGTAACCGAGGAGGCTCAGAGCTGCTAAATCACTGGTCCAAAGTCACACAGCTAGACAGCAGAAGAGTGTTCCTAGCTCTGTTAAACTATTTTTTTCAGTCATGTGTGGATCATGGAAAATACTATTTTCATTGCACAATGCACCACCCCAAAGAAGCTCAGTACTTCCTCAGTTATTGGCCCTCTCTCTCTTCCACCAGTCTTTCTCTAAGCAAGGCTGGTAGCTGACATTTTCTTTCTTTTTTTTTTTTTGCATTTGCTGTTAAGCCTCAATACAAATGAGCAATGATATGTTGAGAAAGTGAAAATCAATGCCACTGATTAAGAAACTGTCCTCTAATTTGCCTGCTTGACACCCAGCTTTAAAAGATGCATGAGGGAAAAATCTGTATTGGGTTTGATTACTTATGAAGAAAATTCCTTTAGCTATGGACATTTCTTTGAAGCTGCCAAGATAGCAATGTTGTAATCACTGTGTGAAGCATATGAACTCTTTTAAATTTTTTTTGATTGACACATAATATTTGTAAATATTCATAGGATACCATGCAATATTTTGATTCATATGCAAACGCTCTTAATCCTCTTCATGAGAATAGGAATAATAATAATATCTATTTTATGAGATAGGTACTATTGTTATACCCATTTTGCAAGTAATTAAATAAGACAGAGAAATTATGCAACTTATCATAGGTCATATTTTATTAATTTTATACTGGACTCAAAGAAAGCTCTAGTCAGTTCTGTTTCCCATGGTCTCTCTCCCAATGGTATTTTATGAACAAATGCTTATCTATCCCTCTCAAGTCCTCAAAAAAGAAAAAGCATATTCCTATCAGAGATCAAGTATTTTTTGACTTTTCATCTTTGTTTTTCAAAGCTTTGAAAATCGGTGGAAGTCATACCCATGTTGGGGGTCAAAGGGAAATTCTCCCTCTGAAGTTTCCCTAATTGAGGCTGCTGAAATAAACTGACAATAGATTAACCAAAGAAAAAACATACAAATGTCCTATGTACCCAGGGGCATCACAAGAATGAAAAGTAAGTATCAATAACCTGGTGAGGTTTAGAGGCATTTATAACCTGTTCACAGAGAAGAGGGAAGTCAGGGAATGTTTCAGTTTGGAGAGATATTAAATGATTTTTGCAGGAGATGAATGGGCTTGAAGAACAAACAATGACCTGGAACAAAGTTTGGGTTCTGGGTGTCGTGTCAACTCCAGGTTTCTTTCCTGAGAGTCTTCCGGAGGACCTGGCCTTGAGGTAGACGAGGGAATGCCAGAGGATGCCTCTCCCTGTGCCTTAGGAGGAACAAGGCAGTGCCAGCTCAGAGAGATCTTGGTTCTGAGGCTGATTCCATCATTCGAAATACTCAACATGGCAAAGCACCATGCTTTGGGCATCATTCTCTGCACCCTAACAGCCCCCAGGGTGCCCCCACCCCACCCCCAGCTAATGAGGAGCCTTCTCTGACCCCTTTCCAACCCTGGATGGGACCCCCCTCTGCAGGCTCTGCTTGCGAGGCTTCACCCTCTCCTAGGGTGACATATTGTGATGTATTTGGTGAATCTCTTTTTGGACATCATGTGCACGTCTTCAGGGAGGGAACATATCTTTTCATTCTTTAACTTCAATGTTTCTCTTTGTGTTCTTGCAAAGAAAGAGAAGAATTAAATTCCAAATCAAAGGACAGTTATAAACCCCAGATAACAAGGCAGTACAGAACGTTGAAGGTTTGGCAACCAATTCTGCACGCAAATTCCTCCCTGACAAGATAATTTGAATCAGTGAAATTATTGGGATGGAAAACTTTTTCATTCATCAGGGGCAAGGGCAACTAGAGAACAGGAAAAAGATTAAGGACTACAGAGAATCCTACCAAAAACTTCTTTTTTTTTTTTTTTTTGGTAGTTATCTAGAGAAGAAGCAAAAACAAACAAAAATCATTGATTCTCCAAGTAATCAAGTTTTTAAGATTTCCCTCTAATGTCAACTCAGGTTTAGTTTTCCACCTCTGCTTCTTTAGGGGAGGGGTGAAATTTTAATTGCATTTTAAATTATGAGCCAAGGATATAACTTACAGTCAATAAAACAAATAAAATGATATGTATAAAAGTAAAGGAAAAAGGAGAGAACAGAAGGTAGCAAAGGGGCAATAAAAGAAATTGAGAAGGAGCTAGAAAGTAGGAAGGGGGGGAAAAATTCAAGGGAATTATTGGAAAAATCAACATCAGAGCAAGGAAAGGTCCACATTTTTTTTTCTTTTTCTTTTTTAATCTTTGGTTTATTTATTTATGTGGTGCTGAGGATGGAACCTAGTGTCCCACGCCTGGGAGGCAAGTACTCTACCACTGAGCCACAACTCCAGCCCCAAAGGTTCACATTTCTAAACTGTTTCAGAATCCCCACTCTTAGCTATCCCCTCCCCAAAATTAGAAATTCAGAACCATGTAAAAGTTCTTCTGTGATCCAACTTGATAGATGAGCATTTCCAGTCTCATCATATAAGAATATATTCTAGTTTTACCCATTTTCTTAGCTCTTCAAGCCTCAACCTCAGGGGTCTCTCTGAAACTCACCTGTAATTATCTATAGATGATACATTCTCTCCCCTCCCTCCTTCTCTCCCTCCCTCTCTCTCTCTCTCTCATCTCTCTTTAATCAATAGAGCATTTTATATATATATATATATATATATATATATATATATATATATATATATATACCTGAGTTGTACTGTGAGACTTTAAGGTATCTGTATAACACATTTTTCATTTAAAAGAGAAGATATGGCCCCAAACCTCTGATTTTTAGAAAAAAAATTGAGCTATAGACAAAATGTAGCAGAAGGCTACATCTGATCTCCAGAAGAGAGGTCTACACCCTGAAATAAATGAAAAGAAGAAGAACGTGTACCTGTGTGTGCTTCATTGAGTCACACAAGAGAACCAAGACCAGCATAATTTGTGGGGCTTCAGACTAAATGAAAGTGCAGGGCCCTCATTCAGAAATGAATAACCCTTTCAGGTTGGTGACAGCAGGGCTCTAAATCATGCAGGAGACCCTAAATATGCATGATGCTCTGCTCAACTGCACAGGTCAACACTCTTGATGCTGATCTGCAGAGGGATTTGTCTGGGAGAGGCAGAGGGGAGTGAGGGTGGGAAATGCAGGGGTACAGAATGTGGTCTGGTGATGAGTGACTGACTCAAAGTGGGGACAAGTCACAAGCTGCTGTTGGTGACCGAGTAGAGGTATTATTAGCGATAAAAGAGGGTAGAAGTGGAGGATGCAGGAAAGAAAGAGAAGATTAACTATGTGACTTTATATTTTGTCAGTCAACATTTAGGCAGAAGTCATGCCCAGGGACCACAAAGTACCAATGCTAATTTATTAATGCTTTTTCTTTTCATCAAAACTGATAATGACCATGACTCAGCAACCAGTTTCCCTCAACAGTGGTGATTTGCTGCATGAATGATGGTATGAAAGAGCCTTACAGATTCAAAAGCAAAATACCATCACGAATATTAAAAATTTCTTGGGCTTTCAATTAAGCATAGTTCTCTTCTTATTTTATCTATTAATGGAAAAGAAAAAAAAACCAGTATGCCTTTTATTGCCTGCTAGCCTACCTTAGAGGACCACTGTGAGGATCTCTGGAAATACAATGAGCACCAGTCTGTGGTGAACTGTAACCACCTTGACACAGAAGTGCTACAAGTGGAGCAAGCCCTGTAGCCAGTGTGCAAAACCTGAGAATACCAACTCCAAAACTTAACCCCCATAACCTTGCAGCAACCCTGATCCCCTCTGAGCCTCAGTGTCCTCTCCTGTAAAATAGAGATAACACTCTCCTATTTAACTCAAAGTGAGATAATGTGTATTGAGATTATATGAAACCGTAAAGTGTTGCATGAACTTAAGGCATTATCATAAAAAAAGAGCTTGGCACTATCAAGGTCACTTCTGAAGGTAATAATTAAATCTTAGGAGCCATAAAATTACAACCTCTCAGAGGCTAACAGAAGATGAAGTTGTATTTCAGTTTTATGAAGGAGAAATCTATGGTTGGGGTTGCAAAGGTAAACAGCATTTAAGCAAAGAATTTCCTTGAGTGTTTTTGCTTGTCCCTGGATTTGATCCCTGTGATCATCTATACTCTATCAGCAGTAGTAGCCAACCAATCAGGGCTTCCTCCAGTGTTGCCACCTCTGGGCTCCGTCTTGTCAAATAAGCCAATTGTTTCCTGTTCCCTGGGAAACAAACTGGGCTGCAATTCCTAGAGATATTTTTAGACAAGATGTTAATCCTCAAATCTTAATGCTTCTCTCCACCTCTCACCTCTTGCCCATCACCTAGCACTTTTCATGCCATCTCCCATTTGCCCTCCCTCCACATCCTCACCCTATCATTCATGATCAAAGAACTACATTATGGACTAAGAACCAAACAGACCACTGTGTAAGGGGCTTGGAGTTCAATGGAAATGATATGGTAAGATATGTATGAAACCGATTTCTGCTTTCAGTTTTAGACACAAAAGGTCAAAGTCACTCAATTCATCAGGTGAGAAAACAGGCTACACTTGGGTGACAAAGTCTTTATAAATCTATGCGTGCATTCTTTCATCATTGACATCTGGACAGGTATCTTTAAGGATGGGATTGGATTTGTGGATTTAAATCCTGGATGTCTCCTTTTAAATAATGAAGACCGAGACATCAGCAGGGTGCTGGTTCCATCATTCCATTTGAAATGATCATTTCAATGTAAGTTCGAGACCTTTTATGTATCCAGAGTGATACCAAATACCACATCTGTGCCTGCTGACTTTGGGATGCTAGGCAAGTTGGCAGTGCTGATCCTACCACAGAGAAGGTGGAGTTGAAATTTTACAGTGAATGAAGAGGCAGCCCTGAAATTCCTCTAACAATGGACAAAGCCTGTCATCCCACAGATGCAGAGAAAGTGCACTGTTACCTTTGAAAATCTACTATCAGCAGAAATGACCTGGCTTCACAGCCATCAAATGCCTGCTCTACTTCTTCCACTGCCCCACACAGAGCTTGTCATTGTCACCTCTGCACTCCTGCATCAGCCTTGTGCGTTCATTCCTCATTGCAGTTGTTTACACAACCACATTGCAATCACAGGTTCCTGAAGGGCAAGGGCTGGGCCTTGTTCCTTATTGTATCTCCTTGATGCAAATTATATCTCAAAAATGTTAAGTGAAAGAAAGCTGAGGTATGCAGTAGATTTTGTTAAGAGAAGTATGAATAACAAATTAGAGCTCATGTACCAGCTCTGTGTCAATGAGAGAACCCTGGAGTGTCATGTTCAGTCTTGGATACCATATTTTAGAGCTTTAGGAAATTCAAACATGCTCACCACTGGAGATCAAGATGGGCATTGGAGAGCGGAAATGCTTGGCAGAATCTGGAAACCATGTCAAATAAGGAACAAATGAAAGAACTGGGAATGATTAACTTGTAAAAGAAGGCAAAGGAAAGACATGGTTACTCTCCTCAGATATTTGAAAAGCTATCAAGTGGAAAAGGTAGTTAGAGTTGTTCTGTATTACCCCAGAGGGCAAATTAAGGTCAATGATTTAGAAAGTAGAGGGAAGCAGATTTTAGCTCACCCAAAGAAAGAGCATTCTAAAAGAAAACAGAAGTCATTAAAAATGGAGGAATAAGAAGGAAATTTCTGTCTTTGATGTATATGAAAGCATGATGGCTCAGCTACTAGGATTCCTTCCAACTGTAGTATTTCTAGTTCCCTTAATAGTAAGTGCAAAACCCTTGGAACCAGGAGTATGGAATCATACCAACACATAAGTGATACAAACTTTTTCCCTAGGCACTACCTTTAATAGGTGGGGGAACAGAGGAGATACCATAAAACTCTAACAGAAAGAAGAAGAGGAGTCTCCAATAGGCAAGAGAATACTGGTAGTTCTGAATTTAAAGATGAATTTTCTTGGTAGAGTTTTGACTTTTGTCTCTCATAGTCAAAGAAAGAAGCTAACTGAAACAAGAAGGAAAATTATTTGGAATTTGGGGGAAAGACATCTTTTCGAAAGTTGACACTTAAAAGAACTACAATCACGCATCTGTTTTCTTGTTTGGCTTACAATTGAGGCAATAGAAACAGAAGACTCCATGAAATTGAATGACACTTCACATTGATAAGCATTTTTGAAACAATATGGTAGCAATTTGAGGAACACATTATACTCTCAAGCTGCGTAAAGAAAGAGCAAAAAATATACCCTTTAATGCTTAATTTTTTATAATAATTTTACTTGTTACAAATACAGCATTTCACAATGAAAGCCTAACTGTGTTTCAGTTCAGTAATATGATAAGACACAGCTTGTAAAAATGAGAATTGAGTTTAACTATGTTCTTGTGTTTTATTTTCCATTTATCATCTAAATTGCTTCTAAATATGATTGTCTTACTTTATTAATTTGCATAATTACTGAAATGTAGCATGTGATTCCAAATAACAAGCGCATGACAGTATCACTTCACATTTACTGTGTCATTATTTTGAAAGTGACAAAAATTGATACACAATTGAGTTAAAGTACATAAGCTTATTTTGTTGCCTTTGTGACTTCAAAATATAAAAAGGTTATGTGGGTCATCCAGTGAATTTTTGTGCTCAGATGCTGAACAGCTTGAAAACCAAAGAGCAACTAGTAAGTACCATAATATTTTAGAGCAACAATAAATCTGATTTTTGACAGAATAGGAGCCAGGTGAAGTTTTCGTTTTGTTTTTGCTTTTTTTTTTTAATTGAATCAAGACTATTGAAGAGAGATGAGAAAAGTCTCCGATGAAGATCTAAAAATACTTGCTCAAATGTATTTCAGTTTTTCAAATAGCACCCTATCAAATTAGCTTGACAGTCTCTGGTCTCAGTCAGAAAATCCTGACACCCTGTTTGAGTTCATATCATCAGCAAGTACAAACATTTCATTCAGCTTCATCTTCAAAAATGTGGGCAAGTCAGAAAATGTGGGAAAAAAAGCAACCAGCCATCAGTCAGCTATCCAGACATTGTTTAAAGGGCCAGGTAGTAAAAGCTCCTCTGGAATGGAGACTGTTGAAATACAACAAGGATCATTGACAAAATAAATTCCATGGTCTGGCTTGGGCAAGCTGATAAACAGGAGCCCAGACTGATTAAGTGTCTTTCCTAACATCACAGAAGTGACAGCAGAACAATAGCAAAGACAAAAATTAGACCTCTTCCTCCTACCTCCCACAGCCTCTTATTAATCATTTTTAACTGAAAGCTTGGTAACCAAAGTCCTGCCTAAAATATTGTTTATTTACCCAAGTTGACATGCTAGAAGCTGAAACTTGCTATATTACAGCCCCTTGCTGCCCTTTCTTCTAGTCATGGTTTGAGTAAATGTGACTTTCATGACAAAGGAGGGTTGTGGCTGAGGGATGATACATAAAATAAACATGTTTGCATGTTATTTAGAATCTTGGTAGAATCTTGTTTTTGTGGTTGTTGTTGTTGTTGTTGTTGTTGTTGTTTTCCTTTCTGGTAATTAAATGACATTCATTTTCTAGAAAAGAAAGATCTGGATATTGTTTAATACACTCCAGTTCCCACTTTCCAACTAGGTAAAGAATCTTATTTGTCTATTTATTGGGTCAAAAGATGTTCTCCACAGCTGTGGGGCATCTTATTGCCTGGATAAAATAGCAGGGCATATTTCACGGGAGCTATTCATATGGGCTGCAAGCTTGGTGTGAGGCACAAGGCCAACAGCTGGATGGAAATAGTAGGTTGTGGGCCAGCTGAAATTCTCTGCTTTCAAGTTTTGCATATTGTGCACACACACATAAACACACACATGCACGCACACACACACACACTCTTACACATCCAGCTTGGGAATGTTAAACAGCTCCAGATTTATTTTTTAATATGGACTAAAATGTCTAGCGTGGCTTACTAGTGTGGTTCTGTGGAGTTTGGCAGAACCAGGCCAGCCTGCTCCTTCCTGCCATAGGCTGGAGGCATCTGGCCCAGGCCTAAAAGCTCTTGGCAGTGTAGAGACAAAGGGCTGGTAGTGGGGGGCAGTATGCCCATTTCCCAGCAGGGTTTCTGCAGAAAGAGAGAAAACATCAAGCAACTTAGGCCATCAGAGCATCTGAATGATTATCTAGTCAAAATCCTACTTTCAAAGAAAAGGAAACAAGCTCAAACACACAGGGAACCGAAGACCCAAACTTGCATTTCCTAACCAGGGCCAGATTAAAGGCTTCAAAGATTCTAATAAACTCAAAAGAGGATTGTGGCCTCCACCTCTGTCATTCAACACAGAAACATAAAGCAAAGGAAAACAAGGTTCTACAACCAACATTCTGATTTTTTCCCCATGAAGATTAATTTAAAATGTCTTTCAGGAATATTTCATATCATGTGCTCTCAGAAATATATTCTCCTATGATTAGACTGCCTTACCTCACTGGTGTTCTGAGCCTCAGCTCAGAGACCACTGAGAACAAGCTTTGCTTCTGATTCTAGGGCCGAGAAGTTTCTATTCCATTATAATCCTCCTCATCCTGTGCTTCAGTCATGAACCACCTGGGTTGGCAGGGTCCCTCCTCCAGCCTGCATCCATGGGCAAGGGGTTGAGTGGAGGGAGACCTCTCCACATCAGTTATACCAGTCAGCTGCTCAGCCTCTGCTTGTAAACTCTACTGAGAATCACGCTATAACTCCCAAGATTGTCTCTTCCATTTCTGGGTAAGGGCTCTGATTATAATTAAAAAGTTCTTGACTGAGTTAATTTGGAGTCTGTCTTGTTATAGCCTCCACCAAGTTAACATTGGGCTTGGAGGCCCCTGTATAGAGCTTTGCACTCATCTTATTGAAGTGTATTTGTTATTCAAACAACAAAGATATTTGTAGCTCTTGTTTAGTTATTTACCATCCCTCCCAACTTTAAGTCAGCCACTAATACAATAACCATTTCTCCAGTATCATGACATTTATCCCAATAAAAATATAAAGCTAAATCCAGTAAGAGTATCAGTGCAAGTCACTTTAAACATCTTCAAGTAAACACTGATCCATTCATATCCAGGCCTGCGGTAAAGTTTTACCTAAGTGCTTCTATTATAACACCTATTCAGAGGATTTTAAGGTGTGGCCACCCCTCTAGACCCCACATCTCCTCAGAGCTGAAGTTAGCTGCCTTTGCATTCCTGGCTCATCAAATATGTTCCATAGATAACTATTGACCAGCTAATATTTTCTTGGGATCCTTTATTAGTTACTAGAAATCACTGTTTCTTTATCTGCTAGGTACATAGAATAAAACACCTTAACAATCCATTCCAAAAGCTTCCAATGATGTTCATTTATCTGTAGTTTGGGACTATATACTTTATACCTTTTTAAAACTCAACTGTACTTGCCTCCATTGGCTTGTTCTTATTGTACATGATATCTTAGCATTTGCCAACAGAAGTTCAATTACTTAATGTATGAATTTTTCAGAATATGAAAATGTAATTTGTCAAGGAGATGGGTATGAATTCATTTTGAAAAGTCAGTTCTACTCACTTAGCAAACATTTTTTAAAGTCTATTCTGTGCAAAACTCAGTACCCACACTAAGAATACAAAAATAAATGTTGTATAGCCCCTGCTTCCAAGAGGTTTATGGTAAGAAAAACAGAAAGTTTCATCACAATGTATAAGGGACATAAGAGAAGTAAACAGAGGGCAATGGGTACACACAGGGTAGGAGCCCTTAGTGCTGGCTGTCCTGACAGCCAAATACTTAAAGCAGATAGGATGTGGACTCAAGTATGATGGATGAACAGAAATTCACTACACCAAAGGGCAAGAGAAATGCATTTTTTAGGCAGAAACAGGGTGAACAAAGAAGCATGGAAGTGTGCATTTGCATGAAATGTGCAGGGATCTGGGGGTCCTGGTGGAGCACAGTTTGAAGCCCAGAGCTACAGCATAAGAGGCTGAAGAACTTTGGCCACAGAAGGCCCTGCCTGCCAGGGAAGAAAATGTGAACTTTTCAGAGATCAGTAGGAAGAGGTGAGAAGCAGAACCACTATGGACTGTATGGAGAGGGATTGACCACAAAAACTAAAATCAGCACAAGGGTAGGAGTATCTGGGGCAAGTGAGTATTATTCAAGATCAGAGAGGAGTCATCCTCTGAGCAGAGTTAGTCACCGAAGTGGGACAGCAGCTGGACTGCCAGGAGGAGACTCTGGTTATCTAAGAAAGTGGCTGCTGCAGAGTTGCTGCTGAGTGACAGGCGGTGATCCTGGGGTTGCCATAGGTCAAAGGTTCAGTACTTGGAAGGAAGAGCTGGAGATGGAGGGCGGAAATACAGGTACAGCCTGGAACATGTCAGCATCTTGAATTCTGTCTCTGTGTCCGATCACAAAGACTCAAAGAATAATGGCTTCTGCTTCACTTCTGCCTTTCAAGTCCACAGTCCTGCACAAACTCCTCTTTTACCAAATCTAACTCATTGCATGCAGAAAAGAGGATTCTAAAAACTGTAGTTTAGTTTAACAATATTAACTTTCATAGTCAGGAAGAAGGAAAAGAAAGAAGCATCAAAACATGACAGAAGAAAGACACTGTTGGTGTAAATACTCAACCTCCAATGAGTATTCACTGCCACAATATAGGACTTTTTTTTTCAGTACTGGGGATTAAACCCAAGGTCTCATACATGTTAAGCAAGTGCTGTCACAGAGCTACACCTGCAGCCACCACAGAATTCTTGATGCCAACAATGCAAAGGAGAACCACTGGTGATCATATCTGCATCACTTTCTCAAAGATTCAAAGCAACAAAGTTGTATGATTGGTGAAGCCATCGTCTTATACCCATGGTAGGTGCTAGAATAAGGGGAGGAAATCTCTGCCTCACTTTGATAGAGGGATACAGGGCCATTCATTCCATCTTTTGGGAGATTTCCCCTTCAAGTAAGATGATTGATGCTACAGAATAACAACAACAGAGAACAATATCTACACCATCTGCTCAGATGTAAATGTTAGAAAAAATATTCTCCTAAGTACATAGGGTATAGAATTTGACTAGCTGCTGTCTTCCAATTTGTGTCAGGAAAGGTTGAGGTAGCTAATGCATCTCAACATTTCAGCAGCTTACAAACCAAGGTTATTTCCTTTTCACTTCATAGTCCAGGTGAATGTTGGAATGGTAGGGAAGCTTGAGGACCCAGACTCTGTCATATTTACCATGTAGCTTCTAAGGGCATGCTGAAAGTTAAAAATCCTGGGAAGCTAAAGTCAGAACATAAAGAAGCAGTATGTTTGGAGGGGTTTATAGGTCACTGTGAAAAGTGGCACCCAGCACTTCAGCTCACATTCCATTGGAGAGATCTTGGTCACATAGCCACACTTAGTGGATTACACCACTATTTATGTATTCCATAAAGGAAATAATAGATTTTGGCGATCTCTTATTGGTTTTTGCCAAGTAATCTAGGCACATTATTCAGGACTCAAATCTATCTGAGCAGATCCATGTAAGGAAAGGTCACCAAATTTTACTGTAATAAAGAGAGAATAAGTATTTCAGGCTCCTAAGCCATACTATCTCTCTAACAACTACTCAAAAGTGATCATAGGTAATACTAAAAAATGGAAGGGGGTGTTGTATTCCAATAAAACTTTTGTCTATAAAAATGGGACTAAACAAGTTGTATGGGCCTCTATCTGAGTTATTTCACCATTTTTTTATTACTAGTCATATTTATTCTCCATGGACCATGGTTCTGTTAATTTCAGTGTGAAGCAATCTTTCCTACATAGCAATTCCTTCACTCCAGCCTTTCTCTTGCCTCATTAGCTAATTCAGGTATCACTGGCCTCCCTCTGTTTAGTTGCAAAGATTGAGCCAGAGCCCCTTTCCTGACATGGCCTCAACACATTTCCTGTGGCCTAGTGACCTCTCAAAGTCATTGCTATGGTTCTGGTACAGAGCTAAGAATCATGTTTTGGAGTATGCTCATGACATGCTCTGTTGGTAGACAATTCCCCATGGTTATCTTGTTTCTTCCCATTTTATAAGCAGAGATAGTGAGGGCCTTTTGTTCTGGACTATCTTTTTAAGGATGGTTATATAGGGATGATATCTCTCTCAAGGACACAGGTTGGATAGGTTTGTTCACAATCCACTATTAAGGATTAGGGTTTCCTAAATTCAGTGTTCCTCTGTAACTCAACATCCTGTGAACTCAGGTATCTTTTAGCCTTTGTCATGTGGCACCGTGGAAAATAGGTCTTGGAAAATGATATAAATGCTATTTTTCTCACTAACACCAAATGCTATAAGCAATAATCTGTTCTTTGCTGAGAGGCAGGAGTCCCCATTTCTCTGCAGCACCCATGACATTGGAGGCTAACTTGGCAGTTTTGGGGAAGGGTGAAATCTCAGAGCCTGCACTGTTCTTGACACACTAGACTTCTGCAAAAATAGAAAATAAGTTGTATTCTAGAAAATAAAGTATGGCATAGCAGAACATATGTGCAAGATTCCCTTTAAAGAGAATAGCCAATCTAAAATTTGTTAACTCCACCCTTTTCTACACACTGAGGAATGTAAGTGTGAAGGGTGATACTACAAGGCTAAGAGAATTCCCTTTACTTTACAACAATGAAAATCACTTCCAAACTCAGTGCTGTAATTATTATAAGTAGCAATTCACTTGCAATAAGCCTCTCGATCATGTCACAACACCAAAGCCAAGAAGAATTGATATAGAATATGTTTGGCCTAGTGTGGGCAGCTTTGAACAGGCACTACATCAACAGAAAGAGAATTCTATTTGTCCTAAAAGCAATGAGATGTAGACAAGATGAAGCAATTTACCCCTCCCCTGTTTTCTGTCAATAGGTATTGAACTACTGTCTGTATAAAGAACCACTGTGTTTAGCATCAGGGTAGGAGGTGGAGGAAATGAAGGGAAAATACTCTACCAATGAGTTCATGTTAGAGGATCAAAAGTACATAATCATATTAGAGAAGGGAATGTCAAAGTCATATTAGTTTGACTTGAATTCATTCATAGTATATGCAGGAGAGAGGGCTGGGGGAATGCAGGGAGAGATTTTGACACAAGATGAAGACAGGTTAGAGCCCTCTAGGGTTAAAGGTCAAGCATTCCAAAAGGAACTGAGTTTTGAAGCAATGTTCAACACATGCATTTTAAAAGGAAAGCAGATGGCCTTTCAAGCAGTGTCATTTTTGATTAGTGGTACAGAGGTGAAAATGAGATGGTCAGTATGCAACAGGGTCTGAAAGAAAGACAGCTAGGTGGAAGGGAAGGTGACCTGGGACTAAGCACAGCCCGTTGCTAACTAACTAGCCACCTGACTCATCCATCTGCCCTTATCTGAAAAACCAGGGGAGGAATTATAAGAGATTTCATTTAAAAAAAAAAAGAATAAGCAAAGAATGAGTTTTGCAATTTTGTAATTGGATTTTAGGAAAGTAAGCAGTAAATTAACTTGACAAATCAGATGTTAATGTTGAGTTCTTGCGTGTGTGTGTGTGTGTGTGTGTGTGTGTGTGTGTGTGTGGTGCTGAGGACCGAACCCAGTATCTTGCACATACAAGGTAAGCAACTCCACTAACTGAGCTATATCCCCAGCCCCTAATGTTGGAGTTGTAATGAAAATCATCTTAAAGAGATGGGTTGAGCCCTTGGCAGGAAGTGAAGATGCTTATATTGAATTTAAGGATCAATAGGGAGACACTCTGGCTCTTTGAGAAAAAATGACGAGATTAAAATATTTGTGAAATGCCATCAAGAAAAACTGACCAAGAGAACTTTCAAAATAACTATATTCAATCCTGGACTGCTTTTTCCAGGAACTTGTCAAAGCTTCATTTCCATCTACCCAGATGAGGGTGATAATAATTAAAATAGCAACTGAATCTTTTCTCTTATAGCTGTTAAGAGATTAGAAATATTTTTTTGCTTAGATAGCACACAGAGGTTTTGAGTCCCAGTGGTATTAAAAGGTGATTTTTTTTTTGGGGGGGGGTATTCTTTTAGGTAACTTTTAATCTAGGGGATTTGAAAGAAGTTGTTTGCTACAGTTCATTTTTGTTAGTTTGTTTTGTACTGAAGATGAACCCCAAAAGCACTTTACACTGAGCTACATCCAAAGTCTCTTTTATGTTTTTGAGACAGGCCAGCCTCAAATTTGCCTCAAATTTGTGATGTTCCTGCCTCAGCCTCTTAAGTCACAAGGATGATAGGCATGTGCCACCACTTCCTGATTCTACAGATTTCTTAGTAACTAGCTGGAACTGCTTAGATTATTTTTCCAGGTCAGAATTTTCACTCTTTTGAAGTCTGTGTGTCTTTCACCATATTAAGATCTAAAGTTTTTTTTTTTTTAATCCTGTCCCACTGTCTCATTTCAACCTTGCATCATTTCACAGGATACCAGTATCCTCCACATATGTCCCCATTTCCCTGGACAATCCATTTATTTGGGAGTCTGAAGGCCTGTTGCATGTGGAGCACCCTTAGGAAGACTCCCTGAGCCTCAGACAGAGCAGAAAGGGTTGCTGCAGGGACATTCTCAGGCTAACAATCATCTTCA
This sequence comes from Spermophilus citellus, assembly GCF_964194105.1. Taxonomy (NCBI): domain Eukaryota; kingdom Metazoa; phylum Chordata; class Mammalia; order Rodentia; family Sciuridae; genus Spermophilus; species Spermophilus citellus. Next base: position 68,643,261 of record NC_138191.1, on the reverse strand, counting down.
GTGTCACACTAACCTTCATCCCGTGTCACAGATAATGAAGCTCAACACACACTTGAGACAGATATCTGAGTCCCAAATCAGGAACATGGGAAGAGGATGTCAAAGGGAGGCTTTAAAGAAAGGGTAAAGGCCACAGAGAGGTGAGGTGGCTCCAGTAGACAAGATGTTTGTAGTTCTTCTTTCAAAAGAATTATCCTCCAACCTCCCAAGGCTCATATTCAAAGTATTTACTTAGAAGAAAATATAAATAGCTCTGGTTCTACAGTAAATGGGATTTCTGCCCAAAAATATAGAGTTCAATTTAATGTGACTTATGGATTAAAGATAGCTTCAAAACTGTTGAGATTGGGTGGGATTTTCTGGACTAGAGTCTCAAACTTTACTATTATTAATTTTACCCTAACAATGGTGGTCTATGAAGTCAATATGGCTCCTCAGATTTCTCTCCAGTCTGTGTTGTATAGATGGCCTGGAAAACTGGGAGGAGGTATGGGTCTGATTAAAGAAAGGAGGAACACAAAGCACAGGTGTCAATGCCAACACTTTCCCTCCTAAAACCAGGCCAGATTTTTCTTCACTTCCTTCCATCCTCAAATCAGCTATAAAATGAGTCATTTGAAATGCCATAGCTGGAGCTAATACTCACCTCACAATAGCATTTTGAAAAACTCCAAAATTTTTCTATGAACACAACATATCTTCTTACCAATCTAAAAGCTTGGTTTGGAATAAGAAGTAGAAGGGTTAATCTCTCGGTTTTCATCTCTATGAAATAAACAACTTTTTAGAAGAACGTCTTTGTAAAACTATTCTACAGGTAAGACTTTAAAACCAACCAAAAAACAAAAAAAATGCTTTCTGGAATGGAAAATGTAAACCTGCATGGCTTGAATTCAGGATGACATATAGCATCTTCCTTTTCAAAGAAAAAAATATTTTCAGTGCCCGAGTTAAATTCAGAGCCTTGCACATGTTAGGCAAGGGCTGTACTATTAAACTATACCTCCAACACTTTATTTTGAGACAGTGTTTTGCTAAATTATTGAGGCTGGCCTCAAACTTGTAATCCTTCTGCCTCAGCCTCCTAAGTAGCTAGGATTATACCACCACTCGTAGCTAACATATTTCTTTTGATGATCCTTAGTGTCTGACAATAGACCAACCTTGAATAAACAGAATCAAGAAAATAGAATCATAGGAATCACAAGAACTTTCCTTCCAAAGAAATTTAAGTCACTGTTAAACACAAAGCACTTCATACCTATTCTCAGTTACCTACTTCCCCAGAATGGTAGGGTCATGCTATCATTCTAAAGTTATATAAATCACAGGTAAAATAATTTTCTTCATCCATTCACCAACTATTACTTAAGAATAATGTATGTTGGAGACTGGAACAGCTTTAGGTACATATCAAAGAGCAAAGAAGGTAGAACCTATGTGCTAGTGGAAGGTGCATTCCAGAAGCAGATATTAAACACATCTCATATAATTATAATGAGATGGAAAAAAGAAAATGGGTACAGGAAATGGGCAATGGTGGGAATTTGCCTTAGCAGACACAATGGTCATCAGAAGCTTCTTTGAGAACAGCTGACATATTAAAGAGCAGGTCATACACCATCATGACAGAGTTGGGAAAAGAGGGGGCACAAAGGCAGAGGTCCTGATCACAAATCACCTGGCCCATGGCTGGTTTGAGGAACAGCAAGAAGGCCATGTAGCTGGAGAAAAAGAATCAAGGTGGGGGACAATAGTAGATAAGAGAACAAGCAAGGGAGCCAGGGGCCTGATCTCAGAGGACTTTGTAGGCCACGTGCAAGACAGAATTTGGTGTTGTATAATGTCAAGTCTTTGGAAGGTTTGGGGCAAAATGATTCCTTAATCCCTCTGCAATAACATTGAGATGTATGGCCTTTGAGAGGTGACTAGATTACAAAGGTACCACTTTCATTAATGGATTAATATTCTTATAAGAGCTGATTGGAGCTAACGAGGTACCTTTTTGTCCTTTTGTTCTCTCTGCCAAGTGAAGACACAGTGTTTTTCCCCTCCAGAGGATGCAGCAACAAGATACTATCTTGAAAGCAGAGAGATGCCCTCACTAGACACTTAATGCCACACTTGATCTTAGACTTTGGCCTCCAGAACCATAAGAAATAAGTTTATGCTCTTTATAAATTATCCAATCTTATATATTTTGTTGAAGCAGCATCAATAAAGAGAATAATATAATCAGATGTATATATTTAAATTATCATGACTATTAATGGAAAATAGAACCACAAGAGATAGAAGTGGGTGTGAGTTCAATAAAGCAGGAAAACCTGTTGGAAGGCTACTGAAGCATTCCATGTGAGAAATACCCATCACTCCAATGAGGTGGGTAGTGGGAGAGGTGGAAGGACAATGTTGGATTCTGGACATACACTGAAGTAGGACCTGGGGTATTTGGTGACAGACATGATGATTGTTGGAAATGGAAGTAAGAGTACCATAGAGAGAATTTGATGGTAAATACTGGGCTTTGGGATTATCTGATGTGTAAAAGTACACTGTACAAAGGTGAGGATTGTTGAAGGGCAAGTCTCAAAGTCTGTTTGGAGGACCTGTTAAATTTGCACTTTGCATTTAACATCAGTTGAAAGGTCAAGCAAGGAGTTGGATACTTGAGTTGTTCAGCAATGTAGACTGGACTAGAATTAGAAGCTTAGGAGATCCCTTCCAGGTTGAGTATATCCACAGAGCAAGGAAAGAATAGAAGAGGCTGAAGGACTGCCCCCTGGAACGCTTCAAAATCTAGAGTTTGGTAGAGAATTGAGTTCTAGTAAGGCGTGGGGCCTTTGGCAGGTGATTAGGTCATGCAAGTGCCATCCTCATTCAAGGATTAATGTTCTTATGAAAGGATTGGAAGTAACCACATAGTTATCTTTCTGCAAAAATAAATTTCTGCTCTCTATAAATTATCCAATTTCATATATTTTGTTAACATACCATAAACAAAGTAAGTTAATAATATAACTAGATATATGCTTAAATTGTCATGATCTTATGTGGAAAGTAGACTGCTTTTCTGACACTTTATGTTTTGTGAAAACACAGTAAAAGAAACTAAGCAGATGTCCATCTCATTCCACCATCTTTCCTATCTCCATACCTCCACCCCTCCCCTGCCCCCACTTTGCCCAGTCCAATGTTCTTCCATTCTTCCCATGGATCAGCATCTACTTATCAGAGAAAATATTTGGCTTTTGGTTTTTGGTTTTTGGAAATTGGCTTACTTCACTTAGCATGATATTCTACAACTGAATACACTTACCTGCAAATGCCATAATTTTATTCTCTTTTAATGCTGAGTAATATTCCATTGTGTATATTACCACAGTTTCTTTATCCATTCATGTGGTGAAGGGCACCTAGGTTGGTTTCATATTTAGCTATTGTGAATTGAGCTGCTATTAAATATTGATGTGACTGTTGATTTTAAGTCCTTTGGGTATAGACCAAGGAGTACGATAGCTAGGTCAAATGGTAGTTCCATTCCAAGTTTTCTAAGGAATCTCCATACTGCTTTCCATAGTGGTTGCACCAATTTTTAGTCCCACCAGCAATGTATGAGTGTACCTTTGCCCCCACATCCTTGCCAACATTTATTGTTGCTTGTATTCTTGATAACTGCCATTCGGACTAGAGTGAGATGAAATTTTAGAGTATTTTTGATTACTAAAGATGTTGAATTTTTTTCATATGTTTATTGATTGATTGTGCGTCTTCTGAGAAGTATCTGTTCAGTTCCTTAACCCATTATTTATTGGGTTATTTGGTGGTTTTTTTTTTTTTGGTGTTAAGTTTTTCTTTTCCCAACAGAGAAAAGAATTTTTTAATTAATTAATTTTTTGTTTTACTTAGTTATACATGACAGCAGAATGCATTTTGATTCATTGTATACAAAGGGAACACAACTTTTCATTTCTCTGGTAGTACATTATGTAGAGTCACACCATTCATGCAATCTATATGTACCTAGGGTAGATGGTGGAATGAGATGAACATCGTTACCCTAGGTGCATGTATGACTGCACATGTGGTGTGACTCTGCTTCGTGTACAACCAGATAAACGAAAAGTTGTGCTCCATTTGTGTACAATGAATCAAAATACATTCCACTGTCATGTGTAACTGAGTAAAAGGATCTTAAAATATGCTGAAAGAGAATATTTTTAACCTAGAAAAGTTACTTTTAATACTCAGTAATAATATTAAAGAAAAAAGAATAAAATTGATGAACTTTCAGATAAAAATGGAGTTTGACAAACCCTACAAAAGCAAATTTTAAAAGATGGAGTACCACAGCATAATTTTTCTATACAACTGAAACTTATTTCTCATTGGCTAACCTTTCCCCATCCCTCCCTCTTCCATTCTTCCCAACCTCTATTATACTCTCAATTTCTATGAGATTGACTTTTTTTGATTCCACATATGAGTGAGATCATGTGAAAGTTGTCTTTCTGTGCATGGTTTACTTAACATAATCACCTCCAGTCCTATCTGTGCTGTGGAAAATTATAGGGTTTTGTCCACTTTGTGGCTGAATAATATTCCTCTGTGTATATTTGCCACATTTTCTTAATTATCAGTTGATTACACTCAGGTTGTTTCCATTTCTTGGGTAATGAGAATAGTGCTGTAACAAACATGGAAGTGCAAAAAAAAAAAAAAAAAGAAAGAAAGAAAAGAAAAGAAACCTTTGGGATGTGGGAGGAAAACCAAAAGAATACATTGGTCCCAGAAACAAAGTGAGGGAAGTGTTTCTAGAACAAGGGTAGGCCAAAATGGTTGATTATACTAAGAAGGATAGTAAAATAGTACTGAGAATTTACCATCAGAGTTAGTACCCTGGAAGACAAGGGTGCCACCACCTGGAACTGACAACTTTCATTCTCAACAGTCCTTGGAAAAAGTTTCAAGAGAAAATGAGACATGAGACACCGAATCCAGATAACCAGTTTAAGGAGTTTTGCCATGAAACAGGAAAGAGAAGAGGGGTCAGAACTGGGAAGGGTTATAAAGTCAAGGGAGAATTGATTGGTTTCTAGATCAGAGATCTATGTAAATGAGAGAGAGCTCAGGGAGCAAGTGAGGGGCTGTGCCAGTTTTAAGCAAATACCCTTTCACTCCCAAATCCACCTCTCAACCCTGCTGTTTTAAATTTTGAGAGTAGTGTTTCCCAAACCATATTTTTCCATTTCTGACCTGCTCTCTAATAACTTCTGTTTAAGGGATCCTTAGGCTGGGTCTAAGGGACTGGGGCAGGGAATGTGTTCTCTGCTCTTGCCTGTTTTCACAGTTGCCATCAGCACCTCCCCAGAAATATTCCCTCACCCTGTTAAGAGATGCTCCAACCAGCCACACTGTTTCCAAACTGTTGTTTCCTTCTTCTCCTAAAACAGCAGCATCGCAGCCTCTCACCAGCTTCAGGACCATCTGGGTGGCACTCTCTCCTCCGTGTCTGAGCCCCAGCTTTGTTAGCGGGGCTGTCCTCCAAGTCCCTGGGAACTTACACCGGCACAGACCACTTTTTTAAACTTCTAGGTTCTCAAATCCCAGACCTCTTGGTTTCGTTCCTCCAGTCCTGGGGGGTTGTAGCTGCTGCTTTCAGCTTTGTGTTTCCTCAGTGCTCCATGTTAGCCTTTTCTTTCAATAATTGCATGACATTTTTCCTAAAGTTAAGTTCTCGGTGCTAAAATAATTTGGTGGTTCACTTTTTCTTGACTGAACCCTGACATAGAGTCAGAGTCAGGATTTCAAGTCAGAACTGCCAGCTATCAAAATCCACCTCCCCACAGTATCATGTAGCCTTTCCTGTAGGAATGTCCACCTGGTGATTCTCTGGTCCCTCTTTTAAACAAATGGAACAAAAATACAAATGCAGACTTGTTCTCCATTGGAAAAAAAAAACATTTTTAAAAAGAAATACAATCTCTTCTGGTAGATCTACTCATAATATACTTATCTTTTCTTGCTTCTGTGTTCCTCTACCTCCTCTTACTACCATTTGAACATTCTCAATTTCCCAATCTACTATAATTTCATTCATCTCTAGTGTTTACTTTGCCAGGTCGTACTTCTCATTCTCTTCCATTATTCATTGCAATTCAAGTCCAGCATTCAGCACTCTATACTCCATGAGTGGCCTGTGGGTGGAGGCGCTTGCTGCTCTAGTTAGCTTTGGAAACCCATGCCCCGATGTGAAATTCACATTCCTGGTGAAGAGCACTGAATTGGGTGTTGGAAGTTCAAAATCGAGTCCCTGCTTCATAGCAGACTGGGTCACATGTACACTTAACAGCATCTCTCTTGCCTCAGTTTCCTCAACTATGAGGTGCGAAGGTCATGGAAGATGATCTCTAGACTCCTCTAGTTTCAAAAATCCTCAGGTATAGGAGGCTCCCAGAACTTTCCACATGTTTTAATTCTATTCTTGATCCTGGGCTTTGAAGCTAATGGACTGTTACTTGATTTCCTAAAATAATATACAATTCTATTGAACTGGTAACAGTCATTTGATTCACCCTAAAGCTTTTGCCAGCCCTTGCAATCTAATCTCTTCCCTTCCCACCCTGACTTCTCGCTGAGAAGTCTCTAAATTGCCTAAATCGCTGAACTCTGATCACTTTCCTCCTTTTCTTCATCGTCCTTAACCTTCATCCCTGTTTTTTTTCCTTTTAACTCATCCAGTGTCTTTCTTTAAAGAATCACTTTCTTCCTTGATTTCATACACCCACACGCATCACAGAAGGCTCCTCAAGTTCTAGAGGATGTGGTCATTGATTCATGTCCTGCTACCAGGCTTCCCTTTGAAAATAGGATGACTAACAAGGGCTTCCAGGAATGCTCATGAAGCAGCAGCGAAAAGCTCGGACCCAAGGCCAGAAGGGTGGAATCAAAATCCAAGCTTCTTCACTTACTAGGTGACTGCGAGGCCTTCAAAAATTACTTGCCATTCTTGGCCCAATGCTTTATCTATGTGCAATAATATCATCACCATCACTTATTCAATCAGTATGTGTGAAGTGATGTTATATGAAAAGGTATTTAGTAGTCTCTCAGTAACAAGAGTTAAAAATCACCCTCTCCTTAACATGTCACTTTCCACATGTCCTTGTGCACCGTGCACTGTCTGACCTCCATTTCTTTGTAAAAGATGTTCCCTTCCAGAGACATGAAAAATTGTGCTCTCTATGTGTACTATGATGGATTAAAATGCATTCTGCTGTCCTATAGAACAAATAAATAATTTTTTTTAAAAAGATGTTCCCTTCTATCCCCCCATGCTTTATGTCTTCTCTCTCTCCTCCCTTCTTCCACAGTTTCCCACTCAATATATATGCAATCCTACTCTTTAAGAATCAACTCAACATCTCTCTGGAATCGTACTCCCTTTGTCATGCTACCCTCCCACAGGACACAGGGCCATCTCCCAGACTCCCACAGCCCTGAGGGGCTCCACGTCTCTGTGTGTCTGACACCATTCACACTATTGCCGTTGCTGTTTTACTCCCTCTGCACTTGACTCCCTTCCTGGAGGACACACACTGATTAATCTCCCCAGCAATCTAGTATAGCACCTAGTATGCCATAGTATGCCATCAGGGAACGCTACATGAAGAAATTATTTCTCCAGCATTCACAAGCTCAGCCTCAGTATTTTCTTTCCTTCTCGAAGGATCATTATTTATTTATTTATTTGCACTCAAGACAAAAAACTGTGACGCCTTCGTAGGTACCAAAAGCACATTCCGCTGTAGAAGATAGAAGGTGTAACACCTTTTCTCACCCATCATCAGGGTCACACCTGACACTCCTATAACAAAAGACAGGTTAACAATAGAAAATCATAAAATCATGATCCAAGTTTTATGTAGCTTAGAAGTCTTCAGATTGGAAACCGAAGACCAGGCTTAGGTCTGATTAAAGAATGGATAGCTGTGTAGAAATTTTAATGGATAAAAACAAGTACATGAAAAAATGCTCACCATCTGTAGCAGTCAGACAAATGCAAATCAAAACCACCCTAAGATACCATCTCACTCCAGTAAGATTGGCAGCCACTATGAAGTCAAACAACAACAAGTGCTGGCGAGGATGTGGAGAAAAGGGTACACTTGTACATTGCTGTGGGACTGCAAATTGGTGCGGCCAATTTGGAAAGCAGTTTGGAGATTCCTGGGAAAGATGGGAATGGAACCACCATTTGACCCTGCTATTGCCCTTCTTGGACTATTCCCTGAAGACCTTAAAAGAGCATGCTACAGGGATACTGCCACATCGATGTTCATAGCAGCACAATTCACAATAGCTAGACTGTGGAACCAACCCAGATGCCCTTCAATAGATGAATGGATAAAAAAAAATGTGGCATCTATACACAATGGAGTACTATGCAGCAATAAAAAATGACAAAATCATAGAATTTTCGGGGAAATGGATGGCACTAGAGCAGATTATGCTTAGTGAAGCTAGCCAATCCTTAAAAAACAAATACCAAATGTCTTCTTTGATATAATGAGAGCAACTGTGAACAGAGCAGGGAGGAAGAGTAGGAAGAAAAGAGTAACATTAAACAGAGACATGAGATGGGAGGGAAAGGGAGAGAAAAGGGAAATTGCATGGAAATGAAGGGAGACCCTCATTGCTATACAAAATTACATATAAGAGGTTGTGAGGGGAATGGGAAAATAAACAAGGAGAGAAATGAATTACAGTAGATGGGGTAGAGAGAGAAGATGGGAGGGGAGGGGAGGGGGGATAGTAGGGGATAGGAAAGGTAGCAGAATACAACAATTACTAATAGGGCATTATGTAAAATTGTGAATGTGTAACCGACGTGATTCTGCAATCTGCATTTGGGGTAAAATTGGGGGTTCATAACCCACTTCAATCTAATGTATGAAATATTATATGTCAAGAGCTTTGTAATGTTGTGAACAACCAATAAAAAAAATAAATAAATAAATTTTAAAAAAAACTATGACTTAATGATAATAAAGCAAGGGGGAAACCCAGCCAGACCTGTTTGTACAGATTCTTCTTGGCCTCTCTGCTCCTGCGTAGCATTTCCTCCTCCCAGGTACGGAAGTGGACGACCTAGAGTCAGGTCTTTAAGAGACAAGGGACAAGGCAGAGAAGGGTTTTTTATGCTTCATATCTTTCCTTTGGGTGAGAGGGGCTCTAATTTCTATGAGTTGACTTGGGGAAGAATTCTGGTTTCTTTGACTCACTTCCAGATGAGAAAGATAGGAGAAGACTGGAGGGCAGGAGAAGGTCACAGAGATTGTCCTTCAAAGGCCTTTCCAATCTCCCTTAGTTCAAAACAAGCATGGCAAAGTGTGGAACCCTGAGGTATTGTTTTCAGGAAGAAAAAATGTGTATCACTACAGCTTATGAAGTAGAAAATATCCTAATGAGAATAAAGGAAAGAAAAAAGTGAACTATAGAGAGGAGAACAAAAAAATAAAAATAAACTTTTTAAAATTATTGTTATGATAATTAATGGAAAGAAATTTGGTAGGATCCTCTAATCTGAAAAGACAAGAGGATGTCATGGGACCACTGGTAGCAGTGCATCCTTTCCATCCCACTGTCCATCCAGTCTGGGAAAGGACATCAAACACACATAAGCACCATGGGGATGGGCATCCTAGTGAAAGAAAAATGGCATTAAAACCTACTTGAAGTTAATGAATTCTGAAGGCAAACCTGGAAGATGGATAAAAAGGGCAATGGAGTAAGCTTGCAATCCAGAGAAAGAGCAGGGCAGATTTCCTTTTCTCTTTTCCATAGAAGACAGCACATTCCCAACCTTCTGAACATCTGGTTATTCTTTGTTAGTCCTTGTAAAACAGTGACTTTATGCAGAAAGAATTTTCAACTCTGTGCACTCATGGATGTACCAGACACTATCTGCATCCCGGTGCAACTTGAGGCTCCCATGTTGGGTGAGCTCTATGACTTTGCTGCAGGCTTGAAACAGAAACAAAGTCAGGTACCAGAGCTGAGTTAATTCACATACATCACAGAATTATTCCATGAAGTCTGCAGACCTGCTGATTTCCCTAAGATGTTCAATAGCACCTGAAAGCCTCCCCGTGTCCCAGGTGAAAGATAACCAACTCTAGCCCAGAAACTCTAGGTGCACAAAGCAGACCTAGTGAAAGAAAAATGCCATTAAAACCTACTTGAGGGTATAGACTGAAATGCTTATATCTCAATAGACCAGAAGTTCTTCCGTTTGAGAAAGTTCCACGTGAGCCTCTGTTTCACACCAGGTTCCAGCCAACAGACTCTCACTCGTGAATACACTTGATGATCCAGGACCCTGTGTCCTCTACCTGGTCTCTTCTTCTGACTCAAACATCAGTCTCTCTGACTCATTCAGCCTCTCAAAGGATTCTCAACACACTTACACAGCGTTTACCATGTTTACTGAAATTACATGTTTATGAGCTTTTCTCGCCCACCAGGCATAGAGATCTTAAAACAATGGTCATGCTGTTTTGTTTATGTACCTTGGCACTTGGCACCATATCTGAGACATAGTAGGCTCTCCTTAAATGTTTGCTGAATAAATGAATTCCATTTAATTATGCTTATGTTTCATCAAACAAAAGATATAAAGTTGGCATTATGCTGTCTTCAAGGATTTCTTCTAGCCCTGAGATGGTATGATTGTACAAAGCTCCCTCAAAAGTTATGGGGACAAAAATCCTAAAGCTTATATGGACCAAAAGAAACACAACTACTTACGGAGCATGACCTGTCAACCCTCAAGTAGAACCTCTTTCTGTTTCTGTCCCTCAGTTATTGCCTTTCTGTTTTTAGTCCCCTCATGGGATTTCCCCGGGAATTCCTGACTTTACTCTAGATCACATCTTCTTTATGTGATATCCCCAAAACTAACCTGAACCTGGCTTCTCCTTAGTAAACAGTAGAGACAAGTGGGTTTGTTCATGGGACATTTGACCTTGAGTGTATATTGCCATTATGTAGTTCAGGTCCCAAGTCAGAGGGATGGTCAGAGTATGAATGGCACATTTTGATACAGATTTCCATGCCAGGCTTTTTTTCTGGTTTCTAATGGTGCCAGCCCTACACAGGCTAAGATTTCCCTCAGCAAGTTAACTCCAAGAGTCAGTTTTAGTTCTTTGCTTTACATGTAGGGTTCAGTGGTACACAGGCAAGCAAGGAGACTGACCGACACCATCTGCCCTCCAGCACTCTTGAGGAAGCAGCACAACTTAAAGGGAATCACACAGTATTTCTAGTCCCTTGTGGGCCACCGGACAAGCTCATGACCTTGTGGGAGGCACTTAAATTCTCTGAACCTCAACTTTCTCAACTCTGAAATGAAGATGAGAATTATCTGCCTTCCTTCACCACCCCCAAAGGTCTACTACATATTGTGATATACTAATAATGGTTCCAAAGATTCCAGATCTTGATCCCTCAAACCTGTGTCTTATTGGAAGAAAGGATCTTTGAAGATGTGATTGCATTAAGGATTGTGAGATAAGGCAATTATTCTAGATTATCCAGATGGGCTCCGAATTGCCATCACCTGTATCTTATAGAGAAAAACAATGAGAGAAAAAACACAGAGAAGAGTGGGTGATGAGAAGATAAAGGGCAGAGGAATTTGAATGCACTGGCCTTAAGATTAGAGTGCATAGCTGCAAGCCAAGGTGTGTGGGTAGCTGCCAGAAGATGCAGGAGTCAAGTAATGGAGTCTTCCCTACAGAATTCAGAGGACGTATGGTCCTACCAACACTTCAATGTCAGCCCAATGATATGGTGCCATTCATGTGCTAACACTGGATCTCTCTACAATCCTTAAAGTTTGGATGAAGCACATTTTTGGACATTTCCTCTCATCTAGCATGCATATAAATGAAGCCCCAATTTTGGAATGGCCCATATATGAGTGTGCCTAAGAATCATCTGAGAAGCTTACTCCAAGACAGATCCCTAGGAGGTCCCCCAAGAGTTTTTGCTTCAGTGGCTGAATTAGGACCCCCTGATCTTGACATCCAAAGGGATTCAGGACACAGTCGGTGCACAGCTCACACTTTGAAGAATGTTCTTCACACTCAGACAAAGCTAATCAGATTTTTTTCAGATGGATGGAACATTTCTAGATATGGATCATAACTTTCAAAATTGAAGCAGACAAAGAGTCTTGGTTGTCATGTTTTTATTTTACAAATTATTTGAAATACTATAAAGTAACAGTTGCATTCCCAGATTTATGATTTACAGCTTTCAGTTATTCACTTTACCTCTAAAACTTACTGATGCACTTATACCAAGTAATGCTATATGGCTTAAGTCTCAGATTTATTTATTACAAAAATCAGAAAGGTTTAAGAGATGCATAATAAGGGAAGGACAATTATTTATAAAGGCAGCCTGAGAACTTAGAATCTTCCAAAACTCTAATTTTAAAGAAACATCTGCTGTCACAATAAGATTCACTTGGGGGCTTGGGATGTGGTTCAAGTGATAGTGCGCTCATCTAGCATGTGTGAGACACTGGGTTCGATCCTCAGCACCAAATTAAAAAAAGAAGAAGAAGAAAATAAAGATATTGTGTCCACCTACAACTAAAAAAAATAAATAAATATTTTTTAAAAAGATTCACTTGGGTCAACACTATTCTTTGAAAAGATGAAGGAATCCTTGTGATTAAAGTTTAATTCACAGCTTCATATGAATTTATCAAATAGTTAGCCATACTTAAGTGATGAGAGTCTGAAGTAGAGCAGGCTGGAATAATAGGAACTTTGGCAGCCTCAGGAGCTGCTGTGAAAGGAATAAGGATTCCAATACTTAAGGTACTGAAGGAAGGAAGAAGAAGGTAACAAAAGGGCACATGCATCAGGGAATACATGAATAAGAACAGGGAGCTACTGACCATCACTACCTTCAGTGATCTGAGATGATATCAGTGGGAGAAAAGTCTGTCCTTCTCTGTGCCAACCCTGATGGCACCCGGAGGAATAAAAGGCAGTCACCAGCTACACAAATGTCTATGTGGCAGTGTTGTCCACAATAGGCAAAAGCTAGGACCATCACAAATGTCTATCAATAGACAAATAGATAAAGTGACATGTCTGAATAATAGGACATTATCTAGCCATAAGAAAGAATGAATATTGATAAATACTCTTAACACGGATGAACCTCAGAAGCCCAATGCTAAGTAAAAGAAGCCAGGCACAGAACACCACATAATACATGATTCTATTCATATGCATATCACAATAGGGAAATCCAGGGATACAGAAAATAGGTTAGTGTTTCTTAGGGTTTGGGGTTCAGGGGAAATGATGACTAAGCATATGGGATTTCTATATAAAGTAATGAAAATACCATAATGGGGGTGCAGTGGAACCAATTAAGAGTTTGCATCTCAAACAAGGAGCAGAGACTGGTGGGCGGGGCCCAATCTTGCTCCATTTGTGACAACACTCCTGTAAGAACTACCAAGAGTTCTCACAAGAACTACCATGTGGTCACATAAGACCTACTCCATGCTCCTCCAAGATCTAAGGTCATCCCACAAGATCCCAATCCTGAACATTCCCATCATCTCCCAATAGCACCTCTGGAAATTAAAGCCTTTAACACACGAACCTTTGGAGGGAAAAAATAAAACGTTATCCAAACCATAAGTTTCACAAGGACAAGGCAGCTTGTTCTTTGGCAAATACTTAGAAAATGAAGACAACAGATTTCTATCACTTCAAACCCCAAATGTGTGGAAAAAAACCTCAAGATCTCCCCCTTGGAACCTATTTCTCTTCCTATATTCTTGGTCTACCACTGACCAGCTTGGTGAAGCCAGAAACTGGGCATCATCCTGGATTCCATCCCCACCCCCTGACCCAATCCATTCACCAAGTTCTTTCAATCATTTCTAGTCACCACAAAATGTGTTGAATTCTGCTCATTGTCTCTGCCGCTGCAGCGTGCCAAACAAGGCCACAAATGTCACCCAGCTAGATAATTTGAAAGCCTCCCAGCTGGTTCTACCTGTTCCTATTCATCTCCCACCCCAGGAGCAAGGTGGCCCTTCCAAAACACACATGGAATCATCTCACATTCTATCTTAACTCAGAGTTAACTCCAATCCTCCAGACATAGTTTACAAGGTTTCTCATGATTTCTCTAACCTCAGCTCTTAACTGACTATTGTAGAAACAGCCCCTGTGCACTGTCCTCAGTACCACCCTTCTAACTCTCCTGAAGTTGTCAAACACTTCCTGCTGTCTCTAGCCTCTGGTCCTTCCTAGACACTATGCCCTTTGAAACAAGCATGGCTCCTGCCTTGCCGTCCCACCCTCTAGTCTAACTAACTGCAAGCTGTCCTTCTCTCAACTTAATGTCACTTTCACTTACAAGTGTGCTCAGAATTCTCTCTTCATTCCTGCCCCAAGCTAAGTTAAATATCTCTGTTACAGGCTTTCAAAGTGTCAAAACACTTAATATCCCCTGTTATGATTGATTGATTGCATGTCCATTTTCACTGGTAATATATGAGCCAAGGCGAGGAAGTTATTTGTCTCATTGTTCATTGCTTCCCCCCAGTCTACCAAGAGCCTAGTACATAGTAGGTCCTCAATGAGCATGTGCTGCTATCAAGAGTCTTGATGAGGGAAGGCTAGCACCTTTCTTAACAAAACTATGAAATTTAAAAAAAGCAGTGTGGAAGTTCTAAAATTGTTGACTGTGTTCATAATTCCCACTCACATGGTGACCTGATAAGAGACAAAGGACTTTGTGTACAGAGAACCAGTCTATTTAAATTTAATTTTAATTATATATGTAATTATAAACCTCACACAAAATGCATATTCTGAATGTACTCAATTTAATTTCAATTTTACAACCAAAGCATCCAGTATTGTTAAATAATCCCATAGCACTTTGGCCTTCATAATATCATAGACACTGTGTAGCAAACTTCAAGGAAGAAAAAAAAAATCCTCTCATTGATTTCTTTTATGTGTACATTTTAAAATTCAGGACTAACTGACACCAAGGGGTAGTGCATTAACATTTTTTGCTGGACAATAAGGGATCATTCATGAAGAGAGTACTGAGTTACTTATTACTGTATTGAATTTCCAAGCACATTGCTCCTTGGTGATTTCTGGCTTTTAATGTATTGACTTTCTGCTTGGGCCAGAGCTTACAGAATTCCATGTCTTCTGTCATGTAGCACCATACCAGGTTACCCCTATTTTATACAATTCTACAATCTATAAAACCTCCAATGAGGGGGTAAGCCAAGCAGTGTGTACCTACTTGTCAGATAATTCTGAAAGACAGTGGATTTATTTATTTATTTATTTATTTAAGAGAGAGAGAGACAGAGAGAGAGAGAGAGAGAGAGAGAGAGAGAGAGAGAGAGAGAGAGAATTTTTTTTAATATTTATTTGTGGTGCTGAGGATTGAACTCAGCGCCCCGCGCATGCCAGGCAAGCACACTACTGCTTGAGCCACATCCCCAGCCCCATGGATTTTATTTTTTAAAAATCATGGTAACATTCACTCATCATAAAAATTATGCTTACGATGGTGGTAGAGCCCTTTTCCTGAAAAAAAGGTTGCTTGCTGGACATGACTATCAGATCAGTGATCTGGGGGAAAGCCAGCCTTGTGACTCAGAAATATATCTGGGTTGACATTCTGGCTTTGCTCACTGTTGTTGTTTGAACTTGCACAGGATAGTGCTCCAAGTCTCAGTTTGCTTGACTCCAAAGTGACTACAATGATAGTTACCAAATATAGTTGTATGATAATTTTAAAACCTAGACTATGTGAAAATGTCAACCAAGAAAGGGAACCTAGTGATATTTGTTGAAATTCATCCATATGCAACCTCCAAACACACAAATATGAGAAAATTAAGTGGATTAAAATGTACAACAGATAGGTAATTTTAAAAACACACATAGGTTTTCTGCTTTTCACTTTTCTTCACCTCCCAACTTAGGCAGTGTTAGAGTCAATGAGCCAAGTTCTCTGTCTCTACAGAAGTAAACAGCAGTACCTAACATGCTAAGTAGCAATCTAAAGTGCTATCCCACATCTGAGAAATTATAGGTGGGAAGAGGAATATCCAGAGAAGGTCTGGCTTACTTTTTGCCAAAGCTGACACAGACAGACCTTGTAAACAGCTGTAATATTCAAAGGAAAATTTACAAGATCAAGAAAATGAACCTTGGGAAATCACTTTCAAGTATTAAGTGTTTATGAAGTACAGTTATTGAAACCACTCAGAGAAGTGATTTTTACAAGTGAACCATACATATCATACATCCTACCACATAAATATATACTTTTTAGATCTCAATTTTTTTAAACACAAAATAAAAATTTGCCTGTTTTGGTGTTAACCAAACATACAGTGGTGAGAGAAAAAGTAAGAAGCATAATTTTATATTCATCTTTCTAATTTGGCTTCACACCTTGAAATTGTCACCCTGGTAAAACCATTTTGAGTAGTTTTGTGTTGTTGTTGTTGTTGTTTTTAATTCAATGGCTATTTTCCTTGGCATTTTTGTCCAGGTTTTATTTTTATCAATGTTTATCTTATTTCCCCTGGTTTAGTGATTGGTTTTATTTGTAGAGTTAGAAATTTATCTTCTAGACTTTTTTTTCCAAAAGTCCTGGCAAGTTAAACCATTGCCTTGAGAAACTATCAATGGTGTTGAACTTCCCTTTTAGCAGAACAATGTTGAATATGGTCCATATTTGCAAATATTTAAGCCATTTTTTGTTGTTGTTGTTAAAAAGTTTGGCCATGTCTATCATACTTAGGATTAACAAGAGTCTCCCATTGACTGAACAAGGAATGATAGAGAATCTCACCACTGTGCAATCTCTATGGAAGGAAAAAAAATTAATAGTCACCGATGGTTGCTAAGTAGGAAATATGTAAAGATGAAGCAGTCTAACAATACCTAAAGCCATAGATCAGCAGAGAGGGGCAGGAAGATTGCATGTGCCTGCTTATGTGCAGACACACAACCCTCACCACACAACCTATGGAGCTTTTCTGCCAAAACAACCTGAATCTGAACAAGCCACTACAGTTCCAGTTTTCAGAAAATGCAGGTTGAGGGTTGGGGGGCTTAGAGGGAGAAGAAAAGAAGTATGTTATGTGACATTATAGGATTTAATTAGCACCATTAATATGAATAACTCTATAAAACAAATTACTCACCCTCAGGTTTGAAAGTTCTTGTCAAAGTTTATGTTGAAATTTAATCCTCATTGTGAGGTATTAGGAGGTGAGACCAAGCTGGGTCTTGGATTAGTAATTAGGATTAGGTGAGGTCATGAGGGTGGGACCCCCATGATTAACTGCATTTTTGGCTTTATAAGAAGAGGAAGAGAACACCAAGCTAGGAAGCTTTCTCTGTCTTGCCACGTGATGCCCTATGCCTTAGGATTCTGCAGAGTCCCCACCAGCAAAAAGGACCTCAGCAGAAGCAACTGCCTGATCTTGAACTTCCTCGCCTTCAGAACCATGACCACATGAAACTTTATTCCTTGTAAATTATTCAGTCGGTTGTTGCAGTAACAGAAAACAAATCAAGACCACCCAGTTCCTTCAACTGCAAGGTTAAAAAAAAAAAGGGGAGGTGTTATATTTAAAGGTCCTAAAGAAGTACCAACCAGATGCAATATGCAAACCTTGTTTGGATTCTGATTTGCATGATACTATCAAGGAAATTTGAGTATTGACTGAATATTTGATATGTTGTGTTTTAGGTGTTATAACGGCATTTTGTTATGTCATAATGAATATATTACATGAGTTTTTCTATCTGTATAGTTATTTTTGTATGAAATGATATGATGTCTAGGATTTTGTTCGAAAACACAAAGGGCTTTGGGAAGTAAAATAATACAGAGGAAGAAAGGTTTTCTTGCTGAAGCTTGATGATGAGTAGATGAGGGTGTGTTATCCTCTTTTCTCTATTTTTCTGTATGTATAGATTTTCTATAATAAAAAATAAATGAAAGACTAAAAAGATACCTGTACTTATGAAATGTTTTGCCTCTTACTGCATTCTCTCACAAGGCATACTATACCTCCAGTTCCAAACAAATACCCACGTAATTATTTTTGGCTCATATATTACACATATATGTACACACTCACACACATATCATCAACATTATACATATATACATATATATATATATATATATATACATATATATATATATATATATACATATATATATTAGATACAATCGCTGAGATACAGCTAGAGTCACATACACTTATGAAAATATTTCTGATTCTCTATTGCTCCACTCCAATACTTCTCTATATTCCATAAGGAGATAAATGGGTCATACATGAGATGTCAAAAGAAATTGCCTTCTTTTGCAATCACTTCCAACTTCCACTCAGTACAAAAATCCAAGTGAGTGCTAAAAGGGAAATTTCTTGTGACAAGGTCAGCCAAGACAGATGAGAAATATGACTTGTGATGAAAAACTAACAGGTGCATGTTTTATTGGCATGATAACTGTGGAAAAACCAGATGTGGAATCCCGTATAACATCATACTAAATGTTTTAAAGTATATCTTTCCCCTAAAGAAGCTTCTTTTTTTTTCCAGTTCCTATTCTTGTCATTCTGTCAAGCCCCTTAAGGACCAGGACAAGAGAGTTTATGGAGAATATTTTTACAGGAAATGTATGGAATCCTGAGAATGATCTTTGTTAAAATGAGCAAGCCTTTTTGTTGGGGGTATAGGGCAAAAGTCAGGAAGACGCCACCTTAGGTTTCTCTGCAGGGGTAAGAGTGTATGGGAATCAAAATCAAGCCCCACATAAGAGCAGAGAAAACTGGATTCACACTCACTGGGCATAGGAAAGGTACTGGAGGGAACAACGTGAGCAGGGTTGAGAGGGGCTTCCTTTATTTTTGATTTGTTTGTTAGTTGTTTTTGCCATGCATACTTGCCCTCATTTCCAGGAAAGCTTGAGGAACATGAAGAATCTGTTAAATGTTCATTACACAATGTATACATGTTTCAAAATAACCTGTTGCACATGATAAATACATGCAATTTTTATTAATTAATCAGAAATAAGTAAATTTTTAAAAACTAAGTCTTTGAAGAAGTTCTTAGTCTCTTCTATAAAGCTGTAAGGAGAAAGTCACAAAGAGACCGTGCGACCTTCTGAGGCAAATCAGTTAGGATTACCTGGGAAAATAGGACTCCAATTGTTTGTGTGTGGAGAGAGGGGGCGGGGGGAGAGAGAGAGAGAGAGAGACCCATGCCATGGGTTTCAGACTTATCAGCCCCCACAATCACATGAGCCAATTCCTTAAAGTAAATCAATCAATCCCCCCCCACCTCTCTCTCTCTCTACACACACGCACCCACGCTCACAATTGGGGTCCTATTTTCCCAGATAACCCTAACTGATTTCCTGTCTCCACCCCTGACCCCACTTCTTCTATCTAATCCATCATCCACCTAATTCAGACTGGTTCTATGTCTAAAATGCAGCCTAAAACCCTGGCCTTCTATAGTACCTATCATGGGCCTCCATCATCTCCACAGATCACCTTTGCTACCCTTCCTCATGTGAACTAAACCTTTTTCTGAGGTCTCTATGCAGGCCTTTCATGAGTCAAGTTCCATGCTCATCACCCAGGATTGTAGCACTGCAAATATTTTCTTCAATGCCCTTCTCCTTGCCACATCCCCATATGGTACAAATAATCTCTACTGACTGAGGTTTACCAGAAAAACTTGGAGGGATTACTTAAATATATGCTCAGATGTTTCTTTAACAAATTAGCACATCACAAATTTCTCCAGTGTTTGAGAATATTAGATAGCTTTTTTCGGGGAGGTTGTGGGAGTGGACGCTAGGGATTGAACTCAGGGGCACTCAACCACTGAGCCACATCCCCAGCCCTATTTTGTATTGTATTTAGAGATAGGGTCCCACTGAGTTGTTTAGCACCTCAGTTTTGCTGAGGCTGACTTTGAACTCATGATCTTCGTGCCTCAGTCTCATGAGCTGCTGGGATTACAAGCAGTAGCCACCATGCCCAGCTAGATAGCTATTTTAAAAAGAAAAGAAATTAAGATGACTGTAGTAATATTGGGAAAATCCTGCAATATTAAATTTTAAAAAGATCCCACTAGGGTTCATTTTCATCCAGACCCACCAAAAATTTGCTTGAGCTTGTGTATTTGTCATATTTGTCAATACTGATAGATTTAGAATCTATCAGGTAGTAAATCTGAGCCTGGATGCTCAGAGCTGCTTATCAGGACACCAGGACTTGATGTTGTCTTGGCATTTATAAAGAGCATGGCACAGTCACATGTCAGGCAGAGAGAGGCTTGCCCTGGTTTGCTGCCCTGGAACTGAGTCAAAGCCTTTTGATGCAGCTGGGCAGGCTCAACAAACAGGGCAGCCCCCAAACACTTTCAATTATGGATAAAGGTAAGATAAACAAGGCTGGGAATGGCCAGTGTGATATTGTCACTGTGCTCCAATGAAATAAAACAGCCTCTCCAGAAACTTCTTATTTCTCCCTTCCTATACATTCCCCTAGTGAAACTCTTTATCATAGCAAACAACTCAACTACTCAAATGTCTTTGATGTACTCCTGTTACAGAATAAAGCCCCATAATTCTCAGCCTGAATATTCCTTCGACAAGATCTACCTCATGTCTATGATATCTTCAACTATCCAGCAAGTGTTTTGTCTCTAGAGAGCAGTTGTATTTATATTATAAGGAGTACATAATCATACACTGTTATGCTGTATTTAACTGATTAATGCATGCCTTCATGTCTTAATAACATTTAAATCATAAACTTCTTGAGGGCAAAGGTTTCTAGTCAAAAGAACACCACATTAAGAATTAGCTTAGTCCAGCTCTGCCACTTACTTAAGTGATACCATTGGGCAATTTACTTGAAAAAAAAAAACCCATTTTAGTCATATCATATTATCCTAAAGACCACTCAGACTTTCTGAGGATCAGATAAGTTTTGAAACAAGAGTGCTGAAGTAGGGTTTGGTGCTCATCCCTGTAATCCCAGAATCTTTGGAAACTGAGGCAGGAGGATCACAGGTTCAATGTCAGCCTCAGCAACATAGTAAGGCTTTAAGCAACCTAGTGAGAACTTGACTCAAAATTTTAAAAAATAATAAGGGCTGGAGATATGGCTCAGTGATTAAGTGCCCTTGGGTTCAATCCCTGGTCAAAAAAAAAAAAAAGAAAGTAAAGGAAAAAAAGTGCTAAACTACTTTAATAATTTTTAAATCATCAAGCATTTGTATGAGATCATATATGAATATATTCATATATTTACATATTGACTTACATAACCTATAACCAAACTACTTAGAAGTTAATGTCAAGTTAGCCACATGGTCATTCTATTTTTTTCACCTTAGTAACTTGAGAACATCATATAAAACACCAGTTAAAAGATGAACTGCACAAGACCAGAGGCTAATACTTCACCTGACAGAGAAGGTTTCTGATAAACATTTAATGAATAAATTAATAAAAGAATCCAAATGGGAAGACTTTAGTTTATTACAGTTATCCACAATGTTCTGAAACCATAAACATGACGGACAGACTGGTAAACTCTAAAACACCTTGCTGACTCTGCAGAGTGCCATGGACTAATTATCTAAGAAACTAACATCATGTATAGGTTGGCACTAAAGTAACCCAAAATCATTTTTAAAAAGGGACTAGAAATTGTTACTGCTCTTATTTCCTTGAGAGAACAATGACAGATTATGTGTTACATTCAAAATAGAAAATTATATCAATAGCTCAGGATGTCCTTTGGGAGAATGGCTGACAAAGCATAGTGTCAACATGGCTTTCATCTCCAGACTCAGATTAAAGGTCAAGAGCACACAACTTGTGTTCAACATGGACTATGACAATGAGACTAGATGCTGCCACAGACGAGACATATGGCTTCTTCAACAATCTCATCAGAATCCCCCTTGTGCCATAATTCACATCAAATATAAGGTTGAAAATGGCAGCAACATGGCCTTAGAGTCACACAGTCTGATCTCATTTAAGTCAGTGGAAATAGAAATGAGACCCCTTGTCTTAGATACACAAAAAGATGAATGATCACAGGAGGCCTTCAAATAGTTCTAAAAAGCAAGCTGAGGGAAGGCAGAAGTCCTAAGTCTATGCATAAGAAGAACTTCCAGTAAAACAAGTACCTACTGTGTTGATGGGCACAGAGGCTAAATGTTCGGAATAAAAATATCTTAGATATAGTCAATGCCCTTGAGAAGATCTCAGACTATAAGTGAAGACAAAAATGTTAAATAAATCATATTGATGAAAAAATGCTAGATGTCAGATATAGGGGTTCTCAGCAATTCAGAGGGTTGTTAGGACCACCTAGCAGTGGTGATACCAGGGATATTGTCTCGGAATGCCCAAGGGTGAACCAGTAATAGGAACTTCAAGACTTTCAAAGGATGGCTGCTACCAAAATCTCTATGAATCTCCCTGAGGAGACCACCATTAGAAAGCCATAGACTTTTATAAACATCTGATTACATACTAAATTTATGCTTGAATTCCATAGGCACTTACTGAGTGCCAAGCACTATTCTGGCTATATCCACTAGTACTTATTTATCTTTTCTCACTCTGATTCAACTACCCTTTAGATCTGTCACAGAAGCCAATTGCAAACAGATAATTACAATAAATGAGTATGGAATAATATGGCAACACTCAGAAGATAAGATTTATTAGTTCCATTTCATAGATGAAGAAATTGTAGCCCAGTGAGTTAAGTGATTGTCCAAAGACACTCAGGTTAATAGCAGACCCAAACTGCATCCAACACATCTCCCAGTTGGAGTTCAGAAAGATTTCATTGCAAAAACTTCAACCCTCAGCAAACATGGCAGTAACTTCTAGCATGACTTCTCCCTGAAATCCTGGTGCCTTAGCTTGGAGAGTCATAACAAAATATCATAGATGGATTGGCTTAAACAGAAATTAATTTTTCTAAAAGCTCCACAAGTTGGGAAGTCTGAGCTTCAAGTGCCAGCTGATTCAGTTTCTAGTGAAGACTCTCTTCCTGGCTTGCAGATAGATACCTTCTCACTGTGTCCTCCATTGGTAGACAGAGTCCTCTTCTTGTAAAGCCATAGACCTATGGAATGAGACCCCTATACCTACAAAATAATTTAGCTTAATTGTTTCCTGAAGACGTATCTTCAGACATAGTCACATAGAAAGTTTTGACTTCAGCATGAATTTTGGAGAAGACACGATTCAGTCCACAGAAGTTGGCTCCTTGAGAATCTTGAACATCCTTAAAACCAGCTTAGGGGCTGGAGATGTGGCTCAAGCGGTAGTGTGCTCGTCTGGCATGCGTGCGGCCCAGGTTCGATCCTCAGCACCACATACAAACAAAGATGTTGCGTCTGGCAAGAACTAAAAAAAATAAATAAATATTAAAATTCTCTCTCTCTCTTTCACTCTCTCTTTAAAAAAAAAAACAGCTTAGGTCACCCAGGGACAACTTTCTTTAAATATGGTTTTCCATCTTTTTTTTCCACCAAAATTACTCTTGAAGACTTCTCTCTCATTTTCCTGTACTCATCAGGCTCACCTTTAGAATATCATCTGTGTATTTAGGATCAAGGAGATAATAATATATAAAGAAGGGAAGCCATGATGAGATGAGACAAAGCAGAGGAAGCTGCAGCCTTCTTGTGAGAAGCACATCAACCCAAAAGGCAGGCAGACGTCCTAGCAAGATTCTCATGATCATGTGCCTAGGAGCCATGAAGGTGGCAAGTAGGAAGAGAGTGGAGAGCCGGGGGTTAACTTGGACTGAAACCACTTCTGACCTCACTTCCTTATCTCTGTCCATACAATGATTCAAAGCCACAAGATCATATCCATCCATAATAAAATAGAAGGCACTCTCTGATTAAATCAGACCAATTATCTAGGAAGATTTAGGGTGACTCACGTGAGTTTAGTGTTCCAGGTAAAATTCTTGACCATTTTGACATTTATCCTTACTTTATTAAATATGTTCTGCCAATTGACAATCCCTAACCACATACTCAGAGCCTCTAGCCAGCCTCTCTGTGGCCTCATTCTTAAATACAAATGGAAATCCAAGGTATCTGAGAAATGTCAGAAATATAAAAGAGAAACACAAAGATAAGAAAAATAGGAAGAAAGAGAAAAGAGTAAGCAGAAATAATTTAGAAGCTGAAAGGAAGCTCTACAATTTCTTAACTTTTACCTCCAAGATTTGGCATCATAATATTCTAAGTCATTTTGGATTGCTTTAAGAGAATACCATAGACTCAGAGGGGGAAACAGGAAAAATGTATTTCTAACAGTTCTGAGGCTGAAAGTCCAAGATTAGAATCTCAGCATGGTCCGGTTATGGTGAGGGCTATCTTTCTAATTTGTGAAAGAGTGACTTCTCTTTGTATTCTCATGTGGCAGAGAGAAGAAAGCAAACTCTATCTCTTATGTAAGGACACTAATCCCACCATGAGAGCTCAAACTCATGACCTAATTTCTTTTCAAAGACCCCATCTCCAAATACCATCTTATTGAGGATTGGAATTTCAGTATATAAAGAGGGCAAGGACACAGTCAGTTCATATCAATGGTGATTAAGAATATATTACATTCCTAAAACAAAACTAGGTATCTATGAAAAAAGAACAAGGAGTTTTGTGAGACTAAATGCATGATTTCCAAAACAAAGCCTATCATAAATCAATGGATAAGGTATAGTTGTTAAGAACAAGAGTGCCCTCAATATTGTAATTTATTGTACTTTATTTTCTGTAACTATCTCTTTGCGAAATCATATCACTTGTTACTTTTCTATTTCCTCTGTCCATCAATAAAATGCAAGTTATTCAATAAGTATTTTTCAAGTTAAAACAAATTAAAAAACAAGGAGACAATATGACAAATAATAGGAAATGTAAAAGTCATGGGATATTCAACACTTGATTTATAAGAATTGCAGAAAGACATGTGAAAGAAAGTCGAGGTTAAGGAAATTTTCAATGGAAAGAATAAAGTGCGTTTCCCAGAATTAAATGGGCATGTGGACCTTCCAATTCAAAGTACCTGATAAACAAAAAGGAGACAAATAATTGTGAAATTCCAAAATACTGATAATAAAGAAGCAACCCATGGGGTAAGAATGGAGAAGAGAACTTTGATGAAGGAACAACAATCAGACTACTGACATCAGATTTCCATCAGCAGCACTGGATTCTGAGCAACCGTGAAGACTGAAGACAATTTGGTCATTCAACACTCAGCAGACTAATAAATAAACACTGAGCTGCAGCCAGCTGCACGTGTTCAGATAGGACTCCTATTCAATAGCTGTGAGACGTTAGCAAATGACTTAACCTCTCTGTGCCTAAGCTTCCTTCTCCGTAAAAGTATGATCATAATGGCCCTTAGTACAATGTTTCTATTAGAACTAAATAAATTAATTCTCACCAAGGCACTTAAAGTGGAATATGCTGGAAACTAAGCCCTATATTCATTGTCAAATAAATAAAAACATTCCAAGACATAAAAGATTACCTCACTTCCATCCTTTCTTAGGAAATTACTATCTATGAGCCAAATTGGAGATTTTGCTAGGTTATTTTCAGTAACAAGGGACAGAAAATCCAAGACAAACTAATATAGAAATAATAAAGCTGAATTATTACTTTATAAAACCAAAAAGTTTAGAAGGAAGGTCAAATTGAAATGTGATACAGAGTTCAAGTTGTGCTTCTCCGTGATTCGATTCTTTCAGTCTGCCCTCCCTGACTTTATCCTCTCATTGGCTTCTCTCATGATACAAGATGCCTGCAATAAGCCCAGGTGGTGACATGACACTTCAATAACATTCATCGGGGAGAAGAAATGGGACCTGCCCCAAACAGCGTACTGAAGTCATAAGCTTCACTCTAACCAGATCACTCTTGGACCTGAGAGAGTGCATAGCCTGCTCAGGTTAGCCTTTGAAGGGGATTTGGGGTTTGACAGTCTCCAGCAGCAATTCCAAATTTAGGGGCTTCCCCAAACTGCCCCAAACCGTTTCATTACCTTTGGATATCTTTCTATTCTTTTTTGCTGCACTGGGAATGGAACAAAGGGCCTCACGTATGTCAGGCAAGTGCTCTACCACTGAGCCACATCTCTGGCCCTATAACCACCTTTAGTTTTAATAATTCTCTGGAAGGACTTGCTGAAAGCCATTATACTTACAGTTCCTGTGTGCTGCAGGAAAAGGTTACAGATTACAATTAGCCAAGGGGAAGGGGCCAGGAGAGATCCAAACTTGAAAGTTCCCAAAGTCATTCTCTACCCATAGAGTCATGAAGAGTGTTAAGTCCTAAAGGTCACATATGTGACAATATGCCCAGAGTACTGCCAACCAGGAGCACTCTCATGAGCTTTTGGTGTCCCAAAAAATTTTAGAGGGGTCAATCCCACACTGCTGGTATGGCTGATTGTTAAGTCTCCTGCTCTTCCTTTGGTAGGGCTGATCTCCCGCCCCCTTAGAAGTTGGAACTGATACCAGTGGCCCAAAGCCTCCATCACGCTGAGTATAAAGTCTAGACTTCAGCAGGGGGATGGAGGGTTGTAGAAGAGAGGATTCTGAGGAAAGGTATCATCATGGAACAGTCAGTGCAGCTGCAACCCTGGAAGAATTTAGTAATATGACAAAGGCAGAAAGCATAAGGGGAAATTCTGAAGGGAATTTAAAAAAAAATCTATAGCAAAGTGTTGAAGTCATAGCATGCACTGCACAGTTCACTCAGGAACAAACACTTGGACATAGGAAAAACTGAGCCAGGTGACCTTCAATATTCAGAATCATCCCACAGATTAAACATGGAATTAAGGTTTGGTTATAGGAACAGAATGTTAATGTTATTGACGTTGACAATGTAAAAGTAAAAGTGCAAGATTCAGGGGAAAGGGAAAAGACAAGTAAAGAAGCTTTCAAGACTCTGACATAAAGTAGAAAGTCAAGAAAAATTATCCATAATTAATGAAATAAGAAATGGAGGTATAAAAGTAATCAACAGAGGAACTAAAGAGTAATATATTTATTCATTCGGAGGAGGTGAGGACTAGAGATGGGGATATATGTGAGCTAAATACTTAATCATGATAGCAGGAAGTCAAGTAGATATATCTAAATTAGATACAGTATCAAGAAAAAAATTGCATAATGATAAATTTGAAGGCATGGAGGTAATTGCTGGAAAACAAACATGGAAATCATCAAAAGTGGCACTTCTAGATGTGGTAACTATGTAATTTAACATCTCAGCCAAGATACATTTTGGAGTGAAGTCACAATAATAATAACTTATGTTGGAACAAAATATAAATCAGGACTGTTCAGGGTGTGAGACCACCCAGCTAAAGTAGAATATTTTTAAGAGGTCATTATTTAGAAGAATCAGCAGGACTGCCTGGGAAAGACCACAGCCTAGGGGAGAGGGGGGAATTTCTTAATATTTTATATTTTTAATGATAAATACTTTGATAAATTCCAAAATTATTTTAAAAATAACAGCAGATTTAGGCCAAAATGTTCTAAGGACTCACTATGAAATCTCCTCCAGAAACATCATTTTAACAGAGAAATGCAGTATATTAAATAGTAGTCATGTTGTCTCCAAGGTAAGCTTTGGCTTGTCAGTAAAGTGCATCCTAGTCACAAAATAGACACAACATACATGTTGACCTATTAAGTTGTATTATTCAAAAATAACACAAAGAAACATTCTTTTTGTAATAAAATAAATGTACAAATGCTATGTAGGAAAGATTCATAAGAATTTTTAAATAAAATCCTGAAGTTTGGAAAAAAATTCTTACCCGAGACTATGGATCTCTCATTCTCTTCTATTTTTAGGTATACTCTCTTAGTAAAGTCAGGAAAGTCCCAAATGAGCAAATTGAAAGTATCTGTGGTTAGATATTAAGGACAAAACTTAAAATGGGGGAAAATAGGTAAACATTCTGTTAGCATTCCATCTCCTGTAACAAAGTACCTGAGATAAGAACTTATAAAGAGATAAGGTTTATTTTGACTCATAGTCTTGAAGGTTTCAGTCTATGACTGGTTGGCCCTTTGCTTTGGTCCTGGGGTGAAGCAGCACATTATGGCAAAAACACCTGATAAAGCAAAGTCACTTACCTTATGACAAGGGAAAAAAAGAGAGAGAAATAAGAGTCCACTGTTCCATAATCTCCTTTGAGGGATGTCCCCAAGTGAGAAATCTCTGAGTCATTGTAGCTGATCAGGGTACCCCAGAAGAACCATGGGCTAACCAGAACACAGCAGCCAGTTCTGCCAGGTATCATTTCTATCTCCAAGCAGTCACCTTCTCCCAGGTAGTCAGTGTTTTAGCTTCTTACTCCTGCCCCTGTCTCTTCCTCTCTCACCCCCCACCCACCTTCAACCACTTCTCATTTCTCCGCTGTGATATGTGCAACACTTGGAGTGGACATGGTTTCTCCACATGGTAGAGGCTACAGTTAGAAGCAACCCTGGGATTAGTATCTTTCTGTGTCACAAACTCAGCCAGGAGTCCTTACCACCAGAGGTGAAAGATAGCTCACTTAGGTAATATACCCACTTCTTAGACTGACAAGCAAGGTCAGGAGAGAAAATTATTATGATTGATGGCGATGTTTGGGACAGTGGAGCTTAGCACCAAAAAAAGTAGGCACCACTGACATTAATTATCATGAGCCCAGCAGCTACTCCAAACTGAGAATGAGAAGATCAACATACTTTCATTTAGGTTCAAGTTTTATATTTCAAGATATCCATACTTCCACATACTAGTTCAAACAGAAATCACTTTTAGATAACTAGATATATTGTTTTCATTCGATTGAGGTATAATGAGCAAAAGTTGCATGTATTTGTTATGTTTAAATATATAATGTAATTCCCTGATATATGTACATATTATGAAATGATTCCACAATCAAGTTAATTAATACATCTGTCATCCCATATAGTTCCCCTCCCTTTGGATAAAGAGAACATTTAAGATCTGCTCAGATCTACTTAGTTAAACTTCTTAATAAATTTCAAGTATTCCATACAGTGTTATTAACTATAGTCACTATGTTGTATATTATTTCCCCAGAACTTCTTCTAATTCAAAGTGTGTAGCTGTTTATCAACATCTCCCCATTTCCACCATCTCTCAGCCCTTTTCTATGCGTCCAACTTTTCAAAATTCCATCTGTAAGTAAGACCACATAGTACTTGTCTTGTTTGATTTATTTTCTTTAGTGTAAAGCCCTCAAGCCCATATTGTTGCAAATGGCAGGATTTGGCAGCATTTCTTTTTTTTTATAGCTGACTAACATTCAGTTGTGTGTGTGTGTGTGTGTGTGTGTGTGTGTGCTGCATACATGAGCACACACATGTGCACACATGTGTGCATATCTTCATATCTTCTTCATCCATTCATTCTTTGATGGACATTTATATTGTTCCCATGTGTTGGCTATTGTGAATAATGCTGCAGTAATAATTTTCAGATATTTCTTGGACCCAAAAGTAGAATTACTAGATCATATGATAGTTCTATTTTTAATTTTTTGAGGAACTAACTTTCTTACTGTTTTCCATAGTGATTTACATTCCTGCCTACTATGTTCATAGGTTCTCTTTACATCATTACTAGTACTTGTCTTATTTATTAAATCATAGCTACCCCAACCATTCTGAGTTGATATCTCTTCTCACTGTGGTTCTAATTTGCATTTTCCTGATGATTAATGATGTTGAGCACCTTTTCATGCACATGTGGGCCACTTGCAAATCTATTTAAGTTCTTTGCTAATTTTAAGATCAGATTATTTGTGATTATTTTTGCCATTACCTTGTATGGGTTCCTTATAAATTTTTAAATATTGATTTCTTATCAGATATATTGTTTGGAAATAATTTTCCCTTTCCATGCGCTACCTTTTCATTTCGTTAAAGTCTTTGTTGCACAAAATTATTTTAGTTTGATACAGGCTCACCTGTTTGTTTTTGCTTGAGTTGCCTGTGCTTTTTGTAAAATGGGACAGCCAGAGTTTAAATTGGGGAATTTATTAAATTGATACTCAGTCTACATAATTATTGGAAGAAATCACCCACAGCAGCCAAATACAAACATTTCAAAGAGATATCGCTCTCAATAATGAATTCCAAATCCCTGGGTGGCTCCCCACTCTGAGTCCAGTCTTCTGTATGCAGAGTCACAATCTAAAGAAGAAAGTAGAGGGTCTGAAGCCAGTTGGCTAATCATCATTCAACTTTTCAGGTATTCCCAGAGACTGACATGAAGCTCATGATTTTACAAAGTAGTTCATTCCATTATACAAAAATTCCTAAAAATTATTTTTTTAAAAAACAAAATTCTATTTGGTGGTCAGAAAAATAAAAGAGCTTTGGAGCTAATTCTGTCCTGAGCAGACTGAGTAACTCCCATAGAGCACTGTTTTTACTTAGTACTCCATCTGATTCTGCTGCCACAGTCACCAGTGTGAGATTCTATGATCTTTGTCAAGTTCCTTAATTTCTCTGAGACTCAGTTTCTTCGACTACAAAATATGATTAATAATAATACCTCTGCATCAGAGTAGTAATGATAAGAAGTACTAATTTAAGCATTCAGTTTGGTGCTGAACACAAAATGTTCAAAATTAGCTATTAGCATTTTAATTAATATTATCTATAATAGATTCAATTGGCATGATTCTTTTGAATTTCTACCTACTAGCCCATATTCTGCTCTTTGCAGTAACATAGACTAAGTCTGCCTCCTAGGCATGACAGCCCTTCAAAACTTTGTAACCAGATTTCTTCTGTTTGCAGCATCTGCCAGAGACAGGATAACGTAGAAGCAGCCTTGGTCTAGATGCTTGAGATCTACTCTTCAATAAGTCATTTATCAGTTATGGGATCTCATATAAGTGCTTACTTCTATGAAATTCACACTTCTAATCTGGGTACCAAAAAATAATTATATACACCTCACAAGGTTATTGTAAGAAATAAAATGAGACACAATACCAGCAGTTACACTATTGAAATAAATATTTTTTTTCTATTTTTGCCAGGAGAAAAAGAGTGCTGATTGGATGTTTGGTGGTGTATAAAGTGATTGGTGGATACATTATGAACCTGAGTAAGACAAAAGCAGAGAGCATTTGTCTGCAAAATGTACCTGCAATTTGTCTATTAATTCACGGTCCTGGTCTTTGCTGAGAACATTCTCATGATGGTTAATTAGTTTGATATGTTATCATTCCAATTAACACTGCTGCACTTTAACCAGTATAAATGAAAGGAACTATTGTCAAGACTGGAGCAGGATCCTGGAGAAGCAGGGAAGCCAAAGCCTTGGGGCAGAAAGAAACAACAACATAATAAAACAGTAGCTTATAAATCAGTGGTTTTCAAACTTTATTGTTTTATGATGTACATATTGTTTTATTTATCATCCAATTCAGTAGGTCTGTGCAGGATAATCCCCAGGTGATTATGGAAGAAACCTAAATTTGAAAATCAATGTTGTGGGTCAATGGCGCCCAACTCTAGTTATTCATTGAAGTCATCATCGGTGAAGTTCTAAGATACTGAAGCTCAGATTGCACTCACAGAGATAGTCTTAGTTGGTCTGAAATAGATGTGGGCCTAGATTTTTTTTTTCTTTGTTAACATTTCCTAGGAAATCCTAATGCTTGACTAGAGTTGAAAATCACCGTTGGGTATTTTTCTGCACCCAACTAAAGCCAAGAAAAATGACAGGTAGGGGGAAGAAATGCAGTTGTCTAAAAGATCACCAAATAGCTTGGCCTACTTGTCCATCTCTCATTTAAAAGAATGTTCCACTTCTCTAGGGTAAGCAGCATATTTACAGCCATTTCATTTGTTCATTGTCAGGCCTGAGACATTGCTAAGTGCTATGGAATAGCTGTTTGTTATGCTCTCTCCAGGTGGGTAAAATTATTCTGAAATATAATTTTCAGAGCACAATAAAGCAGAATACATTATATATGTATAAATTAGTAGTAGTCATAATAATAATGAGGCTTCAGAAGGCACTTACTAAAAATGGTTTGACTTTCAAAGAGGCCAAAATAGTTTAATTTAAGGGTATATTACAACTCTAGTGTAGAGATCTGCTCATGTGGCTTCTATTGATGATAATGCTGGTTGCCAAGTTCTTATTCAGTGGGTGTGGTAATCAAATACCACATTTACAGAGGACTTAAATAGTGGCCCATGTATCCATTGAGCAACATTCTCTTTCCAAGAATTTTTCACCTGTATTTAAACGCTGAAGAACTAAAATCAAGTCAGTTAAGATTTTTCTAAATCTGAGTCAAGGGAGTTTGCCCTTGTCCTTCTTTCTGCTTCTGAAATTTTCAGGAGAGCAAAGCAGAATAATAATGATCTTTTAAGATAAATATTCTATGTTACCTGGCCTTATTAGGATGCAGGAAACACACAAGGTGTCTTAAGTGCTATGGGTAAAGTGGAAGCAGACCCTCAGGTGTCTTCATGATAACAGGGAAGAAGTGGGTGGCCAGGTCTCAAAAAAAGACTGGTAAGGAGCAAAGATTGGTAAGGCATTATCAAAACAGAAACCATAATGGAGCTGAGTGAGGTCAGTCTGCAACTGGATGGTCACTCAGGATCCCAGGCACTCTAGAAATCAGGTCTCATTCTGCCTGCAGACCTGTGCTCAGAAGCCTCTGAGGGCGAGAACAGGCTTTCTCATGCCCTCTTCAGCAATGAGGTACCAAGGGCACTATCCACCCTGGAGATAAGTGGACTGCAATGGAAAAGCCATGCCAAAGTGGGGCTGCTTCAAAATCAGCTTTGCTCTTCATCTCTCTCATGGTTATGCTTTTTCGTCATCGATTCCATATTCTCTCATTACTAACTTGGCAACCTAACCAAAAAGAAACTGTTCTGATTGGTTTGGCCACTATTACCATTCACCATTAGGGTGAAATCTTCAGCGCAAGGACACATGAATAACCTGCCAGTCTGCAGATGGGCTTCCTAGTCCAGTTTTGAGGCAGTCTCCACATAAAGAATAGACCAGTCAAGCTTTCTGAAGCAGTCTATGACTGAGGGAAAGTCATCAAGAAGTTAGGTACCACAAGTACCATGTTTGACATGACCTTAAAACCATCAATTTTCTTTTACCAATGGTACTGCAACAATCATGCATCAGTTAAGAACCAGGAAAGTCTGAGAATTTGTCATTCGGTGATTATTGTGAAAACAACATAGAATGTACTTTCACAAATCTCTGTGGTGTGCTCTATCACACACCAAGGCAATATCATGTGTGTATATATTTATATAAACATAGATAGGGATATAGTATAGCCTATTGAGCCTATGACCATGAAAAACAAAACAACATAAAATATATCAAGCAAAAAGAAAAAACAATGAGCCATCAAGCAATTAAGAAATACCATGAGCACAAAATACACTGGCTAGCAGGGTGCAGTGGCACACGCCTGTAACCCCAGCTTTCGGGCTGAGACAGGAAGATTGCAAGTTCAAATCTAGCCTCAGCAACTTAGAGAGGTTCTAAGCAACTTACTAAGAAAAACTTTTTAAAAGGCTGGGGAGGTGGCTCAGTGGTTAAGTTCCCCTGAATTCAATCCCTGGTGGAAGGAAGGAAGGAACGAAGGAAGGAAGGAAGGAAGGAAGGAAGGAAGGAAGGAAGGAAGGAAGGAAGGAGGGAGGGAAGGAAAGAAGGAAGGGGAGGAGGAGGAGGAGGAAGAGGAGGAGGAGGAGG
Source organism: Spermophilus citellus (assembly GCF_964194105.1). NCBI lineage: Eukaryota > Metazoa > Chordata > Mammalia > Rodentia > Sciuridae > Spermophilus > Spermophilus citellus. The sequence continues at coordinate 68,609,278 of NC_138191.1, read as the reverse complement.
AGAGACAAGGCTGCGACTTAACAGGACAGATTTACAGAAAACCTCTTTTTAAGTAAAAGTAATACATTCTAAAACAACATAAGTACAGTATAATAAAAACATAAACCAAAACTAGTAATTTATTATCATTATCAAGTTTTATGTACTGTACATAAATTGTCTATACTTTTATGACTGGTAGTACAATAGGTTTGTTTACACCAACATCTTCACAAACTCATGAGTATTTCATTGAAGCACAATAGCTACAACATGAGCAGGTGACAGGGATGTTTCAGCTCCCTTATAATGTTATGGAACCATCATCATTGCATATATGGTTTGTCCTTGACTGGCAATCCTTGTATGGCATACGACTGAGCTAACAGAAGAGCACTCCATGTTGCATGCACTTTGGTTTTCTAATTACACTCAGCTACGGCTGCCTTATCTACCTGCCTGGTCTTCTGAAAATCTTTCATATTTTTTCCTGTCAATTTGTTTTTCCCATATTTACAGTTTGAAATCTTAATAAAGAGGATCTGGTTGGTGTAGTTTGCTATTAGTGGCCCTCTTTGGCAAATGTGTCCTTTAAGGTCACAGCTTACACAGTAGTCAATCAGTCAAGGTTCCCCATTAAAGGTTCCCTCTCCTGATCTACTTTGTTGTGTTCAAGATGGGGTGGGTTGTCACACAGTGGCCTATATGTACCTTAAGGTTTCTCATTTATCTGTTACATGTAAAAGGGACAGTCATAAGGCAATAATAACAGTAAGGATACTTATTTGTGGACAACAAGCTCTACCTAAGTAAAAGTCTAGAAAAAGTTTAGTAAAAGGTAATAGTTTATATAATCTCAGGGAGAAAATGAAAGCACGTTTGAATGAAATACCATCAAGAAGAAAAAAAAACTGAAAAAATAATCAATAACTGGGGACCATTCTCAAGAAACCCATTGCTGCTTGGCATCTAGGCCACTTGGTACTAACTTTGGAAATTCAACTTCATCTTCCCTAAAGGAGCAGATGCCTTTGTCACTGGTTACCTAGAGACTGAGTCTCACCTCCAGCATCTGCTGCCTCTCCACTATGAGTATCACAAGAATTAGATATCTGCTTCCCCTTAAAATCCATATATTAAAACACTAATTTCAGTGTTGATGATATTTACAGGTGGGGCCTTTGAGGTAGTTAGGTGTTAAGGCTGGAGCCCTTACAAATGGGATTAGCTCGTCTAAGAACTCAGAACTAAACTTGCTTTCTTTCTTCTGAATAAAGACACAGCAAGAAGACAGTCATCTGTAAACCAAGGAGAGCACCCTTACCAAGACCCTGCCGATATCCTGATCTCAGACTTGTAACCTTCTGAAGAGTGAGAAATGAATTTGGTGTTTAAATCACCTAGTGGATGGTATTCTGATGTAGAAGCCTGAACTGATTAAGACAGCATCTATGGGCAGAAATTAGACCATGTGTAAAATCTTAGCTACAGAGGGTTTGGGGAAATGTTAAGTTTGCTTTTCCAGACTCTGTGGTTTATAAGACCAAGTTGGGCACTGGTTCAAATGGGTGCTGAAAGAGCCAAGGTGGAGTCTGCCACAGGGGAATGCTTGATTTCAACATTCCCATGTCCCTCATTCAGTCTTTAGAGAATGCTATAAGGAATGCCTTACTGGCTAAACAGTGTCCTTATTTGGGTAATAGTCAAGGAAGTGCTCTCCTGCTGATTCCCTTCTAAAAAATGTGGGTTTTCTCCATCAGCCAAGTCAAACTTCTGGTTCACTCCCTCCTTTTTTCATGGCTTTGCCAAAATCTTTCTTCTGTTCTTGGGAAACTCTCCCATTCTTTACCACAAATATGTGTGCAAACCCCAAATTTCAAGGGCCAGTTTACACTCCACTGCCTGCACAGGGGTTGCCTTCCCATCATACTGTAAGTGCTCCTTGAGCCCAAACTCTGAGTGATGTGGGTCTGGGAGAATTTCTTCTTTCACATATATGTGACACTGTTCTTGCCACCTCACTCTCACCATGGAGGGGCATGTAATGCTGAAATTACAGAAACTTATCAAATAAATACTGAAGATTTCAAACCCAAGAAGAAGAAGAGACTTCATTTTAGAGCTCACAGGAAATTAGAACGTTGAACGTTGAACAGGCAATCAAATTGCTCATTGCAAATTGAAATCTCCCATGGGTCTTAGAAACTTGGAAAAACAGGTTAGGCATTTATACATTTTAAATAATTGACAAAAGCTTAATAAGTGAACCTGCCTTTTTGACAAGTTCCTGATAACATTTAAGGATTTGTCTGCGTAAGGGAAAGAACCTGTTTGGGAATAAAAACAAGGGCATGGGGAAGGTAGCAGGACAGGGATATTTGTATGCCTGGGAAGGTTTGGGAAATAGTCTCATTCATGACATTACAATTGATTCATGTATGACCGTATGGCTGAAATGATATCAGTATGTTTAATTCTCTCATCAAGTTTTTACCGGGATACTCTTTATTGAAGAAGAAAGAAAAAAATGTATGTGGATAAACAAAGTGTGTAAATTCAACTCAAGTAAGTACGACGAGGACATGGATAATATCTATTAATATATTCTGATCACAACATCTAGCAGAGATACATATTCAGTGATCAGTGCATATTGATTAGGTCATGAACATAAAATTCGTTATTTCCATTCAGAAATTGGAAAATGTTCTCCATAAACCAAGCTGAGCCATAGAAAGTCATCCAGCATGATCCCCGTTCATTCATCCCTCATGCATATGCATCCTCACTAAACCCTTCCTGCTGTCACTGCTAGCCCGGGCCCCCTGCTCCCACCCCACCTTCTCCAAAACCAGACGCACCTGCTACCCTGGGCGCTCACTTCTGCTGCCATGTCTTGCTGTGTAATGCCATTGTCAGCCTCCCTGCCTGGCGTGCGTGCCATTCTCCTTCACTAGAGGAAGGAATGTTTAATTATTTTTAATCAGTGGACATGGCATCTTGCTAGACAGCAACACTTGGGGGATCCAACACCATCTGCCTTCCACCAGGCGCCAGCTGCTCTGGTAGATGTCGGTAGAACACCTTAGGACATGGCCTTCCTCTGCCAGGCACCTAGGAGCCGCTGCCACTGGGCACAGTCTCCAACATGAGGCTGCCACTTGGGCTCGTTCCCTGTCCTGGTTTGAGTCTCACCCCTGACACCTTTTCAGAAGATGTTCTGCAGCCCAACTCCCAGAACATTTCCCACAAAACCCAGAGACCTGCCAGTAATAATAGGATGTCCAAATATAAATGTCACCCTAACCCAGAGAGCCCAGATCTTTCCATCACTATTAGTCAACCTAATGGATCTGCTGACTTTGGTCCCACAGAGAACAGCCACTGGCTTCGCAGCAGGCCGACCCATGAGGAGCAAGGGTCAGCCAGCTAGTGAGCATTTAAAACAGTGGGAAGGAAGAAGGGAGAGAAATGCTTCTCAGATAAATCATTGAGCTGTCCAGGGTGAGTGGTGCCCTGGTAAGTGAGCTACTGCAAGTTCCTGTCACAGACCTGTCCCTTCCACCTCCTACCCTTCAGGCAGTTCCTGTAGCTCTCACTGCCGCAGCGCCAACACCAGCTCCTGAAAAGCATGTTTCATTTGCTGCAATTGCTTTAGCAGCTCAGGGCGGCCCCTGTCTGGGAGCACTCGCCACCTCCTTCCCAAGGAGCCTGCTAGATGCCCAGCCTAATTCCTCCACAGTGCACCAAGCCCCAAGGTTCTTTCCCCCCCACCCCTGCCCCTCAACTTTGTGAAGAGCCAAATTAAGCAGCTCCAATCTCGGCTTTATTTTCATGCAAAGTGAAAGAGAAGGGCAATAGCAGGGTCAAATGGTGGTTCCATTCCCAGCTTTCCCAGGAATCTCCAAACTGAGACATGAGATGGGAGGGAAAGGGAGAGAAAAGGGAAATTGCATGGAAATGAAGGGAGACCCTCATTGCTATACAAAATTACATATAAGAGGTTGTGAGGGGAATGGGAAAATAAACAAGGAGAGAAATGAATTACAGTAGATGGGGTAGAGAGAGAAGATGGGAGGGGAGGGGAGGGGGGATAGTAGGGGATAGGAAAGGTAGCAGAATACAACAATTACTAATAGGGCATTATGTAAAATCGTGGATGTGCAACCGACGTGATTCGCAATCTGCATTTGGGGTAAAATTGGGGGTTCATAACCCACTTCAATCTAATGTATGAAATATGATATGTCAAGAGCTTTGTAATGTTGTGAACAACCAATAAAAAAAATTAAAAAAAAAAAAAAAACAAAGTGAAAGAGATCAGCCGCCCGTACAGGCTGAAGGGTAGATAAAAGCCCCAGCTGGGCCTTCTCTGGGAGTCAGTTTCACCTCCAGCAGGAAAGCAAACTGTTTTTGTGCCTGAGGGAAATTACGGAGCCTCACACTTTTATCCAGAGAGGGACAAAGGGGAGGTCAGGTGCTGCATCTGCCAGAAATGGGGACGTGTGAAATGTGATTAACCCCTGGAAGGAGCCGGCCGGGGCTTCCCCTGTCCCTGTGTGTTTCCCAGGGTCAGGAGCAAGAGGAAGAGTAAACAAAAGCATTAAAAAAATATTTTTCCATTTAACCCTTGTGTTAATACAGACTTCCACAACCTCTGCAGCACTGACTGAATCGATAGTGCAAGCATTAGCCTAAATAATGAAGGTGGTAGTGGGCCTGTGTTGGATTCTCTGCATTTGTGAAAAGAAGGAGAGGGCAGAGGGGTGAGTAGAGGGACAGGGTCCAGAAGGAGCTGGTACTCACATTGTACCCTGCTCCATCTCCAGAGGCACAGCTAAGCCTCTGGGTCCATCAGATAAACTCTCTTAATGTTATTTCTCGGTCTAAATACAAACCACTGGTGCCTGTAGAATTAAAGTCATCAATAGCTGAGTTCTGCGTTTACTGGAAAACACAAATAAAATCCCTAGTGATATGCCTATCACAGTAGGAAGTTCTCAGTCCCTTTTCAGACAGAGTATCTGTAAGAGCTCTATATGGTAAATGAAGCTACAAGTACATTTGTCTCTTTGTCTAAATAAGCAATGCCAATTTCATTTTTGAACAGTATGCTTGAGCTGTATTCATTATTGTGTTAGGATTTTATTTCCGCCAAAGCTGCTCTCCCCAGCCCTCCTGCTTGGACAACTTGTCTCTGGTTATAGATGTGTGCTGAAAACAGATACTGTTTGAAATTGACTGGAGATGTATTAAATAATCAGGAGAGAAATTCCAGTAAAAATAGAGTCAATTATCAAAAGATTAACACTTTTCTTTGTTCTGTTAAAGGGGAAAAAAAAGACAGGGAGGGGAAGTAATTTTCAAGACAGGCACTGATGCTTTAAAAGGATTCTTCATAGGTGAATTATTTAATCCTTTGTGACTAAGGAAATCTTTGTGTGCACTACAGAGGGGGGAGCAAATAGGGAAAATGTGCAATATTGAAAAATAAAAATACAATATGTGGCATACTGAGAACACATAAGTTAGAAGGCCTGTCAGGTGGTTGATACCTGCATCCAATCTTGATTACTCTCCTATAGGAAGAATCTGCAGATATTTTCTTGAATATCCCTAAAGGATTAACATAATCAGCTATGGAGTGCCACTGCAGCTACTTCACAAAAATGTAGTTAAGGCGGCACTTATCTGGCAGTGGGAAATTCAGCTCTGAGAGAAGGCACTCCATATATTAAGGCTTTAAATAGTTTTTCAGGGCCCTCTTCACTAAGCAAGAGCTGCTCTGGAGGTTGGGAGGGGTCTAGCATCCACAGGGCTACTCTGCTCAGCAGAGGCAGAGCAAGTGGAACCCGGCGTAGGAGGGTCTCCTTATCGCTGCACAGACTGAGGAGTAGGAATGAGTGGCAGCTCACTTCCAAGTATGTTCCCACTTGATTCCCCGAGGGAGGAGGTAGTTGAAATGTGCAGAAGGAGACTTCCAGAAAAGCCTGCTCAAATGGGATTACCTTAGTTAGAGGACAGCTAAGAGTCTCTAATATTGACCTTCAAAATTGAGAAGTGCTCATGTCCCCCAGGAAACATCCCCAGAAGAGCAAAGCCAGATTGCTGCTGATCAATACCCGCTTTTTCTGTATGACTCAACTCCAGCCTAAGGGACCCTTGCACTAGGCAAAGCTCTCAGGCATGAGGATCAATTGACTTGAGTTAGTAGAAGAGTCTGAAAGGGCTAGTCTCTACCAGAAGGGCAATTTGGTCTCCCAGAAGGGCTGATGACCCAAAGAGGGGACTGAAGCAAGGCAGTCAGGGGTCTCAGCTGAGTTGGGTCAGTTTGAAGTAGAGAGAGGTATGCCCTTAGGAGCAGACATCTGCACTTGAACTAGCTTTAAAAGTTTGACTACTTTCCCTCTACTCATTTTATGAGCAATATATATTCTGAGTGATCATCATACATATTCTGTAATTTTTCACTTAGAAAAATAGCTTTTGCATTTCATACAGCTTCTAATTCCAAAATTAGTTCAACATCTACCAGTGAATGTAGAAATATATACCCCTTTCAGAGACATACTTAGAGCTGGTATTGATTTATGCTATATCATGATTTTAGTCTTATGGGATAATCACCTTGTCAAGGCTATATTTATTGTTGTGGCTACTAAATCACATTAATTCCTTGGCGATTACACCAAGGTAAAGCATTCACAAACTGCAGCAGTGACAAAATCCAGTTTTCCTCCCTAAATAAACTCAACACAAAGATAGCCATGTCCTAGTTTTTTAATGGCATTCAAACTTTTTTTTTTCTTTTGCATATCTTATCCAGCATTACAATTGCAGCTTATACCATAGATTTGAACTTTAGTGGAAAAGTCCCTTGAGGGAGGAGAGCTATGGAGACAAGTGCTAATGGCAACAGGCACAGAAGCAAATCACCCATCAAATGGGACAACTTAGAGCCACAAAAGCTTTGCAGGAAAAAAATAAAGTAGCAGCAGCAGAAATGACCTGATACTGTCTGCCCTTGATTAGGGTGCTTTCTGTGGATTTGAATAGGAATTGGAATTTTCCCCAGTACTCAAGGAGTTTGTAGTAACATTGACTAGACCCAGCTTGCCTTGAAACTCATGTGACATTTAACAACAAGAAAGCAAGGACTGTGCAGCTAAGGGGTGTTTTACATGGAGATATGTGTGGATAGGATCCTTTTGAAACTGGGTGAACCTACTCCAGATTCTCCCTGGATAAAAAAGTTGATGTCACTGCTGGCTGCATCCCAAATAGGCTAGCAGATGTCCCCGCTGCCTTGCACAGGCCCAGTACCCCAAGAGGTTCTCCACTGAGTGCACCAGTGCTTCCCTGTTTCCACTCAGAGCCATTCCTATCTTACCTGGAAAGGCTTGCACTACACAGTGCCTAAGAATTCTGGCCTCCAACAAGAAACATATGGGTGAGGATTGCTGATTCTCTTGGATCTTTTTAAAAGATTCTGCTGGCTTTGTATTTTTAATAAAGGGTCAGATAGGATTTCATCCAAACTGGCTCACCCTTCCTTTCTGTCTTGCATATTGATTTCAGTCATTAATTTTGGGCAGGCTTTTAAGCTTGATTGAAGTGATGTCTGTGACCAAAAGACTTCTTTCTATGCCTCTCATGTCCTTCATTTTTATGAATGCCAAATACCTTTCATCTATAACCCATACCTTAGAAGAACTCCCCAGGCCAGTGAGGAATAGGAGGATAATGAGGAACAGGAATGATGCGCCAAGGTGCTCTAGACACTCTTATTGGTTCACTCTGGACCAGTGAACTGGATCACACTTAATGATGCACTAAGTTTTGACTCAAGTAGAAATGATAATAAGTGACTTCTTAAATGTAGATAGCTCCTTTATATCAGCACATTGAAACAGTCCCAGAAATTTAAAAAAAAAAATTGGGGGCGGGGCATCAAGGGTTTTGGTTTTTTTTTTGTTTTGTTTTGTTTTATTTTTTAGTTCTAGATGGACACAATACCTTTATTTTGTTTATTTATTTTATATGGTGCTGAGGATCGAACCCAGTTCCTCTTATGTGTGAGGCAAGCGCTCTGCCCCTGAGTCAGAATCCCAGCGCCTCATCTGCATGGTACCTCATGCAGCCAATTGCAATTTAATTAGTTCCTGTTTACTATTTTTCCCCTTTTGCTTTACTTTTCTTCTTAAAAAGGAGTACAGAGTTCTTTATATGTCCTGGAGATTAGTGCTCTATCTGATGTGTGTGTGGTAAAAAATCGCTCCTATTCTGTAAGCTCTCTATTCACCTCACTGATTGTTTCTTTTGCTGAGAAAAATATTATGCTTAAGTGAAGTAAACCAATCCCAAAAAGCCAAATGCCAAATGTTTTCTCAGATATGAAGATCTGATCCATAATGGGGTTGCGGGGTGGGGAGCATGGGAGGATTGGAAGACCTTTAGATATGGCAAAGGGGTGGGAGGGAAAGGAAGTGGGTGGGAGCTAGGAAAGATGGTGGAATGAGATGGACATTACCCTAGGTACATGTATGAAGACATGAATGGTGTGACACTACTTTGGGTACAACCAGAGACATGAAAATTTGTGTACTATGAATTGAAATGCATTCTGCAATCATATATAACAAATTAGAATAAATAATTTTTTTAACAAAAAGGAGTGCAGAGGACTTAAACTCTGGGATACATGCCTTATTTCTGCCTTCTAAAATACGGAAAGAAGTAGCAGAACTATTCTCATTTGAAGAGCTTTGCATTTCCATGAGTGCACGTATCCTGACAGTCTACTGCTTTTCCTCCAACACCACCCAACAGATCCACCCCCACCCTCATCGCCTTTTAACCTACTTTGCCCAGACATTTCCTCCTAACTACCTTTCCATTTCCATTTCTCGCTCCTTTAGGCTTCAGTACACATTTCCTAACTCTAGGGGCCTTTCTTCCCTTTTTAATTTTATATAGATGTGTCCTGAGCCATCTGAATAGAAGAGCCCGGAAACAGACTTCCCCACCAGCATGCCTTGCAGAGTTGGTGCAGTTCCGTATGTTCTCAGCTAAGTAAGCATTTTAGAGGGCAGCTTAGTAACAATTTTCGCATGTGTTGCCTCATCTGCTCCAAAACTCCTTTTAAACTCTTGACTTTAGAGACCCAGGAAGATGTCCTTTGTCAATTTCCTCTCTTGCCCCACCTCCTCACACTCCCCTCCCATCAGAAACCTGACCCTGTCATTTTTCCTAACCTCTCTTTCCTGGCCTCTTGAGGGTGATATGGAGCTTCCTCTACTTAATTTTTCCCTCACCATGGCCGCAAGCACACAAGCAGCTCATAATGTACTGCTTTGGCACTCTGTCTCTCTTAGTCTTTCTCTCACCTAGTTTCACATTTTCCCCACCTGTTTTTCTTGGTACTCAAGTTGAGGAATTCCATGAAACTTTTCACTCAAGCTGTTCAAGTGCATATTCCTTCAGTTTGCCAAAAGGCCCTCCCTAGGTGGGTTTTCCCCAAGTCCCCAAATACTTTGGCTAACGGAACTGCTGAACAGGAGCTAATTTATCACTCTGTTATCACTATATCAGGGCATGAGAGAGCCATACCTGGAATGAATTATGGATCTATCCCGTGTCCCCTGCATCCTGTAAGGCAAGGTAAGCAAATGCTGTGTTGTGTTAACTGTCAGCCTCTGAAACAGCTGACATTTGTTATTTTAATTAATAGTTTACTTTGCTGAAATAAGCTGCTATGAGAAGCTATGCCTTTCTATTAAATCTTCTCTGCAGCATTGTGTTCCCCAGATTGGGAGACAGGAGCTCATTTTCAAAACTGCTGTATCCTGCAAGGTCACAGCCAGCAGCTTGTGTGCACATGTCAGAGAAACATCTGCTTCTGTGCCACAGACACAAGTAAAATTTGCTTTATTTTGAAATTTAAATTTACTTTTACTTGGAGAAAAATGATGAGTCAGTCATTAAAAGAGCTATTAAGTGATGTTGGTTAGGAGAGGCTTCTTAACCAGTCATTTTGTCTCACAATTGACGCTGAAATTTCCATGAACTCAGCAATCCGCTTGGATGTCGCAGGGAACTGTGGTCACTGACACATCTGGATCTGGACCAACTTGTCTTTTCATTAATGCAAATCATTATTATGTAATTACTCAGGCTGCAATGTAGAGATCATTGATTTCTTTTGCCCAGTAGCAGTATTTTTAAGTCACTGATGACAAAGGGAACTTTCAGGACAAACCAAACTATACAAATTAGCTCCAGTTCAAGAAAGGCAAACTTACTTAAAAGGTTCCAACACTAAATTTAGTTCTGAGATTTTTCTCTTTGCTTGGAATAAATTAACCAAGGGAAGTTGATTCCTTTATGTTGTTTTAATTACTTTGGTAATGCATTTTACTCATCACATTTCTAAGACAATAACTCTTCAGCACTCTTTCCCCAGATGGACTTGTGTTCTGCCCCTGGACACATTCGCCTAACAGGCTTCAGCTCTCGGAAGACCCAGGCACTATTGTGTGAATACCAGCAACTCCTCTGGAGAGAGAGACTCTAATACAAGCAGTCTAATATTCTTTTAATGTTGCAGGGTCTTCTTTGGGGCTAAAGATGTCCCCAAACATTGACTTTCACAAAAGCACCTTATTGTCTCTGGATTGTCATGTCACCATGTTGTCAACCCTAGTAGCTATTAATTTCTTACATTTTGTGGTAGATTGACTGATTAGATCTAATCAATTGACCCTTCATGCATCTACATCCTGCCTTAACCTCATGATGTCTCCATCTCTGACTCAGTTTTAGGACTTGTTTTTGACAAATGACATGAAAGTAGAGGTACCAATGAGCCAGTTCCCAAGTCGAGGCCTTAAATATCCTGCCATGTTTCTGCTCACCCTCTTGTACTTCTACCGTGACTCTGAGAACTTCATGCCCAAACAAGTCATGGGCATAAGGAGCCTGGAAGATGCCAGTACAGACCTGTCTCAGCTGGGCACAACCTGGAGGTCCAAATTCTAGCCAACTAGTAGTGATAAGAGATATAAAGCAAAAAACAAACAAAAACAAAAACAAAAAAACCTTGCTGAGTTATGGGATGGTTTCTTAGGCAGCATTAGCAGATTGTTACATATGTGTGATCTTGCCTTTTTACAGCTTTATTGTAGCGCAATAAACTGAACATATTTAAAGTATATAATTGATAAGTTTTGAGAGATGATTATACCCATGAAAACATCCCCACACTCAGGCTAATGAACATATCCAATATTGCCAAATATTCTTCTTAACCTATTGCTGTGGTTTGGATATGGTATGTGCCTCAAAGGTTCATGTGTGAGAATCCAGGCCCTCAGCATGGTTGTGCTGGGAGGTGGTACGGCCTTTAAGAAGTGGGGCTCAATGCAAAGTAGTTAGATCCCTGGGGGCACTGCCCTCTGAATCCTCTAGTTGCTATAAGAATAGGCTGTTATGAAAGCGCAACCTGACTCTTTGAGTTTCTCTGGCTTCCTGTCTCACCCTGAGACTAATCTCCCATGTGCCACCACAAAGCCATCTTCTACAAGGCCTTCGCCAATGCTATGCACAAGCTGCCAACATGTTTTTGAACCTTCAGAATTGTGACCTAGATAAACCTCTTTACACATTACCCAGCCCCAGATATTTTGTTATAATACTTTTTTGTAATTCCCCTCCCTGCCTCTCTTCCCTCTCATGACCCCAATTAATTCCCAGGCAATGTGTTCTTGAGATTATATTCTATATTTGTTTATCTGTTCCAGCCTACACCTAGCAGTTTTTGTGTGAACTATTCTCTACTATCCCCCAGTTCATGTGTAAATATTGGTTTAGAGTTGGTACTTACTACCTTGAAAGTTCATGGGAATGATTACCCAGGAGATGCTTGGTAGAAAGAAACAATTGATCCAGGAGCACTAATTTTGGAATTATTCAAGCCTCTTTTGCATCCTAGATCAGATATTCAATTGTTCTGTGACTTTGAGCAAGTAGATATGAGCCTCAGTTTGCTCAAATTGAAAAGAATGGGAAATAATCTTATCCTCATAGGTTATTCTGAGGATTAATGGAGGTAATGAATGAAAAATACTTAGCACAGAAACTGGAACATCGCATATCTCGATAAATGGTAGCTGCTAATATTAGCTTCTTATCATCACAATAGCTGCTGGTGAAGCACACAGTTGAGAAGACAGAGGGAACCTGACTGTGCCTCATACAAGGTATTCATTCAGCAAATGTTTATTAAATAAGTAAGTGAAAAACAATAACGCCCGGATTTATTTCTTTGGCTACAACAGGGACATAATTTTGTAAAATGAGAGACTTTGTCATATTGAGCCAAAGTTGCTCTCTCTTTCTCTTTTAAATAAGCTTATTCCAGAACTTTATACCTAATGTTCCCTACAATCCCCAAGCCATCTGTGAGGACTGCACACAGACGCAGCAGCAGTACCTTGAGAAAAGAAGCCTCATGCACCTGCCTGGCATGTGCTGTTGGTTTTTCAGGGGATTCAAAGTTCAGGGGTCACTCAGAGCCTTTCCAAAAGTTTTCTTCGCTCTTCTTCAGTTTCAACTTTGCCAAAAATAAACAAACAAGAGTAAAGGGCTATCTTTTTGCTTTAGATCCTCCCTCCCGACCCACCCCAGGAAGCAAGTTGTACCAACACAAGATTTGGATTCTTATTTTCCCCTGTTCCACTCCCTTTCCATCCTACTTAACCCTGAAGGGCTCTTCACTCCTTCTCCGGGTGGTACTTACCTGACTCCCACGGAAGTCTTCTCTGGTGTCCTGTCATCCTGCGTCCATCCTGGGCTGCCCAGGAGACTGCTGTTTCCCATCCATGTTCCTGCTGCCATGTACTGTGCCAGTTCAGATCCCAACATCTTGCTCTGGTTGACTTGACTATGACCCTCAGACTCTTCCTCAGCAACAACCTCTGACCTCCACATACCATAACTAGGGAACAGGTGCTCCCTGTTCTACCTCAGATCTCAGACACAGGCCCTGTCAAGCAGTCAGGCATCTGTCAACGCAAAAAGGGGGAATAGACACAAGCAGCTGTCACCACAGTCATGCATGTCACACTATGCACCAGACACACACAGACCCCGAGTGGGAGTCTGCAAGGCTTATTGTTCCTCCCCTCCCCAAGACCAGTTTCCTCAAGAGTATTCTTCTCAATGCCTGCTCCTTCCTTGGCCATTTACTAAGCTCCAGATCCCAACTTGCTATAAACTCTGCTGTGTCACTGGGGCTGGAACTCTGAAAACTGAATGTCAGCTTATAAGCCACTAGGTCCCACCAAACGGAATTTCTAGAAGGATACTGTTTGGGGTTGAATTGTGTCCCTATTCTCAGGTTTCTACACTGAAGCCCAGAATTCCAGTACCTCAGATTGTGTCTGCTATTGGAAACAGGGTCTTTCAAGAGGCAATTAAGTTAAAATGAAGTCTTTACAAGAGCCCTAATCTAATTGACTAGTGTTTTTATGAGAACTTTGGCTACACAAGGGGAATACCAATGCACGCAGAGGGAAGACCACTGAATACCCAGTGAGAAGGTGGCATCTCTAAACAGAGGTTGCAGGATAAACTAAGCCTGCCTCCACCTTGATCTTGGATTTCCAGCCTCAAGAACTAGGAGAAATACCTTCTCATAGTAATACAAGTCAGTGGCATTTTGCCATAGCAGCCTAAGCAGACTAACAGAACTGGCAGAGAAAAGCAGGAAAAGGGGTTTGCTTTTTGGGGGGTGCTTGCTATTCCTGTCCCAGCAGGCCCTCATCACCTAAGAGCAACAATTACTCCAGCTCTTTTCCACACACTCCCAAGACAACCTCCTCCTCCCTCCCCCAAGGGACCAGCACCCTGTCCTGCAATAGATGAGTTCCAATGACTCCTTTTGAGCTTCTGGTTTCTGACAACTGCAATTTCTTCCTTTGTTATAGGTCTAGGTATGGTGGCTTTTTGCTGCAGTTATTATCTTTGTTTGCTTTTATATCCTTCAGCATTCCCAGACACCTCCATCCTACCCACAGCCCGTCATCTCAAGTTTTTACTAACTTAGCGCTGGTCTGACAATACTATCAAATGTTAGAGTTCTGTAACAGTGAAACAAGGGCCTTGCATGAAGATATTTGACTTGAGAAGGTCTGTATTAGTTTTCTATTGCTGCTATAACAAGTAACACAAAGTAGTTTAATACAGTATAGATTTATTTTACAGTTCTATAGGATGGGAATGTAACACAGTTCTCTGGGCTAAAATCATGAAGTTGGCAGAACAACACCCTTTCCAGAGACTCTCAGGGATTTATTTCCTTACCTTTTCTAACTTGGGGAAGCTACTTCTTTCCCCCATCTTCAAAACCATTACAGTCAAATCTCTCTTTTATTCTGCCAGGTCTCTGGCTCTCAGCAGCCTGCAGAGGCTCTCTATAAGATTTTATGTAATTAGACTGGGCCCACCTGTATAATCCAGGATCATCTCATCTCAGGCTACTTAACATTAATCATACTGAATATCCCTTTGCCATGAAAGGTAACATATTCATGGGTTCGGAGGATTAGGGCTTATACATCTTTGCAGGACATTATTCTGTCTACCTAAGGTCTTTGGAGCTTCTAACCAGTTTTTTTTTTTTTTCCTTCTAATTTGGCATAATTACCTACCTCTACTCACAACTGAGTATTTCCCTCAAACACTGAGAATCCTGTTTACACTCTTTGATGAAACAATGGGAACAAAGAGTCCCTGTAATCCAGTTCACAATTCTTCCTGAAAACAAAAACTAGCTATGGGGACTTTACACCAGCCAGTGCTCCTCCCTTGAGGACTTTCTTAGCTATTGAATGGAAAGATTGATGCTAAAGATACAGCCCACCTTTAAAATATTAGGACTCTGGGGATGTGGCTCAAGCAGCAGCGCACTCTCCTGGCACGCGTGCGGCCCAGCCTGGGTTTGATCCCCAGCACCACATACAAACGAAGATGTTGTGTCCACCGAAAACTAAAAATTAAATATTAAAACTATCTCTCTCTCTCTCTCTCTCTCTCTCTCTCTCTCTCTCTCTCTCTCTCTCTCAAAAAAAAAAAAAAAAAAAAATATTAGGACTCTAGGGAAAGGGGTCTCTCATGACACCCTCAGCACTCTCAGGAAGGAGAGTTAGGCAGCACAGTGAGCTGGTGAATTCCTGGACACCTACATGGTGAGTGGATATCAGCAATATATTGATCCCTCTCACCCAGGAACACTCCAGGGGCTTTCTGCTCAAGTTTGTTTTTTTGTTTGTTTTTTTTTTTTTTTTTCATCCTGTTCTCACTGGCTTCTGAGTAGAGGCAGAAACATCACTCATCCAGTTCCTGCAGTGTGAGTAAGAAGGTCCCTTCCCCTGCAAGGCTGATTGCAGGTTCCAATGGCAATGAAAAAAACTTCTGAGACTGAAATCCTGTTCGTTGGGCTTATGGACTAAATGGAAGACTCTCCTCAGAGGCCACTCTTACAAGGGATGGACTCAGAGAGGGAGATAAAGTGCAGCACGGGAGAGTAAGCTTGTTGGCCAGATGCCCCCAGGTGTGTGTGTGTGGTGGGTGGGGGGGGGGACAGCAAGGAGAATGTAACTAATTCCATGCAGGATTCCAAAATTCAACACCATTCTTTACTTCAAGACCAGGGGAATATTTGCCCTGCACATATTTTATCTCTGATTATTCTGAGTAAGTGTTTAGCCATGATATTCAAAAGGTCGTCAGTGTGATTCCATGTTGCTGGATTTCTTGAGAGTACACAAGGATTTGCAACACTCACAAGCCACTCACCTCTGCCAAAAGGGACCTCAACACTTGGGGTTTTGCAGTGTATGTTCCTATACCCCTTGACTATGTGGGGATATGGAGTTAATAAGTACTAGAAGGAGGGAAAAAAAAACATGCTTTTCTTTCTGATCTATGATAGGTTTTGCACATATTTTCTATTTTTTAGGGATTCGTGTTTTTTAGTGTCAGGCTTCATTTTGGAAAGCATTGGGGTTGGCTCTGTGATGATTTATTTGTGTGCAAGAGGGAGGTTATTGGTTTTTCCTCATTTATATGTAGGGCCCCTCACAGGGAAATATTTTTAGAAACATCTTTATATCTCTTCATTTTTTTTCCAGTTGCCGTGTGTTTGCTTGCTTTGGGGGGTCTATCACCTGTGTCCCTTTGGTGGGCAAAGTTAGAAAGGAAATATTTTAAAAATAGAAAACTCCATGGTACCTATGAAGGCATGGCATTTGTAGGTATCAGCTGATTAATAATAGTGGGTCCTGAGACTCTCTCAAAGGTGGTGTGGCTTTCATGGGTGGTGAGACTGAAGAATACTGCAGAAAGACTGGGAGGTCCTTTCTAAACTACTCCTGGATGAACTGTACTGTTGACAGATCTGATTTTCTTTCTGCCACAGTCAGCTCTATTATCCTGCCTCGGGCTTGAACCTGCAGCAGCTGAATCTTGTATTTGCTCTGCCTGAGGCCTTAACCTGCTGCTCTTCCCTTCATCCTTTATTTGTTCCTTCCTTGTGCCACCTGTTTGTCTCATCTGGCACTATAATAAGCCATTCCTCCATCTCCTTATTCTACCCCTAGAATTAAAAAAAAAAAAAAAATCCCAGGTGGTTTTCCTTCACCTTGTGTGTGCTTGAATCTGCCCCCGCAGCTGTCGAGGCGAGTTTTCTCAGGCACATGAATTCCAAAGCTGATTTCCATTTGTTCTAAGAGAACAGACGCCACTACAAGGCGTCAGAAAGGCACACGAGTACTCCATACACACTTAAAAGGAAAATTAACAAACAGGAATGGTGATGTGTCCAACACCAATGACATGGAAAGCCAAAGGCCCTAGTAGAATCTTCTTTTAAGTACAGGCTCAAAGCACAGCTCTTATTGAGGCTAACACATATCATCCTGTCAACTTTCTAAAGCCCCCCACATTTCTCATTCTAGATTTGTGTGGTACAATCCGGTAGCCACTCACCACAGGAGGCTATGAAGTATGGTAGGTAAAAGTGAAAAAGTACTGTAATTATAAAAGGCACACCAGATTTGAAGATGTGGTATGAAAAAAGAGGCATGTGAAATAGTTCATTGACACTTTTTAAAAAAATATGAATAACACATTAAATGAAAATATTTTGGACATACTGGGTTAAACAGATGTTATTTAAAATTAATTTCACCCTTTTTAAATTTTTGGAATTTAAAGGTAATAGAAATTTTTAAATGATACAGCTTATATTTCTACTAGGTATTAATTTTCTAGAACTTGGTAAAGGAATAACACTTGGGAGTTTTGTTTTTCTACAACTCTGGAAAGAAATTTTAAAATATTTTACAACAACATGTGTGTGTGTGTGGTGCTGGGGATCAAACCCACGCCTCACATATGCCAGGTAAGAGCTCTACCACTGAGCCACATCCCCAGTTCTACATGTTTATATTCTTTACTTTTTTCAAAATATTTCACATGGGTCTTATGAAATTGAGACATATACTTTTAATGGCTTCCGTTAACCTCTTTTAAAAAGACTGTTTGGGTTTTCCTTAATAAAGGTGGGTTTCTTCCCTTTATGTATTACCTCTTTGCCCAATAAACTCAATCTGTTTTGAAATTGATTTAACATTTATGAGGTGCCCCCTACCCTCAAGGAGAACATACTCCTAATGAACACAAATTGGTAAAGCTGAACTTCCTTTGTTTATAGAATTTTAATAGACCAAATTAGGTTAGAGAAAGAAAAGGGGTGTGATATAGATTATATTTTCATCCTGCTATGTATGTTTTTTAAGAGTGGTTTTTCTAATAAAGTTTAACTAAAAGGAACAATATGGCTTCACTAGCGAGAATAAAACCCTATTGTTGGCATATATCACAGACTGGTGAGGTCCCAAAAGATATTTACCAGGATTTGAAAAATTCTAATAGTGAGCATTTAGTGTATGCTAGCTATTGCTAAATGCTTTCTATATGAAACCTCAAATTATACTCACAAGGATCCCAGGAGGCAGAAACAATATTCATGCTTATCTTATAGATGGAGAAACTGAGGCAGAGAGTAGTTGAGGAAATTGTCCAAGGCTACTCACCTAAT
This sequence comes from Spermophilus citellus, assembly GCF_964194105.1. Lineage (NCBI taxonomy): Eukaryota > Metazoa > Chordata > Mammalia > Rodentia > Sciuridae > Spermophilus > Spermophilus citellus. The sequence continues at coordinate 68,591,139 of NC_138191.1, read as the reverse complement.
GAGCACAGGCACAAGTAATTAATTCTAGTGTTCTGGCTGCAGTTCTGGGCCTTTAATGTCAGAATGTTTCATTGCTGTGATGCAGACAACTCAGGAAGATGACTTCATCCTGGTTTTGTGTGCAAAACTTTGGGAAGGCTACATGAAATCTGAGAGGCTCTGTCTCTAAATTCCACTTTACTAAGACTTCCTCCCACCATGTTTTACCGAAATGAATACATAATAAAGGATTCATTTTGGTTTCACCATTCTCCTTTGTCTCAGTAATAACTGTCCCCAAGATAACTAAAACATAAGAGACAATGGGTATGAAGACATGGCCTAGATAATCCATGAAATATCTAGAATTTCCTGTACTTACTTTCTTTGCAGCTTTTTAATGAACACAAGCCCAACCTTTCTCTTGTTCATGGATTTCTATAGAAAACCCATTTGCATAACTGAAGAAGGAATGTGGCTTTTAATGATCTTAATGGAAACTAGAAATATATCATTTTCCTGATAAGTTGTCATTTTGTACGTTCATCTTCCTGGCACCAGAATACAAGCATGTAAATCTATGAATTGCTGCCTGTCATTAAAGAAGCTGATGTGACATTCCCAGCTTTTGCAGCCCTATTCCCACACCAGAGTTTTGTGCTACATACAGACTTGACTTCATTTTTTTTCCTCTGGATTTTTGTTCTTAAAAGCTAATTTCCAATGTCATTCTGTAATAATTCACATAACTCTCAACACGAAAGCACATTATTTAGAGATTACACTCCCTGGTTGATCCAGGGATTCTTTCCAAACAAGCCTCTGAACTATATTGCAAAAAGCTTACTAATATTCTTGGAACCTTCTGACATTATGCTTAATTAAGGTTTTCATGTTAATATTGAACAATAAAATGAGGATGGCATAATAACGTAGAAAAAATAGAACCAAAGTAATTAGCAGCAATGATACTTGTTCACTGAATTGTATCATTGTACATATGTGTCCTTGCCAATTTATAATTTTTTCAAGTTATTAATTATAACTTCTGAAGCAGTATATTTAAAATACCTCAGGAACCATCTTTTAAATATCCCTAGATTTAATGAAAAGCTAGTGATTATTGCCTTAAATAGCAGCAGAGATGCCTCCCAACCATAGAGAAATCAGTTAATCCCTAATTTCTCTCATCTGTGAATAAGCAACTATTATTTCTCATATTTTTCCTGAAGTTCATTACCAATAATATAACTTTGCTTTGTTTACATATTGCTTACAACTCAGATGGGATTTTTCCTTGTGTCTAGATGGTTTTCCTTTTTTGAAAAAGAAAACAATACCAATATCTTTTATGACTGAAAACTATTAGAATAAAATCTAACAGATATATTAAAAATAGGAAAGTTGTTTAAAAATGTGCTAGCAAGTGCAAAAAAAAAAAAAGCCAAGGTGTGTGAGAGACATAAAAATTACTTTACACATGTCCTTCAAAAAAGTTTAATACATAGTCAGGTCACATTACTGCACATCAAATTCTCTAGGTCTCTGGCTGCCAGTAGCAATTATCTGTAAAAGAACATGTTTTCCCCCGTGACTCGCTATCGGGAATTTTTGAGTATACCTAAGCATAGCCTTGAGCAAAAATCCTACGGGGCATATTTGGAATACAGGATTTCATTTGGATGCAATATCAAGGTTTCAGTGCAATATGTCTATCTATATATTTTTACATCTGTTTTAACATATTGATGTGTTTATCTGTTGACTTTAATTACATGATATAAGTATATATAAATGTAAATAGTACTCCTGAGCTCCCACTCAACTTTTGTTATGAGATATACAAATATATTTCCCCCATGCCTGGATGATTTTATATTATAATGATGTCTCCTGAATTTTCATGATTACTTTGCTAAAAAGGTGTTGAATATTTGCAGATCACTGAGGCACCAGGTCTCATCTATCTGACCAGGTCATATTTCATTAGTTTTCAATGACCAGTGAGGTCTCAGCTAGTATAATCTTTTGAGTCCATCCCAATTCCATACCAATTAATGATGATGTCACCTTTTAAGTTAAAGCATGAACCCAAATATTTCAAAACATTGTGCCATTTTGCAGAATCATTGAGAGCTGAAAGAATGGTTGTTTTCAATGGATAATTGTTAAGAATTCATAAAGTAAATTCAAATACTCAAAGGTTCAAATGTAATCCCACTATCATAGGAATTTCAAGCACTGATTGTGCATGTTCTGATTTGTGTTGAGATGATTCCACAATGAGATGGTAGTTCCCAGAAATGCGTTTTTCTAATATATAGAAGTCAAATGTTGAAATGCCTATCAGGTGAGGACTAAGAAAGGAGCAAAAAGGTGTCCTTTGCTCTGAAAAGAAACAGGAAAAAAGACAGAGTAAAAGAAATAAAAAAATCTTGGTCTAAAAATTAACTTCAATGATTAGCCAAGCTTTTGAGTACTGTATGAGAAGCTCTTCTCTACATTTTGCGGAACTGAGCTAGCCAAAATGAAATCTTTCTTTTATTGTCTGTGCCTTTCTCCTTTGAATCCCTACCAGCTCACTCCAGGTGGCCTAATGAGATAACAGTCCCACAAGGTGGGTGAAGCACTTCTTTTGTAAATGAATCACTGGTGGGTCCCTGACAGTAGCTAGTGAGTTCAGGCGGGCAGGGTGGGTGGACAATGTTGCTCTAATATTTGGTGTTGGGCCATGAATACACCCAAATTTGTTACTAGCAGACTTAAAAAGGGTCTAATTTATTAGCTCTTCAACATGGGAACATCTCCAAGAGGTTTATGGAGAGTGAGAATCTAGCAGATTGGTTCACAGGTAGTCTGGAGTTTACCAAGTATATATCATCTGAGGGCTCTAGGTGATTACTTCTCTAAGAAAAACGTTTAGAATTCAAGTGTTTCCTACAAATTCGCATTAGTTGGGGAAATCTGGAGAACATCAGTTTTTTCCCTAATACATTAAGTTTAATGTTTGCAAGGTCCATGTAAACCACTTGGGATTTTTTATAGAGCCATATGCATTTTTATTACTGCAAAAGACAACAGTGTTGCAGTTATGATAAATAAAATTATTTGCAGGCCTTTGTAGCTTGGGCAATCCAGCAATACTGCATTTTAAATTCTGTGGCCACAAAATGTAAATGAAGTTGAGACAGTAGAAATTTTCATCTTTTCTACTTGTAGTAACTCTCCCAGAATCATGAATGCCTTTCTTCCTCCTTCCTGGATCTCTCCAAATAGATCCCATTTATCTGATTGGATTTCTGTCCCATCTTTCTACATATTACAGCTAATTAGTACCCCCTGATGAGAAACAGTCCACTGATGGAAAAAGCAGTTAGATAAGATCTGCATTAACAAATGTAGTTCATTTAATATCATTTGTGCTGCTGCATTATTAATAATACATAATTACCCTGCACAGGCTGGAAGGGGAGAATAAAACTGTTCTTTAATTTCTTGGCCTTTGCAGAGAAACAGTATATTAGAGAGAATAAAACAGTATTGGACTATTGGTTGCCATCCATCACAGAGCGTTATGTGTCACACTATTTTATTAACTTTGGGTCTAGCTAGAGTTTCTATATTTCAACACGATCACAGACTACCCAGAGACAACCATTTTGTGAAATTTTTAAAAGGCTGACTTCTTGTTTCAGAATGTTAAATTGGGAGGCCCAACCAATAACTATCGGCAAGTTGATGTTTTGAGCCCATTATCAAGGCTATTTCACTACAGTAGATAATAAATGTCATGGTGGTCAATAACTAATGCTCACAAAATTTGATTTAACACAATGGAAGAACCTGACTTCATTCTCCCCGTTTTCCAGAATTGGGGTATGCTGTATTAGAAAAAGATCCTGGTATAAATCCTATGTTAAAATCATGAAAGCAGTTGTGGCAGTATCAGAAGACTGACCAGAATTGACTGAATGCCCACTTGGTGCCAAGTTTTATGTTAAATGCATTACAGGTATTCATTATCCCAACTATCCTAGGTTGGAGGTGACTATTTTTGTACTAGAGGTCATCCAAATCTGGTAAGACCTCACAGACTGTTGTAAAAGAAAAATCTCCCCAAAATAGGCCATGATCCCTGAATTTGTCTTTGCTGTGCTTTCTCACTAGCAAAACCAAGCCTCTGGAACCTGGTTTGCCAGATGGGACAGTGTAAATGCATGGAGAGCTGTTGTAAGTGTGTTTGTTTACACAGGTGACGCAGGCCAGGATGCAGGCGTAGCAGCTGGATCAGGAAACTGTGGATTTCCTGACCCAGGGTCTGGTACCCAAAGGAAAGAGGAAGTGGAGTAGAAGGCAGGTGTGGGGCTGAACATTTGAGGCACGCTTGCTTTTCTCCAGTTAAAGCCAATCTATGTCATTAAATCTATGTCATTTTCTCCAGTTAAAACCAATCTATGTCATTCTTCATCTCATTCATCTATTCAGAAAACACTTTCTGAGCCCCTATATACCAAACATTTAAAAGGAGAATAAGGAGAATCCAAAAGTCATTCAAATGAGGAAATGTCATTCAAAACAGCAAATGAGGAATAAGTCATTCAAAACAGCAAATGAGGAATAAGGACACTGTTGTCATCAGAGAGCTCACATGATTCTTGTAAAGATAGGCATAAAAACAAATCATTACAATTCTGCATGTTCCACGAACAATGTGGACACAAAGGAAGGATGCTCAACTCTGCACAAGTGGGTCAGAGACAGTTTGACAAATAGACCATAAATGTATCCTTGCAGAATAAGTGCCGCTGTTCAGGTAGACTAGTAGAAAGAGGTCTTCTCTCTTTGTAATGATTGTTACTGTTTTAAACAATGAACTACAGATTTCACACCACCTAATAGTTTGGTGCAAAGTCGAGTGTTTGTTAACACAATACATCTTTCTTCTCAAGGTTGTGGCTAGCAACATTTCATTATCCCTTTGAAATCCTTTAAATACAGAGACTTGAAGAACTGTTTAGCATCTATGCCAATACTCATGATAAGAAGAGAAGAGGGATGGGTAAGAGGTGGATTGGTAAGCGGATTTAGACATCACTAGTAGAATGTTAGCATTGGACAGTTATTTATAGTGGTTCCTCCCACCAGGTTCACAGGTATTTCAAAGTTTGGAAATACAAATGAGCACAAGGTGTTTTTTTTTCTCTCTCTCTCTCAAAGATTTTTATGTTCATAAGGTACAGAACAGAGTAAAATTTCTCTCAAAGCTAAGACAACATCTGTACTGTCATAGCAACTGGTTCATTAGTTTGATGTCTTAGTGCATCAAAAGTTGTTTTATCCATCTGCAATTTCCTGTGTCATTCCATTCTCCTGTTAAAAAGCAGGCAGCCACTCCCTGTTTCAAACTTTAGGCTGTGTGCTGTGATCTCCTTCAGGCATTGCAAAGAGACAGCCATAGTGTGGTGACAACTGCCAAGTATTTTCCATTGTCCCTCCTGAACGAACAGCTACACTGTATGTTGCACTCTTCCTGAAGTCAGGGCACACGCCTGCATTCTTGGGACATATGAGTAGCAGTGGCTTGTGTTCCATTCTGAGGCCCAGGCCATAAAGCTTCTTGCTCCATTCTCTCTCCATACTCTCCGCCTGGCCCTAATGTGGGAAACCCTGAGGCCCTGCAGAACAGCAGAGGCTCAATACAGAAGGAGCCAAAGTCACTGCTCCGAGAACCACCCAGGAGAATCCTGAATCAGGAACACCTACTTTTGATTGTTACATAACCAAAAAAATAAGCTTCTAATGTGAAATTTTAGCATTGTTTGCTTTGGCACTTGGCCTACCCTAACATACATAAGCTCTTCATTTAGATTACCAGAATAAGTAGAATAAGAAAGATGTGTAAGGCAGAGGACACCTGTGGACTTCCCAGGGAACCCTGCTTCCATGTCGTATGGTGGGGCAGCCCTGAGCACAGCTGTATGCAGGATGAAGATGGGTGGTGTTAATCATCACCCTCATTCCAGGTGGGAGTGGGTGGGGGCAGAACCCCACTCTCCTGTGGGGTGTGAGAGGCAGCTTTGATCACTTTTCTCATGTGAGGTGAGGGGCAGCACTGAGTGCCACTATAGCATAGGGTGACTAGAGCTTTCTGTTTAAATGTCACTTGCTCTTGGAAATCTTCCTTAACCCCCATCCACCTTGAGTCTCCTGGTGTATGCTTCCTTAGACTACTATACTTTTCCTCCATGGTGCTTACCATAATTAAATCATTAGTTTTTGTTGAACGACTATCTTCCGCCCTATCTGTAGCCTTCCTGAGGATTGGGACCAACTTTCATCGTTCTATCCCCTTGTCCAGAATTATGTCTGATACCCAGTTGGTGCTTATCAAATGCGCCTTCACTGACTAGCTCTCACCTTTTAGTTTATTTATTCCAACTTAGTCTTTTATTCTCCCAACAGAAAAGAGATTGTGATTTTAGGATGTTATAATCAATGACCTGTAAAGCCCTTTCTAATTAGAAGAGATTATGATTTTAAGTCCTCGATCCCAATAAACACCCGCTCATACACCCATAGAAAACAAATATACACACATAAAATGCCAAAACCATGTATGCACACAGATGTCTTAGAAAAGCTTCACCCAGACATCCCCCAAAAGCCATTTCCTCCCACCCGGACAGCCAGAGACATGCGTCCAGAGATGCACACAAAATAGCTGGACACCCAGAACATGAATGCACCTCCCACGATACACCCCTCCAACATGGCCTAGTGCTTGGACAAATTCACGTGCACATTAGAATTATTTAATACCTATCATTAGGGTGGCATCTATTCTATGTTTTCCTACCTCATCCAATAAAAGAAGAATGCATAAATCCAAATTTCAGATAACATTCTCACCTCTATTATCTACTCTGTGTTGGAGCTGTTTTCCCTAAATCAGTGTCCTCTGTGGGGAGAAGTACATGGAGCACAGAAGAGAACAAATGCTTCTCCCAAAATCTTCCATTATTCTATCATTTACATTGCAAATGTTATCAAAAATGCAAATGTATGTGACATCTCTAATTGTTTCTCCATCTTATGCTATGATAAACATTGGCTTGGTTAAATCATATTGCCAAGAATAAAAGAGCTGAAGGTTTTGTTGTTGTCATTCTCTATATTTAGAGGTGCTTAGAGAAAACTAAAATAATACTGTTTTTAAAAGTTACTCATCCAAGCTAACATATTCAGCACTCAGATGATCTGATATTTTGGATTAAAGACGATGATAGACAATGTCACAAGTCAGTCAGCAAGATATGAGAATTGTCCTCAAATATTTAGTGGGGAAGGAAGGACACATGTAAGAATAACAATAAGCAAGTCGCTGGGTGGTACCCTCAAGGAGACCTCAGGATGTGTAATCCGTTTTGGTTTTCTCTTTCCATCTGGAAGTTTACAGACATGGACTCCCCACCTCTGAGTAGCAGTTATTGCTCCCTCTGCTTCCCTGATTACCCCCTGATGCCCAGTCCACAGACAGAATAATGTGGAACAGAGTATGGTCAATCACTTTCAGATGCTGGGGAGGCAATGCCTGGCATCACAAGAAGAACCAGCAGCCAACTCTGTGCTGGTTTCTTGCCCCAGACATGGCCTCTTTCTTTTTTTCCAATGAGTCTCACCCATGCATATCATAAACTTACAAGGACGTGAATCAGAGCCAGCCTGAGAGGCCACGGAGCAAATGCCTGCTTCTGTTCTTTTCACCCTCAGCAGCACAGCACATACCCACGGGCTCAATATTTCCCACAGGAGACCAGGCCACAATGAGTATTTAGGGCAGCATTCAAGCAGGTGGCCTGTGGCAGACAGGAGGCAGCCCTGTCTTCTTGATGGTTACAGGTTGGCTATAAAAGACTTAGTACTGTGTTTGAGCCTTAATTCCTGGAGCCACTTTCTCCCCACCTTTGGTCTTTCTCCATTGCTGCCCAGCAACCTGGTCTGCTTAGAATTGTGCACCTTGTGGGTCTGAGAAAATGAATATTTAGAGCAATGATAAAGCTAAGATGAAGTTATCTGCAGACACTCAAGGAAAAAAAATGGCTCTTCAATGACAGTGCTTTCATGAGAATCTGATGAAAACTATAGATTCTCTTTCCGGAAAAAAATAAATAAAGGCATACATGAACACACCAGCATATTTTTTTCTGAGATTTCAATTTTCTTTGTATTTTTTTTAACATTTCAAAAGTGGAATCTCTGTCAATCTGCTTGAGTAATCAAACTGTCCTAACCAGGTAGATATAGCATGAATCTTGGAATATGATCCCTGGACCATATTACTGATTACTGACTCCATACAATTAAGCCCCCAGGCTCCCTGTGGCCCAGAAACAACAAATAACAACCCTGAGAAGAACTCATTTTGTGTTAAGTAGTGTTCTAATTCATTTACTTAACTTCTCTAGTACTGTCGTTCCATCATTCTATAAATGAAGAAAGTAATACCCACTGCGTATACCTAACATCAAAAGAACATGCCTTTTCACCATGACATACCCAGTATCTTATAATCCAGCTAAGAGGCTCAATGAATGATACTGACTGAATATATGTAAATCCCTAGTATATTGCCTGGCACCAAGAAGATGCTCACTTAATATTATTTTTCATGCTTTTTTTTTTTTTGGTCTCGAAAGCAGGAGATAAATCCTGATTCCTATGTGTTTTATGATAATAAAATATTCCTATTACTTATGGTAATAAAACATGGTCATTCACTCTCAGCACATTCCCCAAGTGGATATCCATCAGCAGGTAGAAACAAGTTCTCAAAAGTGATTCTTACATGACATCATTGTCAGCTTTACAGGAATGGGCTTAAAAATATATCTATGTATATTTTTATCTCCATATATTCTGCTGTCTTGTGAATTTCCCTCATTGAATTAATGATATTTTTCCACTTGAGAGTCATTATTCTGCATCATTTGGAAGCTGACTTCTGTTTTGAGTTGACAGACTGGAAATAGACTTGAGAATCAAATTTATGTGGATAGATAAAGGGATTTAATGTTATTAAGTTTCCATTAGCAAACAAACTATGTTAGACAAGAACCCTTGGATAATAGAGTTTTAAGGGAGATACACTTCAGAAAGACAGAAGAGAGTTTGCCCCATCAGGTTAAGGGGAAAAGGAAAATTGGAGGCAAAGAATGGAAAGTGTTTGTGGGAAAAGCATGTCTAACAGGCTGACCTCTAGGAGGGGGTGACACGACAGTATGTTAGGAAAGCACTGAAGACAACCAGAGAAGGGGCTGTGGTCTACAATTAAGGCCTGTCCTAGCCAGACACCTGGACACCTACAGCCCAGGCAGACAGAATATGAACATGAATTTGTACTGCAGTCCCTTCCAGGCTCCTTGTGGCCCAGGAACAACAAATAACAACCCTGAGAAGGACTCATTTTGTGTTAAGTAGTGTTCTACTTCATTTACATAATAAGTCATTTGATTTTTCACAAGAAACCTATCAATGAGTAATTATGATCCTTGTTTTACATATGGGAAAACTAAGACAGAGAGAGGTTACATGGTTTGCCATACCTAATTTTCTAATTCCTACTAGCTAATAACTGACCAAGTATGTACCTAGTGATTACCAATACATTTTTAATCACTTCACATGTATTAAGTCTTGTAATCCTCACAAGGATCCTACCTATTATGTAAGTATTATTAAACCCATTTTACAGAGGGGCAAATGGAAGCACCCTTATATTAAGTAGCCTGTCTGAGGTCACTCAGCCGGTAGGTAGGAAAGTTGGACATGAAACCCAGACAGGTTAGACATAGGATCCATGCCCTTAATTAGAAATTTCTTTAATTCCCCTGATACAAGATCAAGAATTTAGCTGACAAATGGCTGAGGATTGAGCAAGAGATCCCTAGGGACTCTGTGGCCAAGAGCTACAGACTGGGCCTCCCCTGCAATTCAGAGCCAGTCCTTAGAGGGTTCATAGGGCCAGCATGGTAAAAGAAAGTCCACATCAACAAGGCAGATGGCCAAGTTCATTGAGTCTTAACTGTGCCGGAGAATGTCAAGTTACATCTGCCATAAACTTTATCCTGGACAGCAGCAGAGGGTAGAACTAGAATTGTCACCTCCGATCACCACCACAGTGAAGACCAGCCCATCCACCACAGTCAGTTCAGCAGGGTCAAATACCATCCCCCCCACATACACATACACACATCCAACCTAAGTGAACAAGGTCACATGAGATATCCAGGTACCATCCAGAAGAAGAGCAAAGGGTGAAAACAAACCCCAAAGCCTGAGCATTAACCCCCTTCAGATGGAATGAAACGAGCAAAAACCAAGATATTACAAAGTTTAAAACTAATCTTATTTTTACCTGCAATACACAGAGGTAGGCAGCTCATGAGAAAGATTAGATCTGTTGTTGGAAATAAACTACATCATATTTGAACATCTGAGTGTTGTGTGAATTAAAACCACCAAAGGATTCTAAAAGCCTGTCAAATGAAACACCTGCAGTATATTTATTTATAATTAGGATGCCGAAATGGACAACATACTGATCATATTTGTGGTTGATGCAAAGCTGAGAGATATAGTGAATACATTAAGTGGCAGCATTAGGATCTGAAAAGCTATCTACTGCCTGGCCCAGTGAGTCACATGTGGCCAGAACAAATTCATTCTGGATAGTTAACTAACTCACAAAGAACCAATTGCACAAGAACAGTGGCTGAAAAAATGTTATCCAAATACTTGGAAGTTATTCCATGAAAGATGGATTATGGTTGAAGGATAATAACCATTATCTTGGGCCCTTGCTTAGTGCCAGGCATGGTACCATCTCATTTAATCCTAGGAGAAGTGTGGTATTATCTCAATCTGATTAGATAAAGAGTTTGAGGATCAAAGTCCAAAGTCACACAGCTCATAAGTGGTGGAGCCATGTTTGAAACTCATGTCTGTCTGACTTCAAAGCCCAGATTCTTTGCATTATATTAAATTGCCTTCCCAGCATATGGCAATCAGCTTAAGGGGAAATGATTCCAACAGTCAGAACCTTCCTCTGAACCTTAGCTCATCTCCCAGTATTGGAGTCAGTGTGGCCAACCTCAGGAATAGAAGGATGGTGGAGACTCAGGAAACGAGATGCCATCAGTGAACTTTTATGATTCAATCTCTTGAAATTTTCAAAGCTGTGGTCCCTGTATCAGGTGGCTTTTGCTTCAGTCAAGTACAACCCCAAATCTCAGTGCCTTACAACAAACTTTTAGTTCTCACTCTAGGTTGGGGGATCAGCCATGGCTCAGCTGGGGTTCAGCTCCAGATCAGTTATATCTGGTCCCACTTTTTTTTTTTCTCATTTTGGGTCACAAGGAATATCCACTATCTTGGACATGTTGCTCACACATGCAGGCAGGAAGCACAAAAGCACATTGCTAGCCTCTGTTCAGAAGTGAGTACGCTACACTCACCTCTGCTCTCTGGCTCTCCCCTGTGCAACAGCCTGCATTTCACCTGCAGCAGATTTCAGTCTTTGCCTCACTCCAGAAAACCAGGTCTTTAGACTTCTCGGTGGCAAGGGTAGTACCACTCCACTGATCTCCTGTTTCCTTTGACTTTTTTTTTTCTTTTGGTGTGCTTTTATGTATTACATTGAAAAGAAACTCTCAGAGACAATGGTAACCACAGATCAATCTGAAATAAAGGAGTCAATGGAATGACAAGAATGGAAATATTGCAAATCCCTCCATTGGAGCTTCCATGATACAACAAAGGGGTGTACATAGTTATGATTGCATTTGAAGCTATGGATGCTCATTCCTTATTCCTTTAAACTATGGGTACATGCCTTCCAAAGATACCTCAGGGCACATTTACAAGCACTGTTGGAAAAAAAAAAAAACAAGATTGAGAAAGCTGTGTTATCTATTTATTCCAGGGGAAATGTACTTCATTTATTTATTTGTTTATTTATTTATTTATTTGATTTATACAGCTGGGTCCATCGCAAGCCCCTGGGCATGCTCACATTAATTAAAACCACAGATAGAAGCAGAATGCTGAATACAAACAAAATCAACAATTAATGGACTATCCCCTACTGTAAAGCACTTCTGCAGAACCTTCAAATCATTCCTCCCTACTAACCCCCTTGGGCAGAAGGCTGGGTTAACAGATGGTTAAACAATGTTAAGAGAAGAGAACACAACATTAGTACTGTAGATGGAGAATAAGAGAAAGAGGGTGTGGAAGAAATCCATTGAATAATTCATCAGTAGAGCTATTGGTTGAATGCATGGAGTTGGGGTTGAAGTTGGAGGCAGCAGTTACCTGGCAGAAATGAAAAAAAAAAAAAAAAACTCCCTCCCCTAATGATGGAAGGAGGAGAGGCTAAGAATTGTTGAATACAGGTAGGACATTAAGTAAAATTATGGATACGGTAATACTCTGTCCTCTGGACTTACTGGGAGTTTTGCCAGTGGGAGTGATCTGGTCTGGATTATTCTTTCACTATAGGCACAATCAAGTTCTTGGCCCAGTCTCAATTTTGCTTTCCCTGAATCAAATGCAACTGCACCTGAGCTCACAGGCAAGTGCTTAGACTGCAGTGATATCTTCAGATGAGGGTTAGAGTATGGCAGGCAAGGATGCTGGGTATTGTGTACGAGTAAGAATTTGCAGTGTGAGATTAAGAAAAATCTTATGACGTTTTTGATATTGTCAAGGTGTAATGTATGTACACTACTTGCAAAATCTTAAGGAATAGATCAATAAAGTTTTATTTATGCATCATATAATCACCAAGATCTAAGGCATTTCCAGCATCACCAAAGCCTCCCTTGTGCCCTTTCACAGTCCATATTCCACACAAGGACAATCACTATTCTGATTCCTGTCACCCTGTTAGTTTATCTGTTCTTGAACTTCATATAAATGATGTAATTGTATGCATTCTTTTGAATCTGGCTTTTTTTTATCACTCAGCATTTTGTCTGCATTATTTATCCATGTTGTTATAGGTAGCAATAGTGCATATTTTAATTTCTATGCAGTATTTTATAATATGAATATACTGCAATTTAATTACCCATTCACTTGTTGATGGACTTTGGGTTGTTTCCTGGTTTGAGGTTGTTTTCAATGAGTAGTGCTGCTATAAACACTATAGTACATGTTTTTATGTATTTAACTGAGAATCATAAAATTGGAGTATAAAAATAAATCTTAAAAAAGAGTATATTTAGCTTTTATATATATTGAGAAACAATCTTTCTAAGTGATTGTACAAATTTATATTACCATAAAAAAATGAGTGTTCCAGTTGTGCGGAATCCTTGTCAACACCTGGTATTGCTGGTTTGTTTAACGGCAGCAATTGTGACAATGTGGTGCCTTCTCACTGTGATTTTTATTTGCATTTTTTCAGATGATCTTGGAAGTCTTTTCATAGCCCTGTTGGCTTTTCTGATGTTCTCTTTTGTAAAGTGCCTATTCAAGCCTTTTGCTCACATCTTTACTGGATTATCTGTCCTTTGGAAATTCAATTTGTCATTTATAGTATATCATGGGTGCAAGTTCTAGTTGAGTATTTGTATTACCCATTTCTTCTCTTTGTGCCTTTTATTTCTACTCTTTAATAAGTGTCCTTTTTAGTAATAAAAGTTTTCAATTTTATTGTAGTCTAATTTATCAATCTTTCTTTTGTATGTTTAATACCTTTTGTGTCCTCCTTGAGAAAACATTGTCTATCCCAAGTTTATGAGATTCTCCCATGTTTTCTTTTAGAAATATCACTGATTATTCTTTTAATATTTAGGTCTTTTCATCTTGCATCAACATTTTTCCATATTACCATCCAATCGCACTCTTTACTGAAAAGACCACCCTTCCATCCATTTAAGCTACCATGATTTTTTTTTTTTTTGTAGAATAGGTGACCATATATGTATGGATAGGCTTATGGATTTTTGAAATTCAGTTTCATTGACCTGTTTATCTCTCCTTGCACGGACCTCATATACCAGTTAGCGTAACGTGAACTCCATTGACTTCAAACTCTACATATGTGATTTTTCTGGACTTTTGTTGCTTTTTTTCCCTCTCTCTCTTTTTGTCTCTGCATCTGACTGTTGTCTAATGCTGTCTACATGGCTTAATTATTTCTCTGTTATGACTTTATTTCTCTATGTTATGTAAAAGGATCCATCGTGTTAAATGTACAGATATAAAAATATTTATTTGAATAAAACTTAGAAGCGGATAAGTAGAAGTGCACATGCTCACCCAGAATCTCATTATTCCATAGCATAGGCTGGACATAGGTGTTTTATAACAATTATTCCAAACTTTCAGTGAAGAAAGGCCAGCTTTTGGCCAGCAGGTTGAACTTGTCCCCAGGAGCACACCAGAGAGAATAAGCCTTGTCCCATACATATTTATTTATAGGTTCATGTAGAAAAGACTAAAGAATACCCAGCTTCTCTAAGCCAGATCTTTAAGGAACATAGACAAAGAACTCTAGATTCAGACGCCTTGCTAAGGAGTGTATGGATTGAGAGTCAGGGTCTCCATTCCAAGGGCTATGAGAACAACTCTGCTTTACAGAACCACTGACATCAACCAGAGGCGGCCTTCACACAAGCTGAGCCAGCTCTCTGCTAAGCCACCAAGAGGGGAAAGGAATTGTGCAGCAAAGACTGTCTGCAGTGTATGTCATCACGCCCTACTCCCTGCATTCACTTTTTATTAAATTCCTCTACTGCACCAACAGTTCTTGAATGCCTACTATGTGATTAACAGTGCAAGCCCTCCAGATGCAAAGTTTCACTATATGGTCACTGCCATGGGGGAGTTCACATCCTCACAGCACAGCAGAGAGATCTCAGTGTGGCAACAAGCAGGTGCAGACACAAAGACACCACCAGGCCTTGCCCATCCTTTGAAGTACAACCCAAAACTCCATTCTTCTAAGATTTCAGATATATTTATGATCTATGTATTCGTAAAAATAATAGAAGTGGACAGCTTTAAAAATTACTGTTACTTTTCATGTCTCCTAATCTTAAAAGCAGATGTACCTATCATTACAAAATTTAGAAGCACCTTGAATACCAATAGAAAAGAAACAGCTAAATAAATTACAGTAAATTAGTGGAATATTAATGTAACATTAAAAGTAATCATTAAAAAGACCAAGCAGCAAAAAATTAAACACATTATGTGTATGCAAAAATACTAATATCTATGAATATACATGATAGAAATACAAAGCATGTTGCAGTTATAAATTTTTGACAAAACAGAATTGTGTCCTCTTAAAATTTCCTTTAATATGATTGTTTTTATAATAAACCTAAATGTAGGAGTAAAATAAAATAAATCAGTTTCTCTGATTTCCCTTTTCCTATATACAGCTCTACTATATATTTATAGATTCAAATATAAATCTATAATAAATAATAAATACATATATTATAGATTTAAACATGCACATCTATATCTATATACTAAGCTTTTTTGTTGTGTGAATATGTGTATATGTATGTTGGTTCTCCATTCAAGATAGTTTCTATGGACAGGAGCAGTCCAGCTCAGAATAAGTAGCGAAGAAATTCATCCTAGAGCCTTGGACACAGTTTCTGAGAATTCTCTTTGTTTTTGTGCTTTCCATTCCTGAGAGGACAGTGGGTGACCCACTACTTCTTCTGAATACACCTGCAACTGAGAAAAATGTGGAAAGCATGTCAGCTCTCCTGCAGAGAGAGCCACAGCCTAGCCAGAGGTCTGGACTCCCCGACTCCCACATCCAGAGGTAGGTTCTATGTCTACACTGTGAGATGAGAGAAGTGGGGCAGCTGCTACAGCTACAGGATTCCTCCTGAGGGATGGGAGCACCACCAGGGTAACCACCCTGACCTGGCTCTCAATCCCTCGCCCTTCACCCTAAGAGGTATCTAATGGGCAAATAGGTGGCAGGATCTGGATCTGCCTCGCCCTTTTCCCCTCTTTGCTGTGGTCTTACAGTGCAGGTTTTGCCTAAGTGGCATCGGTCATAACCAGCCTAGTGCTGTTAGGGGGATACATGGGTATAACTCTATTGTTCAGGATGAAGCCAAACTGCCCACAGAAAAATGCCATATTTTTCAATATCAGCCTGTTCAGTAATAGCAGTGATATTTTGCTTTCCCATCTGTCTTAGTTATTCATTGCCATAACAAAGCACCTGAGGCTGGGTAATATCAAAAGAAAAGAGATTTATTTAGCTCACAGGTTTGAATGCTGAATGCCCAAGATCAGCTAGTCTCGCCAATGTGTCCTCTGCTGAGCGCCTCCTTGTTTGTGTCACATCATGGTAAATGGTATCATGACGACAGGAGTATGTGCAAGAGGGAGAGCTCCGAGTGAACTCAGAGAATAGTCTTATTCTTACAGTATCCCACTCTCATGGGAACTAACTGGGGCTTCACAAGAACTACTTAATCCCTTCCAAGGACAGCACCTCCAATGACCTTCCACTAAATTCCACCTCTTAAAGTCCAACCACCTTTTAATATCACCATCCTGGGGACCAAGCTTCCAACATGTGAACCCTCAGGAGACAAACCACACCCAAACCATATATCGATCTCTCTTATTATTATTATTTTTTTGGTCTTATTTTGGAGTCTGCTGAAAACTCACTCAGGGAAGAGTTTATTGGGCCCCCTGAGAACTCTTGCATGTCAGTTCCTCTGGAAAACCAATTCTGAGACAAAGGCTAGTGCTCCAGAAGTTCATGAAGAAAAACTGTAGCACATCACCTGTAGTGAAGAAAAGAGGGCTGGGTAGCGAGAAGGCCTGCGCTGTCGCGTCTACCCGCCGGCAGGAAAGACGACAACAGCAGGATTCTTCTTTAACACACTTTATTGGAAGCTTCCATGAGGTATAGATGAGAGAAAAAAGGCCCCGGGCCCGAAAAAACCACCCCTTATATACTTCAGCTGCAGCCCTGCTCGTACACCATTGGACAAAGAGTGCATAGCAACACAGCAGCAGCCAATAGAATGATAGACCCAGCACTTGCACATAATGCAAGAGACACCCAGCTCCAGCTTGTGCAAAGCAACAAGCACTTCTTGAAAACAGTTTGTTCCAGGAGCTGGACAATTGATACATTGTATTCTAGGGAGTGGCTGAAAACAAAGAACTGGGTCTCAGCCCAAGAATTAGGCTCACGCCCACACAAGGCAGCACAGCAAAATGGCTCTCTACAGTTCCCCCCTTTTGTTTTCTAAAAACAATACAGGCAAGAGTAGAGGTGAATTGCCATTACTCATACTAAGCCTTCAACCAGGAACCTTATCAGACCCAAGCAGGTCAGGACGTTCCCGCATGACCGGTATTGGCTGAATATGAAAACAGACACCACAGATCTTACAAGGCCTTGTGAGCTGGCCTCCTTGACGTGCATAAACTTCAGGGCTGGATCCAAGCCCTGGGGGCCGGGGGGAATCCACTGCCAGCAGTGTTTTCCTTTTGTTTGTTGCACGTCAAAGGGAATCAAGTAGCCCCTGTCTTAGGTCGTTCACTGCCCTTACATTGCTTACCCGTCCTTGGGGAGGCCCCATTCCCCTGTCTTAGGTTGCAGTGCAAGCGTGAAAGTTGCCCGTCTCTGGGTACTACAAGATCAGCTCGTTGTTGCCAAGGCGTTTAATGGTATCTACTCAGCCAGTCATTATTAGGTCTCTGAGGCTGAACTGTGGCTATAAAAATACAACGACAAACAAGTTGGCAACACCCTAAAAGAAAGGCACGGGTCCTAAAGCGATAGAAAAGCACTAGTGTGGAAACCCATCTGCGTGCAATGGCAGTAAAGCCGGCAGAGTGCAAGGGCTTTCCAACACTAAGAGAATAGCAAGAAGAGACATGTCGTTCCCAGTGCAATGTCCGTAAACTTGGGGTGCAACGACCATGTCAAAGATTCACTGTTTAATTTGCGCAAGCCAAACTTGAGGTGAGTTACCATTTTCTAAAGCTGCAAGAGCTTGTGTGAGCATAGCCTTATCATGAGCATTGCGGGCCTTAAGGCGACAGAGAAACCACAAGCAGAGAACCATACCGAAGCAACACATTGCACCAATCTCTGTAAAGTGCTATGCTTCACTTTCAGGCCCTTGGAGCGTAACAGACCATCTAGGGCCGAGAAAAGCGGACTTGAAGGTGCGGCACCCCTGACACAACAACAAGAAAAACACAGAAAACAAAAGACACAGACGACAAAAAGAACACAGAAAACAAAAGTGAAAGCACACATTGCAGCTGCAATAAAATATGAGGCCTACGGGGTCCCGCTCTCGGGGACGAGGGGTCCGCTCACGGACGAGGGGTCCACTCAGGGACGAGGGGTCCACTCACGGGACGAGGGGTCCACTCAGGGACGAGGGGTCCACTCACGGACGATCGGTGCACCACTCCTGTCGACTGAAAGTTCTGATTCTCCCGGGTTTCGGCACCACTTGTCGCGTCTACCCGCCGGCAGGAAAGACGACAACAGCAGGATTCTTCTTTAACACACTTTATTGGAAGCTTCCATGAGGTATAGATGAGAGAAAAAAGGCCCCGGGCCCGAAAAAACCACCCCTTATATACTTCAGCTGCAGCCCTGCTCGTACACCATTGGACAAAGAGTGCATAGCAACACAGCAGCAGCCAATAGAATGATAGACCCAGCACTTGCACATAATGCAAGAGACACCCAGCTCCAGCTTGTGCAAAGCAACAAGCACTTCTTGAAAACAGTTTGTTCCAGGAGCTGGACAATTGATACATTGTATTCTAGGGAGTGGCTGAAAACAAAGAACTGGGTCTCAGCCCAAGAATTAGGCTCACGCCCACACAAGGCAGCACAGCAAAATGGCTCTCTACACTGCGCAGTCCTGAAAAAGGCTTCAACCAACTTCATCTGGGATGCAGATGGTCCTTCAGAATTGCTAAGTTGGAAAAAGGAGCTGACTCTTTACATATATGGACCAGTTATGGAGGAAACTGAGACTACAGTAATTATGGTAGTGCTCAGCTGAGGATGCTTCACAGCAAGGGCTAACACCAGAGACCTTCAATCATCACCCTTCCCAGCAGCTGGGAAAGGGTCCCTCATCGGTGAAAAGCAGGCAGAACATCTACCACAACCTCCAACTGATTTCATGGCCAAAGGGTCTTTCAGCCTGCACAGAGTTGGGTAAACTGCTTTACTTTGGGGGAAAGTCAGAGATTTTTAAGATCATGTGTTATAATGTATGTATTCATTACATTCTTTTGGAATACACAAACACAATATTATAGAGCCCTTAAATTATTATGACATCATCAAAAATGAATTCTGCTTTCATGTATAACTAAAAAGAACCAACAAATTAAAAATTAATTAAATTCTAATGAGGTCCTCAAACTGCTACTGGCAGAGTTCAATACGTTTGGTTGTCTATCGATTCAATGAGCTTTTATTGTGCAAATGCTAGGTCCAAGCATGGAGAAACACAGGCAAAATGATGTTTATACCTGGAAGAAGGGCTCATGTTTTAGTTTAAATATTTGTCCTAAATGAGGCCTTGCCAAAGCTCCAAACTACATCACTTCTCTGCTCTGTACCCATGTGTGATGTATTTCTTCATCCTAATTTAATGGAGGATACTTTTACAATTTTCTTTCCTTCTAATCTTCACTATTGGAGCTCATATCTGCTTTATTTGCCACTCTATCCCCAGTGCCTATAGCACAGGTAAATAGCAAATAATGGGTGTTCCATAACCACCTAATTTACATAGTAGGTGATTAATAAAACATGGAGCAGCAATGAGTGAACAAACTAAAGGAATGTATCAAACACTGTGACAGTTCAAAAAGCATGTGGGTACTGCCCAACTCAGTGAGGCTACAAAGGGGAGACACTTGAACAGCCCTTGGTAATAATATAGAAGTCTTTCTGGCAAATGTCAGGGATATTTGAAGGAAGGGGGAAAGCACTCAAGGATGTACAGTTATGCAAAGGTCTGGTAAGTTTAGGATTCAGTTATTAATTTAGTTGTGATCAGAGCATAGAGTGAAGAGGCTGCAGGTATAGGTTAGGGTCAGGAACTAGGGGTGTGAAGTACACAAAGACAGGAGACATGAGCTGCTGCTCACCTGTCTTCCACACAGACAAGCTTCTGAATATATATTAGGCACTAGTATAGAGCAACAGGCAGAATTATAATCTTCAGTTTTCAATATTGAATGGGTCAATATTCTAAGGGTTAATTTTGCAATCAAATTTTCAAACATTTTTGCCTAACTCACTTAAATATTAAACCAAAACAGAAAGCCCTGGCTCACATGCCCCTTTACTGAGGCAGGGCTCCAACCATCACCTCCAGGAAGAGCCCTCTTGCATGAGCAGAGATCAACCATCACCACCATTTAGAGTCCTCTTGTATGCATAACAGAAAACATTTTTTTTTCTCCTTTGGTTGATCCTGAGTTATTTTCTCAATAAACATGAGCAAGTACAAAAGGTGCTGAGCCAGAAGATTTGGAGGTAGCCAGGTAACACAGGACTTGACACGAGCCAACCTCTGCACAAGCAGATTCAGCAGAAAGCAAGAACAGGCAGGTCAGACAGCACCCTGGGAGAGTTCTCCGCAGCAGAAGCCTGAAAGTTCAAACTGACTGTGGCTCACCATTAGCGGGGCTCAACAGCCAAACCTCTGAGTGGCGTCATTGACTCTATTAGCCAAGCACATTAGATGAAGGACTGGGGAACAGTGGATGGCGACGAAGAAGAAAAGCCAGAACCCCCAGTGAACCTGGGAAACTTCACAAGTTCTCTAGTCAAGTGGTGGACCACGGGCATTCAAACTTGATCTTATTTTCCAAAAGCATTTGGCTAAATGACTGCCCGATTATAGTTTATTAGACTTTGATAAATAGTGGTAAAATATTTTCAAGATTACAGTTAGGCACTTGTAGATGTGATGAAGATCCAGACATAGGATCTTTGACTCCGGTGATCAGAATTGAGTCAAAAAAATTAACCAAGCTGTGGTCCTTGACAATAACCTGCTACATATAATTTTAAAAAATGTATTTTCACTGACATTTTTAAGAAGTTCAATCAATTCCTAGCTCTAGGCTTTCTGAAGGTTCTTATAGATGTGGGCTCCCTCTTTCCTCTTTGTTTGTCTGACCTAGCTCTTCTGAGAATAATACTTGTACTTAACATATTTAAATATGAATTTAATTGAGTCTTCATCCTAATCGTTTTTCATTTAATTCACACACAATATGATTGAATATTCTTAGGGTTCATTTTGGAATCACATATAATGAAATAGCATGGGGGTGGCATGGGTTTTCAAATATTTTAGCAGGAGTCATTTTACAAATTAAATCACATGGGTGTCACCACATTTACAAAACACAGACTACAGCAAACTCCTTGTCTGAAAGTGGAACTTATGGTGGTGAGACACCGGGTATAGCAAGTGTCCCCTTGGGAAGCTCCATCATTTTTTGGAAAGCACTGATGTAGAGGAGAGGCCTCCACAAGAATTAGAGAAACATGGTTGTAGCCATGTTGTGTCACCACAAAACTAACCAGTCACTCAGCACCTCTGAAGTGGCACCCCCTTTCTCCACAGAAAAGCCTGCTTCATCATGGCTGATTTTAGGACTATCAGCAAAAGAGTCCATTGAGATAAACTTCCTATTTTTATGTTGCCCTGTTTACTTGGCCACTGGCCGAGAAGATACCAGCACTCCAGGTGCTGGACACCCCCTTACTAGTTTTTCACAAACATATCAAGTATAGTACTTTGAAGAAACGTGCAAACAAGGCCTCTGGCCTTGAGCTGGGCTTCACAGAGATGTCTACATTTTTAAGATAACTTACAAATGGGCCCATGGTAACAGCTGGCAGGGGGAGGAAAGAAAGGGGAGATGAAGCTCTCCCCTTCTCAGGTGTTGTCCTTGAAGAATTAACTTGCCCAGAACAGTGAAAGAAAAAGCTGCTTTTATGTGAACTTCTGCAGACTGTGAACTTCTGAGCCCCTCCCCTTACACACTTGGTATAAAACTCTGAAACTCCCTGAACTCGGGGTTCAGGGGATTCATTGATTACAGCAAAGGCTGTACCCTGCAGCCAAATAAAACTGTTTCCTGCTATCTTCAGTGCCTTGCCTCATTTGTCCCTACAACGCCTCAGAACCTCAGTTTCCCCTCTGTAAAATAACAGAAGTAGAATAAACAACTTGAAAGGTTCAATATAACTAAAGAAATCTTAGTACCAGAGGGCAAAAATTTATTTGGATAAATTATGCCTCTTTTATTAAAAGATTATACATGTGCTTTAAAATCTGAGCTTGTCAGAAGTTGTGTGTTCTCTGCTTTACCCCCTGTGCCAGTATGTCATGGTTTTTACACTCTCTTAGATCATTTGAAACTGCATAATTAGGATCCCATTCTTGGATGTTTTCCAGTTATCTTAAATTTCCTTTCCTTTCAGAATTTTGCAGCAGAATTCTGCTTGTCTGTTTTTTGTTTGTTTTTTTTTTTCTCCTTTTAAAACACCAGTGCTTCCCGCATCCAAGGGACACATCTGCTGGGTCCAGCCTCCTCACTCGAGGTTGTTGCTTTAGGATGACATGGCTGGGACACATTTCCCCCCAGGATTCAATCACTCCCACTTCATCAACCAATTTCCCCTTGTGGTTCAGAATTAGGAGCAGACCAACAGTTTTCTCCATTCCCTTTCTCTCCCCTCTGGGAGGAGAAATTATCAGAAATTGTGGCCTCTTTAGTCATGCGGGCAATGAAGCCAAAACCTATAATCTCCTGGGGCTTAAAGTGTCTCACTGACCTCCCCTTATCAGTTGAATGGGAATAAAAATGGACCAATTTCTACCTCCTCAATTCTCATCAGGACAAACCCATTAAAAGTATTAACATATAGAGTGGGGCTTGCAGGAGTCTCCCTGAGGTCCCCTTCCTCTGGATGGTTGTGCTGTTCCACAGGCCAGACTTGGCTTGTTCCTACTGCATACCTTCTCTTAAAGGTAGGCGAAGGGAAACTAGAAAATCTGCAACGTTCAGGGAAGATCCATAGGTACACAAGCTGGAAATGACCTCCGAGTTGTTCATAGTTCCAAATGGAATCTCTACTTAGATACCCCAAGTCACTTCAAATAGACCAACATTCAAAGTCTCCATTACCTTTCTACCAAGGTAATTCTCTTTCCCAGACTCCCATTGATGTTGCACCCATCCCTCTAGTTTCCCAGGCTGGAAAATTTGGAGTCACCTGACTTTCAACTCCTCTTATGACCTTCTAGTTTAGATTCATGTATTTAGTAAGTGGTAATAGGTTGTGTGAAAATCCACCCACTTCCAAAAGATTCTTCTTCTTCTTCTTTTTTCTTTCTTAATTTAAGAAATATGCCAAGTGAAGTGAAAGCTAGGGAAGGTTTGGGGCAAATGTGTGCATACCAACTGCTTATTTAACTTCTCATGAGTTCAAGTACAATCTGAGGGTTAAAGAATTTTAATTATAGAGGTTACATGATAAAACAGTTTATCAGAGAAACAGTTTAGAGTGTTCATTTGTTAATTGGTTTTTCTTTCTATGCCAAATGCATTAAGAGTTTGTCATATTTTAAATGTAATGTAATTAGGTATAAATTCAAGAGAAAAGTAGACATTATGGAAGTTTTGACCTCAGTTTTCTTAGAAATTATTATTACTAATTATTTTCTCCAAATTTATATTCATAGCATCCTGAGCAAAGCCACAGGGACCGCTGAGCATCTGGTCTGATTGGGAGCTAATAATGGAAATAGCATAGGAGCCAGATCCAAGCTCAACTTCATGGTGCACAAGCATATCTGTAAAAACCCCCGCCACATCTCTCCAATGGAATGCTGAATTATTCTCCGTTTCATACTGTGAGAGGTATATCAAATAAAGAGGATAAAAAATCAACCCTGAGCAGCAGGTAAAGATGACTGCAGAGAAAGAAACCATATACTGGAACCAGGTATTTTCCTTTCTGCCTGGCGTCACTGGGTGAAGCTTTTGGAAGCACAAAACCTGCTTTGGTTACTATTAAGTCCAAATTCAGACACAGAGCCATGCACTCCATGGGAGGCAATGTAGATTCACTGGAATAAACTGATGTACCCAAGACTGGAATAAAACATGACCTTCCTTTTGTAAGAACAAAGGAATGAGAATATTAGGCACTCCGAGTAGCAGAGATCTGCCGGGCATCCTAACTGCTGGGCTCAAATTAAGATTAGAACTAGCAAAATTACTTTTGAGGCCCCAAGGGAGGGTGTTTTAGGATCTGCCTGAGGGGGACACTGTGTGGCTGGGGGACTTGTGTTTAACTCTGGAACTGTGTCTGCAGCAGTAGGTGCATTTATCCCAGGTGAGGTCTAGAAGAAAAATCTCCATATGGGCCTTAGTTTCTTTCTTTTGAAGTGATCTTCAGGAAATTATTTGGTAGGATTTTTTTTGGGGGGGATTACTTTTAGGGTTTGGAACTCCCTCAATTACTGTGCCTATCTGGAGGCAGGATAAGAAATTGCAATCTAATTTTCAAAACCTTAGAAATGATTTCATACCCAATGATCTGTGATGTTTTGGATTTTGTTGTTGTTGTTTGTTTGTTTTGCAACAGCAACTAAAATCTTCTGATATAGAAAACCATGCCATTGGAAGAAATAAATCATTTGTTTGTATATTAAATCTGTTTTTATTAGAATAAGGGTTAGTGTGGACATTATATGTGTAAGGTCTGTGGGAATAACTTAAGCAACTTTCCAATCTAAAAGAAGAGGCCAGACTTTCTATGGAGAAGATGGGTTCTTTGGTCTTAGTTTTTGTTATTGCTGTTGTTTTCTTGTTCCGTCATCCAAATAAAAGTGAGAACAGATGCTGTTGGTCCTTTGTTCATATCCCCTTTGCAAGGCTGGTCCTTACCCCAAGTTGCTGTCTACCAATGATTCACAGCTTCCCCTCTCTCCAGAGCCAACAAGAGCCCCTCACCAAGGAGATCCCAATTGCATCCCAACATCCACCTCTGGGGCCTGCCGCAGACAATGACTTGCCCCGGGCAATCCCCCTGCTCAAGGCAGGAGCACTCTGTGGTGAGATTTATGCTTCAAAATCTCCCTCATAGATCACTTGGCTCTTTTCTCTGCCCTTTCCTACTTCCTTTGCTCTTTCATGATTTTTTTGTTTTGTTTTGTTTTGTTTTGTTTTGTTTTTCTCTGCAGAGCACTTTCCCAATGACTCAAGGACACAGGACCCATGTCATAGGCTCTGCTTCTTGGAGACCCAAATTAAGATGGGTGTTGTGTTGTCATAGAGTCCACAATCTGTATAATGTAAGTAAATCATGTCATTCCAACGAGGAAACTAAATCAGATTATTAGCTACTTCAAGGCTTCACAACATGTTGAATCACTGGGAAATCACTCTAAGAGGAAATTCCAACCACATAGTAATAAAAATTCTGTCATGAAAACATAACAAGGTGTAGACTAATCAAATGGTGACATTTAAATAGTTAAAGACAACATCAACTGTCAAGACACTCCATGATCAATGGCCAAATGAATTATGAAGACAATTGTTACAGCAATGGTTCCTGCCATGAGTCAGACAAATTAAGTTCCATTTTCCTTCCATTTCTTATTATGAGAATGAGTACAAGTTACCTTCTCTCTGAGCTTCAGTATTAGCAGGAAGATGAAAGTTAATGACTAGACAATCCTAAAGATCCATCTCAGCTTTGACTATGTGTTGACTATGTGAGTGTCTACCTGAGACTGAGGTAGCATTAGGGAAGAAGTTAGTGTTGAGTTGGCTGGTTTGAAAGAAATGCATTCAGATAAAAAAAAAGGGTGCAGAAGAACAAAAATAAGAAGGTAAATTCACCAAGAAAGTTGTCCTTAGAGCATTCTGGTAGAGCGTCTCAGAAGTATTGCAATGGTGGCCAGATGGTAAAAAGTCTTTACTGCTAGGGTTAAAATATAGAGGCCTTATCACAGGGAATAAAATTCAATGCCTTTGGAAAGGGAAGAATAGCATCTAGGCCTTTTTTCCCTGCTGACCTTTTCTCCCACCCCCTGCACCTGTGAAGCCATATGAACTATCTGCAATTTCTAGATCTGGAAAATAATAAAGCCTATTATACCACAAGGTCTTTGCACATGTCATCCATTTGCCACCATCATAGTCCCCTTCATTTTACCTTATTAGTCTATTTTGTTTCTCAAGATTCAGTGTAAACATTATGTCCTGTAAGAATCCTTCTCTCCACCTATCTACAAGGCAGAGTTATCACTTCCTCCTTGGTGATTCCCTAGCATCTATCTCATCTATGGTTACACTATCACTCACCACATTGTATCATCATTATCAATTCACATACCTTTTCCACTTGTTATGATTTGGATGTGAGGTGTCCCCCCAAAGCTCATGCATGAGACAATGCAAGAAGGTTTAGAGGAGAAATGATTGGGTTATGAAAGCATTACCTCAGTCAGTGAATTAATCCTCTAATGGGATTAACTGAGTGGTAACTGAATGCAGGTGAGGTGTGGGTGGAGAAGATGGGTCACTGGGGGCATGCCTTTAGGGTATATATTCTGTATCTGGTGAGTGGAGTCTCTCTCTGATTCCTGATCATCATGTGAGCTGTTTCCCTCCACCACACTCTTCTGCCATTAGGTTCAGACTCACCTTCATCCCTGAGCAATGGAGCCTACTGGCTAGGGACTGAGACTTCTGAAACCATGAGCCCCCAAATAAACTTTTCCTCCTCTAATTGTTCTTGTTGGGTCTTTTAGTCACAGTAGCAAAAAAGCTGACTAAAACACCACTTATTGGAAGGATATGTATTCCTTGAAGACAAGAGCTGGTCTTTTCCATGTTATCTAATCTACCACTCTATCTCCCCATTTCCCCACCCGGCACACATACCAGGTTTAGACAGTCCCAGATGGGCAGCAGATAGTTCAATAAATCCTGATAGGATAAATAAATCAGGATGGCATTATGGGGTTCCTAAGTACTTTTGCCTTCAAGGGCTATTTTCTCCATTGAAAAAATTAAAATTATGTTTTAAGATTGCAGTGGTATAAAGATGAATATGTTAATAATATTTACAAAAAAATTTTTTGTTTAACCTAAAAGTTCATTTTGTTCTTCTGATTTCAAATCAAAACATTTTTATGTACCCCTAAATCACTGTGGACCCTAACACTGTGCCTGCTGAGCCTAACAACCAAGCCACTCTGGAATGAATGGCCAGATGGGACTCTCCTAATAGACATCTATTTTTAATTGCATAAGCTGATTTAGGTTTATTTCATCTGTTTTGAGCAAGATACATTATCTTTGATTATATATTCCTTTGACTTTATTTTTTTTACTGCAGTAATTATTTTTTTATCCATAAGTGACATCATGGGAAATTTAATAGAAATGTTCATGTAAAACATTACTCAGTCCATTTTGAATAGCAATTTACAATGACTGGTCAAAATTATCACTAGGAGGGCACCCTACTGTTCTTTGAATGAAATAAGAGAAACATATTAAAAATCAAAAGGAAAAATTAATTTTATAGTATAGCAAAAGGAATGATGATTTCAAACAGCACTGTATATTATTAGTTCATAACTACTATCTACAAAGTGTCATGAAAATTAGATTTCAGATGGTAGATGAAGTTTGTTTCACTGAAAAAAAAGGTTTTAATAAATATTAAGCACAGAAGTATTTGGAGATGATGAAGATTCAGTAATTAAGCATTGAACATACAGTGATCCATTTGACATCAAAGAATTAAAGACACAAAAAAATTGCTTAGCTAAATGCAACTGCCAAGAGGGTTGAACTCACATTTTTGTGCTCTTAAGAATGACAATTCATCTAACAGCAAACCTTTCTTCACCACTTATGAATTGTTAGAAGTACTGCATATTAGAATAAATACGATTTTAGAGACACTGATTCTTAGAAATGAGGTTGGTTCTTAGGGATTCATTTATTTTCTATATAGAAAGAACACCTCCAACATCCCTGAAATTATTAAGTAGCGATGGATATAATATTCTCAAAATGCCAGGTAATTACTATGCACAAAGCAGGCTGTTCTACTGCTGTATAATTCTAACTTTGTTTTTTAAATCTTGTTCATGTCAAGCAGAAAATGTTCCCCTCTTCCCCCAGAAAGTTCACAAAGTTTAGTGATTTATTCATATGATGCTTTGGAAGGACGATTGATTCCACTTCTAGGTTAGCCAACTATATACCCTTAGGCACTAGTTTTTGTCATTTTGTTTTTCACTTAAAATTTTTTCAATAGGCATATTTGGGGTAGTGTAGAATAATGGGTAGAGTGGAGCATTTTCATTCAGGGAAATCTGAGTTTGAATCCTGGCTCATACATTTATCAGCATCTGTGTGACCTTAAAAAAAAAGTGGCTTAAACTCTCAAAGTCTCATTTTTCTCATTTCCAAAACCTTGAGGGTTGAGAGGATTAGAGATAATGTATGTAAAGCACCTAGCACAGTTCTGGCTACAAAGTAGATATTCAATATATGCCAGGGACAATAAATTTGTCTCCTTAAACGTGTTGACCTTATTTTGACATTTTAATGATTCAGGAGTGATAATTACCAGTATTAGTTACTGCATAGAACTTTGAAACAGGTTACAATGTTTATCACTATCTTAAAAGTATTCAAAAACTGCTTTCTCTGCTTGTTAATGGTTGCTTGTTAATTTTTTTCCTTTATTCAATCCTTGCTATCCTATAATTCAGATACCTGTCAGCTTCTCACTGCCGTCATATGTCCTTATTTCATTTGCTCAGTTCTTGGAAATAAATAAACTTATTAGCATTGTGTTTAATTAAATTAAATGTGCATGGGTTCTGCATGGATTTGAGATCCCCTTTAAATGTGAAATATTCCTATTCAGAGCCCAGCTTTTAGTGCATATGGAAGTTATCTTAACCAATGCTGAGGACATTTTGTCTTTCCTATAGGCTACTAGAGACTTGAGATTGTCAGAAAGCTGACCTCTATATAAAGACAGAAAGATGGGCAGGTGGATGTGTGGATGGATGACTAGATGGGGGGATGGAGGGATGGATGGATGTGTATGTATGTAAAGATGGATAGGTAGATAGACCTGTTTTATTACAGATGAACTAAAATGTCCAAATCATTGTAATGGAAGATGGTTTAGTCAATCTGCAGCCGCAAGGTGATACAGTCAAATCTGTTTTCTAGCTGTAAAATGAGGCAAAAATTCTTACTCTGACCCATTTCACAACTAAACTATGAAACAGGGAAGTTATGAAAAACATATAAGAAAGTGCCCTAGATATCCAATTTATCAATGTTATTATATATTTTGTAGCCTCTTTTAGAAGGTGATTAATATATTTGCATGTTTATCTAGTAAAGCAAAAATTAAATGTTTGCTTTCAGTTGAACAGCTTCTTTCTTGAGATCCCCATTATCATGCTTTTGTCTGACGCCCTTTAAAAAGCCAGAGTTCCAAGCACAGATCTCATTTGTGAACTTCGATCCTAAATTTTTCTGTGATTTATTACAGGGATACTCAGAATGTTTTTCAACAATGCCATGCCTGACTTCTTTACTAGTGGGTAAAATAAAATATCTTGCTTATTTTTTATTTTATTAAGTCTAACAACATTTCACTTACTGATTCTAGTAAGTTAAAAAATCAATATAAAGTCACCTTCTGATTAGATTTATTCTTCATTTTTTGTTGTCTTTTTTCAAAATGCTATATATGTGATATATAAGTGCTAAGATCATAGCAAAATAAAATAAAATAAAACTTAGATTTCTAGCATATAGTCTAAATATGCAAGTTGAATTAAGTGTGAGTATTCTTGTACTTAGCAAAACACGGATTTGGCACAGGTTGGGTGCAGTAGTTAGCATTTACTGAATGGAAAAGTACCGCAGATCTCATCAGTTAACCATGAACATTTATTATCTCAGAGTTTTTGTGGGTCAGGTATCTGGGTGTGGCTTAACGGGTGCTATTGGTCCAGGTACAGCTAGGGCTAGAGAATTTGCTTCATGACCATTCACATAGCTGTTGTAAGGGTTTAGAAAATTCGCACCCAATTCAACTCTTTCCTGTGATTCTCACCCATGGGTCTCTCCATAGGCTTCCTGGGTGTCCTTAGGACCTGGCAACTGGTGAAGAAGGAAGCAGAGGAGCCTGGCAAGAAATTCACCAGAGAGAGTGCTCAAGACAAAAGCCATAGTCCATCCATAACTAAGTCTCAGAAATGACAACCCATCACTATTTGTCCTATTCATTTGTTCAAAGAGAATCATTGATCCAGCCCACATTCAAGAAAGGGCAGGGATGGAATGAAGATGTGAGTCCAAGGAGGTGGAGAATGCTGAGGGACTTTTAGAGGCTGCCTGTTGCAGTGGGACAGACGTCTAGGCTGGTCATTACTCAAATTTTCTTTATCCTCAGAGTGTGGACGTAACAATGTCTTCCCCTCCTTTTTTGAGCTTTTTAATTTTCTAAAATCTTTGCTAATGATCTTTCTATACTGTCATGGATGAACTAGTCTGTGTATTGTATTTATCACAGCAATATTCTGGCTAAACTATTTCTCTAAAACACTCAAGCAAACGCAACTTTTTATTCTATTTAGTTCCTGTGGTTTATCTAAAGTTCTAGTGGAATCATCTGTGTACAAGTCAGCGTCGAACTGAGAGAGCCCCTGACCTAGCACTGCCAAGCTCTGGGAAAGGGAAGGCCCTGTGCTGGACATGTCCACACAGATTATTGTTAATCTGCACCCAAACCTGCTGAGAAGCCCCTCTCACCCCAATTCACATGCGCGTGCACACATACATACATATATATATAGCATATAGTAATATATAGAAACATGTATATATATAATGTAAATATAAATGTCTTTATACATATGTATATAAAAGAAATGCTTAAGGTAAAATAAAATTTTCTACTACTTACTAAATAATATATAATAGTTTCCATACAAGGAGTTTGCATCAGGTTAGTTATTAAGTGCTATGCTTGATTTCTTCACATGGTTTCTTTCCAGGACTTCTGAAGCTTTCTGAAGTTTGGGTATAAGCAAAGAAAATTAGATTCAAACTCAGACAAACTGGCTTTAAGTCTTGGCTCTGGCACCTATTTTCAGCACTATGACCTTGGGCAATGTGCTTTAGGCCCTCTAAACCTGTGTTTCCTTATTTTTCAACTTCAACTAACATTTCCTGAGTATCTACTACAGGGAAGACTACACTAGCCACCTTTGCATAAATCATCTCAACTTGTAAAATGTGATAACAATGCCACCTAGGAAGGTTGCTGGGTTGATCAAGTGGGATAATACGTATGCAAGGGCTTTGTCAAATGCATTGGCTCATACAAATACTAGGGTGTGTCATTTTTCTGTTTTCCACATCAGCGCTTCCAAATGATAAAACTGTAATTTTGACCTTTGAAACAACTGCTCCTCTAGTTTTATTCTCTAGCTAAATGATCCAGAGATAATCTAAGAGTTAGACTAATCATCTCCAAGATCAGCATTAGACCTGTCTTTCCCCTGCTAAAGAAACACACTTTAAAACCTGAGTCATACACAACACACTAGCTCGATGCATAAATTTAAGGTCTTCTACAAGCCAGACTCACAATCTTTCCAACTTTATTTCCCATTACATATTCTGCATCAGGTTTTCAAAAAAGTGAAATAACTGGTCATCTTCCTATGCAAATCTATAACTTTGTTTCCTTGTGTTCAATTCCGGGGATTCTCTCCTCCAGTCTTTGTAAGTGATGATGCAGGTAAAACACACAACCCAGAATACAGACTGTCCTTGCTAAATGATAGCTATGGTTGATTTTTACTACTACTGTTACCATCATCACCACCAGTCCTTTTAGTCCTGCTAAAATATTTCTGCCACTCTAAATCTTACCAGTTACAGACAATTTTGCCTTCCTCGACATGTTTGTTGCACTACTCCTAACCTTTGAAGGGGAGCTTTAGTCTTTTTCTATAATGCACCAAAGTCACATCCCATTCATTGGACATGTTTGTTGATCACCTATTTTGTGGACGGAACAGTGTGTTGAATCGGTTGCCTTGGGCAAGATGCACATTTCCTATAGAAATTGGAAGTCTAACGGGGGAAACAGAAAACTAATTAGGACTCATCTTGTCTTACTTCAATTATACAGTGGCCTCCAAACTGGTCTCCCTGCTTCTATGCTTGCACCCTAGCACTCTGCTAGAGCGAGCCTTCTAAAACAGATCCGATCATTTCTCTGCTGAAGGCCATGCCACCGATGCCCATTTTACCCAGAGTTTTCATTTGTGGTGGCCTGGAAGCCCCTGTCATCTGGACCTTTGAAACCCTCCTAGCCTTGTCTCCTATTAGACCATCTCCTTGATTATTCTGCTCCAGACACAATGGCCTGTTTGCTGATGCTTCACATACCAAGCAGTCTTCCTTTGTACTGGTCTCTTTCTCTGCCTGGATGTCCTTCCCCAGGCATCTGGTTGGTAACTCCCTCACTTCTTCTAAGACTTAGCTCAAAAATTACCCTCTCCATGAGGCTCTACCCCTCACCGTCTAACTTGCTGCCCAGCCACTTTTAGCTTACCCTGCTATTTCTTCTTCACCTGTGGCTGTCCCTCACTAACCACTCTATAAATTACTTACAACACTAATCATTCATTGTTGGGCTCTCTTTCTAGCTCCAGGAGGGCAAAGAGCAGGGGCTTCCTAATTTTTGAACCCTTCAAGTGTTTTCATACAGCATTGTAAAGCTGGAAGTTGCCAAATAAATTCTTGGTATTGGATCACTTTTAATCTCTTTCTTTCTAGTATTTTCAAGGGACTTCATTGTTCTGTGATCCATTTTTTTTTTCTTTTCGAATTTCTAGTTGTAAATATTTCTGTGTGTATGTGTGTGTGTGTGTGTGTGTGTGTGTGTGTGTGTGACTTTTGGTATTATTTTGTGAACGTTTGAAGTTTTAAGGAAAAATTTTGCTTTTAAGTTTTATAAAAGTCATCAAAGTGCACACTAACTTCTTATTTTCCAGACCTCTTTTTTTTTGTACTTAAGGCATTGACATACATAGTGGGTATTTGTTGTTGCAAAACAATATATCTAAAAATATATTAGGGAGGCAAAATCAATTCAACTCAGCAAATAATTAATGAGCATCTACCATCTGAGATATTTTTACAGGTTTTTACAAAGATTGAAAAAGCACTTCTTCTCTAAAATTTCTTATAACCTCCTGGGTGAGAGAAACATAGACAGCTCACTATAAAATAAGACAAATAGAAGAACCAGCAGAAACCTCCGAAGCAGTATGGGGTGAATCACTGAATTGTGAACATCAGAAAAGAAATAGTTATCTTTCTGTGCTCTTCAACAATACCACTGCCCTAGGCAAGCTACCTCCATAAATAGGTTATTATTGGATTAGCCAGAAATTCAATTAATCAGATGCCTTGCTTCTCAAACTTGTCTATTCACAAGGATTTGTCTTCTTTCATTCTTTTCTGCATCTACACTGTGTTCAAGTAGTAATGAAAGGCAACAAATGTAATAACCAAAGCTAGACTTTAAAGCTGATCACAGTTATTTACTAACTTGACTCCCCCTTCCCCATCCCCCACGTTGATGGATGAGTCGGGGGCTGCTCCGAGTCCCTTTGTGAGAACTACTGCTCAAGATGACTGATTGACAAGTGGAGCTTTTTTTCCTTTTCTGGGGGAAAAGAAATTTCCAGGGTTATGCTCCTTGTATTTGCAAAGAGCTCTAAAAGCTCCAGAGAGTGAAAAGAGTCAAAATTGACTGTTCGCTGATGATCGCAAACTTCATGACAGGAGAAAGGGGAAGAAAAGGGGAGATTGAGGCCGTGATGCAGAATGTCAGTATAACTACTGGGAGACCGATTTCCAAACAGGCCTCCAGATAAATGGGAAGTTAGACACTCAACTAGAAACTGCAGTCGTTAGACAGAGGCTGCAGAAGCTGACGAACTTCAACCCCAATCAAAGTGGGGTCTGCAATAGCAGACTGCCAAAAGAAAGGGTGACATTCTACTACGAGGATGGCTTTCTTCCAGAAAGACACAATGCCCATCAGAGTTCCCGTGGTCTTGTTATTCCTTCTAAATTATCCTACATATGTCCTAGTATATATTTCAATTGCAAGGAAAAAATCATATTTCTAATATTCATATTCATATGCCGACAAACTATATCTGTATTCTAATACTCGTCTTGATTTATTCATAAGGGCCTGCAAAATTCATGCTTTGGTGAGGAAGTGTTTCTGCTCTTCAAGTCTCTTTTGTGGTCATTTTAAAAACTGAATGACTAAAAGGTAGGAGTTTCAAGTTCCATTCACTTCTGGAGGGAGGAAAAAAAAAGAGTTCTATACACTTTAGATCTTCGTTTCTAACAACAAAGTCTTGGATTTTGAAGAGGGATATTTTTTATCTCCAGGAAATAATCTTCTTTAGAAAAAAATAGCTGAAAAAAAAAACTAGTTATATTGGTATGTATTTAAGCCTTTATATTGAGAAGAGAGATTATTAGTATAGAGGTTTGAGAAAATAAGTAGGATTCCTGTTTAATGGAACCCATTTTCATTACTGCTTGGCTTCGTGACTAGATAGCCAAAGGCAGGAAGGGAACAAGCAGCCCGTGGTGAATGAAGCTGTTTGAAAGTATGAGACCAATGAGCTGATTACACAGAAGTCACAAGGAGGCAAAGTGAGAAGCCGGTGGGTTGTGTGGCAGGACATGTGTCCCTGGAAAGTTATGAAAAAGTTCTCTGAGAGGACAACATGAAAAGAGGGTTCACCCCAACATGGTCCAACTGTGCATCTGACATCTAGAAGGTTTTTCCACCTCAAGCTGTAAATTAAGTTTGAGAGATATTATTCTCTCCCTAATTTGATCACCAAAAAAACACAACTTGTTCACCAGGGAGAAAGGAAACTCTTAGGTTTCACACTGTAAGTTCGCTGGAAATTCATTTCACCTTGGAAAATCTCATTTTTTCAATCAGAGCTCAGAAACAAAAACACTATGTGATTGTTTAGCCTGGCACAAAGAAAACAACAAGCACTTAGGAATCACGAATTGTTAATGAGAACTTAAATGGGCATTTTAAAAAGAGAAATTCTATTCATTATAGTGAAAAGCCTCTAACCACGGATGCAAATCTTGGGTGTAAGATTTGGTTCATCCTCCAAGAAAGACAGTTCAAATCATCACAGGACTGTCTGTCCAGCTACAAAATGAAGAGTAAATACACACTTCACATTTGACAGAGGGATATTAAAAGATTTAATTCAATAATTGATGTAAAGGACACTGAGTTATTTGAATAAATGAGGTCATATAAATGGGGAGTATCATAAACTTTCACATCCATATATCATTCATGATCCCCCGATCTTCAAGCAAGATCTGTACAGAAGTGTTTTCCCCATAAATCATTTTCTGAACATAAAGTTAAAAACCCCAGTGCCCTTAAAAACATCAGGAAGATCCACACTATATAATTAGTTGAGAATGGAGTGGTGCTAGTCTCTCCTGTAATACCAACACTGTCATCCAGCCTCCAAAAACATTCAATCAAGTGGTCCTATTGTTTACAAATCAGATGCAAACCCAAATACTGCAAGGTTAGCCTGTTCTTCAAATAACTACACTTCTGGCATAATTTCACAGCAAACTGGAAATGCAGAGATTCAAGAGCTTTCCCTGTTGTTGCTAATCTTCCCACTCCAAATTATGCTGCTGCTTCTGTATTTTCTGCTACATTTGCTCTTTTTCAGGTAAAGCTGACAATTCTGAGGTCACACTGGGTCGTCAATGGCAAGCTGACAGTAGGACATGGCTGTTTGAGCTAAGTTACTAATAAATGAACCCATGGAGTGCCATTTCATTAGTGAATGTATCATTAAAAGCATCACCTTCACGACTTCCTCATTGTTCTTTGCCCAGCCTGGCCCCTGCCTTGAAGCCTTAAAAATAAAGAAACCATGCTAGCCTAGTGAAGGGCTGGGACCAGCTAATTAGTGGCCCCCTTCCTGCCTATTCTCTTCTCTCTGTGGCACAGAGCAAGAACACCTCCCTCCCAGTCCACAACTATAATTATGAATGGATTTGTTTCAGGGAAAGGAAAGGAGAGGAGATAATGATACAGACCAGGGAAATAAAAATCAGGGATTTATGGGTATAGAAGCCTGGGTTGGGGGACTCAGAACTTAATGTCTGTATTGTTGGTATTTGGGGTTGATCTTACAAGTTGACATGGGAATCAAGCAGCCCTGGATGTAAGTCCAGTCTCCACCACTTATTATCACTGAACTCA
Organism: Spermophilus citellus; assembly: GCF_964194105.1. Taxonomy (NCBI): domain Eukaryota; kingdom Metazoa; phylum Chordata; class Mammalia; order Rodentia; family Sciuridae; genus Spermophilus; species Spermophilus citellus. Next base: position 68,554,643 of record NC_138191.1, on the reverse strand, counting down.
GGCAACTTGTTTGCAGTCTCTGAGCCCTGCTTTGCTCTTGTAAAATGGGAATAATCTGAATATCTATCTCAAATGAGATAACGCATATAAAGGACTCAGCACAAATATCTACCTATTACTTTTAGCTTCAAAATTTGGAATCAGCATCCCTAAAATGGCTCCAACATTTCTTCCCTAAGAAGTCTACTGGAATCTGCTAGATCACCAATTACCTATGGAATTCATCACCAGTCTGTGTTCAGTTTTCATACTTTGTGATCCCCAAACACTTCTTTTTCAAAGCACTTATTAATCTATAGCATCTCCCTTTTGGGACAATAAACACTTCAGAACATCACAGATGGAAATGAAGCCTCATGCTTCCAAGATGGCTTACTATGAATGTCATCTATGGCCAGAGAATTAAGCTAAACCAGCTGGACATGCTGTGAAGTAGAGAGAAACCAGACCTGGAACTCTTCATTTTTTTATTCAATACACACTTATTAGGAACTTACCCCATGCCACACTCTAGGAATAAAGTGGTAAGAAATATAGATTAATTATGACTGTGACAAATGCCAGTCGTGAGTCATAGTCTTGAGGTCATGAAGGTTTTCCTTAGGGGATTATCCTTAGGAAGCTATTGCTGCAATTAATGCTGCAAACTAACCTACCCAGAAACTTACTGCCTTTCAACAAGAAGCATTTCTTATTCTAACTCAGAGGTCTGTGGTTTGTCTGGGGAAGTTTTGCCTCAGATTCTGGCTTGGCTGGGTTTGACTCTAGGCTTCAGGTCTGGCTCATGTCTACGTTGTGTGTCTCACTGTGGGGCTCAAAGTGAAGGTGCAATAACTACCTGGAACTTCCTCTCTCAGGTAAGCTGGGGAGCACGAGTGGTTAAGCCCAACTTCACAGTCTTTAAGGTCTCGGTTCAGGTAATATGCCCTAATTTTCAATGGATTAAAGCAAATCGTGTGACCAGGCTTAATATCAGTGGGATGAGAAATACACCCCACCTACTCTAGTTCTTTGCAAAGTCACATGGCAGAGCATATCAGTGAAATAGAGAAGAGTAATACAATACACCTCAAGTGACATAATGCCAAAACAACCAGAGTTAGTTATTCCCTGATTTAGAAGATTTAGAATATTCCCAGCTATCACTTTCTATGTCCTATTTATAAGACACTAATATAAACCAACCTTCCTCTCCAGCCTTCCTTCCGCATTACTTGAAGTGAAGGGCAATTAGACCCCAATAGGCCTATGGGGTGTGTTGATGTACTTTGTTTTAGTCCTGAAGAGAATTCTTTGAGCCCTAAAGAACTATGTAAGACAATAAGGATACATGTTACAAATGGTAGCACTTATTCTCCTTAATTGAAATGTATGAGTACTGAGGAACAAGGGTAAAAGTGGGATTTGTCTATCTATCATTGTGACAAATGGACAGTTTATCGCTTTGCATTTGCTCGGCTCTGCAGGAAAAGGGTGTAAGTTCAGAAAAATCTATTTCCCACAGAGCAATTATCAATTTTAATATTAAAATTTAAAATGATTTTTAATTTATCAACTGGTCCCTGAAATCAGGGTTGGAACTGTCAGATTTCTGCCTTGGATATTAGGCTGATGATGGGTCATATCCAAAGTCCATAGATAATGAACATTTTGTAAATCTGTAATGCAGTTCTCTTTTTTTTCTCATTGTAAATTAATTGATCTTTTTTGCCATTAGGGAAACCATCAACTGCTCTACATTTTTCTCTGTCTCCTTCACTTCTTTTTGGTTCAAATGCAAAGCCAAACATTCCAAAATAAAACCCAATTTTAATTAAAGCTACCCAGGTCCCTGAAAAAGCGATATCCTCCTGTTTCGCTGAGACTTTGAAAGTTTCCTGCTTTGATGCAGTGTTGAAAAAGCAATAAAACAGAGGTGAGCAGCTTTAAAGTGAGAGGTCGAAAAAGTATTGGTATCCTTTTGCCCTTCACTCTTGCGACAGTGGAACTTCTCTCTGGTCTGCAGTTCAGAGCCCATGAGGAAATTTGCATTCAGTAAAACCACACACCAAAGTCAACTCATGCTCACCAAATCTCATACATGGAAAACTCAGGCTGCCACCAAGATTGGAGCACAGTGCTTGGCCCTGACTTAACCCAGGGGATTCAGAAGTATCGGAGGATATCTGACACTGGTATTTTTAACAATGCATTTTGTTAACAGAATTAATTTTCCCTAATGCTTAAAAATCAAGGTACTGTTCACTCTGAGATAGCACTGTCCTAGTCAGATCTAATTAGGCACTTTCCTCCTTAGGGCAAAGGAGATCCTTCCTAACCAGGTCTAAGATGATTCTCTCAAGACAACTCTAAGAGAACATGTACAATGAAATGATGGGATATGAAATATGAGGCCCTCATTAGCCTCATATTGTTTTGCTAATCAGATGAAGTGACTGAGAATTCCATATACTATCTTAATCCTTCGTCATTCACATAACTTCTGAAAATCTGAATATGGCCATGATTTTCTTTTTTCTGCCTTCCAGTGTTGCTCTAATATCTGTAACCAGACAATGCAAAAACTGTACACAATAATTAGTAGATTATTGTCAAGATTAACGAACACAAAGGTAAGCTCTTTATACCAGCTATCTTCTCTGGCAAATATATTCTTATCATGTTACATGGAAATGAAAACATCCAGCTACATAGTAGACAGCCTGTAGAATTTTCTTCTGGACTTAGTGGGACCTGCCAGACCTAAGATCGGTGATGATTCACACAGCACCTGCTGCAGTTGCTGTTTCGTCTCAGACACTTTGCACAATGCCTTGCACCTGAGAGGCATCAAAATATTGCACAAATGAATAGCTAAATATGTAAGTGCACAAGTATATGAACAATTATGGATAAACGACTATAACGCCAGCTTTAGACTGTTCACTAACACAAAATAACCCAAATCAGAAGAAAGAAGAGAAAACCTGGTTATCTTGTAAAAGGTGTGATATTTTTTTTCCCAAAGGAAATCTTTCAAGGCCACTCCCCACCCCCCGGGGGAGAAAAGATCAATGCCAGCAGCCCAGCAGTCCCCAGAAGCCCCACAGTGTGTGCAGACCTGACTGAGGAGAGAAAATTGAGCTGAGGAAATAGATTTCACTTGTGCGCTTTAAAGTAGTTATTATAAGCAATAGGGAAGAAGTAATTATTTTTTAAATGATAAGCACTACCTGGACAATGTGACAATCTTCTATTTATGTGTAACTTTGTGAAAGGTGGCTATTTGGTGAGTACATGGTTCTAGCACCATGGATGTCTTGAGTCTCTTAGTGTGAAAAATATTTTAAAACTCAGATTGAATCAGGCGGTAGTTGCTGGTTGCCGTGGTCATTTAACTAAAGAGCATAATAGAAGGACCTTTTTGGTGTCTTCAGACAAGAACACCTTTCATAAAAGCTGGGGGAGGGTTGGATTTCAGAACCCTTTGTGTGGAACTGAGCAGTGTAGGCTTTTCTACATCAAGTCTTTTAGAGGCATATTTTAGTTTGATATATGATTTTTTTCTTTTTGTCAACTTGCATCCTCTCCTCTCCAATCATAGAAAGAGAAATAACCAAGAGACAACATCACAAACAGGACTAGAGCAGCCCTGGGAATCAGACTCTGGCCTTCTCCTGTTGAGCATAAAATTCAGATCTCCAGATACATCTCAGAGACTCCACCTTTTATCTGGCTCTTTCTCATCTACCCTTCCTCATGCCCACATCTCCCCAGCACATGATTTCATTTCAACAGCTATTTCACAGGACGCTTTCAAACTAGAAGAGAGAGGGGAAAAAAAAAAAAAAAAGCTCTAGCTGTATCTCTTTCTAGCTTCACCCCTCCCCACTTGACACCAATTATAACAAACTGCTCCAGGAGACTAGAGCTCTCAGCCATCTCCCCCGCCAGGCAACCTGAAGCGATCAGGAGTCCCAACGAAAGAACAGGTTTAGCCAACCAATGGAAGAAATAGACATATTTCCCTTTCAGTCTACTGAGGTTTATTCACCAGAATTGGTCTCCAATAAAGAATTAACTACCAGTTTTGTAAAGCGTGATGAACCTTAAACTCCAAGCAACTGGGTTCTTAAACATGGGAGAATTGTCTCTAAGAATCCACATGGGGTTTGCAATGATATTTCACCATCTACATCAGAGCCAAGGATCTCAAAAATGGACCTTCACTTCCGACAGGGACTTTGATAATTGAGCATATGTAACCTTAGAAGTAGATACTGACTCTTCAGTAAAATAAAGCCCAATTCAGCAAATGATGGATGAGGAACCAAGAGTCAATGGAATCCCCCTCAAGTCCACAAAGCCTAGGTACCCTGGAAAATAAGGAGTAGAAGTTTTTGTACATGACTTGACATAACTCACAAATATATAAACTAATATTTTCTGTATCTGTGTGTTCTGTACCTCTGCATTCAACTAATATCAGATCAAAATATTTGAAAAAAATATTTGTATCTGTATTGAACACATACAGACCATATTTTCTTGTCATTACTCCCTAAACAAAACAGTGTAACAACTGTTGTACATGGCATTTACATTGTATGACATGGTTTAAAGCATACAGGAGGATGTGTTTGGTTATATTCAAATACTGCACTATTTTATATAAGGGACTTGGGCATCTGAGGGCTTTGGTATGCATGGGAGTCTTGAAACTAATCCCCCACAAATACTGGGGGATACTGCCTATGTATATGCATATTTATATTTTTCCTGTTCTCAACCACCTAATCATTCTGAATGAGTTAGCTTAGAAGCAAGACTAAGTTTGTTTCCTTTGCCTTCAACTGCTTCATGTAAGCTCATAAAAGTATAAAAAAGTCAAATATCCAAACTAACAGCATTTCATCAGTCTTACTTTGCCCTTAATAATTCATCCCTCTTATGTTTACTCTAATACCTGTGCGGCATAAATATGCATGATATGCGACTGTATATGTTCAAGCACTTTCATAGATAGACTAACAGCAGGAGACTTTTGACCTTGGTCTAAAGAGGAAAAAGTTACTGCAATAACTAATGACAGAATTGACAGTCTCATACTTTAAAGAGGAAAGGGGAGAAACGCATTCCCAGGAGAGAATTCTTTAACAGCAATTTAGATTTCAGCCTGAGAGATGTGCCTTGTAAATTACATTTGAAAACAGTTACTTTTTGAGCATCTGGGTTTAGCAAGGATAATACCTATCCTCTTGCCAAAAACCTTATAGAGATGTTGTGAGAAATAATAAAAAGGATGTGGAGCCTCAGCCTCAGAGCTACTTCGAATAAATATGCTAATAAATACAATGACTCCTTATTAACTCCAGTAAATATCCTGCCAGAAAAAAACAACAACAACAAAAGCCACAAATAAAAGTAAGATTTGGGTGAAATCTCCTAACTCCTAATCCAATTTTCTAGGTGCTTTGATTACTTTGTTTTCTGACTGCCTTAAATTTGCAAGGGCTGTATTAGGTATTTAACATCTTATTTTCTCACTGACTAGAGGTTTTTCAAAATCTAGGGAAAGGATTTAACGAGGATCAATACAGGATACATAGATTGCCAGCAATTTGGCTTCTCCCTGTGATCAAGTGAGTGAAAATCTGAAGGCTTTGTTGTATATCATATGCTTTTTAGCCACAAAGGGGTCTTTCCAGATGTTTCGGTCCATCTTCTTGGTGTGCCTGAAAACTCTGTTCTGTTTTCTGAGTCCATTTCCCGAAAATATACAAACCCAAATGCTCAGGCTGAGTTGAACTCAATCATCCTTCTTTATCATTTTTCAGTGAAGCATTCTGTTCTGTCATCAGGTGAAAGGGAGAACAAAAGCCTTCAAGGTCTCATTTGCAGATACAATATTATGAGAAACCTGACACAGATTTATGTCCCAGCTTGTAACAGCACAATTAGAATCTTCATCTGCACAGGGAAACACGGGCCAAAAGGTATTCTTCATTTTCAGAACAAGCACCAACCAAATTTTGGAGGCTATTGAAATTAAAGAAACAAGACACTGGATTGCATTGACAAGTTTTATTTAGTGATGTTTTTCCCAGGTCCAGGAAAAGAGCAGACCCAGAAAATGATATTTGTCCCAGCATGGATTCTGAAATTTTGCTGCAAGAGTTGCATATGTTGTTGGTAGAGTCACAAACAAAAGATGTGTAGAGAAAAGGAGCTTCTTTATTTTTCCACAAATGATAGAATCTTTCTCACTAGCTCCCCCCATGCTGGGTGTCCCATGGGGGTGAAGGATGTGGAGCAACAGACTTTAATTTTAAATTTGCCTATTAATAATACTTCAGCTCCTCTGGGTTTTATAGCCTCTTTGGGGATATATTTTCAGACAATTCAAAGTTCACTTCCTAATGGAATTGCTCCTTTCTTCCTTCTCTTCTTACACCAATGGATGCCTGGGTATAGGGGCTAAATTACAATCTTCACGATTTGAGGATGGAGAAGTCTTTGGTGTCTCATCTCCCTGACACCAAAGACACCAAATGGCTCTGAAAATGTATCTGACTAGTAAAACTTGATGCTACAGTGATGTCTGTGACCTCCATTTGGTGACCTCCCAACATTTTTCTCTAGATCAGAGCTCAGAACATGTTTTACCACTTGTTTCCCTACTTCCAACTTTTCTTCTTCTTACCATTCCAGAAAACAGAGGCATATTCTTTCTGTTTTCCCTTCCTCCATAAGCAGGTCATCCCCTTCATTAAATTAACATTGATAGAATGGCTTAGACAATAATCAATTCTTGAAAATGAGCAGTCCAAGATGAAGATGACAGTCTGTTCTGATAAGGTCCCTCTTTCTGATGTTTGCATATGTCTGCCTTCTCGTTGTATCCTCTGAGGTGAAACTGAGGCAGCTAACAAGGCCCCTCTTCACCCCAATTTTTGCAATCATGCCAGAAAGATTTCAGACATGCCCGTCAGAACAACAACCATGAGTTTATTAAAAGAGGTAAGAAAAGGGAAAAGGGGACACTCTCAAGATAAAAAGTGGATCCTCTCAGAGTGAAAGATAGTGCACATCTCCTGCCTTCATTTTATTGGGGATCCCAGGAAAGTTCCAGAGTCCCACCCAGGTTCACCTTTTGACTGACAGAGTAGGAACTTCACAGACTGCCTCCAAGAGTATTGTGCCCATAGAGTAGCAGCTTTTAAGGAAATAAGTCCCCATGTTTTGGCTTCAATTTCCTGTCCCCTCAACCAGTTTGTCACCCTTTGAAGAGCTCTTGGCAATCTTTCTCTGTGATGGTTTTGATCTTTTGGTTGCTAAGGTGATTGGGGATTGCAGTAGATTATAAGGGAAGATCCAGCCACCTAGCACTATGTGACATGATCTCAAAACAACATTTTTTTCTTAAGGGTATATAAATATGGGTGGGGGATTTTAACATATCAAGTCTCCATCTTTCAGGTGCCTACCTGTCAGATAAGCCTCCCTGTGGTTTTCAGTTGTCCTTCAGTCCTTTCTCTACTCACACATCCATGGCTGACTAGCTACCTAACACTCTAATGGCAAAGAGAGAGAGAGAGCCAGGGAGGTGGGTAGCTTTCTCCTATCTATTCTTATGAGGCATTAATCTCATCATGAGGACTCTACACTTTAGACCTACTTAATTTCCAAAACCCACATCTCCAAATTCTGCCACATTTGGGATTAGAGTTCCAACATATGCATTGGAGGGTTGGGGACACATTCAGTCAATAGAAATTACAGTTTTGATTTCTTTATTCTGAGTAGTACATCCCCCAGCTCACACCTTCCCAGAGGTTGTGTGATTCATGCCCAGTGTCAGAGGTGGAAGACTACAAGGGAACCAAGATTTACAGGGCAATAAAACCTGTACCTTAATATTTTACAAATATTATCCCTATTACAGAGCACTAAAATGGAGAGACTTGCTAATGGTGCAATATGTATGTGAGAGCACACATATGCAAACACATGTGTGTGCATATGCATGTTCATGGTTCCCTATGTCTGTGTGTTTGTACACAGGAGGTAGAGGTCTGTAAAGACTCAAGGGTGCAGCAATCTCAGCCTATAGGAACAAGAGCCTTTTGAATAATTCCAGCTTTCACCATGTCAGAACTTACAGGGTCTTTCATCACCTGCCATAGGTTATGGTGCCTTGAAAACAGACACAATCTGTCAGCCCAGAACACACTCCCCTCTCGGAACCTGAATATTTCCTTCAGGAGGCATCAGGGAAATACCAAATCATTAGAGACTGCCTTTCCAACTTCAGCTGGCCTTGACCTGGGATAAAATACATGTTTCCTGAGAACACCTCATAATTTAGACTCTATGACAGAGGTCCCTTCTGGAGTTTCCACACAGAATATTTATTCTGCTGTCCCAGATTTCCTCATGGAGAATAGAAGCAGGGCTTCTACTATCGTCTATGGATTAAGCTGATGTTTAGACAATCTTTTGTTTTCCCTCTGGAATGAAGTAAGTCTGTGTTTCTCTCCCAAATAGTATCCCAGAAGCTAATTTTAAGTCGTCTCAAACTTAGGAAGAAATGGGGTAAGTGAGGAGGAAGTCAAGTAAATGAAATTTCCTACAGAAAATTCCATCTGCTAAATTATTATTTGCCATAAAATCTGGAGGAGTAAATTGACCTAACATGGTACTCATCATGTCTCACCTATAACCAGTCTCTTTTTATAGCCAAGGACACAGTCTGATGGCAACTTTCAGTTATTCACGTATTATTTATGAGTTTTAGCCACATAAAATTTGCTGGTAATCTACTCTCCTCACAAATTTTTTATTGCTAATAATTGAGAGATGATTGTAATTGAATTTACTTTATGACATATTGCTTTTTGGTCTAGGAATATATAATTCTTAATAAATTAATGTATTCTAACCTTGACTAGAAATATCCTAGATTGTTACTCTTCTTAGTGAAAAATGTACAAAACACCAGGATATGGGAAGTTAGGCAGAACTGGGTCAAATCCTGGTTCATAACAAGCATTCTATTCTAGAGGAAGTTGTTCTCAGCCCTATTTGATCATCTATTAAAGGGAAATAATATTCAGAGGGCAATTAGGAAGAAGAAGTGAAATGAAGCCTATAGTATCTGAAATCATTCTTGGTACACTTAAAATACTTTTTCTCTCCCACCCTGGTAACCTCATCTAGTGACCAGCAATTTAGCATGTATAAAATGTTGGATGAAGAGGAGTAGAAGTCAGATAAATCTTCACACATTTTCCACTGAATGATTTAAGTTTCTACTGAGACTTGGGCTCTGGTTGAGGCACCTACATAATAAACATAAGTAACAGAATAATAAGCATAGAGGGGATGGTGGATGACCAAGAAAGAACTGAGCCTGCAGGGATGGCCCCAGAGTATGAAGCTCCAAGAACACAGGTTCTCTGCACAGCCAACCCTGCTCTGCACAAACACTGTCACCAGACATGTCCCTCTGCTCAATGTGCCTTGTGAGTGGGCCGATGCTGGTTATGATGGATAGAGTGATGAACAAGACAGTCCTTGAACTCAAAACACCCCTTGTCTAGATGGAGAACCAGGAAGTAAAGCTCGTTGCCATAAAGATTTCTCAGAGGAAGGGATCCCCAAGCTGCAACCTGAAGAGCAGAGATGATCCTAGACCTGTCAATGTCAGTTCATATATGAGGAACTCACCTACATTGTTTTCTATATAATTTGGTACAATTTTTTTTGCTCTTGTCACGTTCTCTCCCATCTGTTATTTTTGTGCTCAGTCTAAACTTAATTTTACTCTAGGACAACTTTGTGTACTTTCCCAATTCTTCTCAGTTGCTTATAAAGTTTGTTATTAAACACTAGTCTTTTAGTAGAATTCACCAGAACTCACTAGATTCCAAATTAGTTTCACTTTTCATCTAAGTGCAGGCTGCAGAAATTGCTCTTATGGTGAAGCAACGTCCCACACATTTTGCAGCACAAAGCACGTTCCTAGATTTTTTCTTTTTAAGTTTGCTCAAAGTTAATATTTGATAATGCCCAGTTCAATGGATTCAGATGGCAAGTTTCAAAATGCAACTTTAAAATGGCTAAAAATATATGCATCTTTAACTTGTAAAGCTTCTACACTTTGTACTTTTGTAAATAAGCTGGGAACATGTTTGTTTATTTATCTGGAGTCTTCTTGAAGTAATTTACAGACCCAATTTAAACTAATTTAAACAGAATAAAAAAGAACTTATCAAACTATCAGCCATGGAGGGATATGGGTCTTTAAACATTGACCTCATGCTCCTTCTCTCCCTCTCTCACTTCACCCACTCATCTCTTCATTCTGCTTTATTGTTGCACATAATGGCAAAAGTAGTCCCCACCAACTCAACACAAAGGTGGTGTTATCCTTGTAACAAGCTGTGATAAAGAAAAGTTAGGACTTCTTTTCTAACACTTTTGCAAATTTCTGGGGAAGACTCAGATTGGGTAATTGGAATCATGAACAGATCTATAAACAATCTCAGGAGTACAGTGAGTGTAATCTGATTGGTCAGACTGAGTCATCTGACTACTAATATTGCAGAGGACACACCTTCTTGTGACCAACAGCTCCAGTAGGTTGGCAGGGACAATTACCAAAAGAAAAAGATGTTGGGTAAACAACATAACAGCTCTTTATTATTAAATGAAATGAGAAGATGTGGTGCATATTTTAGCTAAGAGAGAAGAGTGCTTTGGTCTCTGAAGGCTTATTGCTGATTCACCTTGCAGTAGTGTCACCTCTGCTAAAGAACAAGTGAGAGTTATCTGTTCAGCCTTCATGTGTTTACAATCTTATTTCAGCTCAAAGGGAATGAACCTTGCAAAAAGTAAATATGAACAACAGGCTCGGACTGAAATAAGGGTTTTAAAATTTATAGAGAAATGACACAGGGACTTCAGAGAAATCTTATGTGGGAAGAAACCTCTGTGAAACACGTAGGGGCATTCCCAGGAGGTAAGAGGTGAGTTGCTTCTGCCCCAGCACACAAACCCCACTTCAACTACACAAACATCTTAGCTGGTCATATATACGTCCAAATACCAAGGCCTAGATGGGGCTTTTTCATTTTAAGGAAATTGTGGGCAATTTAAGAAGTTTCAAACTGGATAATAGAGATTTATAGAATGTAAGTGCAGAGAAAGGTTAGAAAAGTGTGGATTATTTAGTGGACACAAAAGAAGAAAGTGATCTCTTTATTTCCTTTTTGACTCCCCCATAGACCATGTAACAGTTTAATTGTAAAAATATGCTTTAAACAACAATTGAAATTTTAAAAAATGAGCTCCTCTGTGATAGAAATCATGCTAGAGTTGAGCACGAAACAATGAATTAAGCATGGTCTTGCCCTCAAGGAAATTGCTGTTTTGTGGGAAAAAATTTCCGTCAACAGATAATTAAAATATTCTCTAATTAATGTTTGTAAAAGATGTTATTGGAACATATATGAATTTAAAAGTAAAACCTACATCTCTCAATACAGAGTTTCTATATGGCCCAGACTTTCACTATCAGAGATCAGTTCTTCTGGGATAACTTCCATTAATTTTTAAAGAGCCCTGGTAAGAACATCACTTTAATCAGGATTTTCCATTGTTTCTACTTGGTGTGAATTAATTGTTCTGATCAAATTTCCACTAACAAGCACCCCAAATGAGTAAACTCAGGCAATGAAATTTTCTTGGCTTAGAGAGCAAAGGCAATGAAAGAAGGGAATATTGGACATATGGATATTGGGAACTAAAGCCTAACTTCCTCGAAGAGACCAGTCAAGACTCAAGCTGGCTCAGGATGGCAGTGCGTACTCCCTTGGTGCTCTGATGCACTATATCAGAACATAAGAACACTCAACCCTATGGAAAGGATAGTTGAGTAATTGACTGTCATATCTGACTAGTTCTGGGCACAACAGAAAGAACCGAATGAACTTTCCACTGCACATCTCTTGTATACTGTTGGAATACCCAACCAGTATTACCAGGTATTTGGGGTCCTCGAATTTTGGGAAGAAGTTATCAGGTATAGATAGACCCAGGCAGACAACCACTGAACAGGCCTGTGCATACTCACTGAATTAGCCAGCTTTCCATTATGGTAATGAAATACCTGAGATAATTAGCTTAGAAGATAAAGATGTATTTTGGCTCATAGTTCTAAGGGTTTCAGTCCATGATGAGGTACACCCACTAGTTTGTGTCTCTGGTGGAGGTGGAGAAAGGCAATGGCAGGAAGTGTATAGCCCATCAAACAGCTCACCTCATCAAACAGAGCAAAAGAAAAAAGTACAGGCCAAGATCCCACAATACCCTTTATGGGCACACCCTCAACCACCCAAGGACTTCCCACTAGGTCCCATCTCTCAAAGGTCCCACCACTTCCCAATAGTGCCACCCTGGAGCCAAGCTTTGAACACACAGACCTTTGGAGACATTTGATATACAAACTATAATACCCACAAAGACAATTAATTTATATTTGTCTGGATTAGTATATGAAGGCAACTTCATACAAGAAAAGACCTAGACCCCCAGGACCTAAGAATGAGATGAGATATGGAGATTCTGAAAATGTTATGGGAACCTTAAATCACATGTGAGAAGACTTAACAGACCTGGTGAAGGAGCACATGAATCAGGAACCCTGAACTGAGGACCAGACCTCCCCACATCTTCTTAATCTGCATAAACACTAGGACTCATCCATCAGCATGAAGGGAAGAAAAGGAAAGGAAAGGCAGCCATGCAGAGTGTGACTAAAGGAAGACATCTACCAGTCTTCATGGATGGGAATAAGCCAGGTTTGATTTTGATAGGAAAAAAAAATGCAGCATTGCTTGCACATGGGATGGCATGGAATAATCCACTGCCTATTACAGAACTACCTAGAAGTTATCTTCTCAATGGAGAGAGGTACAATATCAAAATTGAAGCTAGTTAAAGGAAAGCAGCATGAGCCTAGAAGTGGACACCCCAAAAGTTTGTTGTAAAATCTTATCTGTAGTTTAGGAATGGAAACTTGACCTAATATGGCCAATAAAACGTGGGGATCCATGCCAGAAATTTCTGGGAAAGGATTCTCTACTCCTATGAAAAGAACATTTAATAAAGGGGAGATGATACTTCTTTTGAATATCAAATGTCTAGATGGTAATACAAGAATTACTACAGCCTGAGCATGTTGATCCAGCCCCAAAATGAAGTCAATACATGGAAGTGGTGTGGCCAAAAGGTTGGCTGAGAAGTAGAGTAAGAACACTGACAGAACACTTGTGAGACATCACTTCTTGTGATTCAAGTTTCAATATTGCTGAGGGAAGTTTTCTGTCATCTGTTGCCAAGAGCACTTGAAGACATGGCCATTTTGGTGTGATCCCCCAATACTTGCATGATTGATGGGTTTAGCTTCAACCAGAACATTTGCATTGTAAAATGGCCCATCTGTTCCCACTCCTACCTATCCTCCACCCTATACCAAAGCATCAACCCCAAAACAATTCTATTAGACTATATCTCTGTTTAATCACCTCCACAGGTTGCATGTTTTTTTTCAATGGAAACTCTCTTCCACAGCGGAGAAGACCCTTGTGAAACTGGGCTTCACCTACCATCCCGCCAGCCTCCCAGCACTCCTTTTCATATCCTCAGCACATGAGCCACTTTGGTGTTCTCTCTGCTCCTCAACACATTAGGTTTCTTTGGTTTTTTTGGAGTATTTGTGTGAAGGCCATACTGTCTCAATGCCCTTCCCCATCTAGTCCATCTGGAAATCTAATTCTCCTCATATCTAACTCTGACTTCCCTCCCCTCTGTGTTTCGTGTCACCTGTGTTATATCTGCTAGGATCTTTTCATCTATCTGTTTACATGCATCAATCCTCCCCATTAGCCTGTGCACCTGTTAATTTTATGTGTCAGCTTAATTGAGCTAAGGAATGCTCAAGGAGCTGATAGACCATGATTTCTGGATTGGTCATCAGGGTGTTTCCTGAATGGATTAACATTTGAATCAGTACAATGAGTAAATGTGAGTGGATATCATCCAATCCACAGAGGCCCCAGATAAAACAAAAAGGCAGAGGAAAGGCAAACATGCTTCCTCTTTGACCTGAGACTTCTCTCTTTTGTCGTCAGACATGGATATTTCGGGTGCTCAAGACACTAGGACTGAGACTTACACCATTGGCTCCCCTGTTTCTCCAGGTTGCAGTCAGACTTCTTGGCCTCCATCATCAAAAGAGCCAATTCCATAATTTTCCTCTCTCTCCTTCTATCTCTTTTTTCCCCTTATATAAAATCATGTATTGCTTAACTATAGTCATGCATACTGAGAAACATGGTTTTGGACAATTTCATCATTTTTTGAATAAGATGAGAGTATACTTACACAAACCTCTTAGATGGTATGACCTACTATGCACCTGGACTGTATTATAATTTTATGGGACTATCATCACATATGCTGTCCATTTTGACCAAAATGTTAGTGGTACAAGGCTATGTGTCTCTCTGAAACTCTGATACATGGTCCCTTGAGTCCATCTCTGTAACCTCGGTACCAAGTTCACTTCTGGACCCACCCATAATAGATATGCAGTTGGTGTTTCTGGAATGAATAAATGAATCTACCAGAAGTTGAAAAGCTAGAAACAAATTCTATAATCTTTAGAATCCTTCTGCTGAGTGAGAAACCACTTCCCACACGTATTGGAGGTATCAGAGCTGACCAGTCTGCTAAAGCTCCAAGCCTGCACAGTGATTCATTCCTCCAACGTAAACTATACTCCTGATCACTGCTAATCCAAAGTGCTGCATCACTCTGGTAGGAATGACATTTTTTTCCTTTGTATTTTAAGTGTGAATGCAGAAAGCTGACTTCTAGCAAAAATAGAATTATTTGCAACAGCTACTTGGTGGCACTGTGTTAAGAAATCTAAACTAGAAGCATGTTATGTAGTAATGCAAAGACCAAAACAAATATCTTGTATATATTTTTTAATAAACTGGCTCTTATATATATTCATTTATTGACCAGACACAAAGCATATGTATGTATTTTCATATGTGAAATATTATCAAAGAAGAAAGATGCTGGTAGGAATTAAAATTTGGTCATATTTTTACATAAAATGACATAATTAATAGCATTTATGCATGCACTAATGAGTACTAATATTTGTTGAAAGAGAGAATAAACACATAAGGAAAGACAAAATAGGCAAGATCACCGAATAATGTATTTCGGCATTCTATTGATGGGATTTTTCTCAACGGCTCTGCTTCAGCAGCTTGCCACTAGGACACAAACCACGGCATTCAGGGACCTGACAAAGCCATACAGATCTCTGGCAGTTTAGAAAGTTGGCTACAAATGGAGGTTTTCTAAGTGGCTGCTTGCAATGCCACGCTGGTGGCATTAGTGCCTGGGAAATACCAATAGCTAAATGCTTCCCCTATTTCATTTTCTAAATTTCATAGCCTGATAGCAGCCAGGCTGCAGGCATCGTATTTTGAAAGGATTATTGCACTTCCTGAGAAGTGAAAGTCACTCAGCTTTTGCCCCCATGGCTTGGGACACCAACCGAGACACACTGCAATCACAGCTGCAATGGACTGTCTCTCGTGGCTTACTGCTTAATGATATACCAAACATCCCTTCTATTATGTAGCCTCCTTGCCACCAACTCCCTTTGGCTTCATTTAAGCTTTTTCTATTTTTGTATTTACCTTATTTATCTTACCTTCACACTTCCCTGACCTGATTACCCTTAGACATAATCACTCCTGTTTTCCTTTATGTATCAGTGGCTGCCGCTTGATATTATGGTGTTATTTTAATATCATAACGGAAAATGATAGAGGCCAATCAATTACTTTGTATTATCCATTGTGTTCCATTGGGATTGATTTTCCTCTATGTAATCATGTTTGCAGCCATAAAAGCAAAGATTAAAAAGGGTTTTTCTTTCTATTTTTCATATTCAAAGGAGTTGTATTAGTAACCCTGCCTCATAATGTTGCTGCTAAGAGAGTTAAATCTCTTTAACAGAGTCCCTAGGAGGTGGCCCAAGCCATGGACAGGACCCAAAGCTGGTCCTTGGACTTTGGCCTATGCCTCAAGTATTTACTTTTTCTGCTGCTCTTTGGAAAAATCTAGCATCACATTTATGGTCTAATAATGGCGATCCTTTGTTGACTGCACATTTTTACATATCATAAGAGGTTCCCACATTGTCACTTTGCCTTCTCCTCACCACATAAACTACTTAAAATCTCCCACGTCAAATAACTTAGAAATGTGCCGATAATGAATGTTCCCCAGCCCTGCTATGCTATTCACTCACTTAAATTTCAGATTCCTGCTGAAGCTCCCAGTCCTTGAGAATAAAAATACATTAGATGCAAGCAGGACACATTCAAATGCCAGGAGATAATATACAGCAGGGCAAGCAGCTTGCAAGAGCAACCTGCAGAAGATTCCTAGTCTCTCTACAGCAGGAAGATTCTCAGAGGCAGGAATCGGCTTCAAAGGGATGAGCTATGGAGACTTAGTCCTCTAATCACTAGCTTTACTTGCACCCGGGTTGATGAGCTGGTAGGCAGCCCCAAATGACAGAAAGCCCAAAGCACGAAGGAGAACACAGCTCCTCCACAGCCCACCTCAGCCGCCAGAATGTACTCCCTGCAATCCCCGTGGCCAAATGGGTAGAATGTTGTTTGTATTTTCTTTGGTGAAAACACTCATACAGAAACCCTGCCTATATGAAGGCTCAGCAAAGCCACCGTTTTCTCTGACCTCACTTTTATTGCTGGACTGCTCCTGACTCTTTTCCCCTTCTCTGGCTCCTCAGTTGACCCGTTTCCCTGGAAAAAAAAGAAAAAAGCATAAAAATCACAGCTTATGGAGAAGGGGAGCTAGTGGCAAGAATTGAGGTGTGTGATATCCACATTCCCCAGCAGTGTGCAGACACAACCAGATACTGGTGGAATTGCAGACGTCCATTCCTGCTGCTGGTGTGTCCCAGTGCATCAATCTGAGGCCCCTGGGGGTTTGGTTCAGCTGGGGCACTTTGTAGGCACTCCTGGTTCTCCTCTAGAGGACCCAGAGATTCCACTCAAGGGCCCTGTGTTCTTGAAATCACTGCTTCTGTCAGTTGTCAGGGTTCAGACTCAAGCTCCTTTATGGTCTATTGTGAATCTTATATGTTCCTGTGCTTATGAAAATGTATTTAATCTAAAGGAGAAACAGAAGCCCTGTGTACCTGTGTATGTTGGATTGTGCTTCACAAATCTGTGTTCTGCTCAGCCCCATCTCTCTAGTTTCTGAGCTGTACTTAGCCCTTCCCAATTCCTGAGCCCGGCTTTCTCTTTTGCAGCTGCTTCATCCACAGGAGTCCCTCAGGGGCAGCACTGTTGCCTGACAAGCAAATGAAGCCATGAGGAAGTAAGGAAGGCCTGCCACAAAGCCATCGCTCCTCACAACAAAGCCCCAAGCTCCTGTTTGCTCATTTGGTTCAAAGTCTCCAACTGCCTCCCGCAGCACCCTCCCTGGGAGAGTTCATGCTCAGAACCACTGAGTAATTTTTATTGTACAGCAAACAGTTGCTTAAATAGTATGTCTCCAAATGGTCATTATCTCCCCTTCCACCTCCACCTGCCACAAATCTCCAGGGATGTGGGGTAGGCCCTGCAGCTGCCATCCTGCCCGCCCACCACTCGTAAATAAGCCCCAGTATCAGCCAGGCAGAGAGAGACTTGCAGCCGTAGGAGTGGCCGGAATGATCTGGAACTCTTAAAGACAGCATTCGGAATGCTTTGTGGCACACTTAGCACTTTGAGAGTGGGGAGGCTATGGGAATGGGGTCAGATTTCCTCCTCAGGGAAATTACTCAAATAGGTTTTAAAATTTATAGTCTGTGTTGTGATAATAAATAAAAATAAAATGTACCTCCCCAACTCAGGGTAACTTTCGCTGAAGAGGCCCTCTGGGGGTAGCTCCCTCTACTGCAATTCTGTTTCCAGGAAAACTGAAGAATAGTTTTCCATGAAGCTGCTCCAGGACTGTGCCTTTCTTCTCCCTCCGCTCCTGTCCCACCCGTGTTTGCATTCCATCAAACTTCTCCCTCCGAACAGAACCCATCCTTCTTTGCCAATCATCGCTGACACCCTGCCCACTTCAATGCTCCATGTCTGTTCCCATTGTGGCCCTTTGTTGCCTTTGGTTCACTCCAGCTCAGGCACAGGCGCCCCTCCCAAAAGCAACCTGGCTAAGCCATTAAAAGCACCTTAGTGTCTAATGACAAAGCATAGCTCAGTGCCTCTCATGTGACCCCAATACTGGTCCCACTGTACCATATTCTTTCTTACACCCATCTGCAGCACAGTCTAGAAAGGTGACATGCAAAATTAAATATTTAAAATCTGAGGTTCCAATTCTGGGTGGAGTGGCACTAATGGATTTCCCCCCCTACTTTCTGAAAACATTCTTGATATATTAAGGAGGAGATGTTGTCAGTAATCACAGTACTTCATGAATTGTGTCCAAATATCAAGGAAGCAGACTAGTTTGGAAATATCACATCGGCCCTAATTTACTGGCTCCTGAATTACGGTTCTAATTGCACTCGATACAACCTATTGTTGTTGGATCCCCCGGGGGTCTTGGAAAAACTAGCAAAAACATGTAGAATGGATTCCATGTGTGAAATCTACAGGCTTTTTTTTTCTTTGTCTTACATTCATTAAGATAGAATTTATAACACTCTAAAACCCATATGAAAAGCATTTCAAGTGATATGGATAAAATTATCTCTTGAAACTAATTTCTCACATAAAAATTGAACTGGGTGAACCCTTCTCATAAGCAGCTGACAGGTAAGGAATCTACAGTGAAATAACTTCATTTCTGATATATTATTTACATTAACTATATCATTTGGGCAAATAATCCAAGTCATTTGTAAAAAGCATTTTAAAGATATATATAGACATAGATATAGATTTTAAAGATATATATATATATATATATATATATATATATATATATATATATATCTTAAATCTCCTTTTAGTCTATATTAAATTTTATGTCATCTAAATCAGTAACCATTCACAGTGCTCCTTTACCAGAACATATCACAAAGCAGTCTTAGGGAATTTTCCATCATTCAGTTTCGAAACAAGAATAAAATAATTCGGATGTGTCTGTAGGTTTATAAAACAAAAGGCAGATCTATTTTTCACAACATAATTATCATTGGAAAGTAAAGAATGTACAATTATTTCCCTTAATATCAGTTAATATATTTAGTGCTTAAAATGCACAAGGAAGTATAGAAAGCACTTTATATGCATTATCTGTTTTGACTCTCATTAACAACATTTTAAGCCTTATTACCCCCATTTTACAGATAAAGAAAATGCCAACGTTGAGAATCGTACTTAAGGCTACTCGCTGATAAGCAGCAGCAGCAGAATTAAACACAGGTCAGGCTACGTATCACAGAAGCATTATTAAAACAGAATGACCTAAAAACAGTTTGGGTTGTTGATGACTGTTTTTAACGCAGGCAGAATTTAGTGGCTGTAGAAGAGCTGATGTTTGAATATTCTTTAGGAAGATCCCAGAGGAAAGAGTTGGGTCTGCAAGGAAAGTAAACTTTTATTACTGTGTTGTTTCAGAAGACTTGGCAGCACTAGTTATTCTCACAACTCACATGCATTGCTCTGTTACTTAATCAGTATTATACAGCACCACTTCATCCTTTTTATGGCTTAGCTTGTCTTGTAATGTTGTTGTACTGCTGATAAACCCATTCACAGGAATAATGTACCTTTAAAAAATCGACACCATGCTCTGTTTTTAAAGTAAAGGCTCTTCTGTGTGAAAGTCTCTCTTCTATCACAGCATTTATAACAACACTCTCCCTGAAAATAGGGTTACCAGGTAAAGCCTTGGGAGAGGCGAAACCACTTTTAAAACAAGTCTCTATGTCACTGCCCTCTGAGGTTCTGATTACAGGACATGAGGCCTCTTAAACCCTGGGTTTAATGCACCCAGATTTAATTTTTATCATGATATGCATCAAGGAGGTTAGCAGTTTAAACTGTAGTGAAATTTTAAAATATAAAACAGCAAGCCAGTCCTGAAAACTTGCAGATTTCTTTTGTTATGTTTTTGACAAGTAAAGACAATATTTACTATAACCTTTTCTGTGAAATTTTTTTTCAGTAAAATATCTACTTTGCTAACAGTTTTTAATTTTCACTAAAATAAGCATGGTTAAATGGAAGAATTCTTCACATCGCAGTATAGCAAGAACACAGACGGCTTCCTTTGAGAGTCAATTAGCAGCCAAACAACTACACAGACTCTGTCATGATACAAGTCTGTGGTATTTCTCCAAATTACCTGGAGCAAGGTAAATGACCATGAGGGCTTTAGTCGCCAGGGAAAGCATGAAAGGATATACCACACAAGCATGAAATTATTCAGGAAAAAAAAATTATAGGAAAAAGAGTGTCTGAGGCTACACGGCAGCTGTGACAAGTAATAAAACATCATTTGCATCTCTGCTGAGGGTTTTGGTTTTGTCGGCTGGTTGTGTCCCATGCATTTTTGGTGAACTTGCACTTTTTATTTGAGCGTGGCCAGTTGCAGCTAAACCATCAAATAGGTGTACTGTTTCGGATGTACAAAAGACAGTACAGCTTCATTTCAAAGAGAGATGCCCACAAGGAAAGGGTTAGAAAGTGCCATACAAAGCTGTGAAACACTGACGAGCAATTTAAATTGGAATCAGACAATTCAGAGTGAACAGGAAGAAAAAAAAAAAAAGCCCTCACATACAGCATGTGCAATGGAGGGGGCGAAGGACTGTAGAAAGGTTTTATTTTTAGAAGTCTTTGCTAAGTTCTTTATAAGCATCTCAATCTTTGTTAAAAGGAAACAGCAGATATGCACATTTTCCTTAGGGGAACATGTTGTTGTTGTTTTTTTTTTTTTTTTTTCCATATAAAATTTTAGTACTTGGCTGCCTAGAATGAGGCTTTTTGTAACAGAATATACAAATTGTATCTTTTATGGTTCTTTATTTATAGTGAAACAACCATTTTAATAAAAGGATCCACTTAGATTATTTTACTGCTCTTTATTACTGGTCTTCATAATTTTTTCAATTGTTCTAGTTCAAATTAAAATGTTTGCAATTTAGTATGTACAGATTTGATCTGATTTTTGAAATACTTTATTCTTTCGGAAAACTTGCTAAAATATCTTTCTGTAAATGTAAAGATCAAAATCAGTACACACCATGCATGTCATTCCTAACCTGAAGTGAACGTTACTCAGAGAAAATATCTAGCATTTCCTTATTGTGGGGGAACTAAGGTGAAGGAAATATGGCACAAAAGAACAAATGCCCCTCCTTTCCAAATTTTAGGCACAATATTGATACCTACCAAATGCATTTTTATTCATAATGGTAGGACACTGTGTTTTGTTTGAGGGACAGAGGTGGCTATTGTTTTACATGTAAAATATCAAAACCTGAAGTCTATTCTATAAAGGCTTTTTCATGCAGTGTATGCCATAGCTCATCTTAAAACATGAAGGAACAATATTATACTCAACATTGTGACTAATGTTAAAGAAAATTCTCAGGATTGCCACATCTGATCTTCAGAAAATCCAGTTAAAAGCAACAGGACTTGAATTTGTAGAGATGAGGATGTAAAATGTATCCATTATATAAATGCCTTCTGCGTGCCTGTTAGCAACCTGAGGGCATTTTGACAATCAACTGAGCATTTATGGTACAAAAAATAAAAATCGTGTCAACAGAAAGTAATTATTTCTCATCTTATTTCAAATTTATGATAAAACTAATGTTAAACAAACTGATATTGTTAATGTAAAATTAATCTGCTAAAATCAATGTTAAATTCAGGATCTTAAATACGAGGTTTTGAAGCACAGTCTGTTTTGAATGTCTCTTAGTGCTAAAATGTTCTATACGTAGCTTTGCTAACATTAAGATTTGTAAATAAAATGAGAGATTTCAATTAGGAAATGTGTGTAAAGATAAATGTTGCCTTTATTATAAATACATATTTTCACAGAATGTGTCGTCACTTAAAATGTAAAAATATACATATGCAGACACATAACAGAGATACACAGCACGCGTGCACACACACACACAACACACAGTATCTCTTCTACCTAATTTTCTGGGTTAATGTTCCTTCTCAGAAAATATGTACTTTGAATAAGATGGATTAAATATGTTGGTTGGATTTTAGAATGCAATAAAATGATTATGTTAAAAATGACCATATTTAAGGGGAAAATAGCTAAGTTGGGCTAATTTATTATTATTACTCATTGCATTTAAAGAAACTTGGACTAGAGATCAAAGTGCATTTTGATTTGTTTGAAAATTGTAAATGACCCATTCCCAGTTTTCCGACCCCATAAAGTTAGAATGCAGTCTGTGAGTACTCTTCTGCTCTAATCAAGGAGGAAGGGGCTCTGGCTTCAAATGTCAATGCTGTAAACATGTTAAATCTGGAAAATATTTTCTAAGCAAGCAACCATGTGTAAAATTTACCGAACTTGTCATGAAAAAGCTACAGCTACAAACCTGAAAACTTTTCACTTCCATGAAGACTGCAGATGTTGAGATGGGAAGATAAGGTCCTCATGTTGACTCCCCAGCTGTTACACCTTAGAGACTTGCCTGCCACCATCTTCTGAAACAGTGTTTCCCCAGGTAAAGAAGAAGTGACCATTTTAACACCTGAAAGAAAATCAGGCACTTACTGCAGAAAGTGCTCCGTGGAATTGACTTCAACGTTGCCAACCCAAACATTCAGCCTTAGATTAAGATTTATAATCTGCCCGGCTGCCCAGCTAAACTGAGTTAGTTTAACAAAAGCTTCCAAGATACAGAGGGAAAATAATCAGCTAATTATAAAATTAAGCAATTGTCATATGCTACTGCCAAAGAAGATTCCCATTAAATTACACTTACGCATCATTTTCTGAAAACTTTTTTTTAAAAAACCATGTTTGCTTGCTTATAACTAAAAACATCTTGGGATAAATTTAAAACTTGTCTTTCCTACAGAAAGATAAAATCTGCCAGATATCATCATAAACAAAGACAATTTGATGAATTAAAAAAAATTATTTACTCTACTTTTAACACCACTAGCATTATATGTAATATTTACAATATGCAATCTTCTTTTATAATGTAAAGTGTTTTTAAAATGAAATCTGCACTTAAATGCCAATATCCTCTCCTTCTGGCTTCTCACTTTATGACACTAACATAGGATCTCATTCACCAAGCCAATTGAAATTTTAATAAAAGAAAGCAGGAGTTTCTAATAAACTCCTGCAGTGAGCTGATAATACTAAACATCTTTAGCAGCATGGTGTTTTTTATTATTATTTTAGCTGTATATTAATATGCTAGTATTTGTAAACTCCCCAGTGCCACTAGATTTATTTCAGAAGCCTTCACTACATTCTTCTATTGTGAAAAGTTTATCTGACAAAGAAAAATTCTCTTTTGGTGGTTTTCCACCCAACAAATACTTGACAGGAAAATATATAGCTGACAAATGTGTTGTGACTGCATTCAGTCCTGGAAGGAATAGCAACTGATTTCAGTTATTACAGTGCCAGTTCTGGGATAACCAGGAAAACTGGCAAAATCCACAACTGCAATGGAGGTATTATTTGGACTTTTGAGGGATGGGGGTTGGGAAGGATTTAACAGTATATAGTAACCTGCACTTTAACCTAACCTCCTTGCTAACTTTACCTTCTAATTCATCCCCTTAATACCTCTCCTAGAACCCCCACACAAACTGCTCAACCAGATTTCTGAACACCACTCTTCTGTCTGAGCAAGAGGGACTGTGGTTGCATAGCTTTCACTTCAAATATAATAGGCAATGATCTACACTTACAATGTCAGTGGAGTGTGCACGTCAGTAAAGCCATGTGGGATAGTCATTTATGGCACTGTGTATGATATAAGTCGAAATTACGACTAGTCAGTGAACTTCCACAGACACTGTATGTATGGAACAAGAGTCAACATTTAGACACAGTTTGGTAGGCATTAGGCACTCTTCTAGACACTTCACATATATGAATCTATCTGACCCTCTCTACAGCTCTGGGCACTGATCGCTGTTATTACCCCTTCTAATAAAACTAAGATGCAGGAAAGTACCTTGCCAATGTCATACAGCTAGGAATGGCTGCACCAAATTCAAACACAAGGAGTCTCGCCAAAGGCTGGTTATCCATCACTCTGCCTCTGTAAATGATGACACCATCTTAACAACTAGTCTCCACTGGGGCTGCCCCTTTGGATAACACCCATTCCACTGCTTCTTTACCCCTTAGGAGCTGGGTAAACAGGAGCCAAATATCTCTGGTGTTCTCAATCTTAAGTTCAGAGAAGAAAATGAAACCTCTTATTCTCTGTTACATCTTCCAATCTGGTTCAGTGAAAACAGTCAAGAAACATTTGTTGTGGTGGTTCTTAAAGATAAGAGGAAGGCATGTGTAGCCTGAGCTATGTTGGCCTTTGTGGAATCATGGGGGGATTTAAGACAAAACCCAGAAGCTGCATGACTTGGGGATTCTTACACAAAATATAAAAAGGCACCCTTTCTGCCAAGCAGACAGAGCCAGGGTACCAGGTTTGGTGAAAGATCACCATTTGCAGTAAGCATCCTACACAGGTATCCATGAAACTATGATGACCCTGGAACACCTGTTCCACCCAAGGCTGATTGAGTGTAGAAGAGAATAAATGGGTCTCTGTGGCTAGACCTGGAGATCCTTGAGGGTAAGAGCACATATTTTAGGAAAGAAGAACTTTATTCTTCAAAGCCAGGATATTGAAACTGTTCAGAAAGTCAATGGCTAAAGTTCAGGGACAGTTTAAGCAGATGTACAAAATGCATCAAACTTTGACCAAGAAAAGCATGAATCCATTTTTTTTCCCCAGAATTTTGTGTCTCATTCTAAGGCCAAGTATTGTTTCTAAGTAGGCTGTCAAAGTGGCAGTACCAAGCCATTTCTTAAATTGCAACTCAGATGGCTGACATTAGATTACTTTCCAATCTAGCTCATAATATTTGATCATATATTGTCCGGTCGGTGTTCTGGAACTGGTTTGCAAGGCAGATCTCTAGAAGCTATAGGCACATTTTGGCAGGGGGTGGGGGAGTAGCATTTGGTGATAGAAATACCATATATCTTTGTTTAGAAGTAGTCGTTTCTATTAAATTTAATTACTTCCCCTGTGGCTTTAAATCAAGGGCAGCTTCTGTTAAATTTAATTACTTTCCCCTGTGGTTTACATGGCAAAGGTGTCGTTGCTACTTGCAGAGTGCTTCTGGCCAAAGTGAAAGCTTGGATATGATTTGCTCCATTATACCAACGCCTACCTTCATAATTTACTTTTTCCCTCTATCCAATCACATGTTTTTTGTGGACATTTTATTCATGAAATCTGCTCTTAGTATCTTGAAAATTATTCAATTAGGAGCATGTGATTGACAGCTGAAATCCGAAGAGGAAAAGCAATTTTTGATAAATTTCAACACAAAGACAGCCTGGATATATTTTACATCTTCATCAGACAAATGTTTACTTTATAATCTGCATAGAGATGCACTTTCTTAAATTTTCTGAATGAGGTGGTTATGATCACTTTTTAAAATTAGGTACACGCCCAAACTAACAATTTCCACTACTAATTACATCAACACCATTCCAGCTGCTCTTCTGCCCCCTAATTGTCAAAGAAGGCATTGGATTGTAGCTACCTAACAACATCACCCATTATTGACTTGCCATTGGAATGTATTCACAGAAATGAATTCCTCAAAGTTTGCTTCTCTCGAGATAAAGTGGATCTTCATTAACATTCTGAAAATGAAATGCAGCTTCATAAAAAAATAAGGCAGCTTTCAGACCATTTTAGAATTTCAGAGAAATTTTGCATTATCTTTCCCATGATTCTATGCTGATGTCAGGCTGTATTTCAACTGAAATGACAATGAAATCATTTCAATTCCATGCAATGTGCAAAAAAACAGTCAATTTTTCACTTGGCAAGCTGAAGTCTAAAGTAATTAAGCACTGCTGTGTGGGAGGCAGCTTCCTGCTCTGAAGTCAGCCTGAGATAATTACCATATTAAAGTCAAAACATCATGTGCCGCACTGATAGATAGATGGATGGAGAGATTGGGCATCTATTAAATGATCCATTTTGTTATGCTTCCTGGGAAATATGCCATTGATGCCAATTAAGAAATATATATTCCAAGTGAGTATTTCTAAGTGACAAAACTTCTATCCGGTAAATTGAATTTATTATTTACTGATCATGAAGTACTTAAAGTCATAAAATCTAGATGGAGAGCAACCTATGAAGAGAATTACATGCTCTGACTCAATTTACAAGCCCCTCATTACCCAATCGCCACGTTAGCATAAAGTTCTTCATGATAACACTCCTAGGCAAAGAACTAAGTTATTTCAGTCGTGAAAACTCTAATAACAATGGGATATTGCAGATAAAATATAAACATTCAGAATTCTCAGTCAAAAAACAAGTTAAGCGGAAAATTCATTCTTTATGTGTTTAAAGAAAGGTAAATGAAATACATTTCAAAGAATAATCTTTCTTACGTATCTTTAAATTTCTGCTTGTGGCATTGAAAAAAGGAAATGACCTCTCAAATATCAAAGTTGGAGAAGTAATTTATTTACACAATGTAGTTAAATGCATAGCAGCAAGATTATGTTAAAAAATTCCTGGCAACTTCATTTATTAAAAGTTAATAATTTATTAATATTCCATCTCAAGTCACCAAACATATGGTATTATGTATGCTTTTAGAATGATATCTATCAAAGAAAAAACTAATGAAACACTTGCCTGCCATTTAAGTAGGACATCTTATTTTCGTGTAAATATAGTGAGAAAGAAAGTCTGTTTAAAAAAAAGGGGGGGGGCGCATCTCCCAAGTCAGGATCTTTTTTGAGTGAAGAATAGGCACCTCCACATCTGCAGTGAAGGTTATGTTTGATCTCTAACTACTTTCTATGGGATTTACCCGCCACCATTTCCACTAGTTTACGGACACCATAAAAGATGGAGAACTAAAGCAATATCCCTTTAAAACCAGAGAAAAGAAATTTTGAGGATCAAAACCAATATTTTTCTTGTTGACAAAAAGATGTAGATTTTAAAATACAAAAAAAACCCCCACGCATATAAAGATTAAATGATAATTAGTTTCCCAAGGAAGTAATCTAAAGAATCAATAGGCTGCCTTTATATCAGATTCCACCCATGCCCTCTGGCGCAGCACTTGATCAGGGTCCCAGTGAGCCAGGCAGTCATCTGAGCAGGGCTGGCATTGCTAAATTCCATGCAGTTCTGAAAGACAGCCTTTGGTTGTGTGAGTGTTCCAGCAGAAATCCTGAAACGGATGCAATTTTGGATTACCTGGCATGGACAGAAGGAAAAATGGAGTTTTTATTAGGGCTTGTCTATGTGCCCTGGGATTCAACAGAGACATTCACAACCTGACTTTCTATCCTCTCTTTCATGTCTCTGGCACACACCATGCTCTTAACTTAGAGACAGAAAAATAAAGGAAATGTAGTTAGAATGGACAGTAGGAAACATATTTCCTTGATTCTGTATCTAGAGCTGTTATGATAAAGACCTAGATGCACACACATGCACACACGGTAAAGTCTTAAAAAAAAAAAAAAAAAAAAAAAGAGGAAAACCATCTGAATCAGTTAAAAATGGGAAATAAGATTTTTTGTTCAATTTGTTCTTCACAGACGTTAACATTCCCTAGTGAACCAGAAAATTTTATTTTGTTCCTACTTTGCTTAATACTTTCAAATTTTTCCATAATGAAGACATAATGCTTTCATAGTTGGAAAAGAATAAGAATAAACTCTGATTTTAAAAGTTTTTTTTTTTTGTTTTGTTTTTTTAATTTAGTAAGAAACACAGAGTCATTTTACAATCTGTTCCCAAACAAAAGTGCAGTGTAAAGACCTCGGGGCTAGGTGAGACTGCTTTGTCAGGGATGGTCCTGATTAGAAAACAGAGGGAGCCACATTGAAGGCCTCTTCAGAGGCAATTGGCCTTCTGGGAGTGTGAAGCCAGCCCCGGCCAATTGAAGAGCACTAAGAACCCCACGCCCAGCTTCTTTGGCCACTGGTGCTTCATTCCATAGATGCAAATAAGCGAATGGATTTACAATGGAACAGTGAGTAGGAATTTGGTTTAGTTTCTAGAGCTCTGGTCTGGGAGCAAGAAAATCTGGGTTTCTATTTCTGGCAGTGCCACTACTTCGCTTGTGGGTCTGTGCAGGGCTAGAACATCCCCTTTCCTTTTTCTCCATCTGTAAAATGGAGGCAGTAATGTGCCCAGAGAGGCCCTTTACCCGAAAAGGATGGTTTGTACGCTGGGAGCATGATTAGTTCTGGGAGAATTTTGGTTCTTCCATGTGAATTTTAGCATCATTTTCAGCTGCCTAAATCCAGGTGCTATTTAGAGAATTCAACCTCAAACAGCATTATTTTCTGCCCTTTAAACATCCCTGGTTTTGAGGGTTTTCTCACCATATTAACTGCAACAGTGAAATTAGATTGTTCAGCTTCAGTTTATAGTCCATTTCATTCTTTAATTTCTGTGTTCAGAGATGATGAGTTTTGGTTTGCATTCACAGTCTTTCAGAAAAATAACGGATAAAATGGGATTTTATTTGAAACATTTAAACTTCACAAGATCTGGCTTCACCTATTGTACCGGAATATTGTGAATATAAATAGGATAGCAATATATGTGAAAGCAGTTGAAGCTTTTCTGAAAGCCTCCCCATCTCTCATCCCCACCCTCCAACACACACTTTCATCTAACTAAAACCGACTTTAAGCCACCTGTCAAAGTCTATTTTGATATATTTTTGATTATGTATCGGAGAGCACATTTTTTTGAGATAGTTCTCCATTCAACATGCTAAAAAAATGAAATAGATTAATTCTATCTCCAGCTCCTAAATCAAATAAACAAGACATCAATGCATGTAACCTTTCATTCACACTTCATCCACCACCTCATTCCTTACTCTCTTGCAATTCACCCATGGTAATCTTCTGTCTCTCAACAAATGTCATATTCAGTAACTCAATCATACATCTTAATCAAAAGCAATAAGTGTAGCACCCGACATGAAAGAACACCTACATAAACATAGTCTTTTGTGCCTTCAAGTCTCTCTCACACTGACACTGTTAACACAAGACAGCACTTCTCATCACTGGGAACACACCCCTGAATTCATTAAATGCTCAACTCTCTCTCTAACATCATGGAACGACAGCCAGTCGCAGTGTCATCGGATTTTAAAGCAGACTGGTACTCAAGAAGTTTAGACTTCAGAATTAAGAGGAGATAAAAGAGTGTTTCTTTTATTACCGAGATAGTTTCCCCCAAGTTACTAGAATAATTACCTGACCCTTAAATATTATTTTTATGTGTAATTTGGTCTAATCGCTCCTGGCAACCAAAGTGATAAAAGGGACTCTCTTCCATTTTCAAATTTTAAACCAAGGAAAAGAAACAAGATTTTCTGATGGGATGTGCTAACGGGTTTCATCACATGGAACTTCCTGCAATTTTCCTCAATGTCATCACTTTGGAGAGG
Organism: Spermophilus citellus; assembly: GCF_964194105.1. Lineage (NCBI taxonomy): Eukaryota > Metazoa > Chordata > Mammalia > Rodentia > Sciuridae > Spermophilus > Spermophilus citellus. The sequence goes on along the minus strand of NC_138191.1, from coordinate 68,524,827 downwards.
ATGACCATTTTCACCGTGTGCCTGGGGAGAGCAAGAAATACAGCCATTCTCCACCTTCTTCTATTTTTACAACTTAATTTGCTTCCTAACACTGGAGTTATACTTTATTGCATCCCTTAGAAGGAGACTCAGTTTTCTATTATGAGATATGGAGATTAAGATTACTACTTGCATTTTGGATTGTACATGAGTCTCCAGCATCAGAGATAGGGACATAACAAATCTTCAAAAAATATTTATTGAATAAGTAGATGAGATGACCACCTTACGATTTTATAAACAATGCGTGGTAACAAGTGTGAAGTTCTAAGTTGATTTGAGAAATGATAACTGGAATTCTGTAGGTTCTTTCCCCCACCCCATTGAAAACAGAAGTTCCCATATATCTATTTATAGAAAGAAGTTTCTATTTAAAGTTGCTTGGCACTGTACATTTGTACAATCTCTTTGTTAAGAGTCCATCTGGGTTGGTTTTTCTTTTAGTCCTTGATGCACTTTAAGCAGGTATCACTCTGGTCCATCACAAAGATTTAGGTCAGGGGTTAGCAAATTTTTCCCATAAAAGTCTAGATAGTAAATATTTCAGTCTTGTGGATTATTGAGTATCTGTCAAAACTACTAAACTCTATAGTTATAGCACAAATCAGTCTGAAATATATACATGAACAATCTTATCTGTGTAACTTTATTTACAAAAATAGGTGGCAGGCTTAATTTGGACCAAGGACTGTATAGTTTGACAACCCCTGATCATCAATCATCATTTGGGACAAGATCTTTGTAATTATTACCCCACTTCAAGTGCTTTGTATATAGTAAATGCTCAATGCCACTTTGCTGAACTAAAAGAAAATATCTGAGTGGTGATAGACACTAAATTATGCTTCCTAGAGAAGAGAGAGGAAAAGGAAATAGGGGCCTCAATAGCATACCCATATGAGTAAAAGGCTTGCCAAACAACAAACCCAGGAGGGCAAGTTGTTCCACTATGTTCCTTTGCTAGTGCTAACACCTGGTAATAGAAAGCATTGTAACAGGATATTCCTTTTGGGTTTGTGGCGATACTAGTTAGTGGACAACATATTCAAGTTTCTACAGTCGTGAACTATAAGTTGCAATATCGCACCAATGACAAAATGAAAAGAAAAACACATGAGTGATCCTTGTCCAGTTGAACATAATAGGAAACAATTATCAGCAGGAACTGATTTTAGAGCTGTTTAAAAGACAAAGTAGGACATGAAGAGGTGGAGAGAAAAGAAAAGGCATCCAAGTGAGTCAAAACCCTGTGCCAAGCTCCAGAACAAAGCAAAGAAAAAGACAAATTGATTAGCTTACAAGGAACAGTTACCTTAGTGAATAACAAAAACCATATCAAGAATTTGCACCAGATTTTGCTTTTTCAACGATACTCCTTTTGTAACTCAACATTATTTAACTTGAGAATTAGAACTATCCTATGGCAAAAAGTACTCAAAAGCTATTCCTATGGAAAGAGATGATTTGAGGAAAGGGGTCTAATCATGCACCTCTGCCAAAGGTGAACTGTATTATGTGACAGGTAGCAGATTTAAAACAAATTGATAAAGTTCTTGCTGTTAAACAATAGCTTTCACTAACCAAAGTCTCACCAGGAAAATTCTACATATGGAGAAGAATATACTAAGTCGAAGTCCCCAACAGAACAAGAATTTCCCAGACCTGCCAGCAATGCTAAATTACTTTCATTCTACAACACACATGGGCTAGTCGCGTGGCCACTTCTTGCCCAGTTGTGAACTGACGGTCCTTGCAGCAGGCAACATCTATCAAAGTGTAGCTGGCTTTAGTGAGCAGGTCAAGTTCAGTTGCCAAATCCCTTTTCTTATTTTCTCTTTTCATAGAGAGAAAAGTTAGTTTTAAGGCATTAAAAAAAAAAAAAAAAAAAAGCTAACCCACCTGCTTCCTCCCTGGAAAAGCTTCCTGTTTGCCCTGGGGTTAGAGTTTTGCCCTCTCTTCATGAAAAGCTGTTCTCACTGCTGGGAATACACAACTGTCTCTCAGGTCATAGCAATGCACAGGGCTCAGAGATAGAGACTCTTTGCCATTCATACTTGAAAAAAAACAAGCGTTAGGGTAGAAGGTGGGAAGAGACCTTAGTTCACAAATTCCTTTAAGAATTTATTAGTGAAAAGAAAACTTTGGTTTCCAGGGATTGCCTTGTAAAAAACACATTTCACTTTCCTAGCAACTCAAGTTAGCCATACTTTCTAGTTTTAGTGAATCTTCGACTTTAGAATGAAGAAAGCCTTTATTAGTTGAAATTAAAATCCAAAAACAAAGCAAACGTACAAAAACAAATGAACAATAACAAGCCATATAATTTTATATGGTAACGAATTATCTCCAAATTCTCTGTGGTCTCATCATCTTCCACTCACTGAAGCTTTAAAAACCAAGGAACCCATTACCTGGAATGCTTGAACAAGTAGATTGAAAACACTTCCCAGATTGACATTAATTACAATTAGTACATTTCTTTGTTTCTTTGAAAACATAAGCCTTTTACTGGCCTTTTACTGGAAGACTCTGATGGAATTTCTCTTTGATGGGAAACATAGAGGCAAATGCTTCAACAGGACAAGGGTGCCGTCGGGAAGCACTGAGTCTCATCTCTCACACACAAGATCTGCAGCGTGCATTCTTGAAGACAGAGTGACATCTAAAGGGATTTTGAAATAGCCAGGGCTGCTAGATGGCAGCCAAACTGACAAAGTCAAGGGCATGTCATATTTTGGAAAACTGATGAGTTTTCAGGTTTCCTGTGCTTGATTGTCCCAAGTAACCATGAAAAGAGGATCAAATTCCGATTTTAATGACATGCCTCAGGGTGCCCTCAGGACAACTGCCATTTTTATCTTAGATTCTGCAGGTCCTCAGTGAACAAAAGGGGGGAAAATCAGCTTTGAATAGATTCCTTACGCTCTTGTCAAAAGTAATCCAACTCTGAATATCTATATCCCAAAATATCATCATGCGGGCAGCTTTTATTAACCTGAAGAATTAATAGAGCAGAATATTTAAAATGGGGTTTCAGTTATTGATTCTCCAATTAGATCTTGTGTTCCCTAGGTGCTGTGTATAATAATGGTTTTTGCACAGACTCCCGCACTTGCGAGCTCACTGGCTTTGCTCGCTCTCTCTGTCTCTCGCTGTCTCTGTTTCTCATAAGCATGCATGCTTTGAATGCACATGTGATGCATAATGACCAAATCTGGGAAGCGAGACTGCATTTGTGGATACTGATTATGCTTTTGAAAAATAACCCCATCCCCAAATTTAGTCTTTTCCAAGCTTATAATCCCCGTTCTCTTTCCTTCTGCACAAAATAATTTTTATTTCGGAGTTGCCTAACATAATATGTAGCAGCTTAGCCGGAGAGCAAGGCCTGTGTGCTTGTTAACAGCACCCTGATGTTAACAATGAACTAATTACTTTTACTACTGATGTGCTCTGGGGCATTATTTTCTTTCTATACGCTTTTCCTACTGAACTCTTGTCATTACTCAATCAGAGGACTGAGAGAAGCAAAAAAAAAAAGCATTTTTCTCCATAGGGCTAAAGTCAGAGTCCCATATATGAGGTCTTGTTTTTCTCTGTTTTCTTTAATTGTGCATTCCTTGGGAAGTGGGAATACCTTCTGATGCATTTTTACTTATTTATGAAAAATAGTATAAAATCAAGCCAGGCTCCTGGGATACTCTATCACATTTATAACCATGATGCCCCAGTGAACTGCTTAAGCACGGATCAGCTGCAGACCGAGAAGTTAACTCTTTCTTCTTTACAGAAGCTGTGTCAAAGTGGTAAAACAGTTTGTGGTATATTCCCTTTTCGATAAAAGCGCCTCTGGAAAGGAGAAGTATGTTCGCTTCTCCATTTGCACAATGGCATTCGAGTTTTATTGGAGTTGGGGGGCATGGAAGGGAGGGGAGCAATGAGAAAGGACCACATTAGCCCAGAGAAAGCTATGATAAGAGAACATTTACAGTGGGATATCATTTGCTGCAAAAGTGTTATTTTGCCTGAAGATAGAATTTGCTCACACAACTGATTTTCTCTGATTGTTTTCATATAAAACACCCACCCTAGACCCATTCGCACATCTACCCAAACTACATTTCACTTTCATGTCAAAAGAAGTTGGCATAGAAAATTCAGAACAAAACACGGAACCTGAGGCATTGAAACAGTAAATAATGACAGGGCCTTTCAGCTAGTCTTAATAAAGGAGATTATAGCAACATGTAACACAAGAGGCACCCTAATAAAACAAGTGGTGAAAAATAATAAATTGATTATCCTAATAATAGACACATGTCTTTGTATTTCCAACTAATATTTTGCCGATGTTGGCTTTTTTTTTTCAACACTTACAAATATATTGCAACAGTAGAAAAATGATGATTATCAAGCCAGAGAGTTCTTGACAACATGACTACTTGGGTTGTTGTTTTAAAATAAGTAATCTTACTCCTTCTGTAACTTTGCATTCAAAGCTATCTCAATTAGAGCAAGAATCAATCACTGTATTTTCAGACACTGCCCCGTTTCCCAGAGCTGTCAGTGCCCACAATCTGCCTCAGAAGGCTGGAATTCTGATAAGAAATCAGCCATGTAAAAGGCCAGAAATGGGAAATCTTGGGGCTGAAGGCAATAATAATTAGAACCCTCTTTATTATTTTACAGACCAGTCTTTAGGACCAAAAATAAAACAGCTTCTTATTAATAATGCAGTTTGAACTTTGTTGCTAAAATATTTTCAAGTGTGAGCTAGAGATGCTCATTTGGATTCTTTTGTTCTTCCAATAGTTAGTGCCACACTAAGATGTTGAATGTTTAGCTGTTTTCCTGGAGAAGAGAAACTATGCTGATCGAACAGGTCTTTGTTCGTGTTTCCTTACCCAGTTTAGCAATAGCAACATGAAAAGGAACAGTAGAAGTGAGGAGACAGAATGACGACATCCTTCGGCTCTTGTGCTGTGTTCTCTCCGCCACACAATTTGTAAGTCTGGTTCAGTTCTTCTTCAGCTGTAAAACTGTGTGTAGTTCTATGTAGCAAAATCAGAATTTTAGGAAGTCATTTTTTTTTAAAGCAAACATTTTTAAGGTGGGATTTATAAAAAGCATAATAGTAAGCAGTGAAAACTGTGTCAGTATAAATATATCTAAAAAGAATTATACTAAGCTATAATACTTAGGAATTTTTCAATAGCTTTAAGTAGAGTCATAAACCAAATGTGGGTCAGTGCATAGATCTAATGAAAGGAAAAAAAAAAAAACTCCACTATCTCAAATTTTAAAATCAAAGCACAATCAAAAATATACTAATATTATGTGTTTAAAGAGGTAAAAAGCCTATAATTAGAAATCAAATTATTTAGGATTCCAAAATGTATTCCAGTGGGGGAGTGAAATGGAGAGAGTGGAAGAGTGACAACATTTGGGAGAGTGAGGCTTCCAATTCTTTCCAAACTGCAGTTCTATTATTTAGCCAGATCTCCATGGATTTTTGCTTGCATGGAATAGATGATGAACTTAGAACATAAATTTTTATCTTGGTAAAAAGTAAATGAGGTTTGAGTGATGCAAAAAATTGAATAATTTTTTTTAAAAGGTTTTCTCAGGAATTTCTGCACAAAGTTTGTGAATCATCCAACCTCAAACCTGGACTTTCTACTTATGATAAATGTGATTTGTTAATATTAAAATAATTAGTGATCCAAAATATTCCCACGTAATAATTTTTTTAAATTGTGTATGATTCAAGCAATGTTGGTATAGAATTCAAAAGGAAGAGAAGAGCTAAATAACTATTTAAATAGGCTTAATTCCATAGCTTTACTTGATCAAAAGCAAAATCCCATGCTCTGTTTTCGCCTTAATAGGAGAATGGCTGTTAATAATGACTAAATAAAGAGCACATAAGAAGGGCATTTTGGGGGCTGGGGTTGTAGCTCAGTTTGTAAAGTGTTTTCCTTGCATGTGTGAGGCACTGGGTTTGATCCTCAACATCACAAAAAAACAAATAAGTAAAATAAAGATATTGTGTCTGTCTACAACTAAAAAAAAACAAAATTAAAAAAAGAAAAGAAGAAGAAGAAGGGCATTTGGAATTGTGTAAGCTCTGCTTCTGTTTTCACAAACTGAATGATTCAAGCATTGATCAACTCCACACCAGCATTGCCACATACCATCCGAATCATGAATAGAAAATATGAGCTATAATTACAATGTGGGCTCAGTTTAGCTGAAACTATTCCTATCCTGAATTACCACTCCTTGCAGTACAAAAACCCTACCCCCCAGAAGGAGGGTATCTATCTCTAGTTCTAATTTTAACTTGAAAAAAAAATCATATCTCAGGAAACCCAATATATTTTTTAAGACTAAGAACAATCAAAAAGATATATAATATATTCAGTTCATAGCAGAGTGAATCATTGAGGCAACTTCCAAGATATGAAATGTATCTGCTAAAGCTTAGACTTGGTTTTGTCAGAAAAGGAGTATTAAAAATAGCAAGCTGATTGTACAACTGTAGGAAGGGAAAGAAAGGCATTAGCAAACACACGAGTGAGGGAAAAGATAAATCTAAATATCGTCTTCACGATGGACAAAAAATGAATCTTACAGAATAAGGCTACACATTTCTAGCCAATGAGCAGTCCAAAAGAGAAAATACATGCATTTTCTTCAAAATTGGTGAGGCACACAAATAATTGAACACATACTGGGACTTGCCTAGCACCTTCTTTCAAAGCATTACACTAAGAATACTTAATTTCTTGTCATGAATGTGAATTAAGAAGAAGGGGTTACCTTTGCACAATTTTAAAAAATGACAAAACTGAAGCCTCATATATAATTCTTACGATTTTCTTAACACCAAGTCAGGCTTTTGTTTTTTCTCTCTTATTTGTAGCCATAGCCCTGCCTAATATATAATTCACACTAAAGGTTTGCTAAGTGTCTACTGAATGAGAAAACATCAATAACTCAGCAACTAACTATATAGGAAAGGCTATATGAAAATAAAAAAGAAAAGGAAAAAAATATCAAAATCTATTCCAAACTTCTGTCTCAATTATTACTTTAATTGTAGATGTCACTAGCAATCAGAAGATTACCCTGGATTGACCAACATGCTCATTTATTCAACAGATATTAATTGACCACATCTGTGTGACAGGTGTGCAGATACAAAGATGAACATAACAACAATTTTCTGCCCTCAAGAAACTCTCAGTCCAGTGGGGTAGAAAACAATATCCAGATAATTATAAAAGGATGTGATAAATGGAATGATGGACAATGTTCTCAGTTATTATAGTAATTCCAAAGAAGAATATCAAACAGCAGAATGGAGCTGGAAGATTCAGAGACTGCTTCCAAGAAAATGTTATCTAAGTGCAGAGGCAAAGAAAGGTCTAGGAAGTGATTCTAGGCGGAGAGTTTAATGTTCCACCTTGAGAACTTAAGGGGCTCAGCACATATATTCACAGCTAATTTACCAGAGTGAAAGAATACAAAGTAAAATCAGAGAAGAGAAAAGACACATGGGGTGAGGGCCAGGATGCATCTCAACAAGTTCTCCAAAGTTCTCTTTCAACTGAGTCATACTTGCTTAATTAAAATGAGTTGTGAAGGGGCCTGGGGTTATGGCTCAGTGGTAGAGTGCTCGCGTAGGCATGCATGAGGCACTGGGTTTGATCCTTAGCACCACATAAATGTAAAATAAAGATATTGTGTCCACCTAAAAAAACGTAAGAATGAATTTGAAACGATTTATAGTAGAGGGGATGGAGAGAGAGGAGGGGAGGGGAGGGGAGGGGAGGGGAGGGGAGGGGAGGGGGGACAGTGGAGAATGGGATAGACAGCAGAATACATCAGTCACTAGAAAGGCAATTTGTAAATCAATGGAAATGTAACTGATGTGACACAGCAATCTGTATACGGGGTAAAAATGGGAGTTCATAACCCACTTGAATCAATCTGTGAAATATGGTATATTAAGAACTATGTAATGTTTTGAACAACCAACAATAAAATAATTAAAAAATTAATTAATTAATTAATTAATTAATTAAAATGAGTTGTGAAGACATGTAGGACGTGTTGCCAACCGGGAAATCTTGGTAGAGACTCAGAACCCAGGATTTTTACTGAGAGGGAATAGTAGGATAGGAAACTTTGCCTTAAAGGTACCAAAATTCTAGACTTTCTTAAGGGAAACAGCTATTCAGCATAAATCATTTTGTTTGCATCAACAGTTTAGTTGCTCTTATCAGTTCTAGGATTGGTTGGAATGGCAGGCCTCTTGAAATCCAAGCCTTTGGATGGTAACCAAGAGATAATCATTTAAGCAGATCTTTCAAAAGATCGCCACAGTTAGGCCTGCTATGCCAACTCTTCTCTACACAAAAGTATATGAATAACTTTAGATAAGCAAAAAATGGCTAGAGACACCCTAGGTTAAGTGCCTTGATGAACCAATCTACACTCTTTTGTCACAGTCTGGCTGGGCACAAAATAACCGAGCCACCACAAAAACTTGTAGATTCCAACAGCAACTCTTTATTCCCGAACTCTCACCAGCACTCTACACGCACGTTCTGGGGAAAATACACACCCTCCACTGGGCTCTGCGTACCAAATACTCTCAGAACCCCGAGAGAACTCCACGGAACTCAAGGAGGCCAATAAACATCTGGAAAATCTAATGTTTTTAGTTTATGAGGCTCTCAAAAGGGAAACAGCTCTTCTCCTACCCTTAGTTCCCAAGGCAACATAAAGCTGTGGCAGAGAACACAGACTTTGACACAGACTCCTACCAGCTAGGTGACCTTTGACAAGTCAACCTCCCATGCTTCTATTTTCTAATCTCCCAAAGTGCATAAGAATACTTAGCAACTTCCTGGTATTTTATATGAGAATTGAATGAGCTCCTTATACTTCATTAACTAGAAGGATCTTTCAACTGCAAGATACATCAGAAAAGAGAAAATACTGCTAATACAATTATGACTCAATACTTTATCATCACTTAAAATTTTCATTTGAGCTATAATTTAGACATAATTTTTTTTCTCGTGTTACTATTATGTACACATGAAAAGCAAAATATAAATGAAATAAATTGGCTGTTGTGCTGAAAGAAAACATTAAATTATGATCATTCAGCCTATAACATTTGTTCCACTAATGTTGAAGTCTGTTGTCTTTTCTTGCCTTTATGAATATACACAATCTTTTGGTTTCAGTGCTGAATCATAATGTAATCATTTTACAATATTTAACACTCAGATTCAAATAAGTGCCAAAAAATTCATATAACTCAACTTAAATGATGACAATATGAACAGTGTAACTTAATTTGTGTATCCTCATGCAATGACGACCATGACAGGGCTCTGACTGGCAGACAGCAATTGTTAAGATTGCAAGACTCATAGGACTCATGTCATTTTCAGACAGGCTAAAAAGTGGGGAAAGTACATCTTAAAATAAATGAGATACAGTGAAAAGTTGGGCTTATTGTGAACCTATGGAAGAAAGAACATCCAAGTCTTTCAATTGCATAGACCTTTCCCAAAGCCTTGGGAGGGGCTCTCGTAATGTATTCCCACTATCATATAATTGTGAAAAATGTTTCTGATTAGGAAAAAAAAGATTGAAGTCAATGATATAAGCTTTTATTTTAAGAAGCTAGAAAAATAAGAGCAAATTTAAAATAAAGAGAAAGAACTATAATAAGAGGAAATCCATGAACTAGAAAATGAATAAACTATAGAAAAAAAATCAAAATCAAAAGTTGCTTCTTTGAAAAGATTTACAAAATGATAAATACTAGTAAGATTGATATATATACATAGATATAAATATATACATGTAAATACTAGTAAGACTGATTGTGTGTGTGTGTGTGTGTGTGTGTAAAATGCAAATCATTAACATGAAGAATAAAAAAAATGGGACATCACTTGACAAATATTTAAAAGATAAATCAGGGATACTATGAAAAACTCCATGCAAATAAATTTGACAACTTAGATGAAATGAAAAAATCCCATGAAAAACACAACTCATCAAAACTGACATAAGAATAAGTAGAAGGTCTAAATAGCCCTGTATCTGTGTGGTAGGCAGACTCTAACAATTATCACCACCTCCTATTGGTCATGCCCTTGTGAAACTGCATCCCCATGAGATTGAGTGGAACCTGTGATTTCTAATAAGATAAGGCAAACATGAAGGGATTCCATTTCCATGAGCATCTTATATGAGATGTAACTTCCATCTTGCTAGTAGGACCTCGAAGAGGTTTTCCCATGCTGGTTTTGATAAAGCTGCATGTGAAAAGGTCCACATGATGAGAACCTGAAGGTACCTTTCAGCCCACAGTCAGCAAAGAAATGAGGTCCATATTTCCCAAAAGGAACTAGCTGCCATCAGGTGAACATGGAAGTGATACCACCAGTTATTGGTGATGAGTTCTACTACTTCATATTTTCAAGTTTGAACATTTGAGAAGCACACCCAGGCAAGCATATAAAGCAGAGTTTATTTAAAAAGGGTTAACATAGACTTCTCCTGGAAGTCTTCCCCTTATCTCTCTCCTTCCAGCATAGGTCACTAGGCCCAGGACTGCTTGGTGGGATGGCCAAAGGGTGGGAAATAGGTGGGCTGAAGGGGGAAGGGCAGGATGGAGCAGTCCAGATCACATTAATTAATAACCTTATAGCTCCCTGTAGGAAGGGGCAATTCCTGGGACTAGTCACCTTAGCAACAGATGCAGGAGGGGCAGATCTTGATAAGGGTGGAAGAAGGGCTCTGAAGGAATTAACATTTCAATCCCTCAGGGGACAGTTTCTCACTTCCCAGACTCACTTAAAATTGGTCTCCTTGATCAACCTGACTCCTTTTACCTATCTGTACTGACTGCCTGTCTAATTCTGGCTTCAGAAGCAGATCATTTTCCAGTTGAGCCACAGATGAGACCCGAGTCTTGACCAACACCTCAGCTGCCCCCTTATGAAGGACCCTTAAGGAGAGGACTCAACTAAGCCAGGCCCAAGCTTCTGACCCCAAGGAAAGTATAAAATAATAAAGTTAAGTTTATATTTTATAAACTTTTTTATTTTATATTTAAGTTTCTAAGTTTGTGGTATTCTGTTACATAGCAATATATAAATAATAAGAATTATTTTTCACTGTGTTCCTGATAAAATATTCTAACAAAACTTAAGGTTCAAAAGACTTGAGTGGTGAATTCTATTAACAACCAAGGAAGACCAAATATTAATCTAACAAAAATATTTCAAAATCAGGGGAGGAAGGAATAATTTCCAATTGATTTTATAAGGCCTATATAACCTAGAAATTGAGACCTGACAAAGATATTACAGAAGAAATAAATTACAAATCAATATCCTTCATGAAGATGAATACAAAATTCCCTAAAAAATAAAGCAAAGGGGCTTGGGTTGTGGCTCAGTAACAGAGCGCTTGCCTAGCATGTGTGAGGCACAAATAAATAAATAAATAAATAAATAAATAAATATAAAGTCCACTGACAATCAGAAAAAAAAATTTTTTTTTTTTTTAAAAAAAAGCAGCTGGGCGCAGTTGTGAATATCTGTAATGACTGTAATCACAGCAAGTGGGGAGGCTGAGACAGAAGAATTGCAAGTTCAAGGCCAGCCTCAGCAATTTAGTGATGCCCTAAGCAATATAAGGAGAATCCGTGTTGAAATGAAAAGTAAAAGAGGGCTGGGGATGTGGTTCACTGGTAAAGCATCCTTGGGTTCCATTCCCAGTACCAAAAGGGAGGGGAAAAAAAACAGAAATTGAATCCAGAAATATATAAAAAGATATATAAAAAGGAATATATACCATCACCAAGTGGGTTTAACCCAGAAATGGAAGGTTGGGTCAACATTTGAAAATATGTCAATGCAATTTACCACATTAACAAAGTGAATGGAAAAAAAAATCATCTCAATAAAAGACCTATTCATGATAAAAAAAAAAAAACTCTCAGCAAGCTAGGAACAAATGGGAATTTCATCATCTTGCTAAATGCATCTAAACAGCACCTATACCTAACATCCTACTTAATGGTTAAAGTTTAAGATTGGAAATAAGACAAAGACAACTGATCTCACTACTTTTCAACATTGGATTGACCATCATACTAATGTAGCAAGATGGAAACATATAATGTTGAAAATGTAGCAAAATTGGAATTATCCACCAACAATATGATTGCATGTATTTAAAAAACTTACAAAAAAGATATTAAGAAAGATAGTAACTTAAAAATATATTTGATGGGCTGGGGATGTGGCTCAAGTGGTAACACCATCGCCTGGTGTGCATGCAGCCCGGGTTTGATTCTTAGCACCATATACAAACAAAGATGTTGTGTCCACCGAAAACTAAAAAATAAATATTAAAATTCTCTCTCTCACTCTCTCTATTAACATAATGAAGTTACAAAACACAAGATTGCTTTTTAAAAATAAATTTTATTTCTACACACCAGCATGAATAATTGGAGCAAGAAATTTAAAACATATAATTTATATACTTTCAAGGTACAAGAGCTCAATACTAAATATTACAAAAGCACAATTGAAAAAATTATTAAAGACATAAGTAGATGGAGAGATATCATAAAAATAGATTGTAGGTCTCCAAAGTGTTACAATGACCATTCTTCCTAAATTTATCTACATCTTAAATGTGATCTCCTTCAAAATTCCAGCAAGCATTTAATTTTAAATTAATTCTAAATCTTATATGGCATATAACTGTTATAGAATCATCTAAACAATATTGAAAATTAGAGTAAGTTGGAAGACTTATACTACCTAATTTCAAGACTTACCATAAATCACAGTAAGCAAGACAATGTGGTACTGACATACAATATCAAATCAATGGAATAGTGGCTTAAGAAATAGAGGTTGACATATAAGGTCAATGGATTTCTTACCAGGGCATCAACTTGATGGGGAAAATACATCTTTTTAACAAATGATGCTAAAACAACTAAATATTGGTGTGGGGAAAAAATAATAAACCTGAATCCTGATTTCACACCACAAAAATAAAAATTCAAAATGTACCATAGACCTAAATAAAAAACCCAGAATCATGAAGCTTCTCAAAAACAAGAAAGAAAACAAGACATAGGATAGAATCTTTGCAAATGTGAGTAGGCAAAGAATATTTAGATAGGACACAAAATGCAACTAAAAGAAACAATTGATTTTTAAAAATTTGATATTTTTTTACATCCAAATTTTTCAGATTGGATTTCATTCAAAATCAAATTTTCTGCTTACCTTCCTCCAAAAAATACATACATATACACACACGTACATATATATATATATATATATATATATATATATATATATATATATATATATATTCATTATAAAAAAAATAAGCAAAGCACAGACTCGGGGAAAATACTTCAAACATATGTATTTGAAAAATGTATATAACCAGAAAAGAAAAAAGAAACACACACACACACACACACAAAAAAAAAAAATCTACAAATCAAGATTAAAGTACAAACAACTAAATAAAAACAGGATAAAAGTAAGTCTTGGGCACTTCACGAAAGAAGATTTAAAAAATTCAGTAACCACATATCAGCGTTCAAGTTGAGGAAAATTTAAATTAAACCTATATTATGATACTACTTCTTACTCAATAATAGATAAAATTTAAGAGGCTAAAAACATCAAATGTCGGTGAGAGTATGGAGCAACTAGAATTCACATAATGGGGATGATATAAATAGCACAATCACTTTGAAGAACTGCATGGAAGTTTCTTGTAGACTTAAATTTATTCTGAAAACATATTTACTTGTCAAAACTGGAATTCCATCAAATGCATTTTTCCAGAAGAAATGATTATTATCCACGAAAACACTATATTAGGTTGTTAACAAGCTAAAATCTGAAAATACTCAAAATATCCATCAACAAAATAATGGTTTAAAAAGTTATGTTCATAAAATGGAATACTATTCAGCAATAAAAATAATAATGTATAGGTTCAAGCAATAACATAAATGAATTTTGAAAACATTAAGAAGAGCCAAAGAATCCAGACACAAAAAATACTGCAAAAAAATTCCTATGGGAATTCTAATAACTGGCAAATGAATAGGTGGAAACAAATAAAAACTGACAGAATTTCAGCCTGTGGGTAGGAAGTAGCTAAGTTCATGAGAAAATTTTCAGGGTGGGTGGCAGAAATGTCCTATCCCAAAGAACATGGCCTTTATTGAATTAGCACCCCATTTGCAAGTAAAGTAAAATAGAAGATCCTATTCAAAATACTTTCAAAACATTGCACTAGGTAAACTCATTTGATTTTCACTGAGTTGGTTACTGCAAAGTGATGGTGGTGAGAGGGGTTCTTGGTGCAAAAATTTGGCACTTAAGTTATCCTGATTGGTCATACTTGTGTTTTGTGGATTTTTTGGTTGCTACCTTGCACTTAAATATTATGTTTTAAAATGGAATCAAATTATTTGATTTTTTTTCTGAGATCAAATCTAGAACGATCACTATCAGAGTATCTTTGTCACCAGTTACTCATTTTTCTAGAGGCCCTCTGAATTTGAAAACCACTGTGAACATTTTACAACCTGCCCAAGAAATCATGGAGACATATTACTTGATACATAATATCCAGGTGTTTAATAAACATTTTTTGAATAAATTAATGAACAAGTCAACAAATGTTTTGACCACAAAGAGCCAATATTTTATAATGTTTTGTCCCAAATCCAGTTGACTGTGGTTCAAAAATAGTGTTGTAATTACAATCAATCAGTTTAGAGTCAGTCTCCAGAGTCTCAGTCTCAAATTCCATTGTCATAATTTTTGAGATTTGGGGAAATTAAAAAAATTTTTTTCTTTCTCAGTTTCATTTTTGAAAATGGAAATAAAATTATTTGTGAGTAATTTGTGCACAAAGCATTTTGCCTCTGACCTATTAAAAATCTCTCAAGTACTTGTTGCTATTATTCTAAAGGTGTTTTTATTACCATTTTTACTTCGTCATCATCATCATCATCATCATCATCATTATAGATTCAATCAATAACAAATGAATTTCAAAAAACATTAAAATAAACAAAAGAATTCTGGCATAAAAATAAGCTGCAGTTTTTCATTCATGTGAATTCTAATAACTGGCAAATTATTCTATGACGACAGAAATAAAAAGTGATGGAGTTCCAGCATGCAGGTTGGGATTGACTAAGAAGATCATGAGAGAATTTTCAGGGTAACAGCAATGTCCCATCCCAAAGACCATGGCTTAGAAAAACAAAGACAACCGTGGGATTAATTATTCGTGCTGGTGGTGCTGTCAAGGGTTTTACCAACAAAGTAAATATGGTTTCAGTGCTATATAGGCTTGAAGCCCAGCTCAGCTCCTTCTTACCATGGGGTCTTGGGCAAGTGAGCCATTTTATGCCTCTTTTTTTCTTAACTGCAAAGAATTGATAATAATAGTACCAACACACAAAGTTATATAGTTAGAATTAAACAAAAGAATATGTGCAAAGCATTCAATTTAGGGCCCAATGCAGAATAAGGGTGCTATGAGTGTTGGCTGCTGTTGTCACCATCATTTGGTTACATCATCATCTCTGTCAAAAGAATTCATATTTACATTTCAAAATATTAATATCTGGAAGCCATGTCTAGAATGAACACATAGGGAAGATTCTCAAGCAGCACTCCTTTAGTTCACAAACGTCATAGTTCTAATTCAAGGTTCTAATTCTCTGAGCTTTCTGTTCATTTCCTTTGTTTCATCAAAGGAAAACCTTCCTCACTAGCTGTTTTTGTCAGCTCTTTTGTCACAGTGACCACATATTCAACAAGAACAACTTGAAGGAGGAAAAGTTTATCTGAGGTTCCTAGTTTCAGAGATCTTAGTCCATAGACAGCTGACTCTATTGCTGTGGGCCAGAGGTGAGGCAGCACATCATGGGGGAAAAGCCCATCTGAGGAATGCTGCTCAGCTGGTGATGGGATCAGGAAGCAAAGATAAATGGGGAACGGGGAGAGGGCTGCAAAAGATGAACCCTTCCAGGGTATGTTCCCAGATACCTGCCTCCTCCAGTCATACCACACCTGCCTACAGTTACCACCCATCAGTCCATTCAAAGTAGGATGAACTGATTAGGTTGTAGCTCTCATAGTCTAATCATTTTACCTCTGAGTATTTCTGCATTAACAGGAGGTTTTGGAGAAACAGCCAATATCCAAACCATAACATTAGCCCTGGAGGCCATTTTCTCACCAATTTAGTTATTCCTTTAAAGCTAAAAATTTAATAACTGCAAATCCTGTCCCATGAAGATCAGAATATTTGAGTTCTGTTTCTGAAACCATTGATAAATTAGAGGCCCTTGGCTAAATCATCATTTCTTGGAATTATGTACATTCTTTCCTAATAAACATGTCTACAATATGTCTGCAAACTATTCTTCAATCTTCCATGCACCCATGTCCACGTGTAAAAAGTAAACCAACAAAAGGCAACTGACCTTGGTTTTAATCACTATCACTAAAATTCCTAGGAACCACATCAAGGATATAATCTGTAGTTGACCATCAGCATTACTGGCCAAAACTGGCCATTGTGAATCTCTGCCCCCTTACCACTGTCCAACATAAGCTTTATTTTACAGTGACCAGGAAAATATGTGTGTATATATTTTTACTAAAAAACAAATTATACACACACACACACACACACACACACACACACATACACATAAAAGATCTCAAAGCTGAACTAGAAAAGAAATTAGAAATGATCTGGTTCAATATCTCATTTTATAAGAACAAAAAATAATACCAAGAGAAGTTAAATAACTTGACCAAGACCATAAATTTATCTGGGACAAACTTAGCAGTCAACTAATAGTAATAGTAATAATACCACCTTCCATCCAAAAAGGCTATACAATTTAGAGAATACTTTTAGATATACTATCTTATTTGATCCTCACAGTAAATTGATAAAATGGAAAGTGTTATCATCTATACTTTTAGGTAAGAAAGTAGGCTTAGACAGGTGAAATGATTTGACCAAGGTAACACTGTTCATATGTGGCAGAACAGAGATCAGAAACCAATTTCCTCCAGATTCTCATCCCCTGCTATCTTTCTTAGACTACACTATCACACCATCTAACAGGAGAAAAATGTATTTTTCAAGTGCATGGCTTTATTATTTGCTTTGTGATAGAGAATAATGTAGAATATTTTCTGTGTATTTTCCTAGAATTGTAGAGACAAAAGGATCTTTGAGCCTTTATCTATTCTATCCTCCTGTATCAAAATAGGATTTCACATAAATCATAGGGCAGACCAGGTATATAGTTGAAGATATTTTTTCAAAATTCCAGGAAATGTGATTTCAGCCAAATAAAATTTTTGTTTTCTATTTTTCAGTGCTGAGGATTGAGCCCAGAGCCTTGTGCATGCTAAGTATGTGCTACCTACCACTGAGATACATTTGCTGCCCTACAATATATTTTTAATACTAACCAGATTGGCAAGTATTTATGCTTTACCTAGTTCTTCATGGAATTAATAGGAAACTAAGATTTCTTTTATATTCTAATTTAGAATAATTCTGTTATTCTAAATGTTGTGGTTATGTTTAACTATCACTATCAATTTTATTTAAATATCAAAAATAATTGGTGGTTTAGACCAATGAAGGCCTCCCTCTGCCCCCAAATTAATTTAATCCTATTAATGAAATTCATCAAACTCATCTTCCAGGCTATGTAGCGATTGGCTCAACAAGAGTCATGTAATCTGGTTGGGCCAATGAGATCACAGGCGATAATGTCTAGGGCTTCCAGGAAAGGAGAGATCTCACTTCCTGCTAGATTTGAATGAAAAAGCATAGTATCCAGGAACTGTTCAATGCCATTTGAAGTGCGCCATCTTTAGACTGAAGCCAACATTGGTAGTTTAGGGTTTTTATCTACTATTTTGGGGTACCTAATGTTTGTGAAATAGGAAAGGAAAGAGAAAAAAACAGACGTTTAGTAAAATGGATGATCTATTATATACAATTTTGTTTAAAATATTATCCTATTTGCTCACTTTTAACTTACTTGAGCCAAATAATTCTCTTAACTTTTTAGACATTTAGCTACTAAGTTCCAGGCATGAAGTACATGCTGCATATACATCTGTATACACGTGGACATACTGGCACTTTCAGGAGGCAGAGAAGGACAGAGGCCTGTTCTGTGGCCACCGAGACCACTTACCAAGCAGTATATCTTGTGACCTACCTGGAAAGAGATAGTCAACAATATACTAAGAAGAATCAAAGAGGATGGGATTGCTGCCCACAGACAGAAAAATTATGATGCTCAGAGTGCTCAATACCAAAGTAAAAGATCCCAATCTCAGGAGCTAAAATCAGTTTTGTTTTTTTTTTTTTGTTTTTAATTTTTTTTTTTCTAAAATTGGTTTTAAGGAACAACTTCTGGGCAGTTTTACCAGCCTCCCACCCTATTCTAAGCCCTTTTCTCCTTTCCTGAGTAATTTAGTAATTAAAGACTAATCTTGTGAAGTTGGCCATGGCAAGAGACTGGTGCTTTTCATTACCTCCTGCCCATATTTATTTCCCTTTGTTCCCAGGCCTATATAAGTCAAAGTCCTATCACCAATTTTCTGGAAAACTTGGGATTTAACTTCTTCTCAGTTATCTGTTGCTATCATTGTCTACCTCTCTGATGAGTTCTGGACTCTCCCTGTCCCAATGCCAGCTCTTAGTTAGACTTATTGAGCAAAAATTCTAAAGAGTTGGCCTCATATTGTAAATATGATTACACAAATAATAAAAAAAAAATCTGTGTTTGTCCTTGTCTATTTCCAATCCCAAGGCCAAGGTGTTCTAAAAGTATGAGAATACCAACTCAGAGCAGGAGGTCCTCAAACTCTCCAACCACCCCATAAATATCCCAGTGTGATTCCTAAAGAATGAAGATTTGTACGTCTGCCAGGAAAACCACATCCAGCAGCATGAACATTATCTGTCTGAGGACATCACTAGCTCCTAATGACCCAGCAGCTCTAAAGTAATATATAGTTTCTACAAAATGAGATACCAGGGTACCTACAATGTCATCTTTATATAATGATGCACAAAAGGTGACCTTTCAATTTTACCACTCTTGCGAAACATCTTTTTCACTGAACAACCATCTCTGATGCTCCCTCAAAGATAGAAGGTGATCTAATGGTGTGCCACGATGCTGTGCCCAGCTGGTATCCCATGAACCAGAGTTTCATTAGCCTTCTGGTGCTACAACCTCTAAGTGAACTCTAAGAAGTCATATTTGAAAACTCCAAGGTGAATATAATCTATCCACCAAAAGTCTGGAGACAGGATGTGTCATCAGTAACTGAAATATGTAGTCACTCCAGAAATGCCATGTCACTGTCTTTCATCCACTTACTTTCCTCTGCACATTTTTATCTGACAATTTTATGTTTGCTGGGTTGGCCTATAAACCACTACTGCATCCTGGGGAGAAGCACCCTATTTATCCTTACCCCAAATTTCATGCATCTCCATTGTAAGGCAGTAGGTTTAGAGAACCTCCATCATGGGAATCTTTGTTTCCAACTTAGTTGATATTTTTTGGGAAACTGATCACCACAGATCTCCTGTTGATTCATACCTTATCCCATTACATGCTATTCAACTGTAACAGGTGAAATCATCCTAGAATCCTGGGGGAGGTAGAAGGGGAAGTCATAATTTTTTGAGTATCTTTCCTTTCCTATTTCACAAGCATCAGGTACCCCAAAATAGTGGATAAAAACCCTATCCTGGGCAATCAGGATAACCTGGCGCTGATAATATTGTCTAACAACAAGATTTTTTTTTTGCTTCCATGGACTCTAATGCTACAAAATATTTGACTGCAGATCCTAGAAGGTCTCCAACTTTATCAAACAACTGTTTAAAATTCTACAAGTTTGTATTTACCCAGGAAGTTCTCACCTTTCTCAGTCTAACTAATTGTTATCAACTGGACCCTTGAAGAATAATTCCATTTCTAAATTCCTGCAGATAGCAGACCTGGGCCACATCCTTGGTTTCTATAACTCAGTGCACTTCCCAAAACATAACACCCCCCTTCACATCAAAAACAGCTTACAGTCATTACATTACATAATTATTTTACATACTAGGAAAATTACATGTCTTCAGAATTAAATTCAGGAAGTCTTTGAGTAAGGTGAGGAATGGGATCTTTATTTAATAGAAGCTCCTAGACAGGAAGTCTCATGAAAGATAGTCTGACTCACCTCCAAATAATATACACCAAGGCATTTCAGAGAAGATGGAGAAGAACATATATAGTTTATCAACAGTGCTTTGTAACCTCCAAATACAGTTTCCCTTTTCCCTCCAAACATCCCCCTAAGATTATGCTTACCAACAGAACTGGAGTACTAATGGAAGGAAGTTCTAGATCAATGAAGATTTTATGACCAGCTTGAATACGTGGTTCACTGGAAAGAGTGACATTCAGAGAATCAGACTTGGAAACTGACTTGCAATATTTCATGTAATTTTTGTACCAGATCTTATTCTGAGGAACTCTAGGAAACTCAAGCCCATTTATACCTGTGAATTAAAACAGTACCCTAAAATATGGCACCATTATTATCATAAACATGTTCTGTCTTTTTCCTGTAATACTTGGGCGATAGTCACAAATGATATTCAACATGTTCACTAAAATTGAAGACATGGGCCCAATCTAATATTTAACTGTATCTACCAGGGTTATGTATTTCATAAGTGATGATGATTTCCAGTTGGAAAAGTAGTTTCTCTTTAGGGAACATTTTCCTGTTTCAGGATTTCAATCAAGATACAGCTTATCAGTTTCAGAAGATCAATTGTTATTTTTCTGTTAGAAAATAGAAGGATGCTCAGGGAAGCAGAATAGGTATCAGATATGGATACTTTTACAGTTTATAGCATTGAAATAAAAAGTACATAAATGTAGTTGTTCCCAGACTTACAATGATGTTACATCCAGATTAACCATCATAAGTGAAAATGCATTCAATGCACCTAACCTACCAAACATAACAGCTTAGCAACACAGTAGACTGCAGGGGATCAGTGATTGACTCTCATTCTCATGTGGCTAACTTTGAGATGCACCTCACTGCCATTGCCCGCATCATGAAAGAATAATGTAATACATCAATCGTCCAGGAAAAGATCAAAATTCAAAATTTGAGGTACAGTTTATACTGAATGAATGTTGCTTTGTACCACCATACAATCTAAAAATTATAAGTTAAACCATTGTAAGTCAGAGAGTATCTGTAATTGTATTACTATGTGAATAATAATTTTCAGTGAATCATAAATTCTTTCCACCACTTTGAGTCCAAAGTAATCTGAGACAAAGCAAAGAATCTATCACAATCAATCAGACTCTTCTTTACCTTCTTCCTACAATTTTCTTGAAGATAGCATATTAGTTGAAGATGTTTTTGGAGAACTCAGTAATTAGGATGAATTCTTAGGAGAAGTAGGCTATAATATTAGAATGATGAACTTTTGCATAGTATTTCCAGTAATAAATAATATCTCATCTTCACAAATAAAACTGTTATTTCAGTTAGCTAAACTCAAATAGTTACTGAATAGTTATTTTGTAGAATTTTGTAACCTACAAAACAAGGACCATACTATTTCTGCTCTGAGAAGAATTTCAAATCGGATCAGGATAATAGTAAAGAAGAGATCCAGTGAATCTTTTGAAAGAGAGGATCATATCAACCTGGAACAAACAGGAACTGTATTTAATTTTGTCAAATCATAGTGCAAAATTTGAGGCATCTGAAGAAGTGAGAAGAAAAAGAAGCTCAAAAGCAGTTCAAAAACCTCAAGAGTCAAGGCACAAAATCTGGAGGACAATAGTTGTTGGGGTGCCTTGGCCAAACAGATCTGGTAGCCCCACTGCACCTCTGTGACTACAAAGACCAGTCAAGTATTTCCACTATCTTCCAAGAGGGGTTGTATATTAATCAAAAGAGAGAGAAAGCCAACTGGCCCAAAGGTTATCAGAAAAAAGCACACCAATGAAAGGAGCAAGACAATAAAAAGGGGGGCTGTCTGGAAGCATGAGGAGCCAGCCATCCGGTGAACAGGGAACACCAGCATGGAGTGGGGATGGTACCTGAACACCTGCTTCAGGGTGGAGAGACACCCACGAAGGGTCAGATAACTTCCAGGTGATGCTATGAAACTTTGTATGTCAATGTCACTGGAAGGTGAAAAGCCAAGAATGGCAAATCACAACCAACTATGTTTAAATGTAAAACAAATGGTATCAGCTAGAACTGACTAGGGAAGTTTTCACACATCAGATAGTACAGAAAACGTGACATAGAAACTAGGTTCTGTATATTATGGACTGAAAATATCATCTGCTGCATAGTCTCCTTCTGTCATTTATGGAGCACAATGGAAAATTTTAGCAGGAGAGGAGCAGGATCAGAACTGAAGAAGTCGGCGGAGGCTGTTGGTAGAGAGAAAATCAAGGATGGAAGCCTGTGAGATGGAGACTCTGGTAGTGTTACTCAGTGATCCTTGAATTGCAAGGTGCAGAAAAGTCCCCCAGGGACTTGTTAAACAGAAAACTGATTTGTCCCGAGGGTGGGGAGGTCACTGAAACCTTGAGTTTCTACCAAAACCCAGGTGCAGCCAATGCTCTTGTCATGGAGTACACTTGAAGTGACAAGGATCTGGGTAGCAGGTGACTGAACCTGAAGGAGGTAGTGACAAGGGAAAAGCAGGGAGGACCTGGATGAGAAGCAACAGAAAGTAAAAACAAAAGGTCCCAGTGACTGACTAGAGTAAAAGGAAACATTCATGGTGAATCAAAGTTTTTCAGACTGGGACAGTCAGTAGGATCGTGGTGCCATTACACTGAGTCCCCAGTAAATAAAGATCATGAAGAAACATGAGAACCATTACTCATGTTTATTATTACCAAGTTATAGAAATACTCCTCTAGTGTGGTTACCTATTTTTGAGCTCTGTTTGCTTGCACAGGCAGAATTCCTTGTAGAGCCTTGACCCATGTCAAGGGGCACTTCCTGTTGATGCTCCCCACCACAGGAAGCAGTTTGAGAATGGGATCCATTTCTCTCTGTTTAGTGAGTTTTGACTGATATGTTTTCATTGCACGTTGTTAATAATTTGTCCCCGAACCAACAGAACCTATGCCATTAGGGAGATTAGCAGACATGGAACTCCAAAGATCCTTAATGGACTTCCAAGCAGCATGAGAACGATAAAGTGAGGGGGAGACTATGACAAACAGGTGTTTTAAGATTCCCCAGGCAACAGTCCAGAGAGGGCCTTGGGAGCCCGCAACCATTTTCACTGACATGTGAGCTTTACTCTCTGTCTGAAAGATAGGATGATGAAGAGATCAGAGAGGTCTTTGTCTCTGCTGAAGTCCAAGAGGCATTATGGCAGGTGAAGCCACAAGTTCAGAGAGGTCCATGCATTTGCCAAAGAGCATCTATGGAGATGAACTATTGGAAATGACTGCCCAATTTCATTTCCCATTTCAGATTCTTATTGAAGTGAGACCAGATTAGACTCCAGACCTGTCTGCTCTGAGTGTAAATTTGGAGGAAAGGGAGGTGTGAAGGGGAGGGCGGAGAGAGGCAGGCGGGTGCCTGATATTGTGCTTCTGTGAACTGGTTTCCGTGATGCATATGGAGGTAGTGCTTAGAGCAGTTCATGGCTTCCCCAGGAAACCATTCTAAGTGGGCCACGTGCCCAATGGTTTCTATCCCAGTTAAGTAAATAAATGAAATATGCTAATTAGCACCCTATTAGCTCACAGCAGGGAGTAATCCATGGCATTTTGATTGGAAAGAATTCTGTCATCCAAAAGGCTGGTCTGTAACAGAATGCAAACTGGCCCAATTTCCTCCCTCCCTTCCTGGTGGCAGTTGTCCAAATGTCTGAGAAGCAGACCTCACAACTGTGTGCAATTCTGAGGGTGTCACTGTGCTCCACGAAAGTACCTCCTGGCCTCCACTGAATCTGGCACTGTGCCACACACTGAGCATGGGTTTGTACAATTCAGAAATGTGGGCCAGAGCCCAAATGCACCCAGCAGGTTGGTGGGGAAGAGGGCTTTGAGGGGGCAACTCTTTTTTCTTTCATTATGAGAATATCCCCACTTTTACTCTCCTGTCCTCCCAGACTCCAATCCAGAATGTATTTCTTAACTGAAATATGCAGGCATGTTGCCACAGCGTGGGTTCAGCCAAAGCAGTCTTATGAAAGTGGTAGAGCTTTGGGGTTTTTTAGTTAGGGGAAAGCAAGCTCATTTAGGTTCTCCTCTTTCTATTTTTATTGTTTCAGCTGCAGGGAAATACCATCTAGCTCCTGTTTCCCTATTACTGTTTCAATGCCTAGATTTGCATGTTACCCATTCTCTAGTATTTTGCAGAAGGAAAGGATGGGGGGGGGGGCAGGACAGATACTGAAGTAAAGCATTCAACTCAAGAACAGCATGTTTTCCAGTCTTCTCTCCTAAAACATCCACCCTCCAAGAGCTTTGGGGGTTTAAAGGGATTAGACATCATGACACATCTGTCAGGTTGCCACAGAATTTGTCAGAAATCTCCATCAGAGGGGCCTTATGCAATAGAGCTTAGTTATGTTGTGGGTAGGCTCATAACACTTGTTCTGTTCTTTATTTTTAAAAGTTACAAGGCTCACCTTGTATTTGCTGATGCCAATTTATCACAAGGGGTGGAGGGGAAACAGATTTTTAACCATCTGAATGTTATAGAGGTAAGTTTCCAGTAAGGTTTCTTTTTCTTTATAATGACCTACTGGAGTCCACTAGATACTCAATCTTGTGACAATACTACACGCAAATATGTTTCCCTGTCTACTCCTTTCCTCCTTGATAAAAAGTTGCTTAATATTAAGGCTAAAATACTAACAGAATGCTTTGATTTTAAGTATATTACTCTTTTTTTTCCATCCTAGATTTTCTTTCACCTGTGAAGAGAATCTATTTATCTTGATTAGATATAAATTCAAATACCAGGATACCAGGTGTTATATCCAGAGTTTTAAATTGAAATCTTCAGGAGAGCAAGTTCAAGAAAAACCTGGGATTTGTGTCTCATGAAATCATTAGGCACCCTATGACACCACTATCTACATAGAGGGTTTTAAATTCTGTATTGAAAAACAAAGCACATTACCTAAATGATTCAAATAACAAGAGAAAAAGAAAGAAACCATCCCTAAAAGCCATCTATGAATTAGCATACAGGTTTCTAGAACCCAAATCTTGGTTCTATATGAGTCAAGGGGAAAAAAAATAAAGTAAAAGAAAAAAAAAAAAAACGAAAGGAAGAAATAGGACCTGTCTTTATATATAAAACAAGGAATGATTTTACCAAATCAAGGGGACTTCAAAGAGGGAAAGATTTTATGAGGATGAAGCAGTTCGCTGGAACTCATAGAGGCCCAACTCAAAACTGATCCTAAGAGCAGGGACAAAACTTTAAGTTCGCCAAGACTCAGACTCTGCTGATGTGTTCCTGAACCAGTGCTCTGTAAATCTAGGCACGTCCTACATGCAATCCAAGCTTTGTATTTTTGGCAAATCTACCTATCTTGAGCTGGAAAACAGTTCAGTGGTAAGAGAGAAAAGATATGAAGCAAAAGCAAGAAGCCTAGCAGTAGAGAAGCTCTACCGCCATTACTAGCAAGTTCCAGCAAGTCTTAAAAGAACCTCCTCTTTGTCCAGCCCCATCTCCAGTCAGTGGACAAAGTGTAGCTTTGCTGCTTAGTAAAAGGCTTCCTGGTCTTGCATTTATCAGATACTGTACATCCACCTTGAGTATCCAGATTGGTATGAACTAACCACGTTATGTGGATAGGAGAATGAGGGCTAAGTACTTTTGCATACTTGGGGGTTGCTGAGGAACATTTTTCCTTGAAGTTTGCATGTTCCAAATACCTGTCTTAGACTCTGAGTCTGGTTTTCTAAAGAGAAAACAAACAACCTGGCAGAGGGAACAAAGACAGAAATAAACTCTCTATTGACATTTTAAATTAGACGTGGTTGCAAGGCCACTCAAGATGACAATTACCCCACTGCATCTCCTACTGACGGATTACAAGCAAACATTACATGCTACCCCGGTAATTCTACCTGCTAATTACTTGCAAAGACTCAGCTACTCAACAACTGACCTGAACATTTTCATGAGTTTGAGGACCTATTAGGGAGGGGTGGGGGATGACTTTAAAAAGCCACACAGTAAAGTTGACAGTCAGTCAGGAGCTGTTGAAATCCTATCAAAAATATTCTTGCAGCATAATGAAGCTTTTCAGGCAGTCAATCTCCCCAGACATTTGCCTTTGCCAACAGTTACAGCAATAAGGAAAACTTTATTAGTGGTGTGGTTTTTTTTTTTTTTTAATGCTGACTATAAAAACACCCACTGAGCTGTTTGCAGGTTCTGCCAAGTGGCAAGTGCACAGTGAATTTCAGATAAGAGGAGATTTTGGACTCCAGCCCTAAAGTGATACTTGGGAACTGCATGAGTGTCTTTGTGCATGGAACAGAGGAGGCGAGGATAGGGGGAGGCCAGAAGCAAGGAAGATGCCAACAAACAGATGATGAAACACTGAGACAAGTTAAGGGTTTTACTTGATTTTTTTTCTGTCCCAGTGGGATGGCATCAAGTGAAGTCCCAGAGCCTCTCCATAATAATGGCAGACATGGGGGCTGGAGATGGCTCTGGCTGTGAAACTACTGACCCCTGAGGCATTGCTGTCCAAGCAGCAGCAGCATTAGTGGGAGGTACAGCTGAGGGATTCAGAGGGTGGACAACTTCCCAGAGGTCACACAAGTCGCTGTTCAAGGTAAGAGTAATTAGTTTGTTCATTCAGTTGACATTTACTGAGTGCCCATTATGTGCTAGACGCTGGAGATGCATGGCCCCCATGCATAATTCAACCACAAATAAAGCTACAACAAAATTTATTCACTAGGAGAAAAAGGAACAGTTTCCTGCCTCCAAGGAGTTCACAGTCCTAAGTATAACCATCTTTACATTTTTACTTTGTACGCGATGAATGCTAGATTATTGTATCCTCTCTACATCCTTCATAAGGTAAATAATCCTTATAAATTTATAAATCCTATAAATTTATAGTTAAGGAAAATGAGTTTGACCTTGCTCAGGGTCACTCAGCCAGTAAACAACAGCACTAAAACTTAAGCTCAGGTGTCTTGATTGCCAGGTTCCTGGACCCACAGTATCTGCTATCTGGACCTTGCACACTTGTGAGTTTTGATGCAGCAAAACTCAAGAGGAATCAGTGCCTCAGGTCTTCAAGTCTCCACTTCGGCTGGGCTCTTCTTACTGAGGTAGCATGCTGAACCGAAAAGTGGCTCTAAGAAACATGTAACATAAACACCCTTGAAGCTGCAGTGTCATTCATTAACTTAAGTACAGACTGGTATTTGAAAATCTGAAATTCAAAATTTTTGAAAACATAGTTTTACCACTTGCAAGAACATATTTTAGTGAATTCATGTCCATGTATCCAAGATTCTGACAAAATAGTATTTTTTCAATTATGTTTATCACAACATTATTTATAAAGGAAAAAGTGTCATGATTACATAATTTATGAAGAATAGAGAAATGATGAGAAAAATGCAGTGCATCTCTAGAGATAGTATTATGTAGTCGCCAGCAGTAATTGCCAAGAGTTTCAGGGTGTAGTAGCCACTCACTATTCTATAGTACTCAACATGCACCAGATAGTCTTCCAATCATTTTACACATATCACCTCATATAATCACAATAACCCCATGTCTGACTATTATGCCTGTTGAGAGCCACAGCCAAGTGGGGATGGTGCCTGGCATTGCCAGAAGGAGTGGTTGAGAGGTGATGTCATCGAGCCATTAAAATGATGATAATTAAGTTAAGCTGTGTATAATTGCTGTGACTGGATGATGATGGATTGAAACAGTCTGTGTATTCAGTTGTACATAGACTCCTGCTGTCCGGCAATAGGACGGCTCCTGCTGCCTTGGGCACCTGCTACTTTTGAGTTCTCACACCTGGTGGAGAGCTGAGAGAGTTCCCGTGGAGTGCGCGTGGAGTGCTGGTGGAGTTTGAGCAATAAATGAGTTCCTGTTTGAACCTACAAGTGCCTCGTGGTGGCTCGGTTATTTCGTGCCCAGCCAGACTGCGGCATATGCCCACATCACATATGAGAAAAACCAAGAATACAGGAAGTGACATGCCCAAAACCACACAGAAAGAGAGTCAGGTAAACTGGCTCCATAGTTTGCATTATCCATCACTCTAAAGTCCCGTCTCTCAACCACTAAGTGAAAAACTTAGGAGACATGTTTATGTAAGTTTGGACCTACTGAGCAAAAGCACCCCTGCAGCAGAGGGGAAGAGAGATGGAAGTGACTAAAGCAAAAGGGTATTCATAGTGACTATTTAGCTGTTTGAAACAATAAGCATTTATTATCTCAGAGTCTTCAGTTCAGGAACTTGGGAATGACTTCACAGGGTGGTTCTGGTTGAGGTTCTCCCATGAGGCTGCAGTCAAGCTATTGACTAGGTTATGTAAAAGCTAGTCAGGATCTGCTTCTAAGAAGACTCACTCATGCATATGACTGGTTGCAGGAGGCCTCAGGTCCTTTTGGCTTTGGACAGGAGGAAGTACCAAATTCCTGCCCACATGTGCCAAGTGTCTTTACAAAGTGGCAGCTGGCTCATTCCAAAGCAAGTTATCTAAGAGCAAATAGGAAGTCACAAAGCTTTCTTTGACCTAGATTAGAGAGTCCCACATTTTCATTTCTGTTGCTTAGGATCAATTCACTAAGTTCAGATCCCACTCAAGGGAAACAGAACGAGTTTCTACCCTCTGAAAGAAGAATTATAAAAGAATTTATGAATGTATTATAAACTCACCTCAGTAGTCACATTAAGATCCTGAGCAGATGAGTAATTTTTTTTCTTTATTAACAAATTTTCCATGTTGTATTTATTTTATATTTTACAATTAAAATTTGAAAAGGCAAAATTTTATTTAAATAGCAATAAACATCTTTGCAATTCAATAAACTCATCAAAATTTTTAGAAATATATTCCCAAAGATCAAATTCAACTCTATTAATTACTCCTTTGATACTTAATCATCTCCTCTGAAGATGACAGTTTGTCCTGAAGTACCTGAGGGGAAGGAATATGTGGGGGAGCAAGCCTAAAGAACAAGGGCATTCTGATGCCTAGCTATCAGCACAGGCAGACCTCCTCTCCAGTCTAGCTACCCTCAGAACTGACCAAAGTTGAAAAAATAATGTCCTTAGCTTTCTCAATTCTCAAAAGAAATAGCAATATGATATCTGTTGGCATCAATTTTGTCAACCTGTTTTCAAAGACATTGCCTATTATAATGTTTCTCAGTGCCTTTTAAAGAAGGTTCCATTGGGAATAAGAATATAGAATACACTACCATGAAAAACATCACTCCCTTAAAGAATTGGCATTTATTTTTCTCTGGGTTATAAAGCATACCATGTTTTCTCTGTCCAGGCTGCAAAGAAACTCACAGTAACATATTGTGTTCTATTGCCAGCCCAGGTCTTTTCATTTAGTTGGTCCTGATTTTACAATATCTTAACCTTATTTCACAACACAAGTCCTTCATTCAAAGCCATAAAAGCCCATTTTCTTTTTTTTTTTTTTTTGGAAAGAAGCAGGTAAAAACAATAGTAATTGTTTTACTACTTATCATAAGATAAACAATGGTAAGATCCTTATATGTGAAGTTAAGTGTCCAATGAAAAAAATTTTCTTTTTAAGCAAGAGAAGTACAGTTTTGGGATGGTTGACAGTTTTCAGTGTTTCTAGAAGAAGACCTGTGGGACATACTTTTGGAAGCAGAGGATTTATACTATCATCAGGAAACTTTACTATTACTAATGTGAAACTAGTTCCTATCTATGGGGTTTTTTTTGGGGGGGAACAACCCTATGAAGTCATTGTAATTCTTGATGATGCTATAGATCAAGATATTAAGTGTTTTGTTTATTACTGTAATATAAAATGGCCTAGCATTATGCTATATCCTTGCAGATGCAAGGAAATATGGATTTGGACTTGGTTTTGGAGGCCACATGTAGAATTACTTAAGTTGGAAAGTACCTGCTTTCTAAGCAACGTACTCTAAACTTTGTTATTGTCTTGTCAGGACAATAGAGTTCAGACTGTTTCCTGTGGGTAGGGGAGTGAATTTCCCTGAAAGAAATGAAAATTTTCACTATCCATCATACTCAGATAGGAAACTATATGGCCTACAGAGAGATATAGGTGAAAGGAAACCACCAATCTCACAAAATGAGGACTAAAACAGGTAGAGGTCTGAAGTAAAATGTGTGGGGAAATCTAGACCTTCCCTTGGGCAGGGAAGATTTTGTTGCCTGGGAGCCTTGTGGAGCAAGACAAGGACCTTCAAATGAGGATCAGAACCTACATACCCAAAAATGATCACTGTGGCAGCAGTATATATGGGTTTGGGGGGTTGTTGGTGGTGACAGTGGTGATGGTGGTGGTGGTGGTTTCTTGGTTTGTTTCCTGATATCAGTTCTCACTATTGTTGCCCAGACTGGCCTTGAACTCCTGGGCTCAAGGATTATCCGGTTTCAGCCTCTGGCATAGCTAGGATTGCATGAACATGCTAACATACCCAGCTCTATCATTATTTTTATTTCTTCACTACCCTTGTTGAAGACTTTCAGTTAAGTAGGTGTGTATGTATTCTAATCTGTTTAAAGTGATCTGCCACATTACTGATCATTACATTTCTATGTTTTGCTAAGATATTTTCCTCTAAATAAGAAGATAAGCATTTATATATAGCCATCCAATGTAGTCCACATATTGCCAAGTGGATGAGCACATGAGAGCAGGTCAGCCCATACTATTGACCTATGGCCAGTGAGCCCAGGAGTCAGAAAATGCTGGAAGAATCAAGTGCATTCTGTATCCTTTGCTCCTCTGTGGCTAAATGTTACCATTTATTTCTGGCAAATAGCTTTGATGAATGATGGTGGATAAGAATAAGCAAAAGAAATGTTCTACTTGCCAGAAAGAATAAGAATTATGCCAACCATTGAAATGCAAGTTTTCTGACTTTCAAGGATCAAATGGAGTGACAACATATCAGCAGTCAGTAAAGTACTAGGGGGTCTTTTGACAGCAAGAAAGACCTCACAAATGTCACTGCAGAATGGAAGGGTGGACTAATAGTCTTATAAGTGGCATCTACAAGAAACTATGGCCAGGGCTGTGTCATATCCTGCCTGCTCTAATATAATTTAGAGGGATAATTTGCAGGAATATATCCATTTTGCACTAAATAAGCAACATATGTATTATCTCATTTAGTACTAATAAACCTATTATGTTGCAGATTGGGAAACCACAACCTCAGAAGGTGAGAAGAAAATCTGTCCATGGTCTCATGACAAATTAGAGTCAACGTTTTGACCCAGGCAATCTGACTTTAGAGTCCACATGCTTAACCACTGTGTTTGCTCCCAGATCCCTGCAGTGTTGCTTTCTTATCCTCCTCTGCATTCAATTAAATTTTATTAAATCAAACTCTTGGCTGTTTTGAATTGGGGCAGGAAGGGGAAGGGACAATGGTAAAGGAGTTGGGTAGGTACATGCTAGGAGAAAATAGAACTGAGAAAGATAAGTGATTAATTGCCCACCCCCAACATCCATTCTTCTCCCTTTTCAGTAACAGACCCACCTATACATATTCCTACCTGAAAAAAAATAACATTTC
The DNA here is from genome assembly GCF_964194105.1 of Spermophilus citellus. Classification (NCBI taxonomy): domain Eukaryota; kingdom Metazoa; phylum Chordata; class Mammalia; order Rodentia; family Sciuridae; genus Spermophilus; species Spermophilus citellus. The sequence goes on along the minus strand of NC_138191.1, from coordinate 68,492,779 downwards.
TCAGTTATCTTCACAAATAAGTGTGGTCATATGATCAATTTTTGGTCAACAAAACTTAGACAAAAGTAGCTTTATGTGCACAGAAAAATGTTGGTTTTTTTGGAATCATCATGGCTATCAGGGACCATTAGATGGTCTTCACAATGGAGCCACTCACCTAGGATAGGGGAACAGAAAGACCAAGACCTTGTCTGATAAGGACATAAAGTGGTCAGATCAAAACTGCAAGGTTTATCTCCTTTTACATGAGCAGGAAATAAACTTCTATTTGGTTTACACAGATGTTGCTTTGGGGTTTTATGTTACATGCAGCCAGGGATTACCCAGGGCTATCAAGCATGGTTGTATTGTTTTTATTACCCCAAAGCATCTGGCTGAGGGAGAAGGATGGGGGCTGAAATCCAGCCCATGCTCCAAACAACAAAACCTGGATGTTGATATGGGTTGTGTTCACCTGGAAAAAAAGAGGACATTCCTCTCTAACTCTGCTTCTTGATGTCTGGCCCTATCTGGAGGTCACAACTTTTGCCCATTCACACAAAGATACTATATGAGCAAGCTGTGGCTTCATTCCAGTTTAAGCCCAGAGGACAAATTGTCCCATAGCATGAGGTTACACAAGAATTCTAGAGCAGAAGTAAATGAGAGGAATGAAGACTATGTGAAATAACTTGTAGAACTTAAAAGTATGTTCTCCAATCTTCCCAGAAATAGCTTGGAGAAGAGGGATCCAAAAATTAGAATATTAGAAAATTGGAATAGGAATTTTATCATCAATAAGATAAGGGCTGAGAGTAATTTCAATAAAAAATAGAATGTTCCTTTATTTCAGAATCATGGACAATTGTTCATTCATCTCATTTAAGTCTCAAAACTACATTATAATTAGGTATCAAAGTCCAAATTTTATGCAGGAAAAAGCAGTCAGAAAGCTAACTAAAAAATTGCTCAAAGTCACAGCTAATAAAGCCAGAATTCTAACCCAGACCTGTCTGGCTCCTGAAGCTGTACACTTAATTCTTCATCTCTATTTCCTCCTAGCTTCACCTAAGTTAGCACATGTCCAAATTAGCGAAGTTCTGAATTTGGTGATTGTGGAAACATGAAAACATCTCATATTGGGTCTAGCTGATGTGTTAGGAACACCTTGGTGTAGGATTGGGAGATGGCTTACTTCTTCGATTGTTTCTAAGAGCCATGCTCCACATATGTGAGAAGCATCCAGGATTCCCACCCAGCATGACAGAGCCCTCCCAGCTTCAAGAAGTCAGCCCCAGAACTTTCTATTGGAAAGGACAAGTCCTCTCTAATGAAATTTCTCCTCTGGAGGTGTGGATTCCCCCTGGTGCTCAACTGAGTTCATCCAGGGATCACCCTACCCTGAGTTATTTTAAAGTAGTATTAATGTTTTATGACTCATTTCCTAGTTTCCTTCTAGAAAAAAAAACCACAGCCTAGGCATTCTGCCCCAGACACTGCAAACAACTGATGTGTAATTTGGAGAGCTATATTTTATTGTGAGAGGGAAGGCATAGAAGAAGTAAAAAAAAAAAAAAAATTCTGTTGGTGCAATATGTTTCTTGTTCACCACCCACATCCTGTGCCACCCGCCCCCTCCAGCCACACACACGTACAATTTGATGCTTTGGAGCTCTGATATTCCCTATGTGATAGAAAGTTTACCCTAAAGAGACAAAGGGTTATTTTTGAACAGTTTTTGCCTCCAAAAGTTGACTTAAAATCATTTAGGGATGCACCCTTGGATTCTCTTCTTTGGGGAGATCTCTGTGGATGGTTATGTATGTAACTATATGAAACAATACCTATCCCCCCCCCCAAAAAAAAAGCTAATGCTAAATTAAAGGAATACTATTAACATTGCTCTCATGTTTAGGTGAGGTCAGTAATTCATATTTTTGCTAAGGAACATAATTAAAGAAAAGAAGATACACGTTATAGTCTGGCATGGTGGTGCACACCTGTAATTCCAGGGACACTGGAGGCTGAGGCAGGAGGATTGCAAGTTCAAAGGCAGCCTCAGGAACTTAGCAAGACCTATTTCAAAATTAAAAAATAATAAGGTCCACAGATATAGCTCAGTGGTAGAGTGTTCCTGGATTCAATCCTGAGTACCAGAGGGGAAAAAAAAAAGAATATGAGCTCTTATCATCTTCCTCTGAATGACACCTGAATCCCTCCCATCTGACCCCAGGCACAGCAAACCAGTCATTCTCCAGGCCAATTCCTGGGAGCAGACTGCTCATACCCAGGAGGGAACAAAATGTTTCCTGTAAAGCAATTGGTACAAATGTTCCTAAAACCAAAATCAAGGAAACAAAGAAAAAATGAAAATGGTATAACCAAACAAATGCTGAAGACTCACTCTACTCAAGGGAGAGGACCTGAAGGTGTTGAAGTCAGGTATCTGACAATAGTGAAAAATATGAAAATAATTACCCCTTACATTCAAAGAACATTTTAATTTTTTATTTTTTAAATGTTTTATTGGTAAGTTATAATTGTACACGATAGCAGACTTCATTGTGGTATATTCATACCTGCACATAGCATCATTTAGTCTAATTCATTCCCCAAACCTCCTTTTCCCTCTCCTCCTCCTTCCCCTAATCCCTGTTCTCTACTGGTATCCCTTCTATTTTCATGACATCTTTTTTTTCTACCTTTTTCTCTGACTTCTACCTATGAGAGAAAACATATGACCCTTGACTTTCTGAGTCTGGTTTATTTCACTCAGCAACATCAAAAGACATTTTATTGAGCAGACATCTGACAACCTTCACATTTGCATATTGGCAAATATGTACAAATTTCTACAGACTGATGTAATTTTGAACAAACATCTTAAAGAAATTTTTTTTGTCTCAGGTTAGAAAAGAATATTTCAAGAAGTCAAGTATTGCCTTTCTTAAATCCCAAATACTTAGCCCCTTCCCACCTTTTTTATGTGAACAATTGCTAGTGATAAATTTATGCTAATCACATCATGTATTATCTCACTGATTGCCTGAGATGTATATGTCTAGGATGCAGATACTATCCTTATTTCCATTTAAGGGATGAGAAAATTGAGGCAGAGAGACTTTAAATAACTCACTCAAGGCCACATGAACAGACATGTCTAGGGCTATCACTCAAGTTTTGGAATCTATGTGTTTAGGAGGCATTATCTATGTTTGCTGAGAGATCAGGAAAGCAGGGTAGAGTGTTGGAGGATGTGTCAGACAGGACTGAAAATCTAAGACGGCCCCTAATGACAGGTCAAATTCTGTGTATGTCAGGAATTGAGTGTGACTTTCTTAGTGTGCTATCTTTGTATTGTGGTTTAAAAACTGCATATTTCTTTGGTAATAACCTTATAACTATTGCACATTCTTTCCATAGACAGTATGAAAAAATTATCAGCTCATAAATGATCACAAACAACTTATAGATTCCTACTGAGCAAGGCACCATAATGTTCAATAAATTGAAGATATTAGGTTGCTGTTCTTGTTCTTATTATGGAGACATAGCATAGTAGACACTGCTTGAATGTCTTCAAGCAAAAGCAGGTTCCAGACCTTTCCTTACCAAACTACATAATAACCTCAGGACTATCCCTAAATTAATGCATTTTTCTATTCAGTCACCATTTCTAGAGTACCTTCTTCTGGGCCAGGCCTTATTCCACTTCCTGGAGATGCTTCTAGTGAAGGAAACAAAGTTACTGGCTTCTACAGATCCTATCCTTACAGCAAATAACAAATATGTGTTTGTGTATACAGAAACAGGAAGTTGATTATAGGGCAGAGAGTAGTATCACTGCTCATTTAGACAGACTAGTCCAGAAAGCCATCCCAGAGGAGGTGACACTGAGCAGAATCGTGATAATGTGGCTATATGGGGAGATGAACATTCAGATATGAGGAGTAACAGGTACAAAATCCCTAAAGTAGGACCTTGAGCTCTGTGAGGTGGGAAACAACCAAGAGGCCCTTGGGGCTGAAGTACAGTGAATAAGGAAAAAATGAGGAAGTGAGGTTGGAAAGTAGACAGGGCCATGTCACACAGAGACCTAGGCCATGAAACATAAGGACCTGACTTTTATTCTCAGAGAGATGGGAATCCACTGAATGACACTGAGCAGGAGAGTGTCATTTATTATCTGACATGTTTTAAAGAATTGTGCTGGCTGCTGTGTCAAAAACTGAATGTAATACTTAATGACAGGTGACAGCTACTCCGTGGTTTGTAGGTGACCACAGTACTTGTGTTGACTGGATAACTGTTGGTGTCTCCACACTCAGTACCCACAAAAATCGAGGCAAAGTAATTTCAACCTGCCTCAAAAGGGAAAAAAAATCATATAATGGCGGTCTATAAACTGAAGAGTAATGTGAATGTAAGTCAGGAATGCAGACTTAAAAATTATCAGTGTTTCTCTTGATGTCATCATGGGACAAAGTAACAGACTTCTGTTCTGCAGAAGTCAACCTGGGATACCTCTAAGAAACCCTAACTCTCACCTTCTCTACGTGAGCAGCATGAAGATGCAAACCTAGGAAGAGCATCACAGAAATGGTCGCACTGTGCATTAATTACCAATTGCCTGATCTTCCACAGGTCAGTCTGGAGACAAGAGGAAAGAGCAAAAGGCTGGCAATGCAACAGTAAGGGCTGATGTGACAGTAAGCAAAATGTAGAAAATTAACTGGGAGGGGATTAACATTTCAGGCCTACTGGGTGCCAGACACTGCACAAATGTGATCTTGTTTAAGTGGAACAACAGCCCTGATTGGAAAGTGAGGCTCAAATGTGTTCAATAACCACTCAAGGTCATGCAATTGATGAGTGGCAAAGCAGACACCGGAAGGACAGTTTTTTTGTGTGTTTTTTTTTCTTTCCTCTTTCTCCAAAGCTTGTGCTTTTTTATGCAACATTGAGTTGTGCTGATAATGTTGGCACAGTGACAGTGAGAAGATTGTCCTAAATAAATGTGAAAATAAATCTTGGACTATTCATTACCCAAGCTTTATAAGCAAGCCATCATCCTTGTGGCAGGGTTGAGCTGCACTAGAGAAATCTCAGCACGCACATGAGGAAGCATCATTCCAGTTTATGGTGCCCTTACCTGCCAGATTGAAGGGGTGGAGTGTGAAGGAAGACGGCTCCCCTAAAACTATCTCAACTGAAGCTGAAAAAATAAAAGGGGAAATAATTCTCACAGGGAAAAGACTTTTTAGGTTGCGTATTCTATTTGAGAAACATTTATCATTAGTTTTAACTAATTCTTAATTAATCTCCATCTGATTTCAAATTCTATAGAAAACCTAAATTGCACAATACTTTAAGAATAGCTAGGTGCCTGAGTCCACCTTCATGAGCTTCCTAGTCACATGAACTATTTTCTTTTATACCTTCATTCAACAAATATTTGCTGAGCCTCAATTATGTGCCAGTCTCTATAGTATTGAGCAAAGAAATTCCTAAAACTTTTGGTGTTCTTTCTTAAACAATCACATCACTGATTCATAATGACAAATACCTGCAGAAAGCTCGTCAATTAATTATATATAAAGCCTACTGCTTTTGAAACTTGGAAATATATACTATCCAAAAACATATGATACACAAATCATTGCCCTTCATTTTTCAGTAGTCTGCCATCTTGTTTTCATTCTCTTAAATCTGGTTATTATTAAGTAGAGAGTTTTCAGCACACTGTGGTATACTGATTTCCATTGGCCAAATGTCAACTGGAATGACTATTTTTTAATGTGTGGTTGGCATGTATGTGAAAGGAGAGTGCTAGTTTCCTGATGTCTTCTGCAACCCAGAGGGCCTGGGTGTGGAGAGTTGAGAATCCCATCACGGTCCAGTTTTATCCATCTGGCTCGTCACCTCCTGGCTCCACCATCATCTCCAGAATTAACATTTGGAGGACCTCCAAGGGAATGTTCTCTGTGGCAAGTTCCCAGTTGAGACTCAAGTCATGCTGCTGGAATTATACAGGACAGAAGAGAGCATGGATTTATCTCAAATTATCAGACCAGGGCGTGCTCTTTTCTCAGAGCTCTGTGCATCAGAGACACTAATCCTGCTTGCCTGAGGAGAATTAAATCAGGCCAAGGTGACCAAACTGCCAAACTAGGCAGGACCACGTTAGTCAGAGACCTCCCTAGGGCAGAAGGATGTGGAGAATTTTGTAACAAAAACTCCACAGAGCTGTTAGTGAGCTATATAATATGCTATAAGATGAAATCACAGCACTGAATTTTAGTGCCAGAAGAGAGCTACATTGACTCCTTATTTTACCGATGAGAAAATAGCCACCCAGTAGGTGCTTTACCTAGTCATTCCACAGTTGAATTTTAAATTCTGTGAGCCCCACACCTAGAATCCCAGCTCCAAATGAGCTAACACAGGCACCATGTTTGGTGTTGTATTTTCCACAGCTATATCTGGGTTCTCCAAGGACTATCAAAGAAGCTCCCTGTGTTATTCAACTTTCTAATTACTGTAAGAAATACCCTGCGATTAAATCAATTTAAAAGGAGGTTTAGGGCTGGGGATGTGCCTCAAGTGGTAGCACATTCGCTTGGCATGCGCGGGGCGCTGGGTTCGATCCTCAGCACCACATAAAAATAAAATAAAGATGTTGTGTCCACCGAAAACTAAAAAATAAATATTAAAAAATTCTCTCTCTCTCTCTCCTTAAAAAAAAAAAAGGAGGTTTATTTTGGCTCATGGTTTTAGAGGTGACAGTCCATGATCAATTGACCCTGTTGCTTCAGGCCTGCACGGTACATCATGCTGAGAGCACATAGCAGAGGAGGCTTGTTCAACTCATGGTTGCTGTAAAACAGAGAGAGAGAGAGAGAGAGAGAGAGAGAATAGTCAAGGTCCTGATATCCCCTTCAAGGGCACACCCCCAGTGACCTAAACTTCTTCCATTAGCCACACTTCCTAAAGGTTCTATCACCTCCCAGTAGCACTACAGGCTGGTCACAAAGCCCTTAAGAAATGAGCCCTTTGGAGATGTTCAAGATTCAAGTGAGGGCTGGAGTCATGGCTCGGTGGTAGAGTGCTTGCTTAGCACATGTGAGGCACTGGGTTTGATACTCAGCACTACATAAAAATAAATAAAGGTATCGTGTCCACCTACAACTACAAAAATTTTTTTTAAAGATTCAAGTGACAGCATTCCCATTAATATGTTAGCTGATAATGAGTTTAGGCCTCTCAATAGAATCTTCTCTCACCTACCTCTTTTTAAAAATAAGTAATCTCAATTTTTTTTTTTTAAAAAAAAGGGTGTATTCATGTTTTAGTACATCTTTGTTGATGTAACAAAATATCTGAGGCTGGGAACTCTATTTTAAAAAAGAAATTTATTTAGGTCACAGTTCTGTAGGTCCAAGAGCATGGCGCTGGCATCTACCTGGCTTCTGGTGGGGACCTCATGCTACTGTGCAACTCATGGCAGAAAAGCAAATGGAGGAAGTAGAGCATGTGTATGTAAAGAGCCGAAGCACAAGACAGAGAACAAGGAGAGTACCCGGATGGTTTAATAATAACCCACTCATGCTGTAACCAATCCATTTCATTGAGACCAAGAACTCAATCAATCCCACAAGAAAACCATTAATCTCTCTTAAATGGCCCAGCACCTCTCAACATTATTAGCTTCAATGGAAGTTTTGGTGGGGTCCAACCATTCCCAAGCCTTTTCCACAAACCATATCTAGCATTATATCTCAAACCTCCAGATACTGTGATGTATATGTCTTATTATAAAGAGAAATATACTACATAATAAAAATACATTTCCCCTATATTATCAGATAAAATCATCAAAAGTAGAAAATTAACATTGATGTATTATTACCATCTAATCTATGGATGACCTTCAGGCTTCTGTTTAGCCTCCACCCTGCATTTTGTCATCATAGTCTCAGCATAGAATGGTTCCTCGATGGTTTGTTTTTACTCTCATGACCTCAACACCTTCAGACATTACAGGGAAGGCTTTATGAAATCAACCTCTCTTTACCTTTGTCTGATATTTCCCATGATTAGAGTCAGCTTCTTTTATTTTTAGTAAGACTACTTCAGAAATGATGCTGTGTGTGACTCATTGCGTTCCACCATGCGGCACATGCTCTTTCCATTTCTGGCAATGTTAACATTGATTACTTAATGAAGGTGGTTTCTGCCAAGTTTCTCCACTGGACATTACTTTTTTTTCCTTCTGTAATTAATAAGTATTTTGTGGGGTATACTTTCAGCCTCTGTATCATCCCTGTTTCTCATCAAACTTTCAACACACTTAATTATTTGCATCAGTATGAGGACATGGTTTTTTATCTTATTCTGAGGTTATGATCTATTACTATTGTTACTTATATTGATGCTCAAACCTCCCCGGTTGACCAGTGGGAGCTCCTTCCAGCTGGATTCTGTGTTCTGTGGCTATGCTCTCATTGTTCTTTGATCAAGTCATTGTTCTCTAGTGTAAACAAAATTTTGCAGGCTCCTCTTGTAATTGCCCTACCCCAAAGGTAATTGCCCCACCAAAGATCTGGGTGTTTGCTGAGCTCGTTGCTATTGGCTTGTGACTGCTCTCAAATGTCTTGAATATAAAGAACAGGAAAACACACACACACAGAGACACACACAGAGACACACACAGAGACACACACACATGTACACATACACCACTCCTTTATTTATTTCTGTGCATATGTAAAGAGAAAAATCATAAGTTTACACTGATAACTCTAATTCTTGTTCAACACTAAAAAGTTCACTCTTATTTGGCATTTCCATATGTGGAATTACCTTCTCTGGCCGTGAAAAATCTGTCTCATGTTGTTTCTAATATATTTACTTATTCGGCCCATCTCCATGGCTACAAGTGCTGTCTCTCTTGCTGCAGTCAAGCTTTACCTCTCCACACTGGAACGCTCTCCTGCAAAGCAGCCCTTCTCACCTCGCTTAGGCCCCAACACTCCATGTTGGTGGGCCACAACCCACCTGCAAAGACACCTTTCTCTCTTGGTTGGAAGGACCACTGAGGCACCCCCTCAGAGTCCCCTAAGGACACGACTGTGCTTAGTCTTCCTAAAGGCTGAGGAAAAATTTTCAAAAGTGAAAACGAAGGGGAGTGGGAAAGAAAAAAAAGAAAGAGAAAAAAAGAGAGACTTTCTTCTCCCTTTCCCACACATGGTCAACTCCCATAACCTCTCAAGCCTCACATTATTGCCACGGCCTCCATATCCATGTTCCTCCACCACTCTCTCCCCTCCAGTGAAAGGGCATGCTTCTCATTGTACCACGGTCATGGGTAAACACAGGGTCACCAGCTCTGAGCTACTTTGGGCAGGGGGTAGAGCCTATTTTTCTCTTATACCCAGGATCCTGCACAATGCTTACCATGCAGGAGGGACCCAACATATATTTGTTAAATAAAAAAATAAAAGATTACATAAATGAATGAATGAATACTTACAATTATTACCACCTCTTCCTTCTCTAGGACTTCTGAAAGATTAACTATTTTCTAGAATCGGATGCATCAATATCTAGTGTGGCATGGTAGGAGCATATAGACTAGGAGTGAGGTTTTATACAGGGACTGGATCCTGCTGCCCCTTTCAAATCAATCACTTAGAAAGAAGCAACCTGATTTGCCTTCTTGATGGGCTAGCCATACAATAAAAATCTTAAGTGTTTACACTGCTTGAGGCACTTGACTGTAGGGTGCTCTACATTGTACTTTACATTTATTCTTTGCCACTTGTGGACAAGTGGACTTTTCTAGGTCAAGGTCATCTTTCATGTCATCCTTGAAACTGTTCTCAATTATTCTGTCCACATGGATGCCTATTCTCTAAATTTTTACTCTACTTATAGTTAGTACCACAAAATACACTCTATATTTTTAATTAAATTATCACTCAAAACAGCTATGATACTACTGAAAAGAGTTACCATGCCTTTTACTTCCTTGTTATCTTCTATATTTCTAGTAAAAAATATAAAGTGGCTAAGTATTTGATTGACTTATTGATTGGCTAACATATGATAAGTAGCAATAGTGGTTTTAGGACCACTTTTAGTTAGTATCCCTCAATACGTTGCTTTAATAAATACTCGGGAAAAAAATGCTTTTTAATAAACTAAAGTGGACCAGCCATTGAAAAGCAAATCTATGAATTCTAGACAACCAAATAGCAAAAAATGTGCATAAAAGCCATATCCATTATCCAAATACATAAAGATTCCTTAAAACTCAACAATAAGAAAATGAACAACTCAATCTAAAAATGGACGAAAGACCTCAACAGACACAACAGCACAGTTTATAAACAGATGGCAAATAAGCCATTGAAAAGATGTTAAACATCATACGTCATTCAGGAATTGCAAAGGTAACAAGATACTACTGTACTAGTCAGCTTTGCGTTACTATAATGAAACACTTGAGAAAGCTAACTTACAAAAAGAAAAAAACTGTACTGAAGTCAGAGTTGTGAAGGCTCACCTTCCAGATGGCCAAGCATAGGCTCAGTGAAGACCACCCCTCAATTGCACCACTTCATGGCTTGTGGTAGATGGCAATGGTGGATGCACATATCAGGAGTGAGCAAGTAATTACACCTGAAACCAGGTGCAGAGACAGAATATGGGACCTAACTCAGGCTTTTACAACAATCCTCACACAGAAATTCCAGAGCATTCCCTCAATGACCTAAGGACCTTCCACCAGGCCAGTGGTCCCATCACTTCCCAACAGTGCCACCTTGGAGACCAAGCCTTAAACATATGGATCTAGACATATAGGCCTCTGGGGCACATTCAACATCCAAACTGTGACCACCAGTATACACTTATTAAAATGACTAAAATCCAAAATATTGACAATACCAAATGATGGCAAGTTGTAGAGGAACAAGAACTCCTATTCATTGCTAAAGAGAATGAAAAATGGTATTTACTATGGAAGAGTTTAGTGATTTCTTATAAATATACTCTAATCATAAAATCCAGCAATTATGCTCCTTAATATTTACCCAAAAGAGAGAAAGCGCTAAGGTCACCAGGCAGAAAGACAGAAGGATCTGTAAGCAAGCACCTCAACTGTGGTTTCCTCAGGGAGGGATGAGCAAGGTGGGGCAAGTGGTCTAGGGATTGAATAGTGTGAGTTATTTCAAGTGCTCTGGAGAATATATGCTATGCCCAGTTGTCTGGTACCTGGCTTTGAGGTAATCCAGGTGGACTTATCATGGCCTGGTGCATATGAACCTAAAAAGGGAGATAGTAGAAAGTAAGAACTGTATCAGGTATTCGAGAGCAACCTCAAGCCAGGATTCAAAATGGGGTAAAGACAGTCTTTTAAAAAAATATGTATTACACAATGAAGTTTTATTCAGCATGAGAAAGAAAAGCTATTAAGCTACATTTAAAACATGTGAAGCAATCTTATATGCATATAGTTTAAGTGAAAGAAGACAGTCTGAAAAGGAGGCGTACCACACAATTCCAGCTATATGATATTCTGGAAAGAGCAAAACTATAGAGAGACTAAAATAATTGGTTGCTTGGGGCTCGGTGGCGGGGGAGGGGTGAATAGGTGGAGTACAATGGATGTTTACGGAAGAGAAAATATTCTATATGTTACTATAATGATAGATAGATGTCATTATAAATTTGTTAAAACCCATAGAATATCAATCCACACCATGTTCATTGTGCCACAGAATTTGTCGAAACCCATAGAATTCGAGACTGTAGAACATAGAATATAAACCCATAGAATGTTCAACTCTAATGTAAAATACAGACTTGCTTGATATTGACGTGTCAATATCAGTTCATCATTATAACAAATATACCACTTTGGTGCAGGACATTGTGGTAGGGAGGCTGCATGTGGAGGGGAGGGACAGGTATGTGGGATTTACTTTCCACTCAGTTTTGCTGTGAACCTAATACTGCTCTTTAAAAAAAAACTATGAATTAAAACAAAATAAAGAAAAACCACATGGAAGCTATTTAGAAAGACAAAACTGAACTAGGGCTTTGCTTCAAAAAACAAGAAAGAAAATGCTGGCAATTATGAAGTCATTGTGCAATGAAAAAGAGTAAGAAGATGGATAATGGAACCCTACTGCTCCTGAAAGGTAGGCTAGAAAACAAAATCTGATTCACAAAACATTTACAGAAGGCATACAACATGCCAGCCACAACAAGAAGCATTTAAATAGTGAGACATTATCTCAGTCTCATCTAATTTTTATTTTTATTCATGAAAATATGTCCTTAATTCGTGTTAAAATGATGAGGCTGAGGCTCAAGGATGATAGGTGGCTTATTCAATTTGGTTAATTCAAGTAAGCAAGATTGTCTCCTGTGGGCTAAGCAGTGTTCTAAACTCTGAGATGATTCCATGTCAAATAAGAACCACCTTCTCTACATTAAAAGTGGTGGTGCACACCTATAATCCCAGCAACTCCAGCGGCTGAGGCAAGAGGATCACAAATCCAAAGCCAGCCTCAGGAACTTAGTGAGGGCCTAAGCAACTTAGCAAGACTTTGTCTCTAAATAAAAATAAATAAAAAAGGTTAGCGATGTGGCTTTGTGGTTAAGCTCCCCTGGCTTCAGTCACTGGTACAAAATAAATTAAATTGACCATTTCCAGAGAAGATAGGCATCTAACCTAAATCACTCAGAGCATAGAGAGTGAAGAAGTGCATAGAACAATTAACTTGACCTGGAAGTCAAGCTTCGTGAAAGAGGCAATAATAGAGCTGGACTTTGATAGAGTAATACAATTTATATTAAACATGAAACATGGGAAAGCACATTTCTGGTGAGCATGTTGGCAAAGGGAAAGAAATATAAAGAGCAGAGAGACCAGAGTGGATGAAGTATGGCCCCCAAGGAGGGATGTGGCATAAGAGGAAGTTGCTGGAGCATCCTATGGCCATGGTGCTCCTGCCAAAGAGTGTGGAGTTTACTCAGAGAGTAAAATAGAAAGAGACTGGGCATTCTGAGGAGGAATGTTGCCTAATTCAATCTATATTTTAAATATCACTTTATGGTGTGAGAATATCAATTGCAGAAAACCAGGTCTGGAAATAAGAAGATAAGAAGGAGGTAGCAGTAACACAATGACACCCAAGTAAAGCAAAAGCAAAAGCTGTTCATGGAAGGATCTTTATGTTTTATAAGTTAACCAAGTTGAAAGTACTGTGGTCTTATGAAATTAGGGGAAATGTCCTAAAATCTTCAAATGGCTTCTGTGTAGCTTTCACCTAAAATGTTTGCCTAAATGTCACCTTTTCAATGAGGTCACTCCTACCACCCTATTTAAAACTACAGCTCCACCCAGACTCCTGACCTGCCTTAACCTTTCTTACTCTTTCTTGCCGCAGTCTTGGCTGGGCACAGAATCACGAGCCACTCAAGCAGGAACAAAACTTTATTTTGAAAAAGCCGCCAATACTCTGTAGGCGCTGGCAAGCCAAACCCGGTCCTCCCACGCGGGCCTCCACCGGAACCGCGTGCTCCCTGGAACCGGGGGTCCCCCGGACCTCCCCCGGAATTCCCTCCTACTATCCTTCCCCAACCAATGGGAACTCTCCATGAGTCCGGTAGCAGGCCAAGGTGAACAGCGGGAGTCCAATTTCCATATGAATGTAAATCTTAACATAATCATCTCAGTGGCTAGCTGGCGTCACTTTACAACCAAAGGTGCCATACATCGTATATTTGCTTGTGGCTCCTAGCATTTCTTTTTTCCCCCGCAGAACCAATCAATATAATTGCTAAGAGTCTATATAAATGTGATTCCTTGGGGGGGATCCAAGATGGCAGGCCAGATGAAGGCAGCATTCTGTGTTGCTCCATGACCAAGGTCTCAACTAGTGGGAATATTTCTTCTCTGAGAGTGATAGAGGACCCCTCCACAGCTGATCCCATATAGAAATAAGCAGCGCTGTGCTATTGTGCAGGGCTCCAGGCCTCAGCATTAGAGCAGGACTACCAACTCCCGACTCCCTCCACCCAACTCCTGACTACTAGTCCACACAGGGCTCGAGAGTGCCTTAGCAGGATCACAGCATAAGCACCGGCACAGAACTCCCAGATGCTGCTCCACTCCCACTCAGGACACAGCTGCTACCTACTTACAGGAACTCCAGCCACCACTCCCTTGTGGACCCCCATCTACCAACATGGGGCCCCTTCAGTTGCCTCCATCTTGCAACTCAGTAGCTACTGCCATAGTCCCTTACATGCTACCTGCACCTGGGGACATCCCACAGGCTCTGAAGACAGCCAAAAGCCACAACACTGCACACCACACAGGTCATCTCTGAACACATCACACAACGCCATCACTCAGCTCCCCACACCCAACTCGACACCCCAGCGCTGGAAGAGACCCGCCTCCATCTTGGGTCACTTTCCTCACCACCTTTGGTGGGGCCAAGCTCCCAGATTGGAACTCCAGCTGGCCAGATATTCAGTTTCCAACTGCCCCCTCCCCAGCAGCTCATAACCTTGCACAGTAACTGCCCGACACAATACAGCTCTCAGTAGGATGGGGGCACAGTGTGACCAGGGGCACCGCCCATGGGAGCCTCAGTGAGAGAGGTCCCTTAATTGGGAACCTGTAATGAAGAGGGAGAGGGTGCAATAGTTTGGAGACTAACAGAGAGACCAGGAGCTGGAAATCTTCAGGCAAGATAGGGAGATAGGATAGGCCCTTGAGTCACACAAGCAGACCTAAAAAGAGACCCTTGAGGTGCAGTCTCCTTTCAGGGACTGGCAGGTGCCACACCTCACTTTCAGGTGCCCTACATCAGGACCAGACATTCCATCCTGATTACCTTCACCACCCTGAGGGCAGAGATACCAGCTAACAAAAGACAACCCCACCTATTTGGATGAGAAGTGAAGCAGGAAAGATACTGATCTCCAACCAAAACAATTAACAATCCTGGTTTCTTCCTTCAATATTTTTTTTTCGTTTTTTCTCTTTTTCTTCTCCCTCTCTATACTCCCACCCTCACATCCCTAACATATGTGAAACCAAGCACTTTGCATGAATTAGGATTTTGAGGACTGGGACATCTGAATAGTATATTATAGTTGTGTTGTATGTGCCTTTTTTTTTCTTTTTTCTTCCAATTTTTACTATTTTAACATCCTTTATTTTTCTCAATACATATGTGTACTCTGTGTTTTATGTACTCTACTGTCTTCCTACATACTTGTCTACCCAAAATTACTTTCTGTCTTTTCACTTGCTACTAATCCTCTTCATTAGATTTCTCTTTCACACTTCCTAAGATACACTAGCTCTATATCCTCACATCCTGCCTCCTCATCATATCATCCTATGCCTCACTCCCAGTTCATTATCCACCATTAGAAACTGTAAACCCTTTTACAAACCTACTGATTATATTACAGATAATAATTGAAATCAACATTTCTGTACACTGGGACCAAACTGTAAATGTCTTCATAGCAACGAATTGTTTATAGGTGGTATATTGTTTATATTGGGATCTGTTAATATTGTCCTTCCCACAAAGGAGAGATATTATAACCCTGCAGGGGCACTATAAGCCTATAGAGTAAAAACGACAATGCCTAGGACTCAGAGAGCTAGAAGGGAAGACACACAACCAACATGAAAAGACAAGGGAAGAAAGTGCTCCAAACAAATCAAGATACCATATTATTAGAATCCATGGCCAGCACAGGAGAAGAAATTATAGAGAAGGAGTTCAGGATGTACATAATTAAAATGTTCTGTGAATTAAAAGATAATATAAGAGAGCAAATACAGGTAGCAAAAGTTCACTTCAACAAAGAGCTACTTAAATACAGGAAGCAAAAGAATTCTTCAATAGGGAGATAGAGGTTCTAAAAATAAACCAAACAGAAATCATTGAAATGAAAGAAAAAAAAAAACTAAATTAAAAGCTCAATTGAAAGCATCACCAACAGAGTAGACCACTTGGAAGACAGGACCTCAGACAATGAAGACAGAATATATAATCTTGAAAAGAATGTAGATCACACAGTGAAAATGGTAAGAAACCATAAGCAGAACATTCAAGAAATATGGGATAGCATAAAAAGACCAAATTTAAGAGTTACTGGGATAGAGGAAGCCATAGACTTCCAAACCAAAGGAATGAACAATCTAACCAATGAAATAATATCAGAAAACTTTCCAAACATGAAGAATGAATTGGAAATCCAAATTCATGAAGCTTACAAGACACCAAATGTACAAAATCATAACAGATCTATACCAACTCACACTATGATGAAAATGCCCAATATACAGAATAAGGAGAGAATATTAAAATCCATGAGAGAAAGGACTCAGATTACATATAGGAAAAAACCAATTAGGATAACTGAAGATTTTTCAACACAGACCCTGAAAGCTAGAAGATCCTGGAGCAACATACAAGCTCTGAAATAAAATGGATGCCAACCAAGAAATCTTATATCGAAGCAAAATTAAGCTTTAGATTTGATGATGATGAAATAAAAACCTTCTATGATAAACAAAAGTTAAAAGAATTTACAGCTAGAAAATTGGCACTGCAAAACATCCTCAGCAAAATATTACATGAAGAGGAAATGAAAATCAGCAGAGGGAGGTAGTACACTAAAGGAAAAACTAATCAAAGGAGAAAGCAAATCAAGTTAAATAACAAAAAAACAAAAACAAAAATGACTGAAAATACAAATCATATCTCAATAATAACCCTGAATGTTAATGGCCTAACCTCACCAATCAAAAGACATAGCCTAGGAAATTGGATCAAAAAAATAAAAAAAAAAAGACCCAACAATACGCTGCCTCAAAGAAACTCATCTCATTGGAAAAGACATCCACAGACTGAAGGTGAAAGGTTGGGAAAAATCATACCACTCACATGGACTGCAGAAGCAAGCAGGGATTTCCATCCTCATATCAAATAAAGTAGACTTCAAGCTATAGTTGATCAAAAGGGATAAAGAAGGGAATTTCATATTGCTCAAGGGAACCATACACTAACAAGACATAGCAATTATAATTATATATGCCCAAAACAATGGAACATCTATGTTCATCAAACAAATTCTTCTCAAGTTCAAGAGTCAAATTAACCATAACACAATAATCTTGGGTGACTTTAACACACCTCTCTCACCACTGGATAGATCTTCCAAACAAAAGCTGAACAAAGAAACTATAGCACTCAATAACACAATCAATAACTTAGACTTAACTGACATATATAGAATATTTCACCCTTCAACAAGCTAACACACTTTCTTCTTAGCAGCACATGGATCCTTCTCTAAAAGAAACCATATATTATGCCACAAAGCAACCCTTAGCAAATACAAAAAAGTAGAGATACTACCCTGAATTTTTTTTTAAAGAGAGAGTGAGAGAGGAGAGAGAGAGAGAGAGAGAGAGAGAGAGAATTTTTAATATCTACTTTTTAGTTCTTGGCGGACACAACATCTCTGTTGGTATATGGTGCTGAGGATCGAACCCGGGCCGCACGCATGCCAGGCGAGCATGCCACCGCTTGAGCCACATCCCCAGCCCCCACTACCCTGCATTTTATCAGATCATAATGGAATGAAATTACAATTCAATGACAAAATAAAAAATAAAAATTACTCCAACATCTAGAATAACATACTACTGAATGAACAATGGGTTGCAAAAGACATCAAGGAGAAGATTAAAAAATTCTTAGAGGTGAAGGAGAGCACATATACAATGTATTGAAATCTCTGGGACACTATGAGGGCAGTACTAAGAGGAAAGTTCTTTGCATAGAGTTTCATTCCTTCAAAGAAGAAAAAAGTCAACAAATAAATGACCGAACATTATATCTCAAAGCTCTAGAAAAAGAAGAAAAAAATCAACACCAAAAGCAGTAGAAGACAAGAAATAATTAAAATTAGAACTGAAATCAATGAAGTCAAAACAAAAGAAACAATTGAAAAAACAATAAGTTGGTTCTTTGAAAAAATAAATAAAATTGGCAGACCCTTGACAAGAAGGAGAGAGAAAACTCAAATTACTAACACACATGATGAAAACGGTAATATTACAACAAACACTAAGAAATACAGAAGATAGAGATATTTTGAACACTTGTACTCCAATAAAATAGAAAATACTGAAGGCATTGACAAATTTCTTAAGTCATATGATTTGCCCAAATTGAATCAGGATGATATTCACAATTTAAACAGACCAATATCAAGTGATGAAGTAGAAGACACCATCAGAAGCCTACCAATCAAGAAAAACCTGGGACCAGATGGCTACACAGCCGAGTTCTACAAGACCTTTAAAGAAGGACTAATACCAATATTCTTCAATTTATTTCAGGAGATAGAAAAAGAGGAAGCACTTCCAATCTCATTCTGAGGCCAGTATCACCTTGATTCCAAAACTAGGCAAAGACACATCAAAGAAAGAAAACTTCAGAGCAATATCTCTAATAGACATAGATGCAAAAATGCTCAATAAAATTCTGGCAAATCAAATACAAAAAACATATCAACAAGATAGTGCACCATGGTCAAGTGGGATTCATCCCAGGGATACAAGGTTGGTTCAACATACGGAAATCAATAAATGTAATTCATCACATCAATAGACTTAAAGATAAGAATCATATGATCATCTCAATAAGTACAGAAAGATCATTTGAAGAAATACAGCACCCCTTCATGTTCAAAACACTAGAAAAATTAGGGAGAATAGGAATATATCTCAACATCGTAAGGGTTATCTACGCTAAGCCTCAGGCCAACATCATTCTAAATGGAGAAAAATTGAAGGCATTCCCTCTAAAAACTGGAACAAGACAGGGATGCCCTCTTTCACCACTTCTATTTAACAGAGTTCTGGCCAGAGCAATTAGACAGATAAAAGAAATTAAAGGGATACAAATCAGAAAAGAAGAAGTCAAATTAGCACTATTTGCTGACAATATGATTCTATACCTAGAGGATCCAAAAAATTCCTCCCCCCCCAAAAAAAAATTCCTCCAGAAAACTTCTAGAACTAATAAATTAATTCAGCAAATTAACAGGATATAAAATCAGCACACGTACATCAAAGGCATTTCTGTACATCAGTGATAAATCCACTGAAAGGGAAACAAGGAAAACTACCCCATTTACTAGAGCCTCAAAAAAAAAAAACTTGGGGATCAACTTAACAAATGAGGTGAGAGATCTCTGCAATGAAAACTATAGCACACTAAAGAAAGAAATTAAAGAAGACTTTAGAAGATGGAAAGATCTACCTTGCTCTTGGATAAGCAGAATTAATATTATCAAAATGACCATACTACCAAAAGCATTATACAGATTTAATTCAATTTCAATCAAAATCCCAATGGCATTCCACATAGAAATAGAAAAAGCAATCATGAAATTCATCTGGATAAATAAGAGACCCAGAATAGCTAAACGAATCCTTAGCAAGAAGAGTGAAGCAGGTAGCATCACTATACCAGACCTTAAACTATACTACAGAACAATAGTAACAAAAACAGCACGGTCTTGGCACCAAAATAGACTGGTAAACCAATGGCACAGAGAGTAACCCACAAAATTACAATTCTCTTATATTAGACAAAGGCACCAAAAACATGCATTGGAGAAAAGATGGCCTCTTCAACAAACAGTGCTGGGAAAACTAGAAGTCCATATGCAACAAAATGAAATTAAACCCCTATCTCTCACCACGCACAAAACTCAACTCAAAGTGGATCAAGGACCTAGGAATTAAACCGGAAACCCTGTGTCTAATAGAAGAAAAAGTAGGCCCCAATTTCTATGATGTCGGATTAGGCCTCTACTTCCTTAAAAAGACTCCTATAGTGTAAGAATTAAAATCAAGAATCAATAAATGGGATGGATTGAAACTAAAAAGTTTCTTCTCAGCAAAAGAAATAATCAGTGAGGTAAATAGAGAGCCTACATCTTGGGAGCATATTTTTACTCCTTACACATCAGATAGAGCACTAATCTCTAGGGTATATAAAGAACTTAAAAATCTAAACACCAAAAAAAACCAAATTACTCAATCAATAAATGGGCCAGATCTGAACAGACACTTCTTAGAAAAGGGTATACAATCAATCAACAAATATATGAAAAAATATTCATCATCTCTAGTAATTAGAGAAATGCAAATCAAAACTTTTCTAAGATTTCATCTCACTCCCATCAGAATGGCAGCTATTAAGAGTACAAACAACAATAAATGTTGGTGAGGATGTGGGGTAAAAGGCACACTCATACATTGCTGGTGGGACTGCAAATTGGTACAGTCAGTATGGAAAACAGTACAGAGATTCCTTGGAAAACTGGGAATGGAACCACCATTTGACCCAGCTATCCCTTTCCTCAGTCTATACCCAAAGAACTTAAAAACAGCATACTACAGGGACACAGCCACATCAATGTTTATAGCAGCACAATTTACAATAGCTAAATTGTGGAACCATCCTAGATGTCCTTCAGTAGATGAATGGATAAAAAACATGTGGCATATATACACAATGTAATGTTACTCAGCAATAAGAGAGAATAAAACCACAGCATTTGCAGGTGTATGGATGGAGTTGGAGAATATAATGCTAAGTGAAATTAGCCAGTCCCAAAAAACCAAATGCCTAATGTTTTCTCTGATATAAGGAAGCTGACTCATAGTGGGGTAGGGAGGGGGAGCATAGGAGGAATAGACTAACTCTAGATAGGGAAAGGGGATGGGAGGAGAAGAGAGGGGGCATGGGGTTAGAAATAAAGGTAGAATGAGATGGACATCCAAAATACATGCATTATTCAAAGTACAGGTATGAAGACACAAATGGTGTGAATATACTTTGTATACAATCAGAGATATGAAAAAATGTGCTCTATGTGTGTAATATGAATTGTAATGCATTCTGCTATTATATATAACAAAATAGAATAAAATTTAAATAAAATAAAATAAATGTGATTGCTTATTGTCTGTCTTCCCCCATTACAATGTAAGACATCTTTATTTGGTTTGCTCATTGATTACCTCAAACACAGAAAGCACTGCACCGTACATAACAGACATACAGCAGACATTGTCAAACAGGTGAATGAACACATGTATGCACTGGCAAACTCCCAGCAGTGCTTCATGGTAGGCAAAAGGCATGACATAAAGGAAAGACAATCTCAAGAGTACTTAAAGACAAAATATTCTCAATTAAAACACTTATACATGGACCTAAGAAGAAATAATTATAAAAGGGCTTTAATGGTTAGTAAATAGCATACAACCCCAGTCAAGGAAAGCATATATTTTACACATAGTAAAACCCCCTATATGTTAAGTATATGCTAAATATACTTGTAGATTAGGCAAGAGATTGATGATAAGAAAGGATTCTTTAAGTGAGTCATGACAAGGTCCATGATATGACTTCATCCAGCATGATAGATTTTTTTGTTACATGTTTTATATTAATCAGTACTTATAGTAGCATCTTTGTATGGTAAAATGTTATTTTTTTATATTTAACAAGGAAGGAAACTCAGACCCAGGCAACTGACTTGTCCAGTGACATGGTTTAAAAGAGAATGTGATTTCAATGCCTGTGTTCTTCCTACTATGCCAAGAAACTTATAATAATGCCTAGGGAAAAAAGAAAAGATAAGCATGTACTCTAGACCAGACACTAGCTGCTTACTTTAAACAATACTGCTATTAAAAATGCTATAAAAAGTTTAATATCAGTTTACCCATTTTACAGATGAGGAAAACTAGCACAGAAAGTTGATGCAAATTGTTCAATACCACATCTATCAAGTTCTAAAACTGGGACACAGAACCTTGCCTGATGGAGTCTAAAGCCCACACACATAACCAGTACACCACATAGGAAAATGTGAAACAGAAATATTGCCAAATGGAACACACTGAGGTATTGCTGTAAGTTTATTAAAGTTTTGGGAAAGGGGAATTAGCAAGAAACAGGTTTCCACAAGACAAGTACAAAGAGACAACTGTTTAGCAAATTAATGCTGTAGTTTGAAGGGTAGTTTGAGCAGATGCCACATGGAGTTTACCAGAAAAAAAACATCAGTTATTTAAGCTGAATGGTATTTTGTGAGCATGAAGGGAATGTAATTATAACATGTTTAACTATAAAAACAAATCCATATACATAAATGCTTAGCTAGAAGAACAGGACATATTGCTGGTAATATTACATTAAACATGCTTTAAACTAATTAATAAGATATTGTTTGTTCTGAAATTACAAGTGCTCAAATGCAGTGATTCTATTGGGATTTGATGTACGATTACTGATGTTTATGTTGACATAGAAACATGGGTGTTCCCAACCATTTCTCCCAGTAGAGAATCCTGTGGGACCCCGACAGAACAGGAACTGTCTCATCTGTGATGGTCCAGGGCTCCCAGACCCAGAAAACAGAGCCAGAAAATGCAGTAAATGAAGTCTGAAAGGATCTGAAGACCCATCCCTAAACCAAGGTTCCATGACAAAGATCTACAACTACCTGTTGAGTGTATGTTTGTGCATGGCTGTGTTCAAAGAATGTGACATATTTTCACCTTATGGGAACTAGAAACATGGAGAGAGGAAAGCTTCTTCCACCTGAATAATGAAAAGCGACCTTTTCTGTTAAACAGTGAGAAACAGCCTCTTACACCATTCAACTTGATAATTATGAGGGATGGAAAGAACAATTTTTTTCTTGTTCTATTGTACCATTTCACCAACAGTCAGCAACATCTCTGCCACTGCCTTTCTGAATGCTATGCTCAGAAGGAAGTCTGCCTTTTTTGTATAGTTTTTAAAATCTTAAAGTTTGGAGAAATAAGCCCAAAACAATGTTGAACAGAAAAATATTTAAGAATGGAATCCAACAAATCAGTTTGTAGCTTGCACTTTGCTAGTCATTTGCAAGTTGACCTTCAGTATGTTAAAGTCAAAAATATTGTAAGTTATGCGATACATCTTTAATACTTGGTTTTATTTGTTGAATTAATTGATGCACACAACCTTTCACAGCACAGTACCAGATGTGAAGATTCAACATCATTGTTAAAGTATCTTTAACTAAGAGCTGGATGTGTTGGGGTATATCTTTAATCTCACCTATTCCTCCAAGGTGGGAAGATGATAAGTTCAAGGTCAACCTGGGCTACATATCTCAAAAAAAAAAAAAAAGAAAAGAAAAGAAAAGAAAAAGAAAAACTTGAACTCTCTGCTTATCTAACTCTGTCCTACCACTATTTGGTGATTCTCTTTTTTCTTCTCTACACAGTTTCTATTGTCTGTCTTCTCCTTTAAGTTCTGAAAGATGCTGGTTCACCAGAGAACTGAACTAAACATTTTGCTTTCTGTTTTCTCTTGCTCTACACAGTCCACATCAAGATGATACTCATGTGTGACCTGGTCTTAAAAGGCAGTCTTTTTATTTTTTATTTTATTTTTTTATTGGTTGTTCACAACATTACAAAGCTCTTCACATATCATATTTCATACATTAGATTGAAGTGGGTTATCTTGACATATCATATTTCATACATTTGATTCAAGTGGGGTATGAATTCTTATTTTAGCATAGCCCTCATGGTATTGATGTGTGCGTACCATCCCCATCCTCTACCAGCCTTCTGCCCTGGCTTTCAAGCTCAGAGCATTCCCTGGGTCCACCCAATTCCCTCTGTTGTCTCATCTGCCATCTTTTCCCAAGACTCCCTCAGTTCTCTCCTGCTTTGCTGCAATGTCCCTTGTCCTCTATCTCCAATCTGCCTTTCTCAAATCCATTCTATCCAGGCTGTCAACCCAAACTAAACCATGCTAGCTACTCACTTTGTGACCTTTGATGCTCCATTGCTTATAGAATCAAGTTCCAACTCTCCAGGATGGCATCTCAGCAGCTCCTTGATCTCTCTCTGCCTCTGTTCCCTACCCTCATTTCCTCCATTCTTCATCTCACTCTTGAATTGCTACAGATTCAAGCTGCTTGGTGTAACCCATACACTCCATGCTCCTTCAGGCTTCCCAACCTTTGCCATCTCAGTTCCCCTGAGTCTCACTCCCTTTTTAAAGATTCAGTGCCAGCTGCTTCTCCTCCAGAAATCCTGCCCCATTCTTCACTCCCACCTCCTACAGACTTTATCAGGTACCCCTCATCCTTTGCTATCCTGTGTAACACGTTCTCTTGCTGAATTCACCATTCTGATGTAACCAACAGAATCTTCACTAAGAGAAGAGTGGCCACATTTTATTCAGCTTTGCCTGCTCAGCCCATAACATGGTACAGAGGGCAAACTAAACAAGTACTTGCTGAATAAAACTGAACTGGTTGTTGCGGATGTGTGAATTAATTAGCATCTCACACAATCTCTAAAGTGCATAACTACTCAAAGCACAATCAATTATCCCATTTTCTAAAATCCCCTGGAAAAGAGGCTCTCCCCACTCAATGCCATTCTGAGACATGATGGCTTAAGTGATATTGCCAAACTGGGTCACAAATAATGAGAGAAGTTCCATTTCTCTCAGCTTCAAAGGTTTTGAGGTTCATGAAATGATACTAGCATCCAGCCACTTGTCCTACTGCCTTTAGGATCATGGCATCTGTTGGTATAAATGTGTTCCCTAATTAAGCATTCTTTGAGTAATAGTGTCACAGGCCAGGAGAATGAGTCTGCCACAGGTGGATTTCCCATTAACCTTACTGGACTTTCCATTTTTCTGTCTTTCCTGTGTGCAGAAATAAATTGCCAATGTTGTTGATGTAGGCACATTCTCAAACAACCTACTGCTCCAAACACCCACAGCCACATGAGGGAGAAAGAGATGAAATGTAATTTGGGGAAAGTAAATCCTTGATTATATTGGAATTAAAGGGTATATGCTTTGCTGCACTTTCAAGAATTACAGATAAGAGGCACAGCAGTGCTTTACTCCTATGTCAAACAAGAGCTGGCAATTTACTGTTCAAAAAATAAACAGATGGAGAAAAGTAGAAAGGTGGTATCTCTGCTTTTCTAACTATATTCCTCAAGGGTTGTCCTAAAGAGAGAAGTAATAATTATACAACAGAGCGAGTGTTCTCTTCCCTCTTAGAAAGCTTTATAGGTCAGTTGTTTACTGCTAACTTTTGGTGAAAGACTAGTTTAAGTGTATCAAAGTTTATGGGCTGAGTGGGAGCCATTACATATGGAAGCTGATCTCACTGTTCCTTATAAGGAGGCCAGAGACTGGTATTCAAGAAATAATGATGTTACCATTACAAAGACAGAAACCAAAATTGTCCTAGGAGATCATTTTGAGAAATCAAGGCACTAGCATTCTGCCCACCTCAATGTACGGGGACAAGATGTGTGGTGACCCCTTTGAAAGAATAAAAAGGCAAGAACCTCTACCCTGAGAATTGGTGAGTGGGCATATGTTTATGAGGATTGAAATAAATCACAGATAATATCCACAATGCAGTTTGAAGGCACTGAGTAGAAATAAGATAGCAAGATAATTCGACCAATACATAAGAAGTGCCTGGTGTTTGGCTGTTTGGTTGTTATGGATTCATTAATGGGGGTGAAATCTGTAAGTCCTGCCTCTGCCTAATCTCTTCTTCATGATGATGCTTGTAGCTGATCCTTCATTTCTTTACCTACTACCATCAGCTTCATCCAAGACCTGGGCTAGTCTCCTAATTGGGCCTCCTATCTAAAGTCCCTCCATTTCCACTCTCTTCTTTACATCTTTACCACTTTTCTCCTTAAATACTAGACTGGTAACCCAAACGTCCATCAATCTCCATTATTTCAGAAAACTATTTTTTCCAATTTGAATCATGTGTTTTGGAGGAAGATGCCATTTATCACAAATATCCCCTCCTGGATATAGCAGTAAACATTCGGACTTCAATGGACCATCACAGCACCCTCATCCTCTGACCACAGATTTTCACTGAAAAAAAATCAGGGAAGTCTGGAAACTTCTGCAGAGATGGATTTACTGTGATGCTAAAGAGTTCTTGCAGGGACCTTCACAGGCTCCTGGAAGTAGCGGGCATGTGGGGAGTTGCAGTGTCCTGGGAGGAAATAAAATCCAAGCTTCAATCACAGAAGATTTCTATGTAGGAATTTCTAGTAAATTGCTTTAAAAGATCTCAGATGATAGAAATCTGCCTGAATCTAGAAGACTCCAATTATTTTTCTTTTCTCATCCTAAGTATTTTGTATTTGTACACATACTTTTATATTCATAATTTTGTATTCATTGTCTTAAAGAAGTTCCCTCAAATTATATGAGCACCAGACTACTATTCCAGAAACAGATCTATGAACACCACTCTGTTCAGTCACCTCCCTAGATATATCCCATTCCAGTCCCATACTGCTACCCTCGTTCCACACACATCCTGTTCCCATGCTCCTCACTGCCAATCCCTCCTTCACTGGCCTGGGCTTGCCAGCTTGGTGGCCTTTGTCCACCCTTTCTACCTTGGAATACTCTTGCCCATCTGGACCAGCCAAAGACCAAGTTTTCAGACCTTGCTAACACCTCACCTCCTCCATGAAGTCCACACAAGTGAATTTGCCAGAATTTTCTTACTTCACTGTCTTTCCATGCTCCTTCTAGGTACTAAATATTTGTGGGATGAAATTGAGTTGGACTAAGATACCCGTCACATTATACCTTGCATTACCTACCTCCATGTCACTTTTCCCTTCTTTATAAATTCAGAAAGGTCAGGATTTTTCAAGTTTACCTCTCTACAGCCCTTCTCACCGCTCTGAATGTGATGAGAGTTCAAGAGACAACTGAATTGAATTGAACAGACCCACTCATTAAATGGTTGTTGATTGATAGGTTGAGGATTTCTGATTTGTCAGATATTCCTGAATTTGGAGAACTAGTACATTGCCATAGAGGTAACTATTCCCATTCTCAGATGTGGCACCTTGCGCACAAGGAAAGCACATGATGGGAAAACAGGCACTGAAGTCCTGCACTCCCTGGAGTCAGAATTGAAGTCCTTTACAGATAATTTCCCTTTCCCTTCCGGCCATGTTCATTATGCTATCCCTGCAATCCCTGCTGGGTTTGAAATCCCTGTGGCAATCAATATCTTACATTGTTCACTAAACAAACCTTTCTGGAGGCATGTGAAGAAAGGCCTAGCCAGGGAACCTAAGGTGTAGACAGGTAGAGCCAAGCCAAGCCACTTTCCCAAACTCTCAGTTTAGGGAATGAAAACCATCTGAGTACATAAATAGCAGGCCCAACCATGATTCATCGTCGTTAATCTACTTCTACTCGAGGTTGGTGAGGGGGAAATAATAAAGATTGAAAATTACATAAGGTCTGTATTGCTCAGCTCAGATTTAAGGTGTACCACTTGGGGTTATCTGGGGTGATTTGTTAACCATTTTTTTATAGTTCTTGTTCAGATGGGGGAAAATTTCTTCAGGCAATTTCAAAGCACAGATCTATACAGCAGGGCTTTTCTTGTATTGTATCATCCCTTTATAAGGATGCTGTCTGCATCCGAATGTTTCCTTTCTGAAGCTGATGAGTATTTGAGAAAGTTTCTTCCTTTTTGAGCTCAAGTTCTACTTCAGGTGTCTCACTTACAGATGCAGACAGAGTAGCTCAGACAGGCGGGGGAGTAACCAGAATCTACAGGCAGAAAGAAAAAAAAAAAAGGATTCCATTTTGGACTTGACCTCTGCCTGGCCCAGGAAGATTGAGTTTGCTATCAGTGTCAGAACAAGCTCCCAGGAGTTAGCAAGCTCTCCCGTTCAAGGCTCCCCTTTGTCACAGGGTAAAGAATTTATTAGTGAGAAATTTCAATTTCAGACCTTAAAATTGTCTTACTTGGCCTCCAGCTCTTCCATGCTATGTATTATATAGTACACCCTATCACTGTTTGAACATTGGGTTCACCCCATGAGCCCGCCCATGTTTATTTGTAAAGGAATTTTCTTTTAAAACAAAGAATCATTACTTCATTTGGGCCATTTTAAACAATCATCTAAAGGATTCTTATTGTGTTAGTTCTTAAAGGACTTGGAGAATCCCAGCTGCCAATGTGTAAGTCCATGTCCTGGTCTGTCTGACCCTGACTAAATACATCCCAACCACCCTTCCACTTAGATGTAACATTCCTGGATTACTGTGTTGGTCTGCCAGGGCTGCTATTACAAAGTACCACAACTGCATGGCTCCAGCAACAGAAATTCATTCTCTCACAATCCTGAAAGCTGGAAGCTGGAAGGCCAAGATCCAGGTGTTGGCAGGGCTGGTTTCTTCTGAGAGTGGTGAGGGAGAATCTATTCCATCTCTCCTCTAGCTGCTGGTGGTCTACTCTCCATCTTTGCTGTTCCGTGGCTGGTAAATAATCTGCCTTCATTTCATGTGACCTTTATTCTGTGTGCCCATCTCTGTGTTCATATTTCCTCTTTTTATAAGAAAACCATATTGAATCAGTCTACCCTACTGACTTCATATTAACTACTTATATGTGCAACAACTCTATCTGGGAGAGGGAGAACACAAGATTACCATTAGAATCACTAAGGAGGCACCAAGAGGCCCTTGCAAATATTTTGTCCCATGGGTCAAAATTTTATGTCATTTATCATATGACAATCCTGACTTAGAAGACACTAAGATATGCTCTGGTAACAAATTAACTCATGGCCTAACATAATAATTGCTCACTTCCCACTCACGTCAAAGCCTGCTATAGCGTCAGTGTCTAGGGTAGGGGGCAATTTTCCTCTAATAGTGACTGAAGGATCCAAACAGGCTTCATCTTACATTTTTACCATCTCAAAATTCTTTCCAACTTGCAGATGAGAGAGAAAGAACCAGAACAAGAGACAAAATAGAAAAGGACATTAGTTTTAAAATCTTAGCTTTGGATTGAGACTGTCTACTTGAATGTTCCTTCCACTATTTACAAGCTAAGTATATTTAGTCAATTTATTTAGTGTAACTATTCCTTAGTCTTCTCTCTGTAAAACAGAAATAATAATACTACCTATTCTTTGAGCTCATTTTGAGGACTAAATCTATAGTAAATTTTTATTCTAAGTGTTCCAAGAGCATGATGACAGAAAAATTGGACTGTTCTACTTGCAAAAAAAATATTACAAATGTTTTTGGAGCATATACCTACAGGTAGGATAACTGGATCAGTTTAACTCTTATTAATTTTTTGAGGAAGGGCTGGGGATGTGGCTCAAGTGGTAGTGCGATTGCCTGGCATGCGTGTAGCCCGGGTTCGATCCTCAGCACCACATACAAACAAAGATGTTGTGTCCGAAGAAAACTAAAAAATAAATATAAAAAAAAATAAAGAACATTTAAAAAAATTTTTGAGGAACCTTCATACTGTTCTTCAAAATGTCTGTACTAACTTACATTCCCACCAATAGTATATGAGTTCCCTTTTCTTTACATCCTCACCAGCATTTGTTAATTTTTTTCTTTTTGGTTGTAGCCATTTTACCTGGAATGAGATGATATTTCACTGTAGTTTTGATTTACATTTTCCTGACACCTAACAATATTGAGTATTTTTTCTCTTTTTTGATTATTTGTATTTCCTCTTTTAAGAAGTATTTGTTCAGATCATTTTCTTACTTTAAGTGGATTCTTTTATCTCCTTTTTTTCTTTAGTTCCTTATATATTCTGGATATTAATCCTTTTACAAATGAAGAACTGAAAAATATACTCTTACATTTTATAGTTTATCTCTTCACACTGTTTACTATGCAGAAGATTCTTAGTTTCTTATAATCTCATTTGTCTATTTTTCCTCCATTTTTTTGTGCTTTTTGAAGTCTTATCCAAAAACGGTCATTGCTTATACTGATGTCTTGAGTTTCATCTCCCTTATGTTGTCTTCTAGTAGCTACTCCTACTTACTTATGGTTTCCATTTGCCTGTAATATCTTTTTCCAACCTTTGACTATCTGTCTGTCTGTGCCTTTACTGATGTGGTAAGTTTCTTGTAGGCAGCATATAATTGGGTCTTGATTTTTGTAATCCATTCTGCAAGGCTTTCTCTTTATCTTCCTCTTCCTCCTCCTCCTCCAGCTCTGTGGTATGGTTGTTTACAGTATTGATAAAGTTTGATTTATTCTATTTTTCATTTGTGTATCTGTTCTTCAAGTGGTTTTTATACACTCATGTGTTTTCATACGGGTAGTTTTCCTCCCTTTTAACTCCTTTAAACATAATTTTGTTTTTAATTTTTTATTTTTTTTTAATTAGTTATACATGAGAGTAGAATTCACTTGGATACATCATGATTTCTAAAGTGGCTCTGGTGGAGATAATTCTCAGTTTTTGCTTGTCTTGGAAAATCCTAATTTCTCCATTTGTGAAGGATGGCTTTGGCTAGGTATAGTGTTCTTAGTTGACAGTTGTTTTTGGTTTTTTGTTTTGTTTGGTTTTCTATTGAAACTTGGAATATGTCATTCTTTCTCCTCCTGGTCTACAAAGTTTTCTGCTGAGAAATTTGCTTTTAGTCTAATGGGGGATTCCCTTAAATTTGACTTGATACTCTTTCTACTTTTAGAATTCTCTTTGTCTTGGACTTTTGACAGTTTGACTATAGCATACAATGGTGAGGATCTTAAAGGTCATGTCTATTTGAGATCCTATAGGCCTTCTTATCTGGATGCCCATATGTTTCACACAATTGGGGAAGTTTCCAGCTATTACTACACCAACACATTTTATATACCTCCACTCTCTTCTTTGCCTTCAGATATACTTCCAATTCAATTATAGGTCCACTTAATGGTTCCCCATATAGTTCAGCCTCTCTTCACTTTTTAATTTTTATATTTTTGTCTGACTAGGGATAGCTTTAAAAACCTGTGATTAAGTTTAAATATTTTTTCCTACTTAATCTACTGTGTCACTGAGTCTGTCAACCATGTTTTTATTTGACTTTCTGATTCTTTATTTCTTAGTTTTCTGTTGGATTTTTTTAATGGTCTCTCTTTGCTGAACTTCTAATTTATATCATGAATTATTTTCCTGTTTCATTGAATTGTCTTTATTTTCTTGAATCTCATTGAGTTTCTTTATTATCATTCTTTTGAATTTTTTATCAGGCATTTCATCTTTTTTTTTTCTTTGAGGTCTGTTGCTAAATGTTATTGTATTCCTTTGGTGGCACACATTAACTTGTTTTTTCATACTTCTTGTGTCTATATTTCCTATGCCCCAACATTAGGATTTGTGCATCTGGTGAATCAATTGACTCTATTGATTTTACAGCAAGTGACTTTCTCCTATAAATAGGTCTTAGGCTGTTTGGTTTGATAGACTATATTAGCTTTGGTTCCAGTTGGTCATTGTAGTGTAATTTTCTTATGGCTTCTTTGGCTATAATTGATGGCTTTGGGTATATAGTAGTGGGTTCAAAGAGACTTTCTCTCATGAGGTACCACACAGAGGAAGAAGTCATCTAGCAGCTCATGTGGGTTGATGTTTGGGGCATGAACATGTTAGAGGCAGGCAATAAGAACATAATACATTTATCCCAAGGCCCAGTTTATGGCAACTCAGGCTAACTGCAGGCTAGCCGCAGTAGTAGTGGGGGGAGGGGTATGGAGCAAGGTAGGCATGCCCTCAGGCCCAGTGGCAAAGAATGACTTCCAGCAGTAACCTCTGCCCTGGGGGTTTGGAGAGAGATAAGGCAAGTTTCTCCTGTGAAACAAAGCTACACAACAGATTCCAATTAGCCCCCCTAACTGGGTTCCAAGCCTCTTAAAAACTCCTATAACTAGGGTAGCTGGCATCCACAAGGTCAGGGTCTTTTGGGCCTCATCTCTTCACCCTTTCCCTTGCAATGAGGAGTCTTCCCAGCTGGAGAACCATGGTTATAGTTGCTGGTTCTTTTATTTCACTCTTTGTGCCACTACTCCAAGTTGCCATGTTCTACAGGCTTCCCATCTCTCCCTTGCTGGGTTTCAATGCTCACCCTTCACCACTCAAAATGCAGCTATTTGTTTGTTGTTATGTTTCTTTATTGTAAAGGAAGAGGCAAGTGCTGAGCATCTCTAGTCAGCCATTTGGCAATCTATCCACAAAAGTTTTTGTTAATTTTAATTAAGTCCAATTTATTTGATTTTTATTTTGTTGCTGATGCTGCTGGTATCATTTTTGAAAGATATCTGTTTTTTTTAAACTTTGACTATTTCACTCACAGGCTAATTGTGAAGAAGAAATGAATTTGTTAATTAAGACACTAAAAGAATAAAGGGGTCTTTAATGGTTTTCTCCACTCATCCTTGATTAAGAATTTACTAAAACAGTTTCCAATTTGTAATATATTTTCCCTCAAAATGTATCTGTCATTAGCATATCTCTACAAGTATAAAAAATATGCCGAATCCAAAAAGATGTCATTAACATATCCATAAGTGTTATGGCCCCAAGAGTCAGAAAAAATATGGAAAAGATTTAGAATTTAATCAGGAAACATAGGGAATAAAGAGCACTGTGTTAGTGTTATGCCAGATTCGTGGGACCCCAATAGACCTCCAGGAGCCGAATCCAATGCAATCACATAAGAGTCTTTATTGCAAGCTCGAGCCTGGACTCACAACCATTCCTGACACAGCAGTCCCAGGGAGTGAGTCCCGGTCCTTTGTTCAGTGAGATTTTATAGATTTTTGGGGGATACTCTCTGCGTCACAACATCACACAGCAAATCATTCCATACCGTGGGAAAATTAAACAACAACTCTTAACATTGATTAGCACATTCAATGGCGGGAACAAGTTGGGTAGGGGTGATTGGTTAGTACAAAAAGGGGAATTCATTTGAACTTATTGGTTTAGGCCACGAGGGGCGTACATGCTAAACTACATGGTTTCCCAACATGTTATCAACCACCATAAACTACTTGGGGGTCATCTGGCATCCCAGGTATTTTCCCTGTCTCATGCTGATTGGTGTTTGCTAGGGGGGTTGCTATGGGTCCTCACCTAGCCTAACTGAGTCAGGGACACCTGGAGCCACAGACCTCTCCTGTTATTTACAAGCAACTCAGCAGGGTGGGTATGTGCTTAGGAGTGCTCTGTGGGTTTTTCCAAGGACAAGTATCACGCCCCCTTCCTTGGACAGGCTTTGCTCTGAGGTAGAGGCTGGTTTCTCAAAAATGGAGTCACATTAGTTTCTCATTAGCAGTTAGTTATATCCTGGTTGGGGTGTTAAGACTGGCCCATGCCCAAATAAACTGAAGCAACTTGATAAAAATGTATCTTGAACCCATTGTTGTAAAACAATGCCCATCTATAGGACATAGCTTGGAGACTTCCATAGCAACTATTAAAAGGGCTCCAGGTGTCCATATTCAAGATAAAAAATAAAATAAAATAAATAGCCCCACATGTGCAAAGCTGCAGATTCCACATCTGAGATGATAATATTCCCTTAGTGAGCATCTTTCCAAATCCAGGATGGTTTAGAATTAATTATAAAGATGATGAAGTATTAATACTTTTGTGTCAAGTTCAGGAATAGGCTTTTAATCATTGGGACAATCTGTGTATATTCAGTATTTAAACTGTTTATAAAGATTTAGAATTGGCATATTAGAGATTCTGACAGATTAGCCTTGTGATTCCAATTTAAAATATGTAATTAACTTGTGATTTCAAGTTGAAGGTGCAGGATTTTTTAATAAGTTTGTAAACAGAATTAGAAGGTTTAAGAGAACTAGATTTACTATATTTATAAGTTTAATAATTTATTACACTTGAATGACATTTAAATTCTCAAGACAGTTTTGCTCATTAGAGACATGAACTTGTCTGGTCAAGTACTTGAAAAGCTTAAAAATAACAAAGAATGTATTACATTTATAGCTACAATTTAAAATAGCCACATTTGTAAATGAGACTGACTGAAGACAAACTATTTTGTTAAGTTAATCAAATACTTGATCAACTGTTCTCAAATTTATAGTTTTTAATAATTTAAAAATGTAAATTTTTAACAACAACAACATGTATAAATTTAAAAAGATTTGGGGAAATCTATGATTTTAACATTTAAAATCAAATATTAATTTAAAGTATGGGAAATTATGATTCTCAATGTGCTAGAATTTGAAATTCCAAAGTTTTATAAGTAATAAGGAAAATTTCTAACCTTCAGAGTTTTTAGTAATTGGGATAGGGGATATCATAAAATAATACCTCATTGATTTAGTTTTGTTCTGATTGTATTATTTGGAAAGAGTCAAAAGTTTCTTCCCAATAAACTATAGGTACAAAAAGCTGAAAATAGTTCTAGCCTTAGGTTTCAACTGGGGTGAATCATAGGACTTAAGAGCTTTTTAGTCATGCACACAAAAAAAAGATCCATGGGAAAAGAAAGGCTCAAAGTCATCTTCCACACAGATTGGAAATATGTGAGGTGTCCATATGGCATGGTGCCTATTCAAGTTGCTCAATCAAGATCTCTTGGACCCTTCAATAGATGAATGGATAAAAAAAATGTGGCATTTATACACAACGGAGTATTATGCAGCACTAAAAAATGACAAAATCATGGAATTTGCAGGGAAATGGATGGCATTAGAGCAGATAATGCTAAGTGAAGCTAGCCAATCCCTAAAAAACAAATGCCAAATGTCTTCTTTGATATAATGAGAGCAACTAAGAACAGAACAGGGAGGAAGAGCAGGACGAAAGATTAACATTAAACAGAGACATGAGGTGGGAGGGAAAGGGAGAGAAAAGGGAAATTGCATGGAAATGGAAGGAGACCCTCATTGTTATACAAAATTACATATAAGAGGTTGTGAGGGAAATGGGAAAAAAAACAAGGAGAGAAATGAATTACAGTAGATGGGGTAGAGAGAGAAGATGGGAGGGGAGGGGAGAAGGGATAGTAGAGGATAGGAAAGGTAGCAGAATACAACAGTTACTAATATGGCATTATGTAAAAATGTGAATGTGTAACCGATGTGATTCTGCAATCTGTATAGGGGGTAAAAATGGGAGTTCATAACCCACTTCAATCTAATGTATGAAATATGATATGTCAAGAGCTTTGCAATGTTTTGAACAACCAATGAAAAAAAAAGATATCCATGGATAGAGAGAGAGTCAGTAGCTCTTATTCATTTATATTCCCAACATTGGCCTTTCTTATGATATGCTTTCTATCTTTTGGCTTTGCAGATTGTGTACACAAACTATACCATTGAATTCTGCCCCCCAGTCAATCATTCTTTAGGTTTGGCCATGTCAATCATTCACATGTGATGTTGTTCTTGAGGCATTTAGATTTATGTTGTCCTTTCAATATCTATTAAGTGTAAATAAAGTTTTACATACATATACATTCAAAAAAAGGATCTCTTGGAACAAGAGAAATGGAATTAGCAAGCAATGTCAAATCTAGATAAGAAGGGCATAAATAAGCAAGTCCACATAAATTAGGTAAAAGCTTAACTTTTTTTTAATAAATGGAAAAGGCAGCCTCTAATTTAAAAAATAAAGAAAAAAATCTTTAGCATAAGATATTTTCCCCTGAGTTCTGCTAATGGAGAAATGTAATTGCTGCGACCAATATGTGTCTCTGAAACACTGGTGACCAGATTAAATCTCTGAGGAAAGACAAGTCTTGACATTCAGGATGCTGAGCTCAACATCCTTTTAAACTGCTTGTATATGACTTTGTGGCTTTAAAATGGAAACCTTTGAGATTTTAGAGACCTCAGGACAGAATAAATGGCATATTTCTGTAGTGGAAAATAAAGTCCGCAGATGGCTTGAAAGCATGACTTTGGAGTCAGATAGCATGAGCTCAAATCTAAGCTCAGCCACCTATTAAAACAATGACCTTGGACAAGTCACTTGTCCTCTTAAAGAAAGTTCAGTTATTTAATAGAGCTGTAAGTAGAGAAGGTAATAACTATCTCTTAGGGTTGTAAAATGTAACTGGCTGAGCACCATGATCAACACATAAGAGCACCTCAATAAGTTATGACTGCATTAATTGTATTGTTAGAAATAGGACATTTCTTTAAAAGAACATGAGTCCACCATTAATGTGGCTACAATGTTATTCTGTCTTCAGCCTCTGGCATAGAAACACACATCACTGTTTTATATTAAGTTCATGTTTTTCATACTGCTTAAAGTAAGTTTTCTTTTTAAGAATCAAGAATGATACACTGTCATCTGTTAAAAATTTGGAGAAAGGACATGAAGGCTGAAGGCTTTATTAAAATGTCTCCAGATATGAAATAACATTCTTCTCACTGAATGGTCATAAATTGAGAAATATGAAGAAAGCCAGCTTGCACAGCTGTGAACATCTAGCTATTGCAAACCAAAGTATTCCTTTTAGAAACTTCACTTTTACATGAAGCAACAATAAAATTATTGAAGTTTGTGATAATTTGGGGAAAATTAGACATGAATGTATTGTTTTCCTAATTGGTCTTTCAGCACGTCACTATTGTTTAAATGAATTCTCTAACAATGGTCTCATCAAACAGTTCAAAGTGTTACTAAGATGGCCAGGGTCATACTTAATATATTGTTCTATAAATTTGGGAGCCTGGAGAATAACTGACAGAGCAGGTCCTGGAAGACCTCTGAGGCCATCCTGAGAAGCCACAGCTTCTGGTAAAATACACATGGATCATACCTACCTACTTAAGTGTCTATGAAGAGAGTACTTTTGTAAGAAAAATACTCCTCTAAATACATGTTTGATACTAAGAGACTTGAAATTTTATGTACTGGCAAATGACATTTTTCAAAGCAATATGTTCCCTATGGTTTCAGTAAGGAGCAAATTTTTTCTAAACTCGTAAGGAACTGGGATTTCAGTTTTTTAATTAATTAAGGAATATTTTAAATAAAGAAATTAGTATTTCCTTTTTTAATCAGAGTAAGGGGAGGGTAGGACTATCATGAATAAAGGAATTTTATACAGATATGGACCAGCTGTTTCTTATCTCCACTGAGAGAAAAAAAAATTAAATTAGGATAGGAAACCCTCAAATGCACAGAGGACGTTTCTAGATGGCGAGGATGACTCAGAAGGTTTTGGAACCTCTATGCCTCGAGGTCTTTCAGAGGACAATTCACACCTATCCAGGGTGAGCAGGTCCTCTTGGACCAAAAACCATTGCATGGTCCCAATTAATGTAAATATTTTTCCATGTTTGACAGATATACTCTTGGGACTTCTATGACAGAAAGCTGGAACTCACAGTTGAGGAATGTACCTTTGATTGTGAAGCACTGAGATATCTGCCTAAATTAGCCTGACCCAGGATGTGGACTGTGATCTCAAAATGATGGATCCTGAAAATACTGTCATTGGCTTAAAAAAAAAAAAAACAAGAATTGGAGACAGCTTTTTAAGTAGTATAATTAGTGTGAAAGCATCTTTCACAGATTTCTTGGTAAAACCTTCTGTGAACTTGAGAGGGAAGACTTCATCACACCCAGTAACTAGGACAGTTTTTGCTTGCTCCTATTTACCCCGTTTAAATTAAAAAAAAAAATCTTAAAACTAAAGCACACTTAGGGCTCAAAAACTGAAGTACTTAAGAAGATTTATGTAAATCTCCTAAATAACAGCTTGCAAACAAATCCTGTTAAATGCTCCATTTCCCCATTCTTGTCAAAATTTTTTTACTTGGCCCTTTTCCCTTTTATTAAACTCTATAACTATTCATTATATTGCAAAATAATGTGTACGGTTGTTAATAATCACCTGTAGCTACTGGCATTTCTGAAAACATTTGGAAAGCAAAGCCCCAAGATTGGCCAACATGGTAAAGCTGGATTATGAAGATATGATTCATCAGAGAAAAGAAACTCAGTTTTTTAAAATATTATGAGCATATCTGCTCCTCTTGAGATCTCTTACCCCATTAGCATCACCTGTAAGAATCATTTGCTCTATGAGTAGGTGCCAAAACCAAGTCCCACACTGAATAATACTGCAAATCCCAATGGACTTCAATCATCCCAGAGGTTGGCAAGGAAGGTCAGCCAGGTCTCCTTTGCAGGAAAACTCAAGCAGTCAGGAAAGTGTTGAAAAATACTGAGACTGACACCTACCTGATTGTCAGGGCTAAGATCCCTAAACTTCTGAGGAAAGATGTTTCCCACAGGCCAAGCAGAGTGCCTCTGTGGACACTATGACAGGATGAAGGTGGATGACGAATATTATGATGGGACACTGCCACAGTCTGGCTGGGCACAAATCACCGAGCCACCACAAAGCACTTGTATGTTCAAACAGGAAACTTTATTGCCTGAACTCCAATAGCACTCCACGCACACTCCCCGGGAACTCTTCCGAATGCCACCCACATGGCCCACATGGCTCCTCTCTGGCACCACCCCAACCAGAACTCCCTCCACTGGAACTTCACCAACCAACGCAAACTCCTCAGGAAACCCCCCCCCAACTCCAAAGTAGCGGGCGCCAAAGGCGGACAGCAGGGCTCTATATACAATTGAATCAATCCAGCATCATCTTAATGGCTCGCCTCTCAACCATTACTTCTGGCAAAATGCCAGGGGCCATTCCGACTTGGCTGTGGCTCTCAACTGGACACTGATGTTCTAATGGAGGAAATAAGTTCCTTAAAAAGAAGAAGAAGCAGAAACAGCAGCTGGAGACCAAACACTTGATCTAGGACACAGATATTGAGTCCTAAGGATCAAAGGACAGAGTACATCTCAGTCTGGTAACACTCAGATTATCTTCACAGAAAAATGCTCATAGTAAATATTAAGTCACAGGGATGATGAGAAGGGAATAAAGCAAGAGAGAGTAGAAGAGCATATCTTACCACTTCCATGCAAAGACCACTGGAGCAGGACTAAAGGACCACTGGAACTAACCACTTGGAGCAAGCAAAAGATCATTCCACAGATACCTGGGAGCATTTTGGTCTATGCTGAGAGTGATAGAGCAGAAATAGCCAGGTGAATATGTGGAGATCTGCTGTAACAAAGGACTTTTTAAGAAAATACAGGATACATTAATTGATGGGAAGGGTTTGGGAAAATTGGGTCGCCATTATTGTGATCCTGTTGTAAATGCAGATAAAAATCTAAGAAGAAAGCAAGTGCAACTTGTGTATTGAACAATCTGAACACTGTGAGACGTGGTCTAAACAACTCATGTTTTTCTCAAGGGAGGTGCTCTCTGACATGATTTTTTTCCAATGTTCTCTAAATCTGACTCAGCCTAGCGTTCCTGGTATTGGTGTCTTTTCATGTAACATGGTCAGGATGCTGACCAGATGGTTTGAGCTCAACTAGCTCCAACAGAGTCCTAACTGTCCAGAAGAAACTCAGGTAAACCTGCTAGACCTAAGAGCAATGTGATTGTAGGTAATTTTTCTGTTCCCTTCTTTTGTGCCATCTTGTGTCACCTCCTTTTCCCCATACTCATATCTCTTACCAATTTCTCACAGAGACGTCCATCTGGAGAGAAGAAACCATTCTCTTTTTTAGCCATTCTTATAGATGTAAAAGACTCTCTTAGCCCTGTCTCACTTGATTTGGTTTATGAAAGAATGTGGGAGACCAACCTTACACGTGACTGAGTCACACTCCCCGGCTGGGTGCTGAGGTGCTCAGTCGCAAAATGTGGCAGAGCTTTCCCCACCCTTCCTGGGTCCGAGGGTCGGTGTCTCGTGCATGGGTGTGTCTTGCTACAGCCCCATGGGTGAAGCTATGCTCACCTGTTCCTTTGTAATATTACCCCTTGCCCTGTTTAGGATAGAATGTTCCATGGAAGTGCCTTGTGTGTGTCCCCTCCTCTTACTGTGCCCTTGGGTGTGGCCCACCCAGGTGTCAGTCAACCTGCTGACAGTGGACATCATGAAGATAGACTCAGCCCCCTGAAACCTGACCCCTTGCCTCATTTGAATAGCTTCTCCTCAATAAAAGGGGTCAGTGCATGCTCTTGCTCTCTCTCTTTCTGTGGACCCTTAAGGTCAGAGGAGCCATCACAGAGACCCCAAAGAAAAAGGTATTTGTGTCTCTTGTGTGGTTATTTCATGCAGCCCAGTCAGCCCAGCTCAACTGGAGTGATCCCTGAGCCTTTTAGTCGAGAGAACAGAAACCCGGCATAAGAAGGCAGATGTCCTAAGACTACTGTCTGCTAGCTAACCACATCTCTAATTGCTCCCCTTGAATTCCTTATAGAATGAAGGGGATAATAGCAGGACTAGTTCTGCCACCTCTTAAGTAAGTCTGGAAGAATTTTTTGGAGCCTGTATTTAGAAAGGAAGCTTACTGTCCTCATTTTGGGGGAACTCCCTGCAAATCTTAGGCAAAGAAATAATTCAATTCAACATCCTATTATATCCAGTAAAGACATTAATAAAGAGATGTCATATTGGCAACAAAAAATGCTGCTAGGCCTAGCAGCAGTCTCAGAATCTTTCTTAAGACAATATCACTGCTAAGACAAATATTGTTGTTGGTACAAAACATAATAGCAAAAT
This sequence comes from Spermophilus citellus, assembly GCF_964194105.1. Lineage (NCBI taxonomy): Eukaryota > Metazoa > Chordata > Mammalia > Rodentia > Sciuridae > Spermophilus > Spermophilus citellus. Next base: position 68,452,148 of record NC_138191.1, on the reverse strand, counting down.
TATTTGTATCCCTAGTCTATAGACAATGAAGTTTAGAAAACTTAAGCAACTTGTTTGAGATCTCACAACTAATAAAGGGTGACAATAAAATCCTCACCCAGTTCTCTCTAGAACATTGTGATTTGACTTTCTATTTGACACATTTGTCACTAGTATCTTTATTTTCCCCTGAAAAGTGAATTCTTATCTGATTAAATCAATATTCATGTGTTGATATGCCCAAATATTTTATGTTTCAGCAAAACTAAAATTCATAATGTTAGCATCTCAAATAGATGTTATTTGGATATTGATCTAAAGGCATGGCTAAGCTCTCTATATCTAAGAGATCAATCATTTGTAAATTGACTCTTCATACTTTAATTCTCTAATTGATTTGATAAAATTGAGAGTCCATTTTCTTGTTAGGTGAGGAGGGCCCAAGTCAGTAAGTGTGATAGTTCTTATGTAAATATCTACAACTTGAGACTGGCTCATATTGTACAACCTCTAACAAACAGCAGGCCAATTACAGGCCAATTAGGTAATGTGGAAAAGTCATTAGTGAAACTAGATCTAGCATATCTGGCTTTCCAGGCAAACATTCTGAAAGGGAAAAAAAAAATCAATCTGACCCAGTTTGACCCTAAAGAAATTGCAATTCCACTAACTCATTGTATCATGTCCAAGACTACACATCACCCTAAATACTGGTGAATTTTGACATTCTTTTTAGGAATATCCCTGGATAATGATACATAGACTTGGTAATATTTTTATAGGACAGCTAACTTTTAATTTTATCCTAGATAGACCACAATTAAATGTCAAATGCCAACTGGCTGCACGCAGAAAAGGTCCTTTCTTCATCAAAGAAAGTTCCAGCAGGGGTAATTTGAAGATTATATGGTAATCAAAGATGCTGAAATTGTTGCTATTTCACGCCAAAATGAAGACAAAATTCTTGAGCGAGGTGACCTGGGAAATCCAAGTAAAGGTGGGAAATATAAAGAAGAGTCAAGGACACTTTGAGAGTGCTCAAGGATGGAGAGGAATGAATACACAATTTACTTCAATGAATGGGCTCTGAGGCCTATATGGATTGTCAGGAACTTGAGTGAAAAAAATAGCAGATCTAAATTGGATCATTCATTTCAAAGCAAGGAAGAAGAGTCACAGAAGGAATTTACAGGGGTGTTCATCAAACATTGTTGAGAGAAAGTGTATCCTGCCAAGCCAACATGCATAATGTGCAGATTGTGCATAATGTGCAAAGGAGATACCACAATCACAAGGTCATTTAATGAAACAACAGACTCATGCATAAATCCCCTTGTTCTGATTCTATGCTTATCAAGAAATATTCTGGGTCAGCCTCCTTATGTCAGAGAAAAATTCCGCATTTTTTTTTGATTGGCTAATTTCACTTAGCATTATCTTCTCCGATGCCATCCATTTACCTGCAAATGCCATGATTTTATTCTCTTTTATTGCTGAGTAAAATTCCATTGTGTATTCATAGTAGGGTAGGGAGGGGGAGCATGGGAGGAATAGATCAATTCCAGATAGGGAAGAGGGGTGGGAGGGAAAGAGTAGAGGCAGGGAATTGGCAACCATGGTGGAATGTGATGGACATCATTATCCAAAGTACATGTATGAAGACACGAATTGGGTGTCAACATACTTTATATACAAACAGAGATATGAAAAATTGTGGTATATATGTGTAATAAGAATTGTAATGCAATAAAACCAAAGTATATGTATAAAAGACATGAATTGGCGTGAACATATTTATATATAAAGATATGAAAAATTATGCTGTATATGTGTAATAAGAATTATAATGCATTATGCTGTCATGTATTTAAAAAAATAAAATCAATTAAAAAAGAAATATTCTGATATTCTAGCTTCTTATGGAGGTTTTCTATAAGAAGAGACCACCTGTCCAATAAGCATCCAGTATTTTTGTAAATTAATACATTATAGGTTTTATATATAAATTTGTGTCACTGAGCACTCTTTGCATGAAATCAATACAAATTAACTTTGATTAATGAAATGAAAAAGTGAATTTATTAGAAGGTCAAACTGTTAGAAGACCAGAACATTCAGTCCTAGGACCTCGCAGGAACAAAAACAGCTCCAAAGACCAGAAGCCAAGATACTGGGATGGTCTTGGGTCTGGGACATTCTGGACAGAGACCACAGTGAGGATGACTGACTTCCATATGTATCCTGTGTCTTCTCATATGCTGAAAATTTAAATTGAGAAGAGACAATCTAATTGGCCATGTTTAGTCATATAACTGTTCCTGGCCATAATAGATGAAGGATATGGCAGGAGGAGCCTCTTCATCTACTATGGTAGAATGGCAGGTACAAAATTCACTGTACTACAAAGACAACAAATATAAGAGAGTTATTCCCCCTCAAAACAAACAAATAAACAACAGCAACAACAACAACAACAACAACTCAAACAACTAAACAAACAAAATAGGCTGGTAGAAAAGTAGAAGACATGTTTGATGACCAAAAACAAAATAGTCATCACAAGTTCCCACAAATATTTTTTCATGTGTCTCAGGAGATCTAAAGTCTGGTTACATTTAAGACAAAGATGAATTTAAGTTCTTAGAGCAGCCAGGGTGAGGGTCAGAGTCTGAACCAAGGTGAATTTAGAAAAAAAAATAAATGCCACTTTATGAGTTCTGGGGTGAAGAGGCTTTATTGGTGTGTTGGTCAGCTTTTCATTGCTGTGACCAAAATACCTGACAAGAACAACTTGGAGGAAAGTTTATTTGGGTCTCATGTTCTTAGATGATCTCATCCACACTCCACCAAGTCCATTGCTCTAGGCTCAAAGTGAGGCAGCACATTATGGGACCAACCCAGCAGAGGAAAACTGCTCTGCCATGGCAGGATCAGGAAGCCCGGGGTAGGAGTGGGAACTCTTCCTGGGCACTACCCCAGTGATCCACCTCCTCCTTCTGTGCCTTACCTGCCCACAGTTACTATCCAATCGGTCCATTCAAACTAAGATGGACTGATAAGGTTACAGTTCACCTAATCCAATCACTTTGCCAATGCATTAACACAGGAACTGTAGTGAGATACCTCGTATTAAAACCATGACAATATCTCAACCTTCTCTTCAAGTACTGTATTCTATTATACATCATATCTGGAAAAGATTGTTTGACATTCTGGTTTCCAAACTTGGGTTCATAACAGAATCACCTAAGAGGGTTACAACAACACAAGCTCTAAACTTTCAGTACTGGGAGGAATTCTGCAGTAGGTTTATGCATTTCTATAACCTCCCCATGTCACTCCAATATAGCCCAGTCCACTTTAAGATCATTCTGCGTATTAGGAAGTTCCTCCTTCTATTGACCCCAAATGCATTTCATTGCACTAAATTGTAGGCTAATACCCATTAGTACCTATTTTAGTTCTTGGGATTAAACCAAATAATGACTATTCTTTCTTCTCCTCAGCAGCTTTCAGGTATATGAAGGCAACTGTTCAATTCTATCATGTCCTCAGCTGCTTTCAAGCCATCTCCAGGCTAGCTGCTTCTAGCTTTTTCACCTTTCCCTTCATGGCAAGATTTTAAATCTCTTTACCCTCTGTGTTGCCCTTCTCTAACACTCTCTTGTTTGATTCTATCACTCTTGGTTATCTCACATGGTCTCTGATTAGTTCAGACACTGTAACTTCATCTTGGTAAACTAAAACCGTGTCAGCTCCTGAGTAACTGTACCTCATGTGGGTTTTGGCTGATTTATCCTGATTGTTTTTATAAGTAGAGGTTATTGCTGTCTTTTCCTCTATCTCAATCCCCTTTCTCTAATTCTACATCATTAAAACCGTTTAAATTTTTTCAAATCCATACACATGACCTTACAGTTAACTCTGATAAAATGCTTACCCTTAGATTCTGCTTATCCTTCAGCTTCACAGTATCTTGATCTATACTACTAATATAGTAGTAACTCTTAAACTTCAGAATTTCTCCACAAAGGTCTTTGATGGCAGACAGGAACCTATCCAGAGATGGGTTCTGAAAGAAGCGTTTGCCACACCTGTTACACAATATTGAAAAAAACTTACGATAGAGGCCAACAAAATGTGAGAAATAGGTTTTCCAATTCATCTCTTGATGTCTCCATGCATCAAATATTTGATATTCTTCCCAGCCTCATCTTATTAGCACATTTGAAAATCACACCTTTCATATTTTCAAGCAGACTTTTAACAGAATGTTACACAGAACATGTTTGAAGATAGAAATATTATAAATTTACCACCACATTAATATTGATTAATTCATCAGAAATATTTGGATATACTTGTTCAACTTGCTACTACACTCCTAATGTTACTTCCCGTGAGCACCCCTTGTATCTTCTCAATTCAAGCTTATGATACAGCTGGCAAAAGTCAAAATAAAATAATACATTTCTAAGATCTTCCAGTAAATATCTCTGAAGGAAAGAATCAGATTAGCATGTTCTGCTTTTAGTAAGTCCCTCCATCTGTTCTGTGATTGTCCTATATTTTTGCCTGGAATTGACAACAATGTCTAGAACTTATATTTTGATTTAGTCTGTTGAAAACTCTGTGAGAGCAGGTAGCCATAACTGCCTTATGTCCTGAGAGTTCAGCATCCAGCATGCACCCAACAAATACAGGTTAAATGAAGGAATCTGGAATTCAATCAATCACCTTTTTTTTTTCCATTTTGAACTATTAAAATGTATTTTTAATTGTTTTTAGTCTTCCAATTCCTCCATAATGTATCAAGAAGTTTTCTGTCTCAGATATGGTGAAATAATATCCAGTGAAGAGCAGGATCAGCCTTGAACAGTCCCTGAGACAAAGTAGCCAAGTCATATACCTCCCAATCAGTGAACTTTATCTGAAGCTTTCTGACCTTGTGATCCTATAGCAAATTTTGTGCCCTGAGTAATAAAAGAACTCTGATCACATATATTGGATTTTGTGATTGCATATTTCTGACTAACCTGTGTCCAGTTTTTAATTTGAACTGAGACTGGCACAAATCCCCAGGCTGGGGGTACAAAACACTTTTTTGCCAGTCAAAAATGTGTCCTTCTTCTGATATATGTTACTAATTTTATACAGCAGGGTGATCTATCAATTATGCACTGTTGCCATGCCCCGATCAATCACCTTGAAGTGCTGCTTGTCATCACCAGAGTCACATCCAGAATTAGACATTGCTATATTTCTTGTTTTTAGGGGCCTTGGATATTCATCTGGCATCACCACTAATAAAAGTAGCTCTCTGGGCTGGGGATGTGGCTCAAGCGGTAGCGCGCTCGCCTGGCATGCGTGCGGCCCGGGTTCGATCCTCAGCACCACATACCAACAAAAGATGTTGTGTCCGCCGAGAATTAAAAAATAAAATAAATATTAAAAATTCTCTCTCTCTCTCTCTCTCTCTCTCTCTCTCTCTCTCTCTCTCCTCTCTCACTCTCTAAAAAAAAAAAAACTTAAAAAAAAAAAAAGTAGCTCTCTTTTAAGCTCCTGTGTATTCTGCTTTTTTTTTTTTTTTTTTTTTTTTAGTTCTCATTCAGCTAGTCTTTGGGTTCCTGGCAGGTCCCTTGGACACAGGGACAATGTCATCTGGAGTATGAACTTACCTATGCTAGGCGGTGCAATGTTTTTTAGAATGTATAGGATTTCTTAAAATCTCTTTGTCACCCTTGGTTCTACTTTCCCTGTATAATGTCAATCCTATCATAGATAGTTCGAAGATTTAGTTTCCTTGACAGATAACACAGAAAGTAAAACAATTGAGGAATTGTGTGTTTTTTTTTCTTTTCTGTCCATATTATACTATCAGTTCTTAATATGTAAAATAAACCTCAGTATTTTGCATTTTAATATGATTGACATTATTTTAAAGGGCTATTCCACTCTTTTAATCACCCATGATTAAATGTCCTTCTTTCAATCATTTTCACGTGTCCTTTTCATTCATTGGTCCCAAGAATATTTCGGGGTATCTGTTATTCACCAGACTGTATTCCAAGTGCTAGTGATAAGCCAGGAACAAGAAAAAGGCCTGACTTTTGGTGCTTTCATCCTATTCTTGGTAAAAGAAAGTCAGCAAACAAGTGTGAATATAATGTCAAGGGGTAAAAAAGTGTCATGATGAAAACTAAGGCAGTGTATTAGGGACATGAATAAGGATGATGAAAAAAGACCTCCAAAGGTCACCTCTGAGTAGCAAGGAAGCGAGGCAGTGGGTTACAGGGTATCTGAGGCAATGTATAAGCAAATCCTTGATGTGGGAATGTGTTTGGCATTTTGACTACAGTAGATGAAGCACAGTGACCAAGTGAGGTGGCAGGTGAAATAAAATGGAAGACTGAAAAATTGGAAAATGAACACAGGGAAAAATAGATGAAAAATAGTAACAAAATGAAAATGAATATCAAGATAGTAGATGTAAGGCAACAGTATCAATAATTGCATAAAGTAAATATGGTCAAACTAAATTAAAAATAAGAGATTGTCAAGCTGATATAGAAAATAAAATACACTGTATACAGAAAAAATAACTGAATTTAAATATAAAGACTCAGAAATGTATAAACAATATCCAGCAAAAGATGTATAGTCTGTAACCATAAGTGACATGGTATGGCTACATTGATGGTTAACAAAAGATAATTTAAGACAGGAAGTATTACCAGGTTTAAGGAAAGACACTTTACAATGTAGAAAGGATAAATTCCTCAGAAAGATACAACAATCTTTTTTAATTTGGCAAAATATACATAATATTAAAATTAGCAATTGAACCACTTTTAGATGTACAGTTAAATGGCACTAAGCATATTAACACTGTTCTGCAAATATTACCACTATCCATCTATAAACTTGATCATCTTAATAACTACCCATTCTCCCTTGTCTGCTCCCCCTTGATAACCACAATTTTATTTTCTGTCTCTATGAAGCTGATAACTCCATATCCCTCATATAAGTGTAATTACATGATATCTGTCCTTTTAGCACAATACCATCCAGATTCATCCATGTAGTACCATGGGTCATAGTTTCATTCCTTTTTAAGGTTTAATATTATTCCAGTGTATGTATATGTCACTTTTTATTTACACATTCATCTGTTGATGGACAATTAGGTTTTTCTCAACTTTTTGCTATTGTGAATAATGCTGCTATGAATGTGGATGTGCAAATATAAGTTTGAGTCCTTCCTTTTACTCCTTTGAAGTGGAATTGCTGGGTCAGATGGCAATTCTGCTTAATTATTTTGTAAAGCAACCATAGTTTTTCTATAATGGCTGCATCATTTCATATTCCCACCAGCCATGCACAGGGGTTGTGATTTCTTTACAATCTTTACACCAACACTTGTTACTGTTTATCTTTCTCATAATAGTTATCCTAATGGGTATTGAGTAGTATCTCAATGTGCTTAATCATCAGGGATATGAAACATCTTTTCATGTGTTTATTGGCCATCTATAGTCTTCTTTGGAGGAATCTTTACCAATTCCTTTTTTATTTTTAAAACTGGGTCGCTTGCTTTATGGTTGCTGTGGTATAGGAGTTTCTTATGTATTCTAGTTATTAGTCTCCAGTCATATAAGTGATTTCCATATAATTTCTCCAATTCCATTGGTAGTCATTTGACACTGTTGATCATGTCCTTTTATGGATATACAGCAATCTTAAAGAACATCAATATACATGAAACAAAAACTAACAGAACTAATAGAATAAATAGACAAATTTACAATCACAGTTGGTTCTTTTAACATCCCTCCCTCAACAGCTGATTGATCAACTAGACAAAAATATATAGATGTTTGAATAGTCAACTTGATATAATTGACCCTTATAAAGCAACATAGGTAATAACCAGACACCAAAAATTTATAGAACAGACTAAAACTTTTTGTTATCTGAGCCCAACAAAAGTAAAATAGATTCAAGATTCAAGATTTTAACAGAAAGAGATTTAGAAATGTCAAAATATTTTTAAATAAAGCAATGCATTTCTAAGGCACAGGTCAAAAATAAATCATAATGAAAACTAAAACAGATTTTAATTGAATCTTCAGCTAAATGGCAATAAAAATGCAACTTATCAAAATATGTTTAATGCAACTAAAGCAGTGTTTAGAGGGGAATGCATGCAGTCTCAAAACACAAATATATGAAATGAAAAAAAATTTGTTCAAATAGTGATCTAAGTTTCTACCTAAAACTAGTAAGAAAATTGCAAATAAAACCAAGGTAAGTATATACTCCCCCCCCCAAAAAAAAAAAAAAAAAAATATATATATATATATATATATATATATATATATATATATATATATTTGAAATGGAAAAGGCAGAGGAAATTGACAAAAACAAGGGATGATTTTTTTTTTTTAAAGAGAGAGTGAGAGAGGAGAGCGAGAGCGAGAGCAAGAGAGAGAGAATTTTTTAATATTTATTTTTAGTTCTCGGCGGACACAACATCTTTGTTGGTATGTGGTGCTGAGGCTCGAACCCGGGCCGCACGCTTGCGAGGCGAGCGCGCTACCGCTTGAGCCACATCCCCAGCCCCGGGATGATTTTTTTTAAAGAATTTTAAAAGAAGATCAAGAAATCAAGACAGAAAACACAAATTACTAAGAGGAAATATCACTCCAGATCTTGTAGACTTTAAATCTATGCTAAGAGTCATTCCATTTGGGGATTAGGTATAGAGGGTTCTAAGAGACCATCACTCTTACCTTACCAACCAAAGCAAAGCACATAAACTACAAAATCATAAGATTTTAAAACCCTTCAAAAATACTAAATAAAAAAGAACCTCAAATTAACTGAATGCCAAAAATGGAGAAGCCATGTTATGTAGGAAATGAAAGTCTTCTACAACCTTTCTTTTCAGGCAGAAATGTACAGGATGAATAATCTTTCAAAGACGGAATTTTGAAACAAGATAACAAAAGCAATTATATTTCTATATCCTGGTAACAAACAATTAGAAAATGAAATAGTCTTTCCTTTTAAAAAGTTACCAAAAATATGTGAATATCAGGGATACATCTAAAAAAAGTAGTGTAAGACCTGTATATTAGAAACTCAAATCAATTCTGAAAAATATTCAAGTATTCCTAAATAAATGGAGAGCAATAAACCAGGTTACAGATTAGAAAATTTGAAGATGATGCTAATTTCACCCTAATTAGTGTGTACATTCACCAATGTAATCAATGTAATCTCAATCAAAACCCAGAAAATTTTTATAAAAATTGACACATATATACTAAAATTTAACTTCAAACAGACCAATCAACCTTTAAAAAGGTGGGGGTGGAGGTAAATTTAGATGAATAACAATACTTGGTTTCAAGATTTTAATATAATTAAGTGATATGCAAGTAATTAAGTGATATGTAATTATGATATGATAGTAATTAAGTGATATGCAAGTGACATTAGCATAAAAACAACTAAAAACACTAAGAAACAATATTTGAGGTTTATGTATAAAGAGCTTTTTTGTCAAAGTGCTAAGATAATTCAATAGAAAAAGAAAAATCTTTTCAGCAAGTGGTCATAAGCAACAGGGCATCCTATGGAAAAGTAAATGAACTCTAATGCGATCTCACTCAACACACAAAAATTAATTTGAAACAGATTAAAGATCTAAATATAAAAGCTAAATCTATAAAGCTTGGAGAAGAAAACATTGAAGAATATCTGCATCACCTTGTAGCATGCAAAAATTTCTTAAATAGGTAAGTAGTTTACAAAAATCAACAACTATGAAAGCATATATTGATAAGACAGACGCCATCAATATTAAAGCCTTCTTTAAAAGCACACCATTTAAAGCAAATAAAAAGGCATGCAACAGACTGCAAGAAAAGACTGTAATATACACATCTAACAAAGGATTTGCATAAGGACTACCAAAAAAACCTACTATAATCAAAAATAAAAAGATACCCCCACATTTTTAAATGAGCAAAAGACTTGAACAGACAACTTACGTAAAATATACAAAGGACCAATAAGTACATGAAAAGTCCTGATTGGGGAAATGCAAAATCATCCCCAAATATGGTGCCACTTCGTACATACTAGAATGGCCAAATTAAAAATGATGACAACACCATATGTGGATGAGAACGTGCAGCAACTACAACTCATACTCTGCTGGCAGGAGCATAAAAATGCTACCTCCACTTTTGAAAACTGGCAGCTTCTTATAAAATATAATGTATATCTACTAGGTTACCTAGCAGCTCCTCTTCTAGATATTTACCCTCCCCCAAAAAAAGAATAAATAAATAAATAAAAGTATATGCTAAGAAACATACTTGTTCAAGAATATGCTTAGCAGGCTTTTTCTGAGTAGACAAAAAATAAAAACAATCCAAATGTCCATCAACAGAAAAACAGATTAGAAACAAATGCAAAATTCCAACTGTGGAATATTAATACATTATGTCACTATTTAGCAATAACAAAAAGAATGGATTATCGATACAACTAAAAACTAGTTGGATCTCAAGAATATCATGTTAAGCCAAAAAATTACATACTTTATTATTTTATTTATATGAAATCCAGAAACAGGCAGAATTAATCTAGGTGCTAGAATCAAAACAGTGATTGCCTATGGGGATTGCCTACAAAGAGGCACAAGAGAATTCTGGAGTTAGGCAATAATCTATATCTTGAGTGAGCTGTATTACGTGGGTATTCATGTCCATCAACGTTGCATATGTAATGAATAGTGGTTTTGATTTACAAAGTTATAAGTGAACTGAATAAAGTTTCCAAGAGTACTCATGGTTCATATTTAGAACCTGTTGAATACACACACACACACACACACACACACACACACACACACACCTGAGAGAGGGAGGGAGAGAGGTGGGGACAGGGAGAAAGAGAACATGAAAAGAGAGAGTAGAAAGTGAAGTTGCTGCAGTTTGCCTGTGTCCCCTCCAAAATTCATGTTGAAGTTTAATCTTCATCATAGTGGTGTTAAGAGGAGGAAACCTTTTGCAAAGAGAGGAAGTCATGATGGCTGTGCTCTTGTGAATGGATTTGTACCCAATAGAAAAACAGGAAGGAATTCTGGAGTGCATAGCAACAGGTGACATATTTGAAGCAGACAGAAGCCTTCACTAGACACCAAACCTGCTGGTGCCTTGATCTTGGACTCCCAGCATCCAGAACTGTGAGAAATAAATATCTGTACTTTTTATAATAATACAAACAGACTAAGATGTAAATAGCAAGTAAGGAACTATTTTGGAGAGTCCTACTATGAAGAGCAGAAAAGGAATGCGGGTTCAAAGTAAGGGTTTTTATCATAAAACTGTGAGATATTTCAGCATTTAGTACTGTGGGAGTGATCCAGAAAATAAGAAATATAGAACATGCAGGAAATGGAGGGCAAAAACATATAAATGTTTTTTCTGATAAGAAGATTCAGCATATAAATGGAGGACTTCCCAGAAAAATCCTTTAAGAAGCATTCTGTTTGTTTGTTTTTAATATACCAAATTCAAAGAGACAGTGTACTAAAACAGTACTGCAGTACTGGCATATATCCTGTTTTAAAAAAAAAACTATTATTATTTGCTGCTGTTCCTTTTTCTTCTCTTTGATTACAGAGATTACACGCCATGGGTGATTTCACAACAACTCATACTTCTTCAAGCATGCAAAAAGGCAAATTCTGTAACTAAGGACAGATGATGAATTTGGGTTTAGGGGTTGTCACAAAAGGTTTTAGAAACTGATAACTTTAATAACTATTCTCAAAAGAGAAGCACAGCAAAAAGCGGAAATGTAGAAAGCTTCTTGGTCCAATCCAGGTTCAAGAGCAGAATTAAGGTTACAGTAGAATACCCGCTAATCATCCTTTCCTCATTTTGAACTGATTGAAAGCTCAACTCTTACATAAATGCTACAAATATCCTAAACTGCCTGTGATTTTCCTAAGCCTCACTGGTTTAGAATTAATATCACTAAAGCCCCATTCTCACCACACACAGGACTATCTCACAAAAAAAGCCTGTGTTCAACATGGACAAATACCCACAGCTTGAGATTAATAGTCAGGAATTAGGAGGTCAGGAACCTTCCATAAAAGCCACATGTGAAGGCCAAAGTGGATTTTTAATATTGGGGACAACAAGCATTAACTAATTTTTCCTACTGGAGTGCACTGTCCTTTAGTCTCTATTTTTGCTCCTGATTGTTCCTGCAGGTAGTAGGTTAACATGGAACATACTTAGAGAAAGAAGCAATTGAATATGGCATAGATTCTGAAAGAAAGGGCTCAATAAAAGAGCAGCATGTGCTCTAATCTGGCTTTTTACAACATCCACTATCAAAGAGCTTTGGGGTTTAAGGGGATTAGATACCATAACCCATCTGTCAGGTCATTATGGAAGGAAACGCTCCTGCTGTTTTCAAGGGAAGATGCCCTACTGTATATTATTATCATTAAGCATTTACAGGGTACTGTAGGCTTGCAAAGCACTTCCAAAGCATTTTTATTTGTTGTTCTTCACAAACCACTCTAAAACCTCAAAATTATCTTCAAATGGAGAAACTGAGGAACTGGAAGATGGTGGTACACATTTCAGTCACCCGGAAAGTAGCAATAAGTATGAGGGGAACCTGAAGCCTTGAAAAGAGGGGATACATCTCTTTAAAAACTAAAGGTGTGAGGAGGAGAGAGTATGTGGGTGTGGGTGCGTGTGCATATGTGTGTGTTAAGGTCAAGACAATTTTTCTTGTGTTTTCCTGCAATCTTATACATTATTCCGTAACAAATACTTATGTGTTATTTTCTGTAGACACAGGATGTATCTTAACAACAGTTGTACATCATGATTGACACGGTTCCATATGGGAGGAGAAGCAGAATGCATTCAAGCATGAGCATGTGTAAAGATGGACTGATATATCGTAGCTATCATTTACAAAACTGGAGATCCCAAATCTAAAGCATAATGAGGCAAAAATGAAATACTACATGCCTATTGATCCATATTTCTTGTAATTCACGAGGAATAACTTAGACTTCCAGTAAATCCTAAAGACACAACAGTATGCAAGGCAAAAAATAAAGATGCCCAGTAGAAAATAGCAAAGCTGTCTGCTGTGAATTTGGGGAGAGGAGCTCAAAGGCTTTACAGAAATGTGGGCAGTCACCTGCTGGAATTTCTTTTCCTGAGATTTCTCTCCTATTTTGAACAGAATTGTGGGAGTAATTTTTTTTTGAGTTTCATCATTAAAGAGATTAATGGCTTTCTTTTAAAGGTAGATTAATCTCTATTGAAAATAAGGAACAAATAACATTGACATATTTAGATTTTAAAAGCAGAAGTTATATGACTCCACTATGCAAAATTGTGCAAATATATTGATCAAGCTGGATGATCACATTAGATGACTATACTTTATAAGATTATTACTGTGTCTTATGCCCCCTGTTTGAGGAAAAACAATTTTTCCTATTATGGTTTACACATGAGGAGTACTCCAAAAGCTCATGTATGAGACAATGCAAGAAAGTTCAGTGAAATGACTAGATTATGAGATCCTTAACCTAATTAGTGCATTAATCAGGAGTAATTGGGTGGTAACTGTAGGCAGGTGGGGTGTGGCTGAAAGAGGTGGACCACTGAGGGTGTGGCTTTGGGGTATATATTTTGTGCTTGGTGAAAGAAGAAATTGCTTTCTACTTCCTAGTGGCCATGTTCTGAGCTGAGCTGCTTCCCTCCACCACATAATTCTTCCATGATGTTCTACCTTCCTTTGGGCCCAAATCAATGGAACAGGTCATCTATGAACAGAGACCTCTAAAGTTGTGAGCCCCAAATAGATATTTCTTGCTAAAATTGTTCTTGTCATGTCTTTTTGTTACAGCAGTGTAAAATCTGACTAAAATAAAAATTGCTACCAAGAAGTGGGGTCATTGGTATGATTAACCTGACCACATGGTTCAGAATCTTTTGGAACTTTTTGGAGTTTGTGGGAAAAATTTTGGAAAGTTTAGTAATGAAGGCTGGAAAAGCTTTAGAATATGATAAATGGAGCTTAATGGGCAATTCATGGATGCCCAGAAGAGCACTGTGGACAGTAAAGACTGGGCTCATGAGTTTCAGAGAAAAAAAGATGACTCTATTGGAAATTGGACTAAAGGCCATTCACATTATGTACTTGCTAAGAAGTTGCCTACATTTTGCTCGTGTCTATGAAGCTAAGTTTAAAGGTGATTGACTAATTAATCTGGCAGAGGAAACTTCAAAGCAGCACAGCCTTCAGGGGGTGTCATGGATACTGCTGGTGGCTTTTAGTCAATCTTATTATGATAATCAGGATCAGAAATCGGAGCAGAAAAATTTGAAAAACTTGAAGTTTGGGCAAAAAGGTGAATAAAATTGGGGTTAAGGAAGGGGTTGTAAAAGGGATTAAAGCCACTAAACAAACAGTATAAAGACTTTTTACCCAGGGACAATATGAAAGATAGTTTCAGGGTATCTCTGGAATTGGCAAGACAATACCAGTCTCAAACTTAAGGGTATAAAGATAAAAATTCCTTTGAAAAGAGACCAGTGAAGTACCCTACTTCCACAGAAAGGACTAGGAATTATTTTACCCTACTCAGCAGCCCAATCACTTACAGGCTGCCACAGCTATGGTCCCAAGAGGCTTGGCTATTGCTTGAGATAATGGCAGACCTTGGTGTCAACCACATGTGCTGGTACTGCAAGAAGGAAGGATGCCAGAGTTAGGGGGTCATGGAGGTTTCCACCATGATTTCAAAGGAAAACCTGGGAGGCCAGGCAAAGTACAACAGGGTTGGAGTCCCTGCAGGCTGCCATGATAGGGTAATGTGTGGAGATGTGAGGAGGTAGCCAAAGCTGCAGTGGAGACATTAAGAAATGCCAATAATGTGGAATGTCTACTGAAGAAAGCTGCAGGAATTGATAAGCCAAGAGCTTGTAGGCTTTAACCTGCAAAACCATAGGGGTAGAACTACATGAGCCCTTTAGATAGAACATCACAATGCCACATGCCCCAGATGCTAGTCATGGAGCTACAGAACTCATTTGCCCAGCTGGATTTTATTCTTATTTTGGTCCTATCCCTTCTTTCTATGCCCATATTTCTCCCTTGTAGAATGGAAATGGTCACTATATGTCTTTATATGTTGAATGTATGTAACTTGCTTTTGATATTTATAGGGGCTTATGCTGAGAGTTTGCCCAGAATCTCAGAGGAAGCTTAGGACTTGGACTTTGAGGCAATCCTGGAACTGCTAAGACTATGGGGACTCTTCAAAATGAACTAAATATATTTTTCATTGTGCAACAGGCATGAGTGTTTGGGGGCCAAGGGTAGAATGTTATGGTGTACATATGAGGTATTCCACAAAAGTTTATGTGTGAGAAAATGCAAGAAAGTTCAGAGTGAAATCACTGGGTTGTAAGATCCTTAACCTAATCAGTGCATTAATGCCCTAAGCTGGGTGGTAACTATAGGATAAGCTAGGGTGTGACTGGAGAAAGTGGGTCACTGAAGGTGTGCCTTTGGGTTTAACGTTTTGTCCATGGTGAGGGGAGTTGTCTTTCTCTCTGCTTCCTGATTGTTATGTCCTGAGCTGATTTCCTCCACCACTCCCTTCTGTCATAATGGTCTGCCTCACCTTGGGCCCAGATCAGTGGAATTTGTTGTCTTTGGACTAAGAAACCAAGAGCCTCGAAATAAACTTTTCGTCTCTACATTGTTCTTGTCAGATCTTTTGGTCAAAGCATTGGAAAAAAAAACTGACTAAAACACACAGCATACATTAATTATAAATTGATAGAAATGATGACCAGCATTCACTTATTTATTTTCTACTGAGCACCTACTATATGTCAGACATAATCTCTTTCCCAGTAAGTTCACAGCTTAATGAAAGAGATAAAATGTACTCACACAGGGAAATGACTCGGGAGCTTGAGGGACCAGTGCCAGAGAGGATAATCGTTTCATTCACAGGGGGCCAGATAAGAAGAAAGAGGCCATGTAGGAAATGTTTCAGGACTCAGATCAGGTGGTTCTCCAAGGTTGTATAGGAATTGGACAAACAGGGACGTAGAAGATGAAATATTCCAAAAAGCAGTGGCATAGCTGAAAGGCATAGAAGCAAAGAAAATACTTGTAGGGGGAGATCAAATAGTAGTTGATTGTAGCTCATAGTTTAACTGATGATTAAGCTGAATCAGAACTAGGTGTTAAAGGACGACTCTCTCCTGAGAAGGGAAAGGCAGACCAATTAGTGCAATGGTTTCCAAATCTAGGCATAAGATTTTGTGCCAATTCCTCCAGATTCTGAGTCAGGTGGGGGACAGACTTTAAATCCATAGAGCTATAATTATCCATAGGTGATCTGGATATTCAGCCAGGCTGGCAGCCACTGCCTACTTTCAATCTTCTCTTACTATTTCTTTCATTTCATAGCATTCTCCCCTGACCCCTGCCATGCTATGCACTAACTTACTTTGGGTCTTCCTTACCTTTTATCTACACAATTTGTGAGAGCATCCTGACTTGCTTTCTCATTACTGCTAGAATTGTTTCTAAAAATGTAAACATGCTCTTCAATGCCCTACAAAGTAGGGCTCCAACTCATGTAACAAAAGACACAGTGTACTAGGCTAACCAATCAATCCTGCTTTATCTGCCCCACATTCCAACACAAAGACACAAAGACAAACATCCTCTCATGTTTCTTAAAACCTGTGTGCTCTCTGTTGAAATGTCCCATGTTTCCCTCCCACCCCCAGCAAAAATATTAATAGCATCTGGCACTTCATCTTTTGAAACTTTTTCTAAAGAAATAATCTACATGTTAAAATATCTTTCTTTTGCCTCATCTCTTGTCATTTCCCACCTTACTCTAGCTCCAATTGCAAGGAACAACTAGCAGTTATTATTGTCTCTGGGCCTTTGCAAATAATGTTCTCTCTGCTTGCTGGTTTCTTGCTGGTTTCTTGCTGGTTTACTTTTCCACCTACTTTTCACTTCTCTGTATTTCACCCTTAAAAGACCTGTTCAAATGTCCCTCCCATGACAATTCTTCTCCATTCTGCTAAGCAGTTATTGCCGTCACCAGACTCTTCCCTTGTACCTTGAACCTATCTCCACTATTTTCACTTATCACATTGAATTAATAGGGCTTACAAATGCATCCCTGGATAAACCACAAGGGCCAACAGACAAGAAGAATTTCTTGTCTATCCACACTGAATCCACAGCCCTCCAACATTTGTGAATAACCTAATAAAGGCTTCAAATGAGAAATCTGAAGCAGTAGTATTTTTGAAAGCCATTGCCAAAACAGAATTTAAAGGTTTAATCCTTCGTGTGAATGGTAAGGCTGAAAGCTGTCAAGAACAAGGTCACACATAGGTGATGGTGAGGATTAGCTTGATAAAAGAAATCAGAAAACACAGAATGAGAAAGATGTTAAAAAATGAACAATGAGAAGGATAAGGAAACAGAGAACCATGAATTGTAGGCATAGACTCACTAGACGGATAGATGAGCTCCTTCCTCTCTTTCTGTGGGCTGAGAAACCTGGGTATATCTATGCTGTACCTATGATTCTTCTTCCTTTAGCTCTCATGCTATTGAGATGCAGTGTGAGTAGCTATTAGTCACTGTATGACTACATAAGAATCAATAGATGCATAACCAATTTATTGAAAGGGCTGAACATAATGAGTACAAACAGGAAGCAGCTGTGTTTTCCTCCTACTACTGCCTTTCAATATGTCACATTCTCCTTCCCCATACCTTCATGACATATCAGGCAGCTCCCATAGCTTTCCAGTCATTTTCAACAAAAAGAAGTCAGTTACATTTCAGTAATTATGAATCACTTCCAGGTAGTAAAAGTCTCTGTTAAATTTAAAATTTTAATCACACATCTCATTCAAAGCTTCTCTCCTTCCCAGCATGGGCTCAGCCCCAGGTGATCCAGGCTTCTGCAGCAAAGAAGCCGGACATGGTCTGCTCCTTCATTCTCCCTCTCTCTTCCATCAATTACCTCTGGCTTTTCTAGAGTCGCAGCAGGGAATGAGTGTCTGGAGAAAAGACCGAAGCATTTTCATTTAGCTGTTGCTGCCTAAAGTCTCCATTGACTATTTCAGGCTACTCACATGCCATTGATATGACTGAATCTTAACTTTTTTGCAGGGTCAATTTGTGGTTACTTCAGAGATCCCTAATTCCTCAATGTGGGTATTTGGCTAACCCATGATTCCCACACTCTCTCTCACACACATCAGGAGAACCATCAGTGCAGCCTGAGCCTGGTGACTTCTAGCACTTTCTCCATGGAAAATACACATCTCTGTGACACCAGATCTCTGTTGGGAGCACAGGCTGGTTTTACAGCTGCTCCTTCTTCCAGCACACGTGGCTCCACAAACTCCACAAAATATTGATGAGTTCCTAACACTTGATAATAAATGGCCTTAGCAGGTGCAGTGGTGCACACCTATAGTCCCAAGTGGCTGGGGAGGCTGAGACAAGAAGGATCACAAGTTCAAAGCCAGCCTCAGCAATTTTGCTAGGCTGTAAGAATTTAGCAAGACCCTGTCTCAAATTTAAAAAGGTGGGTAGGGTTGGGTATGTAACTCAGTGGTTTATTTATTATAAATAAATAATAATGAATGGCCTTGTGTCTCAGAAAGAACAGACTTGTTATTGCAGAAATGAAAAAAAGAAAAAAGACACAGTCAATGCTCAGTTTTGAGATTTAAAATAGATTTATGAAAGTGATAACAAAGATGAAAGTGTGAAAGTTAAAGTTATTATATGCAAGAACTCAGTTATTTTGCAGGAAAAAAAAATTTAGTTTTTTTTTTAATCCAAAAGTGTGGTTTGGTGAATTGGGCAAGGAATAAAAAGAGCAAAGCATTAAAGGAACTCTGAGGACAAAGTTTATGATATAACACTATTTAGAAAGACCAAAGGAGAGCCAGATTATTATATTTTAAAGGAGATAAAGATTTGGCATAGGACTCAGTAGCAGAATGCTAGCCTAGCATGAGCAAGGCCCTAGGTCCAATCCCTAGCATCACACACACACACACACACACACACACACACACACACACACAGAGAGAGAGAGAGAGAGAGAGAGAGAGAGAGACAGAGACAGAGACAGAGACAGAGACAGAGATTCAGAGGGCTGGAAGAGAAAAAACAATAGTGGGTAAGAATGCAAATAGGCGAAGAAGTCATTGAGACCTTGTACAGGGGCTGGACCTACAGGAAAACAACAACAACAAAAATGAAACCTGACAATTTGAAAAATGCAGAATGTGGTAAGATTCCATTTGACTTACCCTAAGTGGTTCACAATAGCTATCTACAAAATCTCTTTCTTAACTTGAACATGGCGGAAAATGGCCTTTCCTGGGTAACTGGGCTTCAAAACAGTGTTTTCCTTGGTCTCATATATTACTAATAACACTTCAATAAAAGATACTCTCTTCTAGAAACTAAGTTATGTCAAATAGATTCTTTGCCTTATCAAAAAAAAAAAAAAAACAAGAGGGAAAAGAATATGTGGAGAAGGTATGGTTATAAAGAACCCCAAAGTCAAATCAACACAAATATTTGGAGTTGCTGTATATTGAGTTTGGTAATATTCAGCTTTCAAAACTAAATAATAGTCATGGTTTGAATGACATTTCTGTCAATGATGGTCCACATATATGCGGTAGCTATGCCACTGAGCTTATCTTTGTAGCAGGCTATGCCATCTTGATTTGTGTAAGTACACTCCAGGATGTTTGCACAATGGTGAGATCATCTAACCACACATTTCTCAGGACTTATCCCCGTCGTTAAGTCACCCAGCTGTACTTAAAATTTACCAGGCCAAAGAAAAAATCCATAGCACATTTCACAACTCCCTAGAGATAGGCATTTCATTCGGCCACAGAGAAATTTTCCAAGAGGTCTTTTGAAATGTATTTGTATTGGGCATTTCAGAACCTATCAGTGCTGATCCCCACAGTCCAGAGAAGGACTTCTTCCTTCTATTACTTTCCATGTCGCTAGGGTGGAAAACCTTCAATACTCAGCTAACTTCTTACAGTCCTTGGAGAAATTATTACAAACATATATTCCATTCATGCCTAGAGTTGCAAAGTACATTTATTGGCTAAAAGATGAGATATTACTCAGTAAAAATTTGTTTTCTGTTTTTCAACATTTTAACAAATATTTAATAAGAAACTATTTTGGTGTGCTAGGAGCTGAGGACACAAAGATAAATGAGAAATAACCCTTGCCTCTAGGGAGCTCATAATCTTTTTTATCTAGTGTATTTATATGGTAGTCTCTTCTTTCCTTCTGTTCAATTTATCTAAATAAGAAGGGTGTGTGTGTTGAACTTTGCTTTCATACTCTGTGTTGCTGTTGGAGAGCAAATATGCTGCTCTCTGCCTCCCTTTGCAGCTCGCCATCTGAATGTCAGAAGTCTCTTTCTTTTTGCATTTCTCTCCCTCTCTTCACTTTAAACTTCAAACTTCCTGAATTCCTTCATTTTTTCTTAGTAAGTCAAGAAAAATTTTATTTTGTTAGATTTGTTAATTCTTGTATTCCCTTGTCTTAAACCTTAATTTCGACACTTCAGATTGGTCTTTATATTTACTTATGTAGACCTTATGGAATTTTTTTCCATTGACATATGGGTATAACTTGACAGGAAAACAAATCAAATTCTAAATCTCCTAAGCTGACAACTCCCAACTCCCAGGTAAGAAATATATATTATATTATAAACAGATTCCTGTGAAGTAGAATGATAAGAAGGATAAAGAACAGAAGGATAAGTTTATCCATTTATATTTTTTTACTCACTGTTTGATATCAAAAGTCACACTATGATTTTCATTAGATGTGACTTGATTTAATTTATTTTTTTTCTTTTGGTGGGGGGTACCAGGGATTAAACTCAGGGGCACTCAACTACTGAGCCACATCCATAAGCCCTATATTTTATATTTTATTTAGGGTCTCACTGAGTTGCTTAGTGGCTTACCGTTGCTGAGGTTGGCTTTGAACTCATGACCCTCCTGCCTTAGCCTCCCCAGCTGCTGGGATTACAGGTGGGAGCGATCATGCCTGGCCTTCATTTATGTTTTTAGTTAGTATGTGAACCAGAATAATGCAATTTAATTTGTGAACAATAACATATACTCTTTTTAAAAAAATATATCAGGAAATGGACAGATTATAAACAAGAAAAAATAGTTCTATGTACGTAGAAAATAACATGAAATCAAACCTGGGTCAATCACCATTTCACTTTATTTCATGATCCCATGTAATTAACTGCCTGGTGTAAAATGAAATCAAGTGTTAAAAGTATATTAGTTGCATCCTAATTTATGAAGGTCTAGCATTCTAAAAATCAGATTGTTCACCTTATTCATCTTCTTTTGAGGCTCTTTAAGTCTTAGCCTTAACTCCAAGTACTGAGTGATGAATATTACCAGCCAGTTTCTGATGAATTAATATCAGATTTTACACTAAGACTTTGAAAGTCCCATGTGGATGGCTGCTTCTCCATTCTCATTGTACCACCCACCCTGACTCCTCACACACCAGCCACACTGGCCTCTCTCTGTTCCTTAAACAGGCTATACTGTCCCACTTCAGGACCTCTGAGCTCCAGTGGAATGTGTTTCATTGGCTGAAATATTTTTTATCATTGTGTCTCTAGTACTCATAAAAGTGACTGGCACACAGTATGTGCTCAACAAATATCTGTTTAGCTAACTGACTTATTGGTTGATCGATGGTTCTTTAAAGTAGAATTCATTCCATTTTTATTTTAGATTCAGTAAGAGAATTTCCTCTACAAATGAACCCTGAAGTGAGATATATGTATATATTTGTAGAGTCATTAACTTAAAATATTTAAAGTGGCATCTTTTGCAGATATAAAGATACATATAAATGATGCAGGAATATTTTGAAAAAAAATATATAGGAAGTTCACTGAATTCATGAAATTTGTCATAATCTGAATAACTACTCACAGTATAGAATTAGACCTGGGATTTTAGGATATAACGTCTATGTTTTCAAAACTAGGTATGAAAGAATAAGATGAGATGTACAAGACTTCAAGGTACAAGGGGCAAATGCCTCCATGTGGCATTGATGTCCCTAACATGTGCCTGTTGGAATGCCTAACAGCAAGCTATAGAAATTACACAATTTGCACAGAATTTTTTTTAAATCCACCAACTTCTTCCTATGAAGACTTCAAAAATTAAATCTTTTAACAAAAAAATAATTTACATGTATTACGAGTATTTTGTGAATCTTTCTAAATTTAAAATAACATGAAAATGCCTTTCCTACAAGCATGAAACCATTGCATTTATCTGTGACCATGACCTTTTTTTTTTCCCCTTCTCTTCCTTCCCTCACCTTGGTAAATGTTCCTCCTATACCAGGCTGACAAGTATCTAAAGATCCATAAAACATGAGTTTAATAATATAATAAATCACTTGTTACTGGCATTTTTAAGATTTGGCCTTATCGAGTTTTAACTGATATGTTTTGCAGGTACTCCTGCTGTTATATGGAAGCAATATAATCTTAATATTTAGTTACTGCAACCTAAAGACACTCTGTTTTACTGATGAATGAAAACTGCAAGTAGAAACAGTGTCCCTCTAATAATTAAGGTAAGACTGTAAGCCACAAAATCTAGCAAAATTTCTAATTAATTATAATTAATTCTTTAAAGTTCAAAATTTAGTGGTGAAATCTTCACCCATCCATTTATTCCAGTGTCAACTGTTTATATTCATAGAGCTGTCATTACATTTAGCAGTCCTGAAATCATCCTAAAGAAAATTTCCAGCCATACCAGTTCTCTAAAAGTTTGATATTATGTATGTTAATTGTTTTAAAACGAGACAAAAATTAAAAATCCACCATTCACACAATTAAAACTCACGATTTTTCTTAACCTCACTATAACAGATGGGGAAAATGTGTCCTGTTGAAAGCCATTTCTGACAGGAGAAACAACGTCAATTTTTAGAAACTCATAAACATGGACCATAAGTGAAAGCACAATGAAGAAACATATTGTGCACAGAAAATGTCTTAAGACAAAAATATGATATCTATACAATGTACCATCAGTTGTCGTAACCCTAACTAATCGCTGCACCTCATGCATCAAGTTCAAAGGCAGGTAAAGTAATAGGTTCCTGGATAAAGCACGTACAGGATGCTACTGCCTACAATGGAAAAACAGCCACTTGGACGCATTTTTGTTAAGTGAGCTTATGTTGCTCTCTCTTGGTGAAAAAGTAGTACTGTTCCAATTGACTACCACCGATTTTTAAAAAACTTTTCTTTGAAAGGTTTTCTTGTTAAGAGAAACAGTCTGTTTTGATACAGCATTTTCAGTGCCATTTGCACAAATTAGAGTGCTAATTGCTAACCTTAGAACAGCTAGAACTACTTTAAATAATTCTGGGTTTCTAAATTGATGTGAATTAAAAGCCAGTTGGAGTACACCTCAAATGTTTTCATTTAGGGACTCCAGGAAATTTCATTTTGTAATAAACAAAGTACCAAATAAAATGAAGAGCAGGAGGGTACTAACTATATAAGAAATTTGACTTTGAAAATCTGATTCAGTAAAAGAAGGTGAAAATATTGGCAGAGCCTCCTAAGTGCTCCATCCACTTGTTTATTTGCAGAAACAAATTATGATCCATTAAAAAAAGAAAAGGTTATTGGATAGACATAAATGGTAGCAGAAATCCAACATGTAAAAAAAAAAACCCGTTTGCAATAACCAATTTTAATATCAGAACCAGTGGCACACTGCAGCCAGCTGGTACCAGCTTGCAAGAGCTAACAGTGTTATCGTCCCAAATCCATGTTCAGTGACATAATTTTGACAGATGAAATCTGTCATGGTGGGAGTATTTACACTACTGAAATTAGAAAAACACTATAAATAAAGATTTTTTCCTCTCTCTCTCTCTCTCTCTCTCTCTCTCTCTCTCTGTGTGTGTGTGTGTGTGTGTGTGTGTGTGAGAGAGAGAGAGAGAGAGAGAGAATGAGAGAGAGGGAGGGAGAGAGAGAGAGAGAGAGAGAGAGAGAGAGAGAGAGAGAGAGACTGATTGTTAACATTTACCAGCACACTACTAGAAATGCCAAAGAACATACCAATAAAAAGTTTTCTCTTTGACAAAGTCAATTGATATATAATTAACAAATTTTCCTAATTGCAATAAATATAAATGCAGAATAAAGGGTTTCTCAGGGGAAGTCACTACATACTAAATACTGTATAAATGAAAAATACTAAATACAGCGTAGTACCTTGAAACAAAAGGGCATCTTTCCCTCTCTCTTTCAAATACTTACAAATCAAATAATATATGTTATTGTCAGCATAGAAACTATTCACAATTCCTATTTCTTCTCTTCCAAATCAAGTCTTTTCAGAGAAGTGCTCCAGCCCCTTTTTAACCAATTCTTAACCAGTCATCAAATGGGAATGAGTAACCTTTAGAAAATTTTTAACATATCAAAAATATCACACTCAACCAAAGTGAAAGAATGTTTTGTATGCTTTTGTGTTTTACATCTGAGACTGGTGACATGAGTGTTTGATGGTGGAATGAAGCTGTAAAAGATATAAGTAAAAGTCTATTTGGTAAAGGCTTGAAAATGATGTTTCATAAGGCAAGCCCCTCAAGTGCTCACTGGGTTACAATTTAGAAGGTAAGATTGGGGGACCAAGCTGTTTTAATCTTCCTTTCCCTTGGGAGATTTACCCACAGATTTAGAGAACCAACCTGGAAAGCAACGGCTACAGTGTTTCAAACCTTAGAGTAGGACCTCCTGTCTCCAAGACAAGAAAATGACTTCTAAAGTATCACAGTCTCCTGCAGCCCACATATGTCAAAGGCATGGAAATGAACTTGTAATGCACGGTCTAGTAGCTTGCGTTTGCATTAGGTACAGCTCGATGTGTGTGGAGGATTATCAAGGGAAGGTTTGATTGATTATTATTCCAGTTCTGCCTTTGCCCCTAGGACCCGCTTGAATATGTTATACCTCAAGGTGACTATTCTATTGAAGAGAATATAATATTAATTAATTAATGATTACATATAAATAATGAAAAGAAACTAATTGAGCGATAGTTCAGCTAAATAGCTCCAACAATGTCACTAACAGCGACAGCACAGCTGAGCAATTGATAAACAGTACCAGCCACTGAAGGCAGAAAGAGAGCCTTTTAAATTCATCTTTGCACGTGTTTCCTCACAATGAAAACCAATAACAAAAGCATACTTGAAATGAAAAGATGTTAGAGAAAACATAATTATTGATCAGCCAGAGTTGTCTATTTATCATTTAAACCTCAGCATAATAAAAGGTATCTAGTGATATAAGATTATTTCTAATATTGACAGAAGGATAGGAAAATCATCATATCTGTAACATGGAAAGAAAGAATCATCATGTGGCAAAGAACAATCAATGAGAATGTAATTTTTAATGTTACAAGTCATTAAGTTGAAGATATATGAGAATCAGTTTTAAATACAACAGATAATCAGGATCTACTGGGAAACCATATGATTAAAATAACTTTGTAAAAACTGCAACAAATCAATAAGGTATTTATTTAATAAAGTAAAAAAACATGACCTCTGGGTATAGTTATTTTGAAGGTTCCTATCATAAGTAATGAAAATGAGGCTTCATCTCATTGACTTCAGAAATGCCCAAATACATGTTTATATCAATACCATATGAGTATTATCATTATCATCCCCATTTCACAGATAAGAAAAAATGAGAAGCAGGGCATTAATTAACTAATTTACAGGTCAAATCACTAGGAAGTCATGTGATTAGAAGTTTAGCTCCTAAATCCAGCCTCATAGCAACTGCGTAACACACATCTCTTCTGGATTACAGACAAAACTGTACAAACTCTAAGAATCCTTTCTAAAGAGAAATGTCCATCTTAGGCTTTTTTTTTTTTTGCCTCTTTCTACTCTGTGCCCCCTATTTATATTCTACAATAGCATACATGCAATTCATCTTCTGATCAACTGATTACCCCACATTCCTGATGCCTGAGACCATTCCATCCAGGAACCAGAGACAGGCCCTCTTACCATATGAAGGTATTCCATGCTAGCAATAATGGAACATGTGATAAACCTCCTGACAGACACTTCTGCAATTTATTCTCGTTATATTTAACAATTATTTTAGATGACTTTTTCCTGTACTAGCATTCATGCTCGTGGAAAGTAAGGCTGTCATCTTATTAATAATTTGTTCTTTTGCTAGCTAGCATAGTTCCTGACACACAGCTGATACTCAACACATCTGTTAAAATGAAATCACATACCACAGCCAAGAAACACAATTTTGAAAGGAAACAGAGTTAACCATGTATTGAGCACTAAATAAGAAGTTTTAAAATTTTTTAAAAAAAATGTGTTTAGATGGTTTCTTGACTTGTCACCTTTATTCTTTATACAACATGGGTCTAAAAAAGGGTTCATTCTTTTAATTCTGCCTCATTATCATCCTGCCTCTTCTTAATTCACCTGGACTCTGACTACAGTGTCCTAACTATTCTTTTGAAACAAGCCACCCCCAACTATCTTTTCCAACTTCTCTACAGAGATTGACATAGCTAATCCCACAAGTTGTTTTAAAATTTTCTATTGATTCCATTGTGTAAAGGGTAAAAGCCAAACTCTAAAGCATGACATCTAAGAATTTGGAATTTGAACCAACCACTACACCTATCCACACACATACTGTATTACTCTATTTTTCATCTCTTTAATGAAATGCCTGTAGTTAGATAATTGTATAGAGAAAAGCTGTTTATTTAGCTCATAGTTCTGGATTTTAAGGGCCTGGTGCTGGCTTCTGTTCAACTCCCCTGAAGGTCTCATGGTGGAAATGCCATGGTAGTAGGAGTGATATGACAGTTAGAGATCATACTTCCAGACAGGAAGCCAGAACAAGAGGCAGTGCCAGCATTGCTCTTTTTATGAAAGAGAGGAAGGAAGGAAGGAAGGAAGGAAGGAAGGAAGGAAGGAAGGAAGGAAGGAAGGAAGGAAGGAAGGAAGGAAGGAAGGAAGGAGAGAGGGAGAGAAGGAAGGAAGGAGGGAGTGGGGGGAAGGAGGGAGAAGAAGGGAAAAAAAAGCTCTTTACAGAATTAACCAAGAATCTCTCCCTTCTAAGAATAGTACTCCATTGACTTTCTACTAGGCCTCACCTTTACTAGGCCTCACCTCTTTCAGTTCCCACCACCTCTTCACAATATGGCACTGATGTCAAGTTTTAACACATGAGCCCTTGGAAAATAACTATATTCAAACCACAGCATCCCCAAAAACACAGTTCAGACATGCTGAGCTTCTCAGTCCCCTGAGTAAGTTGGGTCCTCTGGCTCTGATATTTCCTGTGTCTGGATCCTTGCTTTGTGCTGTTGAAACTCTGCTCATATATCAAGACCCACTGGAAGTGGTCTCTTTTCTCAGCTTTCCCACACAGGACACTTAAGATTTCTGCTGTATTCCCACAAATGCCTCATGTCTCCATCATATTACTTATCTGCAGTGTACACCCAGTGTACGAGCTCTGCATAATCCCAGAGCACAGTGCTCAGCAGGAAGTAGCTTTAGTATTTATGGTGCTAACAAGTGACTGCTTTTACATTAGTCAAGACCTACTGGGTAAAATCAGAAATAACCAATTAAAAGATTTCACTTATCATCTTTCTTACTAATTCTCAGAAAAACCATGTTCATGGTAATGCTGTGATGTCTGTATTTCCTAAGACCATGCGAAGACTGCTCCTTACCATGGCCCAAGTCTTCCTTCTGTTCACACAATGAGAACTCACCCCACAGATGAACTGCTAGGGAATCGAACCACCACACTTGTCTGCCCCCTTATTCTCGACTTACATGCTACCTGCAAGAAGGAGTCAGACAGCAAGGTGGGGAAATGTGTGATGGGAAAACGCGGAGCACATCCGAGAATACCAGACTGGCGTAGGGGGCTCTCAATCCAGTATTTCAACACAACTGTTTGTCTGGGGATGGCATCATGTGGTGAGAACCGACATTCACTGGGAGGTAGGCGCTCCGATGAGCCCTTGGAACATAACTATATGTTATGTTAACTAAAGAAATTGAGGCTCAGAGTCATTTGTCCAAGGCTCCCCGTGATTGAAACTCAGGTCATTGTGGCATCTGAAGCTGCTCTTGTATTACAGTGTTGCATTATTGAAAATAATAAAATCAGGGAGTTTGGGGTTCATTTTGGCTAAACATTCCTGGCTACATGACTTTTACTTTGTGATGTGGCCCGTGAAGAGTCACCTGGACAGAAAGGAGGACCTGGTAAGGTCTGGAACTGAACTCACCTCCTCTCCCCCACCCTCACCCCCCAGGTCTTCATTCCCCCACCCCCAAGCCCTTCTGGAGTTAGGCGGGCGCCTTGGGAGGCTACAGGTGCCAAAGTGGCCTCCCTGAACACCGAGTCCCAGCGCTTCAAGCGCCAGCCCTTGTGACAGGTTCTACTCCACTCGGGACGCCCGTCTTATGTCATTTTTCATGTCCATCACAGGTCCACGATGATGCGAAGCAACTCCTGGGTTTAGGAGCAGAGCATCAGCAAGGTGGGATGCCTGCTGTGCCGCAGGAAGGTGGGTGAGGGCAGCCTTTCACTCTGGCCTCTGTACCAGAGAGAAGGCAAGGCTTCATCTCTCTCCCCCCAGGAAATATTACCCGGCTCTAGGAGCTAGAGAATCATTAGGGATGGAGTCTTGATTCCCAGTGATAGCTAGAATGCCCATGCCCGCTAGTTAGCGTGTACCCAACACATTGTTCCTGCATGGACGAAGATGATTACCACCTGGTAACACGTTTCCTGGTCCTATTCTTTCACCCAGTGATAACTCTTTCTGATCACTGGTGATATGTTTGTCATATACAGTGAGGAAACTGTAATACATTACTCCAGAGACTAGTGCTTGCTATGTTCCTGGCAACAAAACTCTCATAAAAACCATGGTGGTACTTATGTTTTAAGAAACAGAGACCCCGCCCAACCCAGCAGATTCTTAGCACCACCCAGATTGGAACCTACATCCTCTGCTTCCCATACCAGAGTATTTTCTACTACATAAGAAAACAGACACACACACACACAAAAAAAAAAAAAAAAAAAAAAAAAAAAAACAATAGACTAATAATAAGCGCTAATAAAGTAGAGGAGCTTTTTTTTTTTTTTTAATTTTACCTAAACTTTTGTATTACTTGGTGAAGTGTTAGGGTTCTATGTAGCCTTTTAGAAATCTAAATCCTCCAGCTAACAGGTAACCAGGTCAGATCTGCAAACTGCAGTCAGTATTTCTAGCATGTGTAGAAAGAAACAACATTAGAAATCAACATTAGAACATTTCAGGTCTTTGAGTGTGTTTCTTGTGATTTACCAGGATGTATAACTCTCGGGAGAGTCTGAGCAGTCACAAAACTTAGAAAAGTTATAATCATTTACCTGAGCTCGAATAGGACACTATGAGCCAAATTGCAAAGAAAAAAAATTAGTCAAAAAATGTAAATTATTATTCATAGAATTGCTTTTGCCTTTTCTACCCATTCTTATAAATGTAAGAATTCAATGTTTTAGTAAAAACAGCCAAAATAAGCAAGATTTACTTAGCATTTGTAGAGTAACACATGAGAAAATGTGTAGCTAAATGAGATGAAATTTAGAAGCTGAGAAATGGAAGGGAAAAAATTCAAAAAGCCAATATAAGTAATATTTGGCTGAGAAGCCTGAAGATAAAATACAAACTCAAACTAATTTCTGAAGAATCTACTTGTGTTTTATTTGTTGTAAATGTTTCATGACAACTCTATTGCTTCAGTTTGGAAGTCCAAATAGAATTAGTTAAATTTGCTTATTTTAAAAAACCCCTTTAAGTTCTCCCCAAATTTGAGTTTTCTTTTGTACTTTTTATATTATGATGTAGAACATTTACTGAACAAATACCAATTTGAGCTGAAATGGTATTAGGTTTTGATGATCTACCTATTTTTAGCCTAAGGACTAAGTGATTTTCTGTATTCACATTTTCATCATTTTAATGAAAATGAGGTAATATGCTGAAATGGTGTTTTCTTAGATTGTATTAAGGTTTATATACTCTCTATTTTTCATATACATTGTCATATGCTTTTTCTCTAAATCAGATATATTATGAACTGGCCAATATATTAACATTTTTACTGCTAACAGCATGCTGCAGTTTTAAAAAATTAATTTTATGTCTCTCGATCTTTTACATTATCTTATTCTAACACTAGCAACAACAGAGCTGTAATAGAACAAAGCTTGATGAAATGTGTATAGTTTTGTGGTTGCCCTTGAAAGTTTTTGTCACTACAGTACTTATTCAGTACTTAAAGGGGTGGTATCCATTTGCATATATTCTTAAAACAAAAGTTGGAATTTGCTTATTCTCATTGCAGGTTTCCATTACTATACAAAATATTGAAGGATGCATTAATATAGTTTTTCAAAAATTATTGTCTTATTTCTGTGTAATAGACAACACACTACTCAGTCTACAGAAATCTCAGTATTTTTTAAAAATGCATGAAACAGTTCAGTTAGGCCACTATAGCACCATTCAATATATACTTCCTAAATATAATGAATGGTAGGTACTATATTTTTAAAGAGCAATATTTTTACCTGAGATAAAACAGAACTAAGTGTGACAAAGCTTATTAAGGCTTAGGAAGTCCTACTATGTTGCTTTAAACAAATAAACATAGACAAAAATCTGACATAATATTGACTCTCACAAATATATGACAAACTTTGAATAAAGTCCAACTTTTTGGGTTAGCCATAAACAGAGCTTTTTGTTTCTATATTTTCAGATGGCTGTCAAGTGTTTCTAGATATTCCATAATATAATGCAAAGTTCTTTTCTGCTGATGGGTGATTTAGATTTTCCATGTGAGGCAAGCATTGTACAGCTGAGCTTTATCTCCAGTACCCACTTCTAGAATTCTAAGTGCATCTTGAGATACTAAAGACTCAGAGGTATTGAAAGTAGAGAAACACATTCCAACTTTTACAGTCAGTGTTTTCAAATTTTACTTGACCTTGGCAATGGGCATTATTGTCACCATACTCTATATACATAATGAATAAGCATTCAAAGCTTATATCCTTTTTAATTAGTTATTTTTAGTTATACACAACAATAGAATATGTGTATTATACTGATGTAATTACACAAGCATGGAATATATCTCATTCTAGTTAGAAACCCATTCTTGTGAACATACATGATGGTGGGATTCACTATGGTGTATTCATATATGTACACAGGAAAATTATTTCAGATTCATACTACTGTCTTTCCTTTCACTATTCTCTCTTTCTTCCCTTCATTCCCCAATATACTGTATATCTATTCTTCCCCACTCCCTTTTTACTGTGGGGTAGTTTCCACATATCAGTGAAAACATTTGAGTTTTTGCTTTTGGGAACTAGAAATGCCTGTATCTTACTCTCTACAAAACAACTTAATATTCATTTTCAAGGCACTGTATGTAGTTTTCTGACACTAGAAATTATGTCAGAATGTTTTGCTTTATAATTTAAAATACTTAAGAAATTTAATTAAATGGAATTATAATATGGATTATATATAATTTGATATATGTCAATTATTTAGTAAAACAGGGAGATGCCAAACCACACACCTCATCTTTATCTTCACTGAAAAAAAATCAAAGAATCCAACTTTTAAAGTCTGTATAGAATATTTTAACTTTACAAAAATAAGATGATTTTAAATATATATTTTTTGAAAAGTTAACATTTATACAATCTGGTTGTTAATGCAAGGCATGCATACATTAAAGTACCTATCTACATGATAGGATTTTTTCCCCCAGTATTGGGGACTAAACTCAGGACCTGTGCATATTAGGTAAGTGTTATAACAATGAGCTACATGCCAGCCTTTTTTAAAATTCTAATTTGTTATATATAACAACACAATGCATGATGATTCATATTATACATATAGAGCACAATTTTTCATATCTCTGGTGGTACACAAAGTAGAGTCACATCCTCCTTAACGTCAGGTCAAATAAACAAACCTATTTTGTTTACTTGACCTGACTTTAATGGCAGGTAGCACTATCCTGGATAGTGATATTGCTGTCTGTTGCAGAAAAAATTACTGTGAAAATATATCTCATCACCTTGAAAACTTAATTTGAAACCAATCTCTATTAGTAAAGCAAGGATGTGACAGCCACACGTTTTCATACATATACTTAGGGTAATGATGACCATTGCATTACACTGTCTTTCCTACCCCTATACCCCCTTTCCCCTCCTTCCTTTCCCTCCCCTTTTCCCCATTGCCCTATCTAGAGTTCATTTAATTCTCCCACCCATCCCCACGCCCCAAGCATATTATGGATCAGCATCCTTATATCAGAGAAATCATTTGGAATTTGGCTTTTTTGGGATTGGCTAATTTCACTTACCATTATATTCTCCAGCTCCATCCATTTACCTGCAAATGCCATGATTTTATTCTCTTTTAATTATGCCCAGCCTTTTTATTTTATTTTGAGTCGGGGTCTTACTAAGTTGCCCAAACTAGTCTTGAACTTGAATTCTTGCCTCAGCCTCTTAAAGAGCTTAGTTCTCACGTAAACAAACCCTGCCCCTAGCATGATAGGAATTTTATCCAAAGTGCTTTTGTTCTTTTATTCTAAGGTGAGGTATACAGGTAGAATTCTTGGCTAGCATACACAAAGTGTTCAGTTCCCAGCATTGCAAAAACTAAGTAAATGAAGGAAAGCATTTCCAAATTCTTTATATGTAATTATCTTAAATCACAATGGTATGAAGGTCAATAGGACATGTTTCCTTTTGAAGCTTAGTGTGTAAATTTCAACAATGATGAATAATTATAAATTCCAGAAAAAAATGAACTTCATGCCTGAGATTCTGACATAATTCTAATCAGATTACTAATACTGTTCCTATAATCCACAACACTAGAAAGATATAAAAGTAAAATTTCTAAATTTTAGAACTATCTGCCTTCCAGTTAACCAAAAGAGGAGTTCAAACCCATTTTGTTTACTTGACCTGACTTTAATGGCAGGTAGCACTGGATAGTGCTACGGCTGTCCGTACAGCAGCAAAAATTATTGTGAAAATATATCTCATCACCTTGAAAGCTTAATTTGAAACCAATCTCTATTACTAAAGTAGGCGGGGGGAGAGGGAGGTGTGTGCGGAGAGAGAGAGAAACAGAAATAAGCATTTGATGACATACTGTAGGCTTTCTTATGTCAAACCTTTTTTATTATAGTAACATATCTGAGTAATTGAAATAACTTCACCATACAGATACCACATGCTGGAGCATGACAATGCAATGCTAATTGCATACTGTGTTAACATTTCAAGCACATTTTCTGTGACAATATTTGGATTCATATACAGGTTGTAAAGCACATGGGGATATTTGAGTCATGATTTGTGTTAGTACATGTACTGCTTTTAAGCTAATCCTCAAATCCAAAACCTTCTGCAAATCCATTAATCACATGTTATAGTATGTATAGTCATTACTGTATGAACTCAGGACAAGGAATTGTGGTTAGCCTTTTAAAGAGAAATATCAGCATTATAGGGTCACTTTTGTAAGGTAAGCTTTCTTACTAATTTAAGAATAATTAGTCTATTGAATGATGTTTTTACCAATAGCTTTCAAGTTAGTAGCAGGGGATAAAATGAAAGCTTTATTTACTCTTCTTAGGTAAGACAGCCCAGTTAATACAGAATATGTTATTTGAACAATTTTCCTTCGATATATTATATACATATTTATGATAGAGAAAAAAATGGCGGCAGTCTCAAAGTGTGCAATAAGTTTTAATATTAAAACTTTTGGTTGCAAGAATGTTATTTGTAGCCACGTATCTTGCTTTTTGTATGGATCCAGTAATTAATGCTTTTTTAGGCATAGAGACTTCAACCCGGTTCCTAAAATCTCAGCAAACTGAACTTGATCCTGTAACATATTGGATCTAAATTTTATTGTTGTTCAGGCAAACACATACCATAAAATTCAAGGACAATGAATGTTTAAAAAGCAGGATTTCTCTTTTCTTGACTTTGTCCATGCAAAGTTCAAAGCTTGAAAGGGAATTCAGAGAAGGAGAAAGATAAGAGGGAGAAGAGAAACAGAAAGCAATGTAAGGAATAAAATTTTCATCATGAGTATATTTCTAAATTTTAATTTATTTTTAAGTTAACATTAGTCCAAAATATTTAAATAACTAATATTTAGATAACATGACTCTCAAAAACAAATTTCTCAATTTAAAAAGAAGAGCAAATACTTAAAAATCATCAGATCACAGGAAGACAATTCATTAAATAGTTACATTTTTTTATTGTTAACTCTTAGAATGATGTAAACCAAGACTCAAAATGTAAATTAGCATTACAAAACAAAAATGGGAAGCATCTTCTGTCACTCCTGAGGTATTTCCTATTATTTTTGAAGAATATATAATTAAGAATGAATCAATGCTTTACAGAAAATTAAATAATAAAATTTATGAAGCTTTTTTTGGGTACTTTTGAAAATGTTGAATATTGTAGTGTGTTGAAGAGAATTTCTACACAGAATGACTTTCACATTTTAAAGAAGAAAATATTTGAATTTATTTATATTAAAACATCTGAAATTTCAAGTTAGATAAAATTCCATACTCATCTACTCTCTTAAGTTAAAGTAAAATTAAAATAAGATCATTTTCAGTTTTTTTTACATACGCCACAATAATAATCTCTTTAAAAAACAAATTGTCAAAATAATAGTAGAATAGTCAGAGGCTCTAAGATGTATTAGTTATCTATTGCTTTGTAACCAATTACCCCCAAATTCAGAAGGCCACAATGTCTGTGGTTCAGGCAGCTAGATGAACATCACTTAGTTGGATGCCCTCAATTTCTTATGGCTAGAACCCACTATTATCTAATTGTGCATAAATATTAAATGAAAAGAAAGGGACTTTTGTTGTTTGGTTTGGTAGTTTTTTAATTTGGGGAGGAGGAACTAAGGAAATTTTGGTGTATTTACACCTAACGTAGACATATAATAAAATTTGTGTACATATCCTGGCATCTTATCTGTAATATACAACTACATACTAAACAGAGAATATCATTTCCATTTCCATGCTTGATTCTGTTACAACATCATTTTTGTATTCTTACAAGTAAATTAAATGCATTAAAATTTATTGCTTACAAAATGAATCAAAATATGAAGAACAGTACCTTTAATATATCATATAAAGCAAATGATAACTAATCTACAATGCTGGAATATTTGAGTGAAAACTAATTTGCAATCTCAGACTGGGTTGGTATGGCATGATTTAAAATAAAAAGGTTCTTTCCTAGACAATCTGGAAATCAACCCAATCTTATAGCTTTGGTAAGCTTTCCAGTCTTATGATTCACCCAATTTAGGGGTATGTTTTTCTATATCATAGTGAAAGTATGCTTCCATTGTAAGTAAACCAAATTCCCTCTTAAAACCCCTGGTGAGAATAGCTTTCATAGTTTTTCAAATAAAGCTACATTCTCTCCTTAAAAAAAAAAAGAGTTGAATTTGTACTATTGCTTATGCTGATATGTTTTTACCCTGTGAATAAAAAAAATTTATAATAAAACCTAAGGGATATTTTATGCCTCAAAAGCATTTCTATGGTCTCTGGAGACTTCATGGTTCATTACTGTGTCTTCTCCTCTTAGTTGCTCATTAGGGAATAGCACTACAGCAGCTAGAGTGCACAGCATGCCAGGTAGCATATATAAACAAAGAGCAAATGGCTTTTATTCATAACCTCATCATATCAAAGCAGATCAGTATGAAAAGGCAAATGTGGGTAATAAAATTCTAGTGCTCAAAATAAGGCCAGATGTATGTAGCTAGAGAAGTAAATTTTACTTCATCAAATAGCAGGGTAATTCTATTCTTTTAAATTCACTTTTATCTTTCAATTGTGTGAGTGTGTTTCTGGAGGAAGGGTTCCTCCCAGTGTTGAACATTTTCATTTTTTTATTTTAAATAAAAATTTCACTCTTGTATGAATAAAGATAGAAGTTATAAAACATACACTAGAGAAAATTAAGTGACCATTTGTGACTTAAGCTAAAGCAAGTGAATGACCATCAAACTGGGTTGACAGCATTTATTAGCCACTGCAAGTTGTGTCTCCTTCATGGCCAAAGCATGAATTAAAAAAAAAAAAAATGACTAAAAATACTCCATGAAATGACTGACTTTTTGATCATTCTTACAGTGGTGTTATAAGAGCCCAGTGTTTACATTATTTATTTTGGAAAAGCTACACCATGTTTAAGAAATCACAAAATAGAGTCCTAAACACTTTTTAGGAATTTCCTTCATCTCGATATCTTGTCCTCTTTTCCCACAATGACAATGGCAAATTAATTGGGATGCATCCAGCAAAGAAAGTTCCCAACTGGAATGTGGATGTTAAATAGTCAAAAAGAATAAAGTAACAAGCAATAATTTAGGAAAGAAATAAATCATTTCGGTCCAACACTCTCAGAAGATGGCCTTAAAGCAAAAATCTGTCTGACTTACAACTCTGGGTTGTCAACTATCCAGCTTCTGAATTAAACCAGGCCAATCTGCCTGTCTCAGTTCTCCTGCTGTGAGGCTGTTTCTTGATTTACTGGAAATAAATTTTAGGATATTAAAAAGAAGTACAACATTCATGAATTTTGCAAATACATTAGCATCTATAAGAAGAACCACTGGGTGAGGAAGTTTCAATAAATTTCTGAAAGCAATATACTTTCTAAGGAGTTCAATGATAGAGGTGTTTATATTTTTGTGGAAAACTAAAGGCTCACTCATTGGTTTTCAAACCATAAGCCAGAAATGGAAGTAAATTGCTATAAAACTTATCCATAATCACATCTGACAGGAAGAAAACTTCATACTGTACTTTGATTAAAACAAATTTCTCAAGGGTATTTCAATGATTAGTAATATGTGGCTACTAGAATCTTGTATTCAGAATCATTTAGATTTTTCTATGGTGTAATGAGAAACTACCATACTAAACATTGTAAATTAGTGTCAAGATTGAGAGATTTATTATATAATAAGTGTGATGCATTATTTTTTAACACCAAAATGAGTTTGAAATGTCTGTTCTTGTACTTCTGCAGAAGAATTGTACTTAAGCATATGTTTACCCATCAAAGACATATTTTCCAAATAAAAATGTTATGAGACACAACAGTCATATAGAATTCTGTCATTACCATCATTTTCTGTTCCTTTCCATGACTCCCTATAAAATGTAAAGTTATAAACTATATTACATTTTATTGTTAGCCCAATGGATTGTCTTCTGTTTTAGATCATAATATGATCTTACCAGATCCTTACTGAAAAATGTACTTTATTACATGTTGATGAATTCCCACACAGAGGAATAAAAATGCAGGAGAATCAGTTTGGGATTTTTTTCTAGTACTTTACATGTGTATATTAATGGTAAGCCCATTTTATACTTAATCCTATCATCAAGCAACACCAGGCTTCTCAATCTTTTGTGTTTCATTTTAAATGGCTACTGTGAGTAACAGAACTATAACATATTATACTATTAATGCTTTTTCAAGTCAAAAGCTGTGTTATCTAGAAAATAATTTAACACTGTAATGGGATCGTCAAGATCAATTCCATTTTATAATCTCTGCAGCAAAAATAACATTTCTAGTAGGAAGGAATTATAAACCTAGCAAATTCTAGACATTCACATATTTGTGTAAACAATTTAACATGGTTTATTATATTTCCAGAAAGGTTAAATCTTATATTCAGTTTTCTGCTAATTCTTCTTTCATATATTATAATAAATATATATATACATATATAATTTGAGTGCATGTGTGCATATATTTCCACACATATATGTCATATATACATAAAACAGCACTTAATGGTTACTGTCTTTGTGTGTTCAACTTGAGGCAGTAAATTAATTGCTATTATGCATGACCTATGATGGATCTTCCTTTCAGTTTCATGAATGGCCATATCGGGATGTAAACAAAATATTGGAGCGAGTCATTCCAGGAGAATTGTATTTCGTGTTGTAGATTGGTGTTCTCATGAAGAACTGGGTACTTCCTGGTAGTAAATACCTAAAAATGACAGGTAAAAAATTAGATTATTACAAGCAAATTAGTATTAACATCTATCACTCAAGGGTTGTGTGTTTAGTAATTTACATATCCTACATGAAAAATGTTACTGTAATAACAGTGCAATTCATATAAAAAGATTTCCTCCCCAAGATCAGGGATCAAGGAAGCTCATAGAACTTTATTCAAAGAATTGAACATAGATGCAACATATGATATTATTATCTCAAGATATCCCATAAACAATCATTGAACTTAAATGCTATGAAACTGTTTATGTGGTTCGTGTTAATTTAGAATCCATCATCAGTCCCCGTAAGTAATGTGTGGAGCCAAATATTTCTTTAAAATATGGGATATGAGAATTTTGACAAACCAT
Source organism: Spermophilus citellus (assembly GCF_964194105.1). Classification (NCBI taxonomy): domain Eukaryota; kingdom Metazoa; phylum Chordata; class Mammalia; order Rodentia; family Sciuridae; genus Spermophilus; species Spermophilus citellus. Next base: position 68,413,308 of record NC_138191.1, on the reverse strand, counting down.
ATTAACAGTAATTATGTTTCCAAGAAGCTGGAAATACTGATTAGAATTTAAAATATTTCGTTTTTGTATTATATCTAATGGTAATCTAAAAGAAAAAGTTAAAGAATGTTAATTCATAATTAGATTAGAAATTTTATATTCTTAGGCTATTCAGTGCCGATCATTACAGGTTATGTATAACCCTTACAACTAAATGTATTTTAGACGATGTGATTTTTCCTAATTTTACAAAGACAATATAGCATATATACTACACATTTCTACTGGACCCCAGGGCAGCATTCTGTAAATAGACTATTAATATTAATATAGTAAAATATGTGACTGTTCATAATAAATCAGATAGACAAAGACAATGAGTAACTTCATATTGATTAATGTCATATTTGCCAATAAATGCTCCCCGCTGCTCTTTTTTTACTTTTCACTCAAAGCTCTGGAAATTTGGAATTTCCAAAGAAAATTGTACACCCATATAATCCCTTTTCTTTGAAAAACCTTGATTAGCATTATGCCAGTCCTATTTATATGTCTAGAGAGAAACAGTCAAGGAAATCCAAATGAAAAAATACAAATAAACAACTGTATCTGAAGTGTAAGTCCGAGTAATCCTGAAAAGGAATTTGCTAAAAAGTCAAAACAAAGATCTCTATGAGAAATTTCTAAGAGAATAAGTATCAACAGAAGGAGACTGGTAATTAGCAGTGGTTTAAAAATAAACAATAAGAATCAAAATATTCATTTTATTCTCTTCATTTGACATCAGAATCCTTTGGTGACAGAATAATAAATTCACAGATAAATGAAAAAAGTGAAGGTCAAGAATACTATTAGCTACTATTCTATGTTAGACAATATTGGAAACTATCGTAACCTGTCAATGGAAAGTTACATTTATATTTGTTTTATTTGATTTTGTTGAAAGAAAATGGATTCATTATAATTTCAACTTTGTACAGCGTTCAAATTAAAATGGCAGCACTTTCCACAATATGCATAAACATTATTTTCAGCATAAATTATCTAATAATATCCACTAAATCTATTACCTAACATCAAAAACTATAAGCAATTGCTCAAATTATTAAGTTAATAGACCAGTAAAATAATATACAACAAAGTAAATTAAATCAAAATTCTATAATTAATGATGAATAATGAAATAATTGATTTCTCATATCACAGATTATGTATTTTCTTAACATCATGGGTAATTTATATTGATTAATTATTATGTCAAGAGTTAGTGGAGTTATGATTAATCTGATACCTTTTATTATGTAAAAGCTTCCCTTTCTATTTAGGACAGAGGTATAAAATCAACTAAAGTGTTTGATCAAAACCCACTATTCTGTATTAGTCGACAGTTAATCTACCTTCTTTTGAAAATGCATTCTGACTGTACTGGTAATTACATAGTAAACAGTAACTTCTACCAACTTTCTTACAAAGAATTTCTAAGCAAACATTACTATTGATGTTTCAGCAACATTCACACAAACTTTTGTGTTAAAAAAATCTTCATTTCACACATAAAAAAATAAAAATGCAAAGTCTGGACCACAGCTAACTTCTAGTTAATTAAACAAATATTTAAATAGCATTTTCTGTGAGCATGATAATATTTCAAGTAGCTTACAGATGTTAATTCACTTAGTTTTCACAACAATTCTATATATTAGATTTTCTTGTTAGCTACATTTTATGTATAAATAAACTCTATGATACATACAGTGGTCAAATTCCTTTCCTATGGTCACACAGCTAGTAAGTGTGAACCAGGATTCAAAGCCATGAAGGTCAGCTTTAGTGTCATTGCTCATCACCACTATACTATGTTGTCATGACAATTTCACATAATTGTCACTGTACATGAATCCAAATTTTTAAACTAATAGGTACAATTATATAATTTTTACAAAAATATGAAGTATGAAATAACGCTGAAAATAGAAAAATATTACACATGTCACAAAATCAAACTTTTCAATAGAAGCAAAAAAAGTTAAAAGCTTTTTTTAAGATTAGATAAAGAAGTACATATGAACTTTAATTGGAAGAAACAGTTTGAATACTTAAAGCATTAAAGAGAAATAATATTTACTATTTGTCTTAATATTTCCATTATTATCTCTTGGTAGATTCCCACACTAGCTGAACACTAAAGAATATTTTTGAATGTTCTTTGCAATGGAGTCAAGTAATACAATTTGAATTTTTAAACAGGAAAACTACCTCAAGGAAGCAAATTTAAAGACCAAGTCTAAAGAGTTTTTGTAAAACACCAAAAAGTCTGAAAAATTTACATCTTTATCTTTATGCTAGTTTATTTTTTATATACAAAACAGGCTACCTCAGCTGCCTCATGCCAAGGAGAAATAATTCAGATTACCCTATTTCCATCTGCTTCACCCACATAGCCTCACTCCTTTTCTCTAAGGCTAGGCACGAACATCTTCACATACCCTCTTCCTATACACATAGTACACACACTCATTTATTCCTGATTGATGTAGAATTGGTTGGTCTTTTATGTTCCCTCTTGTTGTCAGTTGTGGAGGATCTCTAGAACATGAAGCATTTCAAAACTGGTAGGAAATTAACCTTGGAAATGGGAAATGTATGCTCTACCTACTTTCTAGGATCTTCCTGGAATAGGACCAAAGACATCTGACCCCCCCCACACCCCAAACCAGAATAAACTCAGCTGCCTGGTTGGGGAATGGAGAGTAGGCAAAGTTCATCAGAATATATTTCCAGTATTTTCTGAAAACTTTTTTATTATAGTAAAATGATATAACACGAAATTTATAATTTTTTACCATTATCAAGAATACAGTTAGTGCATCAAGTACATTTGCAATATTATGTTACCATCACTACAGATTCCAGAATAGTTTCATCATCCCAAACATAAATTCTATACTCATTAAACATTAATTCCCATTTTCCATCCTTCTAGGCTGGAATATAGTACAGTAGTAGAGCACTGGCCTAGCATGCATGAGGCCCTGGGTTCAATCCCCAACACCACACACAAACACAAAAATTTCTCATTCCCCTCCTCCTTACCCTTGGTGACATCTATAAATTTCCCTATTCTACAAATTTCCCTATTCTCATGTAAATGGAAATCACAATATTTGTCCTTTTGTGTCTGTTTATTTAAATCAGCATGCTTTCAAGGTTCATCAATGTTGTTTTATATCAGATTCCATTTTGTTTTATGGCTGAATAATATTTCATTATATATGTACATCATATTTATTCATCCATTCATTTGTTGATGAACCATTGAATTGGTTCCACTTATTGGCTGTTGTAAAAAATGCTGCTGTGAACACAGATGTGCAAGTATTTCTTTGTTTGAGTCTTTGTTTTCGATTCCTTTGGGTATATACCTAGGAGTGTATTTCTTGGGTCATACAGTAAATCTATTAACTTTTTGAGATACTGCCAAACTATTTTTCACAGCTGCTTCACTGTCTTACATTCTCATCAGCAATGCAGGAAGGTTCCAACTTCACACCCTTTCCAGCACTTACTATTTTGCACTTTTTAAAATACCAATTATAGTAGATATACATTGTTCTGATTTTTAAGTTTGATTTGGGGAATTAGGGGATAAGTACTGGTTTCAAGTTTCACCTCTATCACGTGTTAGCAATGTGGATTTTGATAAACCACTTAACTTCTTTAGACTTTTTCATTTTCTCAGTTATGAAAAAAGTCCAGTAGCTTCTGCCATGCCTACAGAGTATGGCACCAATGAGATAGTGTACATAAATGAAATACTTCTAATAATTTATGTATTATGAGCATCAGCCTCACTAGCAAGAACATGTGTCAAACTTATCATAATGTAGGGCCGTAAATGGCGCCATGTATTTAACTCCTCAGTTTTTAAAACTTCTTAATTGTAAAGTATAATATACATTCAGAAAACTACATAAAATATTAATATCCAATTTAATGAGTATTATAAAATAAGTATTTGCATAACTACCTCTCAGGATAGGTAACTGAACATTCATAGCATCCCTCAGCTCTGAATTACAGCATCTCCACATACTCCCTCCCCATAAAGTAATCACTATCCTAACCTTTATGGTAATTTCCTTATTTGCCACCTAAGTATGTATTCCTTAAACATAATTTAGTTTTGCATATTCTTATTTTAAATAAATGGACAAAATATGTATTCCTTTATATCTGACTTCTTTAGCTCAATTTTATGTTTGAGACTCATCCATGTTGTTATACTGAATGTGCAATTTGTTTAATATCCACTATATGGATAATGTTCAAGAAAATGCATCCATTCTTCCATGGATATTTGAATTGTTTCCAGTTTTCACATATTATGAACAAATACTGCAATGCTCATTCTACTAAGTGTCTTGGTGCCCATGCCCATACATTTCCACCAAGAGTTTACTGGGAGTAGAATAGCTGCAAAACAGGAAAACTTTAGTATGTGATGTGATAAAAGGTATCAATTGTTACTGTCACCAGCAATGTAAGAGAATTCCCATTTCTCTACATTCCTATTATCTCTTGGTATGCAGTGCTGGATATGCATTATTTTTGAGATTTTGTATTTCCCTGATTATTAATTACCTTAAATACTTTTTCAAATGTTTGTTGGTCTTTTTTCAAATTTCTTCCCCATTTTCCTATTCAGTGGTCTCTTTTTCTTGCTAGAAATTTGTAGGAATTCTTATATAATATGTACAAGAACATTTTAATGTATCTTATGGGTTGTAAATACCTTCCTCCATCCTGTAGCTTGCTTTTTGCACCTCAATAGAGTATTCGGATGAACAAATGTTTCTGATTTAACATAATCACATATATTTATCTTTTGCCTTATGATTAGCACTTTTCAGTCCTCTTTTTATAACTATTAAACATCTCAAATTCATGAATATATCCCATATTATCTACTGAAAGCACTAGTTTTGCTTAACTGGTTTACTCAGTTCACCAGGAAATAGTTTTTATTTATGGCATGGGTAAAGTCAAGTTCTTTTTTAAATTATTATTTGGAAATCCAATTGTCCAGCACCACTTCTTTAAACAAACTTCTTTTTCCCACTCTTCATAAGTAAAGCATTCCTCCCTTTTTTGCCATAAATCAAGTAAAAATGTAGGCCTGGGTTTACTTATGGCTCAATTATTTATCCTTTTGCCAATTTCATATTAGCTTGGCTTAATTTATCTTTACTATAAGTTTTTGTACACAGTACTTAACAAATCCTACCAGTTCATAATTTATTTCAAGATTATTCCTTTGCTTTTCTGTATTATAAATGCTAAAAAAAAGCTTTGGTTTAATATTTTTCTTACCAAAAGTAAATAAAAATAAGATTAGTTGAAAACTACATATGTACAAAAACTATTTGCGATGAACTGACATATTAATAACAATCATTTCAATGATGAATAAGGTATATCTTTTCATTTTTTTAAGCTTTCTTGCCTTTCTTGTTAAACTTATTCTTTTTTTAAATTTGTTTAAATTAGTTACATATGACAGTACAATGATCTTGACATATCATACAAACTTATTCTTAAGGGTTACATATAATTTCAAGATATTTAAAATCATATTTAAAATTTCATATTCTAACTATTTGTTGTTAATACAGAAAATGCAATTGATTTTCTTATATTGACTTTGATTTCATCAAAATTGTTGCACTCACTTAAATGAATCTACAAATTTGTTTAGATGTGTATCAGCATTATCATACCTACTGGTAATGAGTTTTAGTTCTTTATTTCAAACCTAATTTTTTAATTTATTTTGTTTTCCTCATTACATAATCTAGGACTTCCAGCACAATACTGGATAGAAGTAGTGATAATGAGAAATCTTGTTTTGTCCTTTATTTGAAAAGGAAAGCCTTTAACACTTCAACATTTAGGTTTGTCTGTTGTGATATTTTCATAGCTATCCTTTATTAGACTGGATTTAATTTTTTCCCTAGGCGACTAAAGAGTTTTTAAAGCAAGAATGTACACTGAATTCTACCAAGTGATTTATTTATGTCTTTCAAAGTGATCTTTTATTCTACTAATATAGAAAATTATACTGATCACTTTTTAATGTTATTGCATCCTTAAAAATTTATGGATTAAGCAGAAGTTGATCATGATATATTATCCTATTTAAACTCTCTGGGTTCAGTTTGTTACTATTTGGTTTAGAATTTTTATATCTACGAAAAAAGAGAACATTCATTCTCTTTTGCAATAATTCTCCAGTTGGGTTTTGGTATCAAAATACTTTGGTATCAAAAGTATGGCAGCCTTGTAAAACAAGGGAATAAAGTTTTCTCTTTTCCTGTTTTCTGGGTGGGTTTGATAGAACTGACTAGTGAAGTCATGTAAACCAGGAGGCCAAAAAGTGGTTGGAGATCCTAAAGCTTCCCAAGTAAACCTAGTTACAGTGAGATATTGAACTGGTTCCAAGAATGCTAATGTCAGATAGGGAGATACATACATACATACATACATACTTAGATTGATTCTAATTGACCACCTAGATGTATATATCAGTTCTATTTGCTTAGATATTACGGGCCCTGAGAAAGGCTTTTTACTACTTGTGCTTATGATTATATTTCTGAGAAGGCCACTCTCTTTCATGTAATAAATGCCATCAACTCTAAAGCCTCCTAGGAAATATCCCACAGATCTCCAGTCAAGATAAACATTATCAATAAACCTGACTGATGTTAACTCTATTTTTTCTTTTTTAATTTTATAGATAAATTACCCAAAATGTATCACGTTATAAATGCACCTCCTTATAAGCATATTAAAATATTTATATATTTATTTATAATTAAAATTAAAGAACTCAAAAAATTAACACCAAAAAACAAATAACCCAATCAATGAATGGGATGAGGAAATGAGCAAATACGTCACAGAAGAAGACATACAATCAATCAACAAATTTATGAAAAAGTGTTCAACATCTGTAGCAATTAGAGAAATGCAAATCAAAACTACTCAAAGATTTCTTCTCACTTCAACAGAATGGCAGTTATCAAAAAATCAAGCAACAATAACTGCTGGCAAGATGTGGAGGCAAAAGGTATGATTCATTGCTGATGGGATTGCAAAATGGTGTAACCACTTTGGAAAGCAGTATGGAGATAACTTTAGCAAACTTGGAATGGAATGCCATTTGACCCAGCTATCCCAACTCCTCAGTCTATCTCCAAAGGACTTAAAATTAGCATGCTACAGAGATGCAGCCACCTCAATGTTTACAGCAGCTATTCACAATAGCTAAACTGTGGAAACAACCTAGTTGTCCTTCAATAGATGAATGGATAAAGAAACTGTGATATAAATACACAACAGAATAGTACTCAGCCTTAAAGAAGAATGAAATTATGGCATTTATGGGTAAATGGTCGGTATTAGAGAATATCATGCTAAGCGAAGTAAGCCAATCCCAAAAAATCAAAGGCCAAATATATTCTCTGATAAGTGGATACTGATCCATAATGGGCAGGAGGCAAGGGAAGAAGGGAGAAACTTTGGATTGAGCAGATAGGGAGAGTAGTAATAGGGGAGATGATAGAATGATATGGACATTATTACCCCAATATATGGGAATGAATGCATGAATGGTGTAACTCTACATCATGTACAACCAAAGAAATAAGAAGTTATACTCTATCTGTGTAAAATAAAATAAATAAATAGTTTAGGTGTGCCTCCTCCTAAGCATATTAAAAATATTTACATATTTATTTAAATATTTAAAATTAATGTATAAATATAAATTCATATGTACATTTTATCAGGCATACTGCACGAATGAAATAAAGCTACTAACAAATATTGTTACCTCTACATATAAAGAAAAACACTATAGATTCCCTTACTTAAGAGGAAAAATTTATGTTCTTAACATAACATTGACTTAAGTTTTAATGGCTAGACATTAGAGAGAAATGTTTAACTCCCTCTGCTCCTTGTGTTTCCATGTTTAACTTCCAATAGTATAACCTTCCTGGTTTCTTACTACAATTGAGTTATCTGATTTGTGGATTTCAAAGAAACAGGCATGTTTGGCTCAGCAAATCTACAGAGAGGATACATTCACACTTGCCCTCCCACTAGACTTCATCAGGCAAGGGTAGAGGAAAGTCTGGGTTGATCCAGCTCTGCCTTGGAATAGGTAAGTTTAGTTCTAGAATTCAATATTGGAAAACCCACTAATCTCACATCTAAACCATGTCCCCAATGTAACTTTGGTAAGTAATACAGCTACATTCATGACTGTATCTGATTCCCACATCTCTTTCTCAAAAGGTTCTGAATGTGGGCAGAATAAAAACGTATTTACTAACACTCCAAAATGCTTATACTCACAATACTGGGGTCACCCTGAGCACTCATCAGAAGTCCAGATCTCATTACAGAACTCATCAGAAGTCCAGAACAACATTACAGGGTCAGGACTATCTCTCCTGACCACAACAAGGAGAAGAAAATCAAAAGGCCTGAAGCAACTGTTAGGCATAACAACTTCTTCTGGTGTAAGCAGAAAGACTTTGTCCTATTTGCCTACCCACAAAACTACATGATTCATCACAGAAACAGGGTCATGACATCTGGAACTGCAGAAATCACATCATAGTCTGGATGAATTCCTTTCTAGACTGGAATTTAAAGTTTTCCTGATCATGCTCCGAAAATATAACCACTTAATGAGAAGGCTCTTTACTTATATACTATAATGTCTAAAAAAATGGATTTCATTCTTTTACATCATGAGACAATTCATGAAAATAATTAATTTTATTTCAATAATTTGCTTCAATCAAACCATAAAAACTGTAGAATATAAGTTTAATATTTACATATTTTCAAAATGGTTAATTTTACTTCTGCTGTGGTTGTGATTAATCAGTTATAATTTTCAGAAGAATTAATATAGGTTAGAGGTACTACAAGAGTACAATGACAGAATCCAAAACAAAGATTTAAAATATCTTTGTAAAAGATTTTGTGCATAATATTCTAAGCATCCTGCTTGAGATCTTTTTGTTTAATAAACAGGTCAATTTTCCTCTGTGTCAAAAAATCCAAACTATTGTGGTTCCATTTTCCTCACTGTTTACTCAAATATTAGTTGAATTTTTTGACTATTGTGGCTTATTTCCTTCTACATTAAGTAGTACTAAATGTGTACACATAATAAAGCTAATATATTCATTTTATTTCTAGTAGGAGCTACAATTGTTTTGAGAAATACTAAAATGTGCTTCTTATTTAATTTATTCTGTATTTTTGCAACTTAAAAACAATATTGGGTGTTTTTTTGAGCTTTGGAAAGCTATCTATTTCAATTTAACAGCTGTCATAAAACTCAAATTTGAAGTGAAACTTGACAAAATTTCAACTCCAACAGATTTTTTTTTTTTTTTTTTTTTTTTTTTTTTTTTGGTGTTGAAGGGAGTAGTGGAGGCTTTCTGAACAATAAAATGAAACCATAGGCATCTTCCCCATAAAGAAAGCTCCAGGACACATGTTCAAATATCCCTACTAGGAAACAAAAGTTGAATTTATTACCACATATTTGGATGCTCTTACTGCATTTTGTAAACCAAATAAGTTTATATAAGTATTTAAATAAGTATGTAAACCAAATAAGTTTATTTCCATGTATGCTGTTTCCCTCATGTCCAGGTTTGTGATTGCTGTCCTTGTTTAGTCCCTTAAAGGAAAAGATGTGCCACTTAAAAATATTTTGTCGATTATTGTGTAATTTTTAGCCTTTAGATTTTTATCCCTACCTATCTAAGCAAAAAGAAACGCTCAATTTCCAACTGTACTGTGACATTATTTTATATCAAGATCTCAGGGAACAGAGAATGTAAACAGTACCTGGAATTACCCCAGTCAGGACCAATGCCTGAGAGTGATCCTCTTGTGTCGGTTGCATATTTGTAAACCACTAGCAAGCACTGTTTACAAAGCTCCACCAGGCGCTGGCAACACTGGAGCTGCAAAGGAGTTACCATCTCTGGGCTTCTACTGAATATACTCTCCCAGGAGGATCTGTTGGCATGGAAACAGACATGACTTCATGTTCACGTTTAAAAATGGCAACCAGCTATATCATTTACCTAGCAACAAACCAATAAAGAAAGCTAGAAATACTCTCACACGTCTATAATACATACAGATGATTGAAAAGTATATAAGAAATACAAGTTAATTAGGAAATTAATCTTTATATAATAAAAGAACCAACATCAAATTCATGTACTATTTGTCTTTAAAGATTTTGGTGGTTCCAATCATTGGTAGCTAAAAGGATGACTTCCCAACATCTCCTAAAAAAAAAAAAAAAAAAAAAAATGGAGTTACTCCATATTATAGTTTTGTAAAATACTGAACTGATTTCTCAAAAATTAAGTATTCTAGGAATTTATGTTTTCTAAGGATTTGTATTTACCTTAACACTAATAATGATCCTATCCTACAAAGGGGTTAAAAAGTTGCTACAATTTAATCTGTGAACTAGGACAATTAGGTTAAACTAGCACTAGGACAATTAGGTTAAACCCTTTTTAAGACTACATCCATGATATTCCCAGAGCACAGGTCCTGTGCTCTAGAAGTAGCATTATCTCCATAAGTACTAACACACTGCAAGGTGGGGAGCAGTGATTTGGATCCAGGTGTTTGGTTGCCTCGTGGTTGTGGTGCACTTGTACTGGGAACCCCCTTAGCAAAAGTACAGGTTAATCCCAACAGCTCAGAAGGCTGAGGCAGGATGATCAAAGCCAGCCTTGGAAAAGCAAGGTGTTAAGCAACTCAGTTAGACCCTGCTCTAAATAAAATATAAAATAGTGCTTGGGATGTGGCTCAGTGGTTGAGAGCCCCCGAGTTCAATTCCCAGTACCCCCTATCAAAAAATGTACAGGTTAAGATTGCCCAGTTGCTATGGTGATACCCTGCCCGATGAAACTGCACAGGTTCAGAGTTATCAGTCTTGACCTGGAAACTCAGATACTAGCTCCCAGGGAAAGGGGATTCTGAGCATGGCGAGAAAACCATAATGTTTCTTCAGTGCTGTGACATTTAAGCCTGGCTGCTTTGCAGAAACTTTCCCACAAATAACCTTTGAATGATAAAACCTATATAATAAACATGCTGAGCCAGCTCTGGATCCCTGTTCTCAACCAGAGATCAGTATCCCACCTGATCCCAGCTTTCTCTCTTAATGTTTGAGTGTTTTTCTTAATTTCCTATCACCCCTGGCCTGTTTCTAGGGGCTCAGCAGTGCAGGTGGAGGCATAGCAATCCTAAAGTCAGTGTCCTTCCTCTTTCAGTATGCTTGGCTCAATCCAAAGCAAGAGCTAGTGCACACTTCTTTGGTAACCTCAAGTACGTGTGTGTGTGTGTGTGTGTGTGTGTGTGTGTGTGTGTGTATTAACAACCAGGAAAGACCTCACCAGCCACCCAAGAAAAGAGAGAAACTTATTCTCTAATGTAAATAAAACACTTCAGCCTTGAGGAGAAAGTGATTTGAGACTCGGTAATGGCTCAAGTCTCATTTTACATAAACCAATTCATGTAGTCCTTAGAGAGAAAACAGTAGATTGTCAGAAAAAAATATTAAGAAAAATATTTTCCTGATAAAATGTACTTCCCAATGGAATATTCAAAAACTCTATTTTCAAAATTCTGTGGCTATTTGAGATATTTAGGATTTTACCAGGTGCCTTAGATACTCAGAAAGGTATTTTTATTAGAAAGGCAAATGGTTTCTTCTATTTTTCAGGATAAACCTGGTCCCAAAAAAAGAGCATATATATATATATAATAAGTGTTTTGTTCCTTAACAGAGGAGTAACAGTCATTTTCACTCAATAAACAATAATATGCTAATTAAATTAACTCAAATAAATTTAAAATATTACTAAACATAAGAAAAACCATATGTTCATCAAGATAAACATAGGTAACTAGAAAATAAACTTACCTAATTTGAAAAAATAGGGAAAATTTATATTTATAATCAATATTCCATAACCTTCTAGATCTTAAATCTCTGGATTCAGATATAAAAAAATTATATAAATGTAACTACACATAGAAAACATCCTGTTTTGACTATCTGCCTAGTACTTTGCTGACAGAATTCTGAGTATGTCTACAAAAGTCTACCTCCATCACCACCATCAACTCTCAACAGGGATGTATTATTTGTACACTTTGGGGCCATTTGATTAGAGCTACTATGTGGTCACTCACATTAAGGTAATTTTTCCTTTTCTTAACTTGGGGTTTAGAGTTAGAAAAAGAATAAACCAAGTTGGAGAACAACAAAAGGGCTACTTCAACACCCTAGTCTGATGTAATTTTCTAAGTAATATGTGAGTTATAATCTAACCAGGTTTGGCTTCTCATTTTCTTATTCTTTTTAAAATATTTAAAATTAATATATGAATCAAAGTCCTCTATATGTTTATTTCTTGTGTGTACAGTCATCATTATTGGCCACAGACTCTATTCTATTCTGGATTAATCCATGTTCAAGTGTCAGCAAACCAAAATCCTTCAATAAGAAGAAAGACAATGAGAAAGACCAGCTTGCTCCAGCTCCAAGCTAATGGCACCCCTCTGCACAGAGGAAACCTGTGCCTCTAAAAGCACCTCACACTAGGCCCCCTCCCACCACCCTGCATGGCTGTGTTCTGCAAAACACCACCTTAGCACCTCAGTATCTTAATTGCCAGTGCTAAAAGGTGAGAGAAAGCAGAAATAGTTAAAAATACCAGTGCTTTTATCAAAGCCACCAGGGTCTCATCTGCCTGCTTTCTAATCTAAATTCCAAAGAAGTGGAGTACCCAAACCTATGAATTCAAAAAGAAAAATTAAAATGATTAATAAGTTCTTTGGGGAGTTCCTTAATCTTCAGAGAATACAGTGAATGAATGACTTTAAATGACTTTTTTAGTAAGATAATGATAAGATATACAATACGGAATACATCTGACAACAAAGGGAAAAGTAATGAAAATCCAAAGATTTAAAAATCCTCATATTGTTCAGTGATCCAATAATTTTCACCCCCTTTCTCATCAAAACATTTAATAAGGCAGTTATCTGAAGAGTGAAACTGGTTCATTCTTTTCTCCTCTGTAAAAGTAAGTACTAACTGATTGGCCAGAAAGAAGAAAGGTTTTTTTTTTTTTTAAATCAATATATCAACCGAATGAATGATCACCCACAGAAAGCTGAAAAATACCAATAAGAACATCCCCAGTTGAAAGTGATACGAGAACAGGGAGGTTCACATTATTTTAGGTAGTCCATATTTTATGCACGTATATTCAAGTTGGCATGAGGCAGCCTAAAAACAACAGTTATCTTAGAATGTTCCTTAAAGTGTATTTGTACACTAAAATTCTGAAAGGAAAGATTTTACATGGCAGACTCCCATAAGAAAATACTTTTGACTAAAGGGTCCAAAGGACCTGGGTGTTTCACCTTGGGGATTGAGTACAGAGGGTGCTTTTGCAAACTGTTAATTCCTTCTCCTCTGTTCCACTGCCTCTTCTTCTGCATTAAAGTGGCTGACTCCTATTCCTCTTGTGGGTCTCAGCTGAAATGCTAGTAGCCACAGCCACTTTTCCTGAGCTGTCAGGTCTAAATTTGAGTTCCACAGAATCCTAGACTTACTTTCTTCCAATACAACTTGGAGGATAATTTTATTCACAAAAATTCCAAGAGCTATTTCCCTGAAGAGATCATATTTGGAACATGGGGCATTACAACACTCTCAGTGGGGGCTGCATGTAATAGAAGGGCTCCTGGCCATGGGCTCAGCCTTGAGTATTTTCTGTTTGGCATCAATAAAACTCATGAGCCAATTCTAAAGAAATGTGTCAAAAAGAACTACATTACTCTTTGATGTTTGTGGAAGTGAACAGGGAATGGCTTAATTTGTTTTATTGTTGGGTGTGTTGAAAGAAGCAGAAATCAAGATGGTCCAGTTATTAGGTCATATTTTCCCAAGATTTTACACCTAACTGGGAAAGAGCTGTGTCTTATATTAAAACAATTCCTTCAGATCTGGAAAAAAGCAGGGTTTCACTCTGACTGACAGGATGTTAGACCAAATGTTAAAGGAGTGTACAGTGATTAGACATGATTCAAAGGACAAAGTGTTAACTATGCTGGATCCAAGCTGAGAATCAAAAATGGTATTAAGTGACTTCATTAAATTAAGGAAGCCTAAGAAACCCACTTGTAAAGCTGCAAAATAAAACCTGATGTTAAATTCACCTCTACACACCACAAAATTGAAAGATCTGGATGGAGAGTGGAGTACTTCTAAAGTCAAAACTATTTCTCCTCCACCAGCCCAGGCACAAATGGGCAAGGAATTTGGAGTTGCAGTAAAACAAGCTTGTCAGTCACCGGTAACTCCACTTCAAAGAAAGTCAATGAACAGTATTAAGGGCTAGGCTCTTGACTCAGGTAAAGCAGGTTTAAACGAAGGATCACCCAATTACTCTGGGAACGTGAGCAACCTATATATTCTGTTTTAATTTCCTCATCTGTCAAGTGTGGATAATAATAGTAGTTTACTCAAAAATATTTTTGTGGCGATTTTATAGGTATTTAACATCTAAAACAGTGTCAGTAGGTCTTCAATTGTGTGACCATCACAATCATTAATAGCAGTGAAAGACACCTGTATCAAATTCACTTCTGTATCTCCAAAAGTATCTACCCAATAGTGAAATTTGCCAAGGACAGGAGAAAGATTCTGAAAAGAGTTAGAGTAGGCTAGCAAATTAGCTCAGGAAAGAGGAGCCCCAGAGGCAAGGAAGTATACTCCTCAAGTATCTCTAGGGCCTGGTACTAGAGGTTGCCAAGGAACTCAAAGCCACCAGCACCAATCTTAGCATCAGACTGTCTCATTGCCATCCATAGTGAAAAGTAGCTGAGATCCACATACAGCATAAAACCAAGGGATCAACAAATAGAAAAAAAATATTCAATTTTGAATTCAGATTGAGAGAACTTTTACAGAAAACAATTCATTAAGGGGCTGTGAAATATGGTTCAAATATTTCACTCTGTAGAAATAACTTATTCCCAGGATTGTGCTCACATTTTATCACACCCCAGAGTGCCTTATGGATTCTTCCTGTTAGTGAATGAATGGCAGCTGAGGAAAAAGATGATGGTCAGGAGTCCAAAAATGATATGAATGACTCAGCATGTGATGATTAGAATATGGAAATGGGCACTTCAAGATTCTTTTAAAAAGATATAGGTCTAGTCTCAGTTTTTACATAAGATTTGAAAAATGCAGAAGGTACAGATTTTTTTTTTAGAATATTGGAAAACCAGTGAGTTTGCTTTTCTAGAGCAGAGTTCCAGTAGGAGAGTAATAAGAGAGAAGACTGAAAAAAATAAAAAATAATCAGCATATTAGGCTTATATATAAGAAATTTAGACTTTGAAGATAAATGAGAGAAATCACTAGATTTTGGGAAATGACCCTGACAGTAAGACAATAAGGAAAACAAAACTTTATAGACAAAAATGCCTAGAAATCTTTTAATGTCACTTAGCCCTTCCATCAAAAGATACCCTTTGTCAGTAATCCTGTCGTACTTTCTCTGTGCCTCTTTTATATTGTTTACTTTTGTGTACATCATATTTTGTCTACAAAAGACAGAGGTGCTTATTGGTTAAGAGCATGAACTTTTGGGTCAAGGCTAATGGAGTTCAAATCCCAGTTACTCTGGGTCCTTATCCTTGGGTGCATCTCAGATTCCTTATCTATAACACAGAGACAATACAGAGCCTGATTCAAAGTGATGCTATGAGGAATGAACCACTTAAATACATGTAAAGTGATTAAACAGAGCCTGGCCTACCGTAAGTAGCACAGTTAACTATTTTTATCACCTTCTTGAGAGGAGCAACTATATCAAATTCACTTTTATATCTCCAAAAGTATCTACTCAACAGTTAAATGTTGATGACTGTAGAAAGAATGAATGAAGAACAATTTATAATAGACACAGTCCGAATAATGTGACAGAAAAACTGGTAGGATTTCACCAATGAGTGAATAAAGACAGCGTTGAGGGGCTGGGGTTGTGGCCCAGCGGTGGAGTGCTTGCCTAGCCGTGTAAAGCCCTGGGTTCGAGGAACCCCAGCATCACATAAAAATAAATTAAAAAATAAAGGTACAATACCTTGGTGTCCAATTAGAACTAAAAAATAAATATTAAAAAAAAGATAGCATTGAGAAGGAAGGTGCAGACACCTCAGAAACATCACACATGTATGATTAGGAGAATAACATCAGGATTATGGGAAGTCAGGAAGGGAAGACATTTCTGAATGA
The DNA here is from genome assembly GCF_964194105.1 of Spermophilus citellus. Lineage (NCBI taxonomy): Eukaryota > Metazoa > Chordata > Mammalia > Rodentia > Sciuridae > Spermophilus > Spermophilus citellus. The sequence continues at coordinate 68,396,888 of NC_138191.1, read as the reverse complement.
AATGGTATGGAGTGTTTTGGTTTCAGATATCTTGAAGAACAAATGACAGTGAGTCACAGCAACTTGGGCAGCACAGGAATTCTGGAGGGGAGGAAGGGTATCGCCATAATTTTAGAAGTCTCCTACATAAAGATTTAAGGATATAGTTTTGTGATTTAAATTTTTTTCATTAATTAAAGATTACTTTCTCTCCACTGAATTCAAATTAGTTACATGATGTTATGTTCATATTAATCATCTTATATAAATCAGGTTAATTGATATAAATTACAGGTGAATACTAACACAATTACATGCAGATATTTACAGATTATCAAAGAAATTTAACCATTTTATTGGACTACCTCTATAACTAAATGGTAAAATATTTAAAAATTACACAATAAGAGATGACTTAGAACTTACCCTGAATCACAGAAACAATTCCAGAGTCCTTGGCCATGACTCCAGAGTAAGCGATTAAAAACCCGGTTGAAAATCCGATATAAATTTACTTCCTCAACATCAGCTACCTTCCAGATGCGTGGAAGAACTGTGCGAATGCTTGTTTTTACTATGTCCAACACCTAATGGAAAAACCAAAGCACTTAAAAATCTAGGTATGTTCAAAGATGGGCACACACACACAAAAACTGAACAACAGCACAGAATTAAAAAGTCCACAAGTAGATCCGTACACTCATGAAACTTTGGTATATAACAGAGACAACAAGTGATACTGATAGACCCAACCTGATCTTTTATTAAAATTGGGAGCCATCTTGCCACAAAGCCATGAAAAGCTAATTTCTGCTTTACTATAAATTACTGCAAATTCTGAACCTGCTTGGAATGCCTGCCCGTGCCTTGAACTCACCCATGCCTGGCTCTCTGACCAGATAGCAGCCCTCTCTGAAACTTTAGTGACACCTCATAAATATTGGCCTTCCCTGGCCAGACAACGACCCTCTCTGAGGCTCTAATGGTCTTCATAAATTCTGATGTTGGGGCCAGAAAAAAAAATGTAAACTACCATTAGTGTGATGCTTGTCAGAGTTCTGTTATCTGTAACCAGCCTTTTGTGTAACTTTCTGGGCTATAAAGCTGGGCTATAGGAAAGGTGGGGCTGCTGTTTTGTTTCCGCCATTTTGGGAGGGAAAGGCAGCCCGGCCGGTCGAAATAATAAGCTTGCTTTAATTTGATTTTAATTGGAGTCAGTGGTCTTTTCTTGCATCCTGGTCTAACAATACCACTGGAGTAAGAAGTGAGTGTTCAATAAATGGAGATTTTAAAGTAATAATCTTTATGAAAAAGAATAGATGAGGTTGAATCCTTACTTCTCTCAGCTAACAAAAATCAATTCTAGTAAACCATCAAATATCTTAATGGAAATTAGGGGTAAATATTTTTCAAATCCTTTTAGAAAGAGGTTTTTCTAAAGTCACAAAAAGGAATAAGACCACAAAAGATTAACAGATTTTGATCATATTAAAATGAAGAACTACTGGTCACTAAAGGAAATAAAAGACCAAATTACAAATTTGGAAAACATATTCAAAAACACATACTTCCTTCCAACAAAAGACTAGTATCGGGAATATACAAAGATTTCTAACAACTTATAAATATCTTAGGAAAAGTAGACAGATATTTATGAACAGGCATCTTACAAAAGAGGAAATAAATATGAAGAATAAAAATTAAGTCTATGTTGTAAGATATTATTTCATACCCATTTAAATGAAAAAAAAATTAAAGTCTAATGAGACCAAGTGGATGGCAATCTACCATGCCTCTCAGACCTATTGGTATGAGTACACACTAGTGCAATCATTCTGAAAAACAGCTTGAAAATTCATGCACTGTTTGTGTCAGGAATTTTATTCCTAAGAGAATCTACCAGAGGTAAAAATAGGAGGCATGTATAAGATTGTTCAAACAGCTACACAGTTATAAACACCTGGAAATGACCTAACTCTCCAACAGTGGGAGAATGGATAAACGAACAGTGATAGTGGAGAAATGGGTTCATCCCCCCAGATTATATGCAGTCGTTAAAAATTGAATAAAATATGACACATAACACAGAATAATGTGGTAGTATAATGAGTGATGGGTTTAAAACTACATGTCAGTTTATTGCAGCTCAAGTTACAATAGTTAAACTATGCAACCAACCTAGGTGTACTTCAACAGATGAATGCATAAAGAGAAATGTGGTATATACACACAGTGGAATGTTACTCAGCCTTAAAGAAGGAAGAAGTTATGGCATTTGCCAATAAATGGATGGAGCTGGAGAATATCATGCTAAGTAAAATGAGCTAATTCCAAAAAAATCCAGGTCGAATGTTTTCTTTGAGAAGTGGATGCTAATTCACAATAAGGTTACAGGATGGAGGGGATGACAGTTACTTTGGATTAGAGGAGAGTAGGGAGGGGAGGGATCTGGGGCTAGGAAGGATAGTAGAATGAATCTGACATTATTACCCTATGTACATATATGACTACATGACTGATGTGATCCTACATCATGTACCACCAGAAGAATGAGAAATTATACTCCATTTATGTAAGATGTGTCAAAGTACATTCTACTGTCAAGTACAAAAATATATGTCAGAAATTATATACAGTATGACAGTCTTAAGAGAATTAAAAACAAGAAATTTTTAAAATATTTATTGGAAAAATACATTATTATGATATTAAAATATAAAGAAAGAGAGTGAGGAACTGGTGAATGCTGAATTCAAGAAAACAATTCCCTGAGACAAGGGACACAGAGGGATAAAAGAGATCCGTTTGATTGGATATAGGTTATCATCAACATATCAGCCTTGGTTTAGGTGTTGGTTTCACAGGTGTTATAATATTAAAAACAATAAATAAAAGTAGGCTGTATGCAGACTAATGAGGAGACACGATCATGGAACAAGGACTACAGTTGATCTGGATATCTGAAATCCAAGTGGTCCTAGAAAACATTCTGGGGAAAGCTGCTTTGCCTAATGCATGAGTATTTGACTTTTATGCAGTGCAGGGATTTCCAATAAAACTCTTTCATAAAAACATTAATGCCAATACATACAGCCACTTTAATTTCAGTTCACCAAACTAGATTTTTCACTTTTTGTTTTATCTAATTATGGCAAATGCCATAAAAATGAGAGTGAAAGATGAAAACAGAAAAAAATAACTGTCAAATAGAAAGGCTGAGCAGAGACATAATTTCAACAAGAACAAACATTTGAAAAACTGGAAACATATAAAAGAAAGTTTTCTTCTTTTTAAGACAGGAACGTTAAGGAAGAGATGTTATTTCTCCCTGATCAAGGTGAGTTTGGAATACCAGCTACGTTTCTCACAATGAACTCTGAGCAGCATCACTGCTTCTCTGCCTGTGCCAGCTGCCCTCGCTGTGAAGTGGAGGCAGAAATGCAAACCCTGGACTGGACCAGGGTCTGTCAGCAAGGGGAGGGGAAGGACAGATAATGCAATCTACAGTAAAGAAGCTGGTGAAAAACATTGTCTTGGAAAAGCTCATTAACACAAATAATGAATGCTTAATTAAAAAGAAGAATTTTTAAAACTTTAATATGAATTATTCACAATAATGCTGATACCATATGCATATTAGGCATTAATTTATGCCTTTTGTTTTTTACAACTTTCATTGACGCTATTAGTTTTAACTCTCTTTCAATGTAGACAGCAGTACTTACAACTGATGTGATAGAAGAATCAACACGAATTATAAAAAGATAAATTTAAATAATTTCTCAATTTTCTACTTTCTGTCAATGTATCAGTGAGGAATAACAGGCTTAAAGGCAATTCAGAAAGGAGAGAATGGAAAACTAGCAAATTACAGGTTAACATAAATTAATCTAAAAATTATGAGTTATATAAAATAATTAAAATTGAAAATGTTATCAACACTGGGAATTGTAAGATTGCCCTAAATCAAAGTTTTCACCTTATGTTATAAAAGAGATTGTTCATCTTTTAATTGATAAAGCAGTTGAGATTATGGACTATTCATCCTCTTTAAATAATCTTATGGTAAAATGAATATATGCTACACAAGAACCAAACACAGGACAACTCACAGAGCTTCCTACTCTATGCCACGTATTGTACAAGGTACACTGCCTTCAAGTAGTCTTTCTTGGTCACCATTCTACACTACTCTTCATTCTAAGGAATTTGAAAAGCCTGATAGTCCAATATCCTAGGCCACATATGCCCAAAGCAGCAGCTTCACAATGGATGGGAGATGCTTCTGCTTCACTCTCAATGTGTCCTGCAACATGGATATGGAACAATCTCCAGGCATGTTGCACCTGCTTAGGAACGATTTCCCAGATTGGTGATATTGGCATGGTCTGAGCGACCCAAGCACTTCCTCCTTCCTTTCCAGGGTAACACACTGAGAATGTCCATCCCCCCTTGCTCCCTTTGCCTTCAGTTTCCAAACACCCTCCCCAAGAAGGCAAGCTTGGGTCCAGGAAGAGGGGTAGTTAGAAAGACCCCTCCTATGACTTGGAGTAGAGGAGGAGACACAAACCAAGGGAACAAGAATCCAAGTGCTTCATATCTCTTTCATATAGCTCTTTTTGGACTATAACAGCCTTCTATCTGTTCACTTGGTACACTCTGTCTTAAACATCATTTCTTAAGGAGACCTTACCTACCAAACTTATATTATTCTTCAGTGCCTGGTTCCTCCTCCATTATTAATCATCTCACTTTAATTTCCCACTTAATAAAGACTACTATTTATGTAAAGGGAGGAATTGTGGCTATGTTGGTAAAATAGTTACCTGTCTCCAAGGCTTAAGATAAAGGCTACCACTTAGTCGTTGCTTACCTTAGTGAATTATTCCTTGCAAGAAAGTGAAAACTTTGCAGACGAGGTAAAAATAAGAGCCAACATTTATCAAGGACTTACAATATGCTAAGTACTATTCCAGGCAATTTTATACATATTAACTCATTTAATCTCAAAACAAAAACATGAGATAGATATTATTGGTCCACAGTGCCATCCTGAAAATCTTGAGGATAAATTCCATGATTATATACATTAATATTTCTGCAGAAAAAAGATGTGAATATTCAATCTCAGGAACAGACAAAAACAACACATTACTTCCTGTCTGATGATCATGAGCAAATGAGTTAAGGTGGGTGAGGTGTTGCTGCCTAAGGGTTATGAAAAGTTTTTGGTTGTGAAAATATTTTGGATCTCATATTATGGATGAGAAATATCAAGCACAGAACAGATAAGTAACATGAAGAGTACACAGTTGCTAAGTGGACCAGTGTGTATCCAGACCTGTGCTCTTAGCTGTCTTCCAACACTGCCTCACCATGCGGTCTTCCCAGATGCCAATAGCAAAAGCTGAGTGGAAAAACCAACTGTCTCTTCTTAGACTCACGTTTACCTCTAGGAAAATGTATTTGGGAAAGGGAGAGGGCCACTGTGTACTAATAGAGCAGGGGGGGTGCATAGCAAGAGTATGGGAAACAATGTACCTTAGCAAAACAATCATTGAATAATTTCAAGAATGCAGAGATCAGGCAGGCCAGAAATCAGACTGACATAATGTAAATTAGTGCCAGTTTTAGTTGTGATATTTTTTTATTCCTGGTATTTTAAGGTTAGATGCAATTGGATGAAGATAAATAATCTGTGAAACACAAAAATGGTCAGCAAGGTGCCCTTGTTTTTATCTATGGGTTCAAGTGAGGCTAACTTGTAGAATGTGGGTATCCATTTCCTTACATTATGACATTTAAAAGCATCCCAGTCCAACATTAAGTTCTCCATGGGAAAAATAAATGGGAGAGTCAGTCAATGACAACATTAATAAAGTAAAAAGATTTGTCTTTTCCATATGAGATATAGCACATTTGAAAGCATAAAGCACACAGACAAATTCACATTTTGTAAGAACATTCAGATGTTGAATGACAAACCGCTCCATATGGCTGAACAGTTGGTCCTAAATTAAAATAATGGCACAAGGTGAAGGCAGTTTAGAAATAACATTAAAATCACTACATGCTGTACTAATGATTCGTGCAGCAGCTGTGGCTATAGGGTAGAGGCATCTTTGCTGATGCAAAAACCAACACTTTTGAGCAGCATCTATGTCAGCCCATGTGAAAAAGAGATGGGAAAACCATAACCAAAATGCAGGCAGAAGCAACAAGGGTAGATATGAAAAATAAATTGCTATTTAGAGAAGTAGTAGTCAATAAACAAAGATTTCCAAGAAACCTAAAATAAATGCAAATAAAATGCGACCTTCATCTCACTACTGATTTCTCTTCATCCTCTAATCTTACTTTATGCCTATATATCACAACAGAGAATAAGCTTTTCAGCAAATGTGGCATTCTTCACAGCCCACCAACACTGCAGTATTTTCATACTTCATATACATTCCTTGCAAACTATTTAAGGCAACTGCATCCTTGGCAGAAAGCTCAATTATGCAAGTGTGGATTTACCACAACATGATGTTGAATAAGATTAACTATTTTCATTTTTACCTGGTGAGGATTCTTTTCAGTACTTAATTCCTGTAACCCAGGATCTTTACATTTTATACCTATTAAGGAAAATGTGAAAAGGCAAATAATTTTGTTTCCAAGAACCCAAGAAAAGAAAGCAGGTGGGAGACTGTATGGCATTCTAATCTTAGTTTTATAACATTCTAATGAACAACCAGAAAATGCCTTAATCTCGGACAGAAAAAAAAATGAGACAAATATTTCAACAGTGGTCCCTAACTAGAATTCAGATGTGCATTCTATACCATGTAGAATAGTGCTTTGGACAAGGTAATCCCTCAATAAATATCTGCTGAATGTATGTTTGAGAGAGCAAATAAATGAATGAACTCTCAAAATCCCCTGTAGTGCCTAGCAAAATTCTTGTACAAAACTGGAAACCAATAAGTGTTTATCAAATTAAATTGATTTGCACACAGCCTTTGTGGCAGATACAATGACTTGCCACTTAAACTAACTTTTTCTAAAGAATGCATGTTTTAAAACTGATGCTTTCCCATCCAGGATCCCCTGTAATATCCAAGCCATGCTTGTGGTCTCCTCAGACTGCTCCCAGCCAAGAAGCAAGCAGTGAAGAGCTATTTCTACCCAGCATGTTCCCTCTAACAGGCTCTGGGCCCATCAGCCTGACCAAGACGTTCTTAGAACTTCACTAGAGTCTGAGGCTCTTCCTATGCAATCTTCCTCCCTTCCATTCATAGGTGTCAGATCTGCATTGCAGTCTAAAGGCTCTTCCAGCTCTCTCTACCTTTTATCTCTTATGGGTATTGTCCCATATAAGTCTCCTTCAGCTCTAATTGCATCTTAGGGTGTACTTCCCAGAGGACTAAACTGGCAAAGCTTTCCAATGGTTGTTGACTATTATCACAGCCACAGAAAGGATGAATCTGATTAATCCACGTCTAGTGTAAATTAGTTAAGTTCTTGCTTTCTAAATGGGTGACTTTTTATAATACCTAATTCTGCATTCCTCAGCTTACCAAATTTCCATGCTTCTTTTGGTTTACTTGGATGCATTTCCTAGTTTTATAAGGAAATAGCACAAGTTTCAAACTGATGACCAAATACACCTCATTTTTACATATCCTATAGAAAATAATTTTGCATATGAAAAATTTCTTAGTAAAATAAAATACATGAGAATCTTTAGTAACGAAGAAAAAAAATCAGTCTGCCTTGTACCCTCTGTAAGGCTAGATGATAACCCCATTCTATGTCCTACTTCCTGACAAGAGCCATTCAGGACTTAAGTTAGTCTTTAAAAAGTTCTAAGAAGTTACCTCCTAGGAGCAGGGATGAAGGCAGTCATGAACCCAAATCTATAATTCTATAAGCTGAGTACCTCTTTCCACCACCTAATCCTGACTTTCTAGTTTCACCCTTCTTATTATCAGGAAAAACATTTTCAGTTAGTCAATCTGTGATCTCTTCATCTTCTTTCATCTAAAATCAACTTGAGGCCAAGAAAAGGCATAGAAAAATTAGTTACATGTTTAATATTCTATATATGTAAATTAATCAGTTAATAACACTGGAGTTTGAGCTCATGGTGGTCTCCACAATATTGCTATACTGTTATTTCTGTCTGAAGTATTTCACCTGATTAATCTTAATATTATTGATTAAGTAGACACAATATTTTTTAAAACTCCAAAAAGAAATCTTCATTTACATGAAATCTCAGGGCCTCCCCACTGCTGGCTGGCTTGATGACTTGTACTTCCAATGTGTATGTTTATTATGTTTCTTTTTGTGATTATGAGTGAAAACAATATATTTTGGCACAGTTAATTTAACAAAAATGAAAAGTTTTACAAAAATATGTCTTGGCATTCCTTTTACTGATTACTCATGGGTAAGAGCTCTTAACCATGTGGTGGGGAAAGAAAGTCAACCCACAATGATGCCGAAAGATTCGCCTTACTGCTTTTCCCAGATGGCTCACCCATCACTATTTATCTGAGAAAGTAGAGTCTGTTTTGGGAAAAGTCTCTTAAAGAACAAAATGGTTGAAGAAAGAAAAGGAACCACAGTAATCATGACCATAGCATGAAAAATTGCTACAAATAAGTCGCACATGTGGAAATCCTGAGCTTTCACTTCAGCTCACAGCCTGTGCCTTGCATTCCTCAGACACTTTCAGGGGCCTCTTTGCAAGATAAACTTTTTCTACTTAAAATCAGACATTTTTATTCTTTAAGAGCCAAAATTCAATATATGAATTCTTCTGTCAAAAATAGATTTGTTTATTAAATCACCTATGTAGAAGAATGGTGGCAACTGTTTGGCTAGTGCAAACTGTGGGATGTTAGCAAGCTTCCTATTGTAGGTGGGATATCTTGCTGCTGTCTATGAACACAAAGGAAATATAATACTGTTCATTTACACCAAAGCAAGAGGCAAAACAAGAGCTCAAAGAACAGGTAACAGGATGGATAAATTGTAAGCAAAGATCCTGCCCTCACCATAGCACCACAGGTCCACCCCCACCTAAATATAGCAGTATACGATGAACACTTAAATTCCATTTCACCCTTAGAACTGGAAGAAAAGATAATACAAATATTCTTAGAGAAAATCTACAGGGGAAAAATAGATATACTAGGATAGGTGCTATGCTAGTAAGTTGATAAGCAAGTGTTTATTTTTACTCTAAATTTAGAAACCCAATGAAGCATAACAATGCAATAAATAATTTCTTCCTATTCACAAATATTATAACTAATCAGACACGTCAGTTGATCATGCCATACAATGCTCATCAGGCCTTCTCATATCACATGTGAAACATAGAAGAGCATTGTCTTAATTTTTCATTGCATTCAAACAAGGAAAAAACTGAAGCAAGGAAAAAAGGGTACGAGCTTGGTATTAACAGAGCTCCTAAGTCTGGAACTGAACCAATTTAACAAGTGTTTAGAGGATGCCTCCTACAGGTGACTATAGGTAAGTCTGGCACTCTTGTTTTTAAAAGGGTGGGGAAAAAATAAATCCATAAATATCTCAAAGTAGACCACAAGTACAATTGAGGACAAAGTGCCAAGAAGATTCAAGTAGGAAAGGATGATGTTTGGCTGTGGAAGAACCCGACAGGTTTCATGAAAATGAACTGTACCTTCCCAAAGAATGTTGTACAGGAAGAGTGAGTCCAGGCAGCAAGGACAGCTGAGCTGGGCAAGGTCCTGAGGCCCCAAGAGACCCTTTCCACCTCTTTCCCTTGCCCCTGCTTCAACATGAGGTCATTGTTGGGGACAGGAAGCCAGGTTAAGATCCCTGTTATATTACCAGCGCCTTTCCATAAAGAAGTCTGTGTCTCCCTGCCATTCCTCTATTTTTAAAAAGATTATTCTAATAACAACAATAGAAATATATATGTGTATATGTATACACACATAATATATAAACACAATTACACACACACACACACACACACATATACATAAACAAAAACAAAAGGAAAAAGGACACCAAATGCCACTACTCTCTTTACTTGGCTTAAGAAATTTTCTCTCCAGAAATAAGTTATAAAATTCTGGTATCCATGTTTAAACAAATCTTTTAATAATATATATATATATATATATATATATATATATATATATATATATTAGAGTAGCACACACACATAAGTAGATTAAAGGGGACATTATATATTATTAACTTGTTTCTTTAATATCTTGGTATCTTTTTAGGATGGTATCAAAGTGAGAAAGTTAACAATGGTGCTACTTCTTTGAAATGCCCATGGAAATTCTGACTTACTGGACATTCTTGCAAACCCTCTGAATTTATCAGCGGAAAGATAACCAAGAAAGTTCTCATCAAAAATGTTTCAGAACACTGCATCTAGATCCACACTTTCAAATACAGAAGCCACTAAAATAGTTGGCTCTTTTAAATTAAAAGTTAATTAAATATAAATAAAAATTCAGTTCCTCAGTCACATCTGAAGGGCTCGATAGCCACATGTGGCTATTCACTACTACACTGCACATCACAGGTATAAACATTTCCATCCTTGCAGAAAGTTCTGTGGAACAAAGCCCATAGTAAATAAGCCTAGGATTTGTATTTCATGTGGCTGAAGAATGGAAGTTAGTCACATAGGCCTCACAGGTGACCAATAGAAAATAAAAATAAAAACCACCCAAATCTAAATGGCTCCCTCTGTGCCAACATGAGCCACACGTATATGGCACTTGTGAGTTACTCTGAACCCAGACAGCCTCCGGGTATCTCAACAGAGGCACCAGAGAGCAGACAGACTCAGCTTCTCAGAATCCCTGCACTTACTGGCTGTTTCCTGCATGTGTCCTTCAGACATAATTAGCAAAGTGTGGGTAACTTTACTAACATATGTTTCATAGGTCAAAGTCACAGTCTTGTGTTCTCTCTCGGGTTAATATCTGTGACTGTAGAATAGTATTCAATTGAATGCAAATGAATTGAATAAATGTACTAAAGTTTTTTTTAACCATAAACCCATTGAAAGACATTTAAGCAGCTTTGAGTATTTTGCTTTCATAAATACACTGCAGTGAATGCTCACATACAGAAATCTCTGATATATTCAGGCTGTAATTCCATAGGGCAAAATGCCAGAAGCGATTTTGCTGAGTTATAAGGATATGAACATTTGTAATTTTAATAGATACTGCAAATTACCTTTCTAAAGAGTTATATCAATTTATTCTCCTTCTAATAGTATGGTAAATCCCCTTCTATCCACACTCTTCCCATCACTGGATATTATCTGTCTTATTACTTTTTGCCAATATGATGGGTTTTATTTGCTGTTTCTTCATCATTAGTGAGGCTAAGGATCTATTTACATGTTAATTGGCAATGTGAAGATCCATAAGTTGTCTTTTCAGGGCGTTTTTTTTTTTTTATGTGTTGCCATTTTATTTATTGATATTTATAGACTAGTTTGCCTTGCAGTTGAGTTATAGGAAGTACTGGTTTACTGATGTTACTTTTCATTTTATATGCAACAATATCTATCTTCCTTGAGCGACCCCCTCTTACCCAATTCTCTTTACCACTGTGTTTACTTGGTTTTACATGTCTTTTATATAGTCAAATCTGACTCTATCAGTCTTTTAAGACTTGGAGTTTTTAGGTCTTTCTTGTTTCCCTACTTTAAAATCTTTCTGCATTTTCTTTTAAATCTTTAATATTTTCTTTTTTACATATCAAACTATAATCTATATGGTATTTATTTTTGTATATGGTCAGAGATAAACTCCAACTTAATTTTTTTACAAATAGCCAATTGTTTCAGTACCATTTTCTGGAAAAATCATTTTTTCTCCATTGATTTGAAATATCACATTTATTGTATATTCATGTCTTATAAATAATTTGACCTATTTCTGGACTCTTATTTTAATTAAAAATTTACCTACACTATTCTCTCTTTTAAATTGCAAAAATCACATAGACTTCAGGAAATTCAGGGTTATAATTCTAATGAAATGCCCTATCTTCATTAATCAAGGCCAGAGCCAGTGACTAGGAAAACATGGATTCAGAGGTTACCATATGATTTACAGTCTATCCCTGTCACCAGCTCTGATATAACCTCCTCAATAGCAGCACTACATTCACACGTGACAGACACTACATAAATATCTGTTGAATGTACTAATGTATAACAGTGAGGTTCAGCTGACACAGATAAAATATATAATTTACAAGTCAATCTGATCAATGTCAAGTTCAACTTATTAACAATAAATTCTAGAAAGGACAAATGGTAATTTGTATTACTGAAAGAATACAGCAACTTCACTATAGCTATTAAAACAGCATATCTCCTTTTTAAATTTTGTTCCAGTGTATTTGACAGACTCTCTCCCATTTTCCAAAAGAACTGTAACATTCCTCTTATTCTCCTCTCAAATCTCCCACCAGAAAAAAAAAAAAAAAAACTTTCACATTTCCCACTACACTACCCTATCTTTGCCCTCCCTCTAATTAGAATAAATGCCCTTGGTTAGGTCAAACCCTCCCAGTAAGAATAAATCCCAGTGTCTTTTCATAGCCTATAAAGTTGTGATCTGAGCCCTGCCTATCTATCCAACTGCATCTCTCACCACTAAATCACTCATTCTTTTCCAGCAAAAATAAATGGACTATGAATAAGTGAATAAATATAATGGTGCCTTGCTATGCTTCACGAACACATCAATCTAATTTCTACCTCAGGATCTTTTGTCTAGTTCTTCCTTCTGCTCCATAATATTGTATCTGAAGAGCATGGTTCCTGTTTCATTTAAGCCTCTTCTCCAAAATTACCTTCTATTGTTTAATCCTGCTTTATCTTCCTTCATAGTACTTAATACTATCTTAAATTCTACTGCATGTTTAATATTAAATACCTTTTTATTTTATTTTTTAAATATTTATTTTTTAGTTATAGTTGGAAACAATATTCATTTATTTTTATGTGGTGCTGGAGATGGAACCCAGGCCCTCACACATGGGAGGTGAGCACTCTACTGCTGAGCCACAACCCCAGCCCCCTTTTTTAAAATTTTTAAAATATTTTTTTAGTTGTAGATGGACACAATACCTTTATTTAATTAATTTATTTTTATGTGGTACTGAGGATTGAACCCAGGGCCTCACACATGCTAGGCAAGCCCTCTACCACCACTGAGCCAGAACCCTAACCCTATCAAACATCTTAACTAAGATGTAAGCTATATGAAAGCATGGATTTTTTTTTTTTAATCCTCAGAATTTTTAACAATGCCTAGCATAGTAGGTACTCATTGAATACTTGGTGAAGAAATGAGTAAACAAACGTGTACAGATCTGACTATCTGACCAACTGACCCTGGCTTAATACACAATCCAAATGGACAGAGCTGTTCCTGAGCACTACTCACTTTTCGCTGTTTCACAGAATCCAATTTTATGAGCCAATATGAAGCCACTTTTGTTTTATGATACTTCCAGTTATCGATGATCTGTTTGGGGGAAGAAACATTAAGAATTTATTCTAGAATGTTCATTGAAAATAATACATGAAAAATAAAGGTGTGAAAGACAATTTTATTAATTTGTGGGATGAAAGCAATATAATAACACTCATAATAAAGAATGACAACTTTCAGAAAAAGACATGTGCGAAGACCTACAACATGAAGTACAGAAAGTATTTGAATCCACAGCTGTCTCTTGTTGTTGTACCAATAACACAATCTACAATGAGTGGAAAGCAGAAGTCTTCAGGCACATATGTTTTGGGAAGAAACCCAAGACATAGATTTTCTATCTTTATTCCCAGGGCTGCAATAACCACATCATCCATAGTAATAGAATATTGAATAATACATTAGAAGGTAGCTTATATTTAATTAGGATTCTGCTATCTCTTTCTTTTGTATACATCTACAGAATTTCTAAATATATAGCCTAATAATATATACTACAGCAAACAGATTAAAGAACTGCATATAGTGAACATGTAGCAATCTTATGTCAACTATTAATTATATAAACCTTTATAGGTTCTTTATAGAACAGTCACATTAGCCACAGATATTAGCTCTAGTCTATGACTGTCTAGTTTTCTTCTGATTCAAAGCAGCAAAATATAATTAATATCTCTAAGAAATACATAAAATGATAAGTGTCTAGTACAAAGTCATTGGCTTTACTTAGAAAAGAACTTGATTGAATAAGATAGCATACATAAATAAAAAATATATCTAGCATGATACGTTACTGCCAGTGTCTATTTTTCTTCCCTTTTCTTTTATGTAATATGTATCACCTCACTTCAAACAAGATGCCATTTTAATAATATATATCAACAAAATGCATAATATTTGGGGTTTATAATTTGTAATTATGTCATAATTACTAAATATAAATTGTTATTGTGTATTTTTTAAACCAAAGAAGATTTTTTCATTGTTTTTTGTTTTTGTTTGTATATACTTGCTTTAGGCCTAAAGTAATGCTAAAAATTTTAAAAAGGCCAAGTGTGGATTTTTATTCTACAGTTGACCACTAGATGGTGCCTAGGTCTCTGTAGAAACCAAAACATCCCCCTCCCCCACACCCCTTTCCCCCAACAAGAGGATCCCAGCAAACAATGTTTCATTACAGAGGAATTATCTAAGAATAACCATTTGAAAAGCATGCTTGAATAAAGAAATGGAAACTTGAGTGAGAAAATGCTATTTCACCAAAAATATCTTAATAACTTTGACCTTTTATGAATGAGATGTTAAGTCGACTCTCAAGTATTCAGGATTCTTTGCCATTTTATAATGGTCCACTAGATGGTGCAAATGTGCATGTAAAAAGAAAAACACAATTCAGCATAAGCTATTTCAAAATTTGACCAAAAACTGTGAAACTCAAAATGTCTTTTTATGTCAGGGCCCCACTTTTTTCATCACACCTCATCACATCTCAGATCTAAATTTTAATAAAAGATTTTAATGTGATATTTCTTTAATCGCTAGGAATAGTAATTATTTAATGCTAATTATTTTCACTTGATGAAAGTCTTATTAAAATAGGACTTTATACTGAGCATTGTTGATTATAAATGAGAGCTTGCTGTTCCTGAATCATAGTAATTAAAATAATTCCCTATATTTTGTAAAGCTTCTAGAAGCTGAAAAGAAGCTCAATTAATTTGGGTCATTGAGACATAATGCTACCAATAAATAAATTTTACTATTAAAAGAATAAATAAATGCTCCTTGATATTTTAAATATATCAAAGACTCACATCTTCTATCAGAAGTTCTGATTCTGCATCTGACTTTCCTGGAAACCGGATCCTCATGTCTTTGAGAACAAATAAGGTCTGACTGGTTAAATCTTCGTCTTGTTCTTTTGATTTCAGTTGCCGCAAAGTCTCACTCTTAAATTTGAAAGAATACAGATATTTGGAGGGGGTCTTATTTCATTGTGCCAGTATAATCTGAAAGATATTTCTAGGTAAAAATGATGCACTTTTAATTAAAAAAAATAATAATAAAAGGAAAAATATATTTTTATATTTACAAATTCTTGTCATTAAATGGATATAAATATCAAGGGTAGCTTTCATGTTTCTACATGGTTATGTTTTACTTTGCTCAAATAACTAAAATAAAAATATGAATAATTAAAAATGACTTCCTGGTCAGTTTCATTTGCTACATATACCTTAGACAACTGTGAATTAGAAAAAATATTTAGTCATTCATCTTCTCTTTGGAAACAACAACATTAAATAAATAAATGAACTAATTAAATCCCTGGTCTATATGAAGGTACTTGGTTGCAAAATAAATTCACTGACTTATTTAATTCTAAATTTATGGAAGTCACACTAAAGAGAGAATGTTGTATGTTAATTTATATATTCATAATAAACAACATATAAACAATATTGTACTTTTGCTCTAAGAAGCACTAACATATACGTTATAAACAAGATTGTTACTTAAGTACACTAAGGAGAACTTATCAATATTTTTTCAATCTATTAATCAATAGTCCTGGTAAGTGAAATTTTCTATATAACAAATTTTTTGAAATTTACAGACAGACTACATAACATACTACAAAACCATACATTCACTCAGATGATTTTCAACAACATTATCCTACTACATCAGCAAGTAGAAAATAAAATAATGCTATTCTCAGTTTCATCTTTGAGTTCTGTGATAAAGTCTGTATTCTAAAAGTCCGTTCTAAGTTGTAGCCTAAAATAGATGAGTAATTCCAATGCCAGGAGGTCATGAATTGAACTACAGAAAGGATCTGAGGCTCAACCTGTTCTCCTTGAAGCAGATTCCCTTTGCCACCAAGATTCAGAGTACAGTCTGAAATCCTGAAAAGGCAAAGCAGATGACTTACCACCTCAGAGTTGGCAGAGTTGGCTTCATTACCAGGAGGGAGCTGTTTCATGTAGGAGGAAGCACGATTTAAGGAATGTGACCGAGATGCTGAAGTTGGCCGTGATATTGATATCACTTGTTGAGCAGAAACAGGGCGAATGTCCCCCATGGGAGGTGAATGAGTAGAGATGGACCGAGGGCAACTGACTGACCTCCTCATGGAA
Source organism: Spermophilus citellus (assembly GCF_964194105.1). Lineage (NCBI taxonomy): Eukaryota > Metazoa > Chordata > Mammalia > Rodentia > Sciuridae > Spermophilus > Spermophilus citellus. The sequence goes on along the minus strand of NC_138191.1, from coordinate 68,380,240 downwards.
TCTATCAATGATGGAAAAGAGGGAAATATAGTAGTGGTGTAAGTAGAAGTTTCCCTCTGTAGCAAGTCTTTATAAACCAAAGATCAAACTAGGTGGCAGTAGAGTGGCGGTAAATGTCAAAGCACAGACATCGTCATGAAAATATAAATTTGGAGTTAATTCTTAAATTTATACAACGAATTTGGTGTAGAACCCCTCACTAGTGTGCAAAGAATGGCTCTTATGGGATAACACTATAAACAGTACTTTAATGTTATGTTCTCAAAACATTACATAAAAGAACTAGAAGAAAGGAAATTAACAGTGATGGAGCACCTTCTATAGACCAGGTATATCATGCTCACAGAAGTCCTCTGAAAAAAATAATCCTAATGGCCCAAAGGCTAAGAAACACACACCAACATGGTGGAGAGCTCAGGCTTAAATCTTTACCTATCCAAATTCAATGGCCTCCCTCTTTCTATAATATCATGATATGCCATCTACCCTTCTTGGGACAAGACTGGTCACTTATTAGAACCTAGGTATAAGCTAGAGATTGAATATTATTATAAGATTTGTAGGAAGGACAGGAAAGGAGTCTAGAAAACGCTCAGGATAAATATGTAAGTTAGAGAATATAGGCCCTTGAAGAAAAATATAAAGATTATTCTAATGGAATTTAAATATATAATTGGTTATTATAAAATAATACTAAACAATCTTATTTACAGAAGTGAATAAAAAAATTAGATTAAATTTCAATAGTTAAAAAACTAAATGAAGAAAACATATGGATTTATAGAATTGTTACCAGAACAATTATTCAGGGGAAAAAAAAAACAGAATATCTTCCTCCAATGTACACTGAGAATATATAAGAAAGAGATCCAATTGTTCCTGATAAAATGTGCCTATTGACTCTGGGAAACAGATTATCACTCAATACTATCAATATTTTTTAATATCTTTTTAATTCATCTGTTCTGTATAACCTCTGTTTCATTTAGTCTGTCTCTCTCCTCTCTGCCCCCCCTTGGGGAATATATCAATCTTCATTAATTAAATAATTTTATAAAATCAGGCAAAATACCCAAACATTTCTCTTTGTTAGGAAAACTATCCCATTCACAATAGCCTCAAATAAAATAAAATACTTGGGAATCAACCTAACAAAAGAGGTGAAGGAACTCCACAATGAAAACTACACAACACTGAAGAAAGAAATTGAGGAAGACCATAGAAGGTGAAAAGACCCCCCCACACACACCATGTTCTTGGATAGGCAGAATTAATATTATCAAAATGCTATACATTGCTGGTGGGACTGAAAATTGGTGCGATCGCTATGGGAAGCAGTATGAAGATTCCTCAGAAAACTTGGAATGCAACCATCATTTGATCCACTTGAAATGGAATTACCCTTTGACACACTCTGAGGTATATACCCAAAGGATTTAAAATCAGCATACAACAGTGATGCAGCCATACCAATGTTTATAGCAACTCAATTCACAACGGCTAACCTATGGAACCATCTGTTGCCCTTCAACAGATGAATGGATAATGAAATTTTGGTATATATGCACAATGAAATATTAAACTGCTTTAAGAATGAATGAAATTATGGCATTTGCCAGTAAATGGAGGAAAATGGAGAATATTATGCTAATCAAAATAAGCCAACCCCAAAGAATCAAAGCCCAAATGTTTTCTTTGAGATGCAGATGCTAATTCAAAATAAGTTTCAGGGGGAGAATAGAGGTATTTTGGACTAGACAGAGGGGAGTAAACAGAGGGGAGGGGTTATGGGGATAGGAAGGATAGTAGAATGAATCAGATATTATGATCCTACATGCGTATATGATTATACAACCTGTGTAACTCTACATCCTGTACAACCAAGAGAATGAGAAGTTATACTCCATTTTTGTATGATGTGTCAAAAATGCACTCTACTGTCATGTATAACAAATTAGAACAAATAAAAAAGAATTTAAATGGTCATACCACCAAAAGCACTACACAGATTCAACCCAATTCCCAACAAAATTCCAACTACATTCTTCATAGAAATAGAAAAGGCAGTCATGAAATTCATCTGGAAAAATAAGAGGCCCAGAAGAGTCAAAGCAATCCTTCCTGAGAAAAGTGAAGCAGGAGGCATCACAATCTCAGACCTTACATTATACTACAGAGTGACAGTAATAAAAAACAGAATGATACTGACACCTAAACAAGCAAGAACACCAATGGAACAGAATAGAAGACCCAGAGACAATACAGAAATACAGTTATCTCATACTAGATAAAGGCACAAAAAAATGAACCCTGAAGAAAAGAAAGCCCCTTCAATTAAGGTGCTGGGAAAACTGGAAATTCCTATGTAGCTGTATGAAATTTAACCCCTTTCTCTTACCCTGTATAAAACTCAACTCAAAGTGGATCAAAGATCTAGGAATTAGAGCAGAATCCCTACACATACTAGAAGAAAATGTATGCCCAACACTCCAACATGTTGGCTCAGGAACTGACTTCCTTAACAAGACTCCTACAGTTCAAGAAGTAAAATCAATAATCAGTAAATGGTATGGCACTAAACTAAAAAGCTTTTTCACAGCAAAGGAAACAATCAAAAATGTAAAGAGAGAACCTATGGAATGGGAAAAAATTCTTTGCCACCTGCACCTCAGATAGAGTGTTAACCTTTAGGATATATAAAGAACTTAAAAAGCTTAACACCAAAAAAAAAAAAAAAAAACCCAGTCAATAAATGGGCAAATGAACTGAACAGACACTTCACAGAAGAAGAAAAAAGAATGGTTAACAAATATATGAAAAAATTTTCAACATCTCTAGCAGTTAAAGAAATGCAAACTAAAACTACACTGAGATTTCATCTCACTCCAGTCAAAATGGCAATTATCAAGAATGCAGCAACAATAAACGTTGGTGAGAACGTGAAGAAGGCACACTCATACGTTGCTGGTGAGACTGCAAATTGGTGCAACCACAATGGACAGTCATATGGAGTTTCCTTAAAAAAAAAAAAAAAAAAACTAGGAATGGAACTACCATTTGACCCAGCTTTCCCACCCTTTGGTATATATCTAAAGGGTTTAAACTCAGCTTACTAGAGTGATGCAGACACATCAATGTTTGTAACAGCTCAATTCACAATAGGTAAGCTATAGAACCAACCTAGGTGCCCTTTAGCAGATGAATGGATAAAGAAAATATGGTATATATGGTACCAGGGAGTATTACTCAGCCATAAAGAATTACTTTATGACACTTGCAAGGAAATGAATGGATCTAGAGAGTATCATGCTAATTGAAATATGCCAGCCCCAAAAAGCCAAAGTTCAAATGTTTTCACTGATATGTGGATGCTAATCCATAATAAGAGGGGGAGAAGGGAATAACATATTCAGTGGATTAGACAAAGGGAATAAAGGAAAGAGAGGAGAATAGGGAAAGGAAAGACAGCAGAATGAATCCAAAATAAATTTCCCTTGTACATATATGAATACACCATACTGACTCCCATCATTATGTACATCCATAAGAATGGAGTCCTAATTAGAACAGTATATATTCCATGCTTGTATAATTATGTCAAAATGAATTCTACTGTCAGGTTTGGCTTAAAAGAACCAACAAAATAAATTAATTAATAAAGCACATTGCTTTTGCTGGGTGCAGTGATACACATCTGTTATCCCTATGATTTGGTGGCTGAAGCAGGAGAATGGCAAGTTCAAAGGGCTATGTTTTGGTTTGGTCTGAGGTAATCACATAAAAAACTATATAAAATACTTTCCTTAGTAAGACCCTCAGCAATTCAGTGAGATCTTGTCTCAAAATCTTAAAAAAAAAAATTAAGTTCTGGGGATGTAGCTCAGTGGTAAAGTACTAAAAAGAAAAAAGAAAAGCCAGCAAAACACATTGCTTCTAGAGAAGTTACCAGTAGTTACTGGTCAGCCCATCTTTCTTTGTTTTTACAAAGAACTGGACATATTTAGTATGTACAAAGAACAAGCTCCTACTAAGAAAATATCCCAAATCATTTCCTACTAACTACACTAGAGTCCTGATCACTTAACCTCAGAGCGTAAGGCGAAGGTGTGGATGTGTATAATTTGTCACAAAGCCGAGGGAAAGTATTACAGATTCCCATTGTTCATCTGCAAACACAGAAAATTCATACAGAAAAAAACTAAAACAGTTGGACACCCCAATGATACTTGGTAGATTAACAAAAAATGGTTGTAACTTCCACAAATTATGTAAGGAAAGTATTTTATATAGTTTTTTGTGATTATCTCATATCAAACCAAAACATAGCCCCCTTTGAAACTATTACAAATCTGAACTTCCCAAGTTAACTATAGTACTATATATAATCAGGATGATGTCTTGGTCATTTGCATCACTTCAGGGACAAAACTCAAGGAAAATTTGTTGGTACAATGTATAAGATTAAAGAGAATATAAAACAAGGTGAAACCCTTGTTGTAATTCCTAATGAATATAAAAGAAAATACAACTAATAAGGAAAAAGATTTGTAACTGAATTGGGCTAGTTTAAAATGAACATTTATATTCAAAACATTTTTTTAAACCCATACCCTGTTTTAGTACACTACTGTACTTATCTCAATTTTTTAATCTATTGATCTGAGAACCAAAAAGAATTTCAGAGCTTATAAGAACCCCAGCAATTTTTTTTCTCTGCCTTTCCTTTACCCCTCACTAGTTGATGTTGTTATGGATAGACAATTAGCTAGTAGGAGCAGTTAGCAAAAACTGACAACACTTGGGCAGGAAAATGTCAACTTCCAAAACAAAAACAGAGGCTTTTAACTGAAGACACACTGAAAGTACTTAAGGAATCCTTAAGAAAAAAAGGAGGTAGAATAACTTACAAACTCTGGAAGAGGTGGTCGGTGAACACCCCTTAAACAAATGATACAGAACATAAAACACATTATTTCCAAATATACAAATGCTCAAAGAGCAGTCGTAGGATGTAACTTTCTGGAATAATTTGGAAGTAAAATTAAGACCATTCCTCTAAAATCTATTCTTCATTCCACATGGAATTTGCCATAATCATGAAATACCAGTTTGTAGATATCCATATTACTGGAGACTTAACATATTAAGCCATTGCTGGAGATCAACAAAGGCTCACAATTCTGTTTACTGCATAACTGAACACGTCCCTTTAAAAGAACCCTTTGACTTGGAACACTAGGCAAACAGTGCATACTGGAACATAATCACATATCAAAGACAGGTGTTAAAAATAAAGTCCTGGATTGGAGGCAGATCAGTTATGTTGGACATCTGTGGATGAAAGAAGAATCACAAGGACAGTAGAGGGCACGTGGGATAGAATAAGGAATTAAAGACAGGAGAAAGGGAAATATGTGGGGAAAAAAAGAGAGAAAAGGAAACAGAAAGAGAAGGAGACTGAGAAGTTGGTTGGGTGCTTTCCTAAATATTTCCTATGCACCAAAAGCCCTGACTTTAGTGCTTACCTGTGATGAAAATAGGAGGGAACAAAACTTCTACTATTTCACAATTGTGTGGCTCACAGATACATTCAAGTGAATTGCCTAGAGGGATACATACAGTTTAAAAAATAGGTGGTGGTATCAAACAAAGAGGGTGACAGGAGAGGGGGAAGTGGAAAATGACTACATGGGTTTTAAAAAACCATAACCAGCAGATGAGTCGTCAGGCACATTTGGAAAGACCCATGCAAAACTGCAATACTTAAAAACCATGAAATATAGATGGGTGGATCCTTAAGGCAAACCTATTGTTTTCTATTTGCAGAACCTGACAGGGCTTGATGGATGTATATGCCCAAGTCTAGGTAGGGAAGGAAATGGGGTAGAATCCAGGTCTTCTCACACACAAGGGTTCATTTGTCCAAGGACCTTTTATTGAGTTTAATAAATTCAACTCCCTAATTCTTCATATATTTAGTTAACTTGGAAGAAAATAACTTACTGGATTGTTGAACTAATTTGCAGTGGTTGGAGTGCTTAAGATCACATGGAACTTGCTCTTCATCTCCTTTCTTATTTTGATATTCTTCGTTTTCGTCAGATTCTGAGGAGCTGCCACTACTCTCATAACTGCTGTCGCTGCTGCAATACTTCTGCTTTTTCATTACCTCGGAACTCTCTGGCATAGAACATAGAGGCTGAAACAGAGGCAAATGTGTTATTCTGCTAGAATTTTTCAAAAGGCTCATTAACATGATTAGTTGCTATTTTTAATTTCCCCTTCGCTTGCTGCTTTTCACTGAAGGCTACTGCTGTAGACTGCTCAGCCTATAGAGCACTCACTGATTCTCGTTCCTGCAAAATACGCTTTCTTAAATAATATAGCTCAGTCATGAAAAATGTTTCTACGTGATCATAACAAAGACCAGAAGTATCTGTAAACAAGAATAAAAAAAAAAGAAAACTAAGGAAAAACGTGATAGAAAGATATCAAAATCACAAAGGTAATTGGCTTTTCTTCATTCCATACCAAGTCACTCAGTAAATGTGGGGGTGGAGGGAGAAAGGCTGCAAAGGAAGAAGAACAAAAAGAGCACAAAGCAACAACCAGAGAAGCCTCTATAAGTAAGGCCACATCTTAAAACAGAGCCCCAAGGCACAACAAGAGCAAGGTACTAATTTGCTGTGGATGATATTAGTCAGCCCTGTTGCTGGGAATTGATCCTGGTACACACTAAGCACACACTCTACTACTGAGCTATACCCCCTGACCCTTTTCATATATAAAAATGAAAAGTTTTAGCTAATTATCTATTTCCCAAATAGGTCATGAACACCTCATGTCTCTTCTCAGAGGACTCCTTACTTTGAAAATCCCAGTCTGGCCATAAGGGAGCCACACTGCTTTTATTGCCAGTGCTACAATTTACAAAATGATAATAAAGTGAAGATCAGTTTGACATGGATATTTTTAGAGGATGGGACCTAGGTCAAAGGTAGGTAGATCTGTAAAGACTTAAAACGTCCTCTTAGTAGTTTCAGGATCTCATCAGAATCATTGTTTCCCATCCTCCCAATCAATGAGTTTCCAAAGAGGCCAGCTGAAGTTACAGAAAAAGGCATGGGACAGCATCACTTCAGAAAGAATGCACAGGACCGAGAACAGGACGGTTCTGTGATGCAGTCATTTTTAACAGACAATTTGTTACACACACACTTTGCCTCCTATTCCTCTGGGAGAGGTTCCTGCTGTTGCATACGAGAGGCTTGTGTTAAATCAAACAAAGAGGTTTTGATGTTAGCATACATGATAATGAAATCCTTGCATACCATGGGATTTCACTGAAAAGAAGTATATTCTCCAGTGTAATCGTGTAGGATAAAAGACAGAGAAATGGCACTTCGTGAAGTGCCTGGAATACATAGTAAGCCAAAGCATGAGCTTCTTAAAGTTACAGGCTTTGCAAGGATGAAATATAACCAGAGCAGGAAAGGGGTTTAATACACCAAGGCACTCTTGTGTTTCAACACTTGTTCTCCTTTTGATAGTTTAATCTTCACTGAGCACTAACAATGTTCAAAGAGAGATGCATAAAAACATTTACCAGTAACACAATCATCAAACATTTTCACAATGTTAGGAAATATGATCTCTAGGGGAAGGATGTTGCTCCAAAGGTTTATCACACATAGAAGAAACAGCAGCACACTCGGACTTGCTAGAAGTACCTTCCCTCAGGCAGCAAGCATTTTAAGGTTTCTTAAGGAGCCTGACTACATAATGAGTTGTCTGACCCTATGAAGAACCATAGGGGAAAGAAAACCACCACAGAAACTTTGTGTCATATATGCATTTGGGACTTTATGACCAAGACACTGTTCAAGTAATTAATTAGAAATCACAGCTGAATAAACTTTCAATAGTGCCTCCACTATAAAATGGAATTTGGAAATAGGCATTAAGTTTGACACAAACCATACTACTTATCTTTATGTGCAATTTTACAATAAAATCAGTCTTATGTAAAATATCTGTAAAGAATAAGATAAATATCCATATATTTACCATCCATCTTAAGAAGAAGGAGGTTGCTGATATTATATGTGGCATTTATCATTTATGTGACTAATTAATATTTCTTAAATTCTAAAATAAGAAAAAAGTTAGTATTCCTCCTGATACAAATGAAAGTTTTATTTAACCTTGGTCATCTCCAAAAAAAGGGAGACCAATGTTTGGCACACAGTATCAGCCCTCTAAAAAGGAAAATCTGCTTTGAAGTTTGCTCCATTTAGACCCTTGAAAACATAAACATAAAAGTTATAAAAATGCTTCTACTTCAAACTAATTATGCTGGCTTTAACAATTACAGGATATGCTCATTTCTTTTCATTTCAACAAATACATTTTTAGCTCCCACTACTTGCCTAAAACGAAAAGGATTAAAAAATATACAATGTTGGGCACAGCGGCACAACCCTATAATCCTAGCAGCTCAGGAAGCTAAGGCAGGAGGATCAGGAGTTCAAAACTAGCCTCAGCAAAGTGAGGCACTAAGCAACTCTGTGAGACCCTGTCTCTAAATTTAAAAAAATAGGGCTAGGGATGTGGCTCAGTGGTTAAGTGCCCCTGAGTTCAATCCCCAGTACCCAAAATATGTATTTTATATATATTATGTATGTAACATATATATTTGTGTGTGTATGTGTAGTATGTATACACACACACAATGTGAATTCTGCCCTATAAGAAGTTGTACTTTTGTTTGGATGGCCAATCTTTAAAAAAAAAAGTGAGAGAGAGAGAGAGAGAAAAAAAAATTTTTAATATTTTATTTTTTAGTTCTCGGCAGACACAACATCTTTTGTTTGTATGTGGTGCTGAGGATTGAACCTGGGCCGCATGCATGCCAAGCGAGTGCACTACCACTTGAGCCACATCCCCAGCCCCTGGCCAATCTTCTATGAGGGAAACAACAGTGTCTGACTACCTCGGGGCTTTTGCATTTGCCATTCTGCCATCTGCCCCCAGGAGGTTTGGTGTATGATTTGCCAAACTGCAATAACTGATACATAGGCTTAGAAACTTCCCAACATTTCCCAAAATAAAGCCATGATTTATGAAGGTATTCACTTCTACAAATAACTCCATGTTTGTTCCAAAGGAATTTTCAACTACCTATTCCACAGTGCCTACAAACAGAGCAGATAATCAGAAAGCATCCTCCAAAATCTCCTTAGATATGATCTCTCACCAGACCCATCTTACACCATTTCACCCTCCAAGAACCTTCCACTTGAGTCATACCAAACTTTTCATTGTTTCTACAACACATCGTCAAGTCTATCTATGCCTTTAAGTTTCCCTCTACCATGAATGTTCTTCGACCCCTTTTTAAAATTCCAGTTAAAACAGCAAAGCCTCTATAAGGTCATTCCCATTATAGCTACTGATCCTGCGCTTCTCTATGCCACCGTAGCACTTTACATTCTCTATTGTATATTTGCTACATGGTCTCCTGCTTTGGGGTTTATCAATCTGCTCTTCTACTTGCCAAAGTTACAAATTGAACTAACAGAGTTTGAGAATTGATGATGTGCTAGGCAACGTTACACAGCAGAGATAAAAGATGAAAATGCACTTCCCACCTCAAGGAGCTCACCACCTTATACTAAGGCCAACAGGTAAATAGTTATTTGTTATAACTGCTCTGTAAAGTGTTGTTTATGGCACAGCAAGAGAAGGAGGGTAACTGTGTCAACTGGGAGAAAGAGGGCAGGTCTCACAAAGGCAGCAGATTAGGAAAGGGTCTCCAATCAAGCAACAAATCATGATTTTATTTATTTATTTGTAGGCAGGCTTTCCAGAGGCGTGAAAAAGCATGACAGCACAACAGAACATGATTATCTGACCATGCAGACATAGTTTAGTAATGCTGTAAAAGAAACAGGATGAAAAATGTTTCCAAGATTTTTCAAATTCAACTCTTTCTCCACTAGCAAAAATTTCAACAGATGTCAAAAAAACATACAGATGTCACCACAACAGAGAAGATGCATGTAAAGCAAACTCCTGCCCTTTCTTACCTACATGACACCTTATTATTTATTCCTAGGATCTGTACTTACTTTTATTAAAACACTATTGTTGTTGCTCACTCAATTATCAATATGAGTCTCCAGGGTCATGATTTTTCTTATCTCTAATGCTACATGTTTCCTTGATAATTATTGTCTAAAAGATAAAAAGAAAACTTAATAGTGACTTTAGAATAAGAACACTAGTTCTTGGACCCTCTTAGCCTGACTCCTAAGGTTCTCACTAGCACTAGGGAAAAAGCCAAGAAAAAGGAAACGAAACAAAACTCCTGAGTGCGAGACAGCACCATCTTCCCAACTCCACCTCCACTCCTTCAAAGTGGCACCACTCTTAAAATGAGAAATATCAAGGGAAAGCCAGCTGCACGTGGTAGCATTTACTTTTACATACGGGAAGGTTGAAATACTGCACCTTTGGTCCTCGAGGCCTGGTAGCTTTTCCCATCAATTTTTCATCATCAATTTCACACTGTTCCAGAAGATCCAAAATATCTTCCTCCTTCAAAAAACATTTTAATTTAAATCATGATCACTAATGGACTCTAAAATTTTTCCAACTTTATTAATCTCCATAAAATAATGTACAAGGAGCACTTTTAACTACTTAGTGAAGATCATTCAGATCAAAGAAGGGGAACTAAAGGATTATGGCAAATTCTCTTGAAACTTTCACTAAAGTCTGGCAATGCAAATAATATATAGTTGAAATCTATTGAGTAATAATTATCATAAACAAAAGTTTCCTTCTATTATGATATATTATTAAAATCTTAGAAAAAAAAATAAAAAAAAAATCTTAGAATATACTACTTCAATAATTTAGCGCATTTTGGACACTCAAACTCTGGAAGCACAGAATTTTCTAGACTATAACTTCATTAATCATTCCAGTACTAATTACTCCAAAAAATACTAAAACTCCAGACAGATTATACTAAGAATTTCATTTATAATCAATCTAATATTAGTATTTGGCAACACTTAATGAAAATTTTTATAAATTTTACTATTGCACAAAAGTATTTTTAAAAATATTTTTAGCTGTAGATGGACATAATACTTTTATTTATTTAGTTTTATGTAGTGCTGGAGATCGATCCTAGGGCCTCACACATGCTAGGCAAGTGCTCTACCACTGAGCCACAACACTAGCCCTGCACAAAAGTATTTTTAGGGCTTCATGAAGCGTCTTTTTTTTTTCTACAGGCATTAATGAGAGTGTTATTCCAGAAGTGCCCTAATACCAGTCTCTTATGCTCTTACAGAGACATTTTGAAGTCAAAAGGAAAAAATATAAACATACACTCCAGTGGATGTTGAACAAACCAAAGAAGTAGCTATAGTGAAAGAGGTTTAATCAACTGCTTCACTGTTACTTATTCCACCTATAAAAATCAGAACTTTATTTAATATTCATGATTTGTGTTTTAACTTCTCCATAAATGTGTTTTGAAATACAGGCATTTCACTATACAAGAGAAATTTTTAAAATAAGTTATTCTTCATCCCAATCTATGGAAGATTAGCTAATAAAACACCAAAAGACTCATTATAGTTTTGACAAAATAATAATCCTACAATGAATTCCGTGGATAACAGCATTTTAAAAAAGATCTCACAGAGTTCTGCTTCTGTTCAGAAGAAAGATCACAACAGATAATGCTTTCATTGCAGCAGCCAAAAAATATCTGATGAACTAAACAGATATTTTAAAACAGAAAGCCATAGCTAAAAAATAGTGTGAAAGAACAAATTCCAGAGAAAGATAAGTTCTTCCCAAATGAACAAAGCATACATTGGGTCCTTTGCCAAGACTGAGCATATGTGGGCAAAAATCAGGTCTATCATAGGAAAGTAAGATATTCTGCTGGAAGACAGAGAATCCCCTTAACATACTCCCTTTTGGAACAGAACACTGAGATACTATTATTAAGAGATCTGGCTACCATGTTGAGAGGCCACATAAAGAGAAAGACACACTCAGTCAGCTCCCTGATACTCCATCTATCTGATTTGATGTACCAAATACATGAGTGAAACCACCTTGGAATTCTAGCCCTTAGTGAGTGCAAGAAACATTTACCTGAATATTTCTTGATTGACTCCAGGCAAGACCAGTAAAAGAACCACTCAATGGCCCCCAGAAATATTGCAGAACAAAGAGCAAGCAAATAGACAACTGATAGACCTTTTATTAGGGTAATTTGTGTGTGTGTGTGTATATATGTGTGTGTGTGTTTGTGTATGGTTTACTTGCTCTCATAATATATATATATATATATATATATATATATATATATATATATATATATAATCAAGAAAAAATGCTGCATGGTGTTAATTATAATCCAAATAACAAGAGTGTCACAAACCACAAAGTTAATTCAATGGATTTCTTTATCCAGTTATACAAAAAAAAATCTGTGTAATAAGAATGTTCTTGACATATGATAATCACAATATTATATCAAAATTCTCTACTCCATAATTTGTCCTGTTAGACATCTTATTGATGAAGTCCCTTTCGTAGTAAAACACTACCAACTGTTAAAATGAAAAGCCTAAAGTGTACTATAAAATCAAAGTACAGTGCTTTCACATGGAGGCTGAAGGCGGGATGTTTTTATAGACACACTATTATTAGGTTCCATCCTTTTTTCTCTGTATCAATGCTCATCTCTTACCTTCATTTTTTTCAAAGGATTATTCAGCTCTCGCTGGAATGAGGCTGCTCTTCCTGAAAGGAAGGTCTGAAAGGCAACAGCCAACAAATTTTCATACTTCTCAAGCAGTGTTTTATCATCTGGAGGATAAATTCGTCTACAAAAAAAAAAAATCAGATAACCCAATTTGTTTAAAAGAAGTAATCATAGCTCAATAGTTAAGATAATTGTTTAGAAAATCATTGCCTTCCTGCTCCATGCCAGTTAATATTGCTAACTGCTAGAAACAAAGATAGTTTTGAGAAGTTCACAAATATTCATGTTACCCGTACAAATTAAGGCTTATCTAGAGAAGTATCATTACACAAAGTAGTTCCAGAAGATAAGGTATAAGGGTTTGGTTCAGAGAAAGTGACTGCAATTGGTTGAATTGGTAAAATACAGAACTTTGTGGGAGAGTGTTCAGATGATGAGGGATACTGGGGAAGTTTTGACTTCATGTAGTGACTGAAGCATACAAAAATGCAGGCATCCATCTTAATGTTTTGGGGTGATGGAGGGAGGACTAGGTAGTGGTAGGTTGGGAAGAATGTGTTCCCCTCACTACTAAGGAGGTGGGTGCTAAGAACAGGAAAGACACCTGTAAGAAACTCTATGCCCATACCTTCTGATGCCAATTGAAGCAAGGTCAAGCTGGGAAGGAGGGACAACCTTTCTAGAGCACAGGAGCTTAAAGGGCCTCTTTAGATCCTGTCAAGGATGATACTATGAGGGGTACCAGTTTAACACAGTCCAAACCCTGTCTACTGTCTCTACCTGACTTCTTCAAATATTTTCTTATTTCTTCCATTTCCTTAGAATTTGAGTTTAAAGAACAGCAACCACTATGAGTTGGCAGAAAACTATTAGAACCTAAATTTCCACTTTCTTAAAATAGTGTATAATAACCAAATCCAGGCCCAGAATGGCTGATTAAAAAGACTCCCCACAGGCCCTCCACAGGCCTGTTGGAAGGAGAGCTGGCAGGAGATTTGTCAAGTCTGAACCACTACTTGCTCACTAGCTGACTACCTTTTCTTCCTTTAAAGATATTAAGCAAAAAGCACATTCTAAGAATGAAAAGAACTGTACTTCAAGTGAGCATAAAAGGTCTAAAAATATAGAACGATTATTTGACACTTCACTTCCTTCAGTCCATACAAAAATGGCAGCAAAGTTACCTATAATTCCCCATATGTCGATTTTCATGTTCTTCTCTTGAAATCTGCTTCCGTATTTGAGCAAGTCTCTCTTTCTAGAAATAAAGAGTTTACAAATAAAACCCAATGCATGAGTCAGGCAACTGAAATTGTGGGGACATTGCTAAAATGTTCATACCAACTCTTCTTTCCGCCTCTCCAGTTGGTGTCTCTGCTGTTCCCAGTCTGAGGAACCTGGTAAGAGTCTTTTTATTGAATTTTGACCATAAAGCCTCTTTTGAGCCTCAGCTTTTTGTTTGGCCAAGTTTCTCCTTTTATCGCTGGTCCTAAAATATGAAACACAAGACCATATGCTACAATTCAAACAAGTTCTGATCTTATCCTATGAGTAGTGCAGATTGAAATCAAAGTTGATTTTGTATATTCACATATATTCATCTAATCACCCACCAAATATGGAACTCTGCATGGTAAACAGATGATACCAAGATAAAATGGAAACACTATGTGCTTGCTTGAAGAGTCAGAGAGTCCCAGGTTGATATTCTATACTAACACCTTGGCAGCTATACAATCTGACACTGGTCAATTAAGTGCTAAGTCTATTTCCCACATATTTTTTATTAAAAATAATAATATTTCCCTCCTAGAGATCTTATAAAAATCAATTTGTGGTGCTATTAATAGGTAACTAGTCATTCTCTTCTCCCTCTTCAGCCAATTCTATTTATATGTAAGCACTCTCATTTATACTGACCACTCCTGAGCACATTTTCAGTTATGACTGAAATTCCAGCCTAACAGTCATTATTTGTTTGAAAAAGTTGCACAGTCTTTCTAATTTTTGGATTATTCATGAAAATTTAGTTATAAGTCTCTGGTTTTTATAGAAGAAACCCAATCCTAGGATTATTTTCCTCTGAGACACATTTTCCTGTTTCCCTCGATGTAGCTACAACTAGTCTGAGTTCTCTTCTCCAACTCTTCCAGTTTGTACTCCTACAAATGACCCCTGAAAGACTTCTCAAGAACAGGGTGGAATTCAGGAATAAAGGAAAATCATAGCGAATTCTGCCCTCAGCTTTAGGGGGAAAAACAGAGCCTATATGCCTATGCCTCATATTGTTATTATCTTGGCAGGGTGCAGGTATGGATGCAAATCAAAAGGAATTGGACATGATATCATTTGGCCACCTTCTGCCATGGAGAGGTAAAAGAAGTGCTTAAGTTCACATATGGTCCCATTCAATTCATCAGAAGATGGCAATGAAAACATGAAACCAAGACACTGGACAGTAAAGAAATTGCTATTGCCTCAAGTATATATTCCCTCGCAACCCCAACTTGTAGGAGTGCTAGGAAACTGATCCATTCTCTTTCAGGACAACACTGAAGCTTCAGTGGCAGGCATTCAACAAGTTTATTATTGAGAAAATAAACAAACATATCCAGAACATTGGAAACCATTCAGTACAGTTGGAGCCACGGGTGAATGCAGGATACTCAGGTAATCATAAGAAGTTGACACTAGGTTATTGAGTTCAAATTTATCTTTAGGCAATTAAAAAGACATGAATTTTAAAAGAAAAGGGGCATAATTATATTTGCATATGTTAATAAAGATTATGACCTTGGCAGTATGTACTGTAGTCTAGAAGAGGATGAGAACAGGAGTAGGAAGATGAGATGCTATTTCTTTTTTTTTTATTGGTTGTTCAAAACATTACAAAGCTCTTGACATATCATATTTCATACATTAGATTCAAGTGGGTTATGAACTCCCATTTTTACCCCAAATACAGATTGCAGAATCACATCAGTTACACATCCACATTTTTACATACTGCCATATTAGTAACTGTTGTATTCTGCTACCTTTCCTATCCTCAACTATCCACCCTCCCCTCCCCTCCCCTCCCCTCTTCTCTCTCTACCCCATCTACTGTAATTCATTTCTCTCCGTGTTTTTTTTCCATTCCCCTCACAGCCTCTTATATGAAATTTGTATAACAATGAGGGTCTCCTTCTATTTCCACGCAATTTCCCTTTTTTTCTCCCTTTCCCTCCCACCTCATGTCTCTGTTTAATGTTAATCTTTTCCTCCTGCTCTTCCTCCCTGCTCTATTCTTAGTTGCTCTCATTATATCAAAGAAGACATTTGGCATTTGTTTTTTAGGGATTGGCTAGCTTCACTTAGCATAATCTGCTCTAGTGCCATCCATTTCCCTGCAAATTCCACGATTTTGTCATTTTTTAGTGCTGCATAATACTCCATGGTGTATAAATGCCACATTTTTTTATCCATTAATCTATTGAAGGGCATCTGGGTTGGTTCCACAGTCTAGCTATTGTGAATTGTGCTGCTATGAACATCGATGTGGCAGTATCCCTGTAGTACGCTCTTTTAAGGTCTTCAGGGAATAGTCCGAGAAGGGCAATAGCTGGGTCAAATGGTGGTTCCATTCCCAGCTTTCCCAGGAATCTCCATACTGCTTTCCAAATTGGCTGCATCAATTTGCAATCCCACCAGCAATGTACAAGAGTACCCTTTTCCCCACATCCTCGCCAGCACTTGTTATTGTTTGACTTCAGAATGGCTGCCAATCTTACTGGAGTGAGATGGTATCTTAGGGTGGTTTTGATTTGCATTTCTCTGACTGCTAGAGATGGTGAGCATTTTTTTATGTACTTGTTGATTGATTGTATGTCCTCCTCTGAGAAGTGTCTGTTCAGGTCCTTGGCCCATTTGTTGATTGGGTTATTTGTTATCTTATTGTCTAATTTTTTGAGTTCTTTGTATACTCTGGATATTAGGGCTCTATCTGAAGTGTGAGGAGTAAAAATTTGTTCCCAGGATGTAGGCTCCCTATTTACCTCTCTTATTGTTTCTCTTGCTGAGAAAAAACTTTTTAGTTTAAGTAAGTCCCATTTGTTGATTGATGAGATGCTATTTCACTAACAATAGGAAATATGAAGACCTGGACCAGGGAAGTAGCAGCATGTTAAAGAAAGAGTGAGTTTAGAAGAATATTTTGGAGAAAGAATGGGAATGCTCTGGTGACTAATTCAATGTGCAGAATAAGGAAAAGGAATAAACTCGTAATCATAGCAAAATTTCTGATTTGGGTGAGTGGGTAATTATGAATATCATTTTTCCAACGATGAATACAATTTGTCTTTGAGTTTTCTCAGTGAAGGGAAGAGGTAATGCAGTGGTTTAGGTAGCTCTTGATACTTGATCTTTTTTTATATTCCATTTCATATAGAAAAATCTTTTCTATATAGAATGCAGTTTACAGGTAGGAGAGGGAAAGGAAAAAGTAAAAACAATATAAAGGGGAAAAGACCAAACAGAAAATAAGGAGTGGTGGGGGAGAAGGAAGTAAAATTTTTAAAAAGAAAAAAAAAGGTAGGAATGAGGTATTTTAATTAATATGCTATAAAAGAAATAAACATAGTCCTAGATCCTATCCACAGCAAACAAGATTCTGACAGTCAAGGATACTGACACACAAACAGCTCAAACACACATGAACAGAAAAGTAACAAAAACAAGCTCACACAGAAGTCCTCTCAGACACATTAAAAAAGAATAAAAGACAACCACACTGAGTTTTTTTTAATTACTATTGATTATTATATGGCCTTTCATTTAAAAAATAGCAAAATAATAAGCAGGAAAATTAAATCTTTAATTCACAAATCAGACTATAATACCAGTACAACAAGATAGCTCTTGAACTGCAATTATGATTAAGATAATAATGATATTTTAATTAGATCATTTTCTTTACATTTGGCCTTTAGAATACTGTCATTGTAAAACTTGGTTTGCATTTCTATAACTACAGGCATAAGTTAGACCTAATGACTCTCAGCACTTACTTCACAGACCAGAAAAAAATTTAACCAAAGATCAAAATATCCTGATTCACTTAGCATTTTAATCAGCATTTTTCTACTCAACTGTGTCCATACACTGCCCTAAAAATTTTTGTTCATGACTTTCTTGATTCCTTCCCACTACTCATTACCCTGTGACTCCATCCAAGGGATTTCTCTTACCATTTGTCTCAGATTGCTGCAGGCTCCAGAAGTACAGAATCACTGGAAGATTTATGAACATGCTTTGCTTTGTCTTTCCACTTACCTATTTTTCTACACGTAGTTAACTTAAATGAAATATCCTTCCTCTAGGCTTGTCTTTCAACCAAAATTATATTTATTGCTCACTCTACACTAGTTGTAGATATAGCCCAGGAGAAGCAAAGAGAAATAGAGCTATTGCCCTCAAGGAGGTGACAGTTTAAACAGAGTGGGGAGATGGATGCAAAGTGAGAGTATCATGATAGCACAAAGGGAGAAGTGAGCCATGATGCTTTAATAAAGGCTTCAAACAGGAAATTAAGCTTGAGCAAGGTTTTAAGAATGAGTTGACAGGGGCTGGGGATGTGGCTCAAGCGGTAGCACGCTCGCCTGGCATGCGTGCGGCCCGGGTTCGATCCTCAGCACCACATACAAACAAAGACGTTGTGTCCGCCGAGAACTAAAAAATAATAAAAATATTTAAAAATTCAAAAAAAAGAATGAGTTGACAAACATATGATCAATATGTATGCTATGGTTTGGGTATGATATTTCCCCCAAAATTTCATGTGCTATTGGTCCCCAATTTAACAGTACTAAGAGGTGACGGGACCTTTAACAAGTAGAATCTAGTGGCAGGTGATTACATCATTGGGCACCATTGTCAGGAATGGATTAATGCTTTTCTACAGAGACTAGGTTAGTTCTCTTGAGACTGCATTAAGCCTTGCAGGATTGAGATGGATACTACAGCACTGAATTAGTTACTTCGAGAAATGGTTGTTTATAAAACAGACCAGCCTCTCCTGATTCACTATTGTAAATGTGCTCTTCTGCATGCCTCTCCTTTCTTTGCTCTTTTCTACCCTGCAACATGAAGTCCTCACAAGAAGCTGAGCAGATGCCTGCCCCATGCTTTCGGATCTCTAGAACTGTCACCTCAGTAAACCTGTTGTCTATAGATTTCCAAGTGTCAGGTATCCCTTCAGAAAACAATCTAAGACAACATACAAAGAAATGTTACTCTGACTTTTTAAAAAAAAGGAAGGAAATTCTGACACAAGTTACAATGAACCTGAAGACATGCTAAGTGAAATGTGCCACTAACAAAGAGACAAATACCAAATGATTGCACTCTTATGAGATAAAAATAGGGCACTCAAATTCATCAAAAGTGTAATGGTGGTTTCCAGGGACTAGGAGGTGAGGTGAATGAGTAGTTAGGACCAAATGGTGTAGAGTTTCAATTTTGCAAGATGAAGAGTTCTCATACGGTTGTGATAATTACATAATACTGTGAATGTACTTAATGCCACTCAACTATACACATAAAAATGGTTAAGATGGTAAATTTTATGCTAACTATATTTTACCACAATTAAAAATATTTGACATTCACCAGAGGGACAAAGGTGCATGAATATTAAATGTAAGAAAGTGAAAAAGCATATTAATGAGAACAACGCAAAAAAGTTCTTAGAAAAATCAATCCCGAGGCAGAGAAAAAAGAACAAGAAATGACTGGGTTGGAGAGAGATGCAAGGGCCAGATCAAAAAGTACCTTGTATGTAATATAAAGGAGTTAAACTCTGTCTTATAGTATGGAAACTATCTGATCAGAATATCAGAGCTTAAAAAAATCTCTTCAAATGCTAGCAGCTCTCAGTGCTCTGACTCTGCCCCTCTTTAGTTCTTAAAATACAGAATCCAACTGTCTGATCTTATTCATTAGAATCAACTGCAATCTGTACATGAGTGTCAATCAGATATCTCTACCTGTTGAGTCCCTATGTATCAAACTTACCATTTAACAATTCTACCTCTGTGTCTCAAATCATCTTAAAATTAACATATTCATACACCTCAGATACAGCATTAATCTCCAGGAGATATAAAAAAATTTTAAAAACAATCAATAAATGGGTTGAATAAAAAAAATTTTTAAAAAACAACCCAATCAATAAATGGCCGAACAGATACTTCTCAGAAAAAAGATATACAATCAATCAACAAATACATGAAAAAAATGTTCAACATCTGTAGTAATTAGAGAAATGCAAATTAAAACTACAGTAAGATTTCATCTCACTCCAGTCAGAATGGCAATTAATAAGAATACAAGCAACAATAAAGTTAGCAAGGACATAGGGAAAAAGATATATTCATACATTGCTGGTGGGGCTGCAAATTGGTGTGACCACTATGGAAAGCAGTATGGAGATTCCTCAGAAAACTTGGAATAGAACGACCATTTGACCAGTTATCCCACTCCTCGGTTTATACCCACAGGACTTAAAATCAGCATACTACAATGACACGGTCACATCAATGTTTACAGTAGCTCAATTCACAGCAGCTAAATTATAGAACCAACGTAGGTGCCCCCTTCAACAGATGAATGGATAAAGAAAATGTGGTATACATACACAATGGAATATTACTCAGCCTTAAAGAAGAATGAAATTATGGCATTTGCAAGTAAATGGATGGAGCTGAAGAATATCATCCTAAGCAAAATAAGCCAATCCCAACGAATCCAAGGCTGGACATTTTCTGTGATATGCAAATGCTAATTCACAATAAAAGAGGAGGTGAAGAATAGAGGTATTTTGTCTAGACAGAGGGGAGTAAAGGGAAGGGAGGGGGCATAAGGGTGGGAAGGACAGTAGGATGAATCAGACATCATTACCCTATGTGCATATATGATTATATGACCAGTGTGATCCTACATCCTGTACAACCAGAAGAATAAAAAGTTATACTCCATTTATGTATATCAAAATGCATTCTACTCTCATGTATAGTAATTAGAACAAATGAAAAATTAGTGTGTTTAAAATTGAATTATATCTCTCCCTTCTGTGCCCTCTCTTCTTCCATAACTCCTCCCCATTTATAACTCTGCTATAATCTTTATCTCAAAGAATGACATATTATCAAACAATCCAAGCCAGAAACCTAGGAATCATAGGAGACTTTATATTCCCAGTACTTACTATAATTTAACCATAATTACTGCAGGTGTAGAGTATTATATGGGAGGGGAGTCAGGAAAAGGAGTTTACAGGAAGAAGGGGGAAATATTTTTTTAAAACTATATGGGTTTAAAAACTGAAATTAAAAATTCAAAGTAAAAAATACAAATGACTACAAGCCAATCTCATATACAAGTGATTTATCTATGCTAAATATGGGAAAAGTTCCAACAAATGGGGGAAATACTTTACCTGATGTTTAATAGCTTCAGTGCATTGAGCAACACACCCCTTTTTACATCATAGTCTATTTTCTGATCAGTTCCGAAACTTGGGGCTCGATTAATCTGAAATTCACAAAGAAAACAATGCTGGCAGCCAAATGTTGGAAGGTCAATAAATATTACACACATGTTTGTTAATCTAATGTTATATCTCCAATCAGGAGAAGGAGCCACAATAAATCTCAAAGCTTTATGTGGTGGAAGGCCCAGTCACCACTACCGCATCTTACCTTCCCATCAACCTAGGTCAAGGATTTGCAAGGAATAGACTAGGAGCTTGACCTCCTGCTCTTGTTGTCTCAAGATGAAGATCTGGATTGTCAATCAGCATCACCTGGCCACTCTCTCCAGCCCCTTAACCCAACACTGGAGTTTTTAAGTTTAGAGAAGTTAAAAGGAACATAACTTGACAACAAGTTGGAAGAACAGTAATTGTGACATGCACATTACCAACACCATAATAATTACATACATGTACATTTTTAGCAAGTAGAAAATATCAGTGCCCTCTTTTCACTGCTTCAGATATTCCTGATGAATTCACCTTTTGATGCATAGAAAATAAATTGTATTTCTAGCTGGCTCAAACAATGATTCATCAATTTTCATTTCAAACGGCATTGACTAAATTTCTCAGAGATACTCTTTTTTTATTGGTTCTTTTTTACTATACATGACAGTAGGATCCATTTTAATACAATTATACAGGCATGGAATATATCTTATTCTAATTAGGATCCCATTCTTGTGGATATACACGATGATGGGATTCACTGTAATGTTTTCACATGTGTACATAGGAATATTATTCCACTGTCCTTCCTTCTCCTTTTCCCCCACCCTCCCTCCATTACCTGTTGAGAAGATGCTACCTCTTAAGGGTAGCTGCAGATCTCTGAGAGCCTTTGTAACCATACAAGAATGGACTAATGGGGATAAATGAGCCATTTGTGACCATCCTACTTTCTGACGTTATTCCCAGGAATTCATCAAGATGGAAAAGAAGCAGCAAATATACATATATATAAAATTATTTATATAGGATATATAATATAGATAACATATATAAAATACACACACACACACACACACACACACACACACACACACACACCCCTTGTACAATACTGTACTATCTCAAGGGCTAGAGATTTTCTTTTTGTATTTGTTGTTGTTAGGTTTTAATACTGTTGTTGTTAGGAAAATTAACAGGCATAGCAGGTTTTTAAGACTCTAAATGAGTTGGTTAAAATATTGATGAGTTTAAAACTATAACTTCATTTCTTCATTACCAACTAACCCCTTAAACTATCTCAACAGAAGTATACGCTTCTAGACATAATTACACAAATTCATCACAAGGGACAATTCTACATTCTACAGCTGAGACCTGAGGAAATATCACATTATACTCAAAACTACATCCAGAAATGTCATCTCTCTAATTGGAAAAGTGGCACAGTTTCACAGCAGAAAAATAGTAAATAGAAACAAAGCAAACAGCAAAGGATTACCTGTCATTCCACTCCCTGGTATATTCTTAACCATTTGGTCAAGAGTATTTCAGATATTTTCTATGCATATATATATTACAATTCATTTTATTTTCTAAATACATGTCTATACTAACCATACTTTATTTTTCCTATGCATACATATATTACAATTCATTTTATTTTCTAAATACATGTCTATACTAACCATACTTTATTTTATAATCCAAGTTTTTCCTTAACAATGTATCATGCAAATCTTTCATCAAGCCATCATTGTGATGAATGCATCATACTCCCTTCATAGACAAAGGTCATGTAGTATTTTGACTCCCCGTTTGATTTCTGACTTAGAAGGTGACATAATCCTGTCTTTGTGTGATGTGGTCTAAAGATAAGGAAATAGCTTGAGAATTATAAGAACATCCATATATTCTAGGTCAGTTTGAAAAAACAGAATTTATTAATCTGTTACCTCAAAGCTCTAAGCCTTTCCCCCTTACAAGTGCAGAGAAAGGATAAAGTAATATATTTATATGAAAAAAGTTTCAACCATACTAATTCAAATCCCTGGAAATTTTAAGATGATTAATGATAGCTTTGGCTGCTACATGTAACAAGATTATGAAGTAAACCAGATTTAGGAACTGATGATTAAGGGTTTCACTAGAATGTTATCTATCTTTGTAGAATTATTTAGCTATTCCATTCCAAATTGCAGCGGGGAATTCTGCCAGGTATATACCTCCTCAAAGATGCTACTGACATCTCAGTATAAGACAATTTTCATATACTTCTTTCTTCCATATTCTTCCATCTACTAAAATACAGAAGAAATTAGTATTTGAAAAATTTACCCATACAAGATAAACTAATATGTGCACAGACAGAAGAAAAACTAATTTAGGTGATGCTCCTACATTACTGCTATTCCTTCAGTCCCACAGCTCTTCCCTGACCCTCAACTAATCTCTCCCAGCCCAACTCCCTATGTCAGCCTTAAAGACTGCTCAGATGTTCTTTCTATAAAGTTCTCATTGTTTCTTTTGATTTGGGGGAGGGGGTGTTTTGGGGAATGGGGCTCTTTACCATTGAGCTATATCCTTAGCTTATTTTTTTTGAAACAAGGTCTTGCTAAATTGCTGAGGGTCTCACTAAGTTGCTGAGGCTGACCCTGAACTTGTGATTCTACTGCCTCAGCCTTCCAAGTTGCTGGAATTCAGGCACCTGTACTGATAGAGGTTTCTTGTTTGGTTTGGTCTGGTTTGATTTGGTTTGGATTTTTTTCATTTGTTAGTTTAAATTCTCAATTATACATATCTGCACATAGAGATTAATCACTATTTTTTGCGCTGTTTTTCTGTTTCCTTGCTAATGCTTCCAATTATTACCATAAAACACACATCTGGGTCTCCACTAAACCAAGGCAAGTATTCTGTCTGATTCTTCTTGTTTCCCCACCACCTAGCACCATGTCTATAACTCAATGGGTCCTTGTTTAATTCAAGGGTACTTAAAGTATTGACAATACATTCACACTCTGCACAAATTTTCATTTTAAAAATGCTTTCTATGTTTGAAATTATTCTAGTTAGCTGTCACATTCTCAGATGTAGCTTCTACTTTATTCCACTTGATGGCGCCAAAAGGTTTTTAACAATGTACATCAGCCCCACAAATGGGTGCAAAATACAAACCAAGATCTTTAAAAAAAATTCTTTTAACTGTTTTAATATACTAAATGTTCATCATACACAGATTTTGTTTATTTTAGAGTTTTTTAATGGTTCTGATTGATCTGGAAATAATGATGCAGAGGATAAATAATGAAGGAACATGGTGTTTCTAATCTTTAAAAAACATACAGAATTCAACCATCCAGTCATGCTTTTCTATCTAAGGAATGGAGGGAGCAAAGGGTGAACAAAATTCTTCACTGTAATCTTACTGCTAGTGCCAGGTTGACCAAAATATGAATAGCCAGCAGAGAACTTTATTTACATGAAGATATAATACACATTATTTGCCCAGAGAGATGAACACACACACAGAGGTTTGGCCTTCAAATTAGGAAAGTTCGTATCTATAAAATAGGTACTGCAAACATCATGATCTCACCTATCACTCATTCAGCTTGCTTACACAAAATTTGGTATTACAGATGCAATTTCCAACTACTAAAAGGCTAAAAAAAGAGATTATCGATTTAAATCAAAAGGTAACTATTGATTATAACTTCTGTTAGAAATATGTTATTAATTCAGTAAATACTGCTTTGATATGTGCTATTTTTCTGACAGCTGCCTAAACACAGTGTTTCAGTAGCCATGAGAAAGTTCCATGACCCCAGCTCAGGGAGCTTGGAGGGAGATGCAGAATGGAGCATGTCTGGGCAGCATGATTTCCAACATTTCCCAAGGGTAAAATAAATATGACTTCTGGAAACATAAACATCTTAAACAGCGGTAATTTTAGTTTCCTCCGTAATATTATTCCATATTTTTCAAATGGTTTTAGGTGACCTTGTATAATCAAGGAAAGTAATGAAAACTCTGGCCTTACCTGGTTGAGCAGCAAACCCAAAGGCATACAGTTAACAGTTTGGACCTAAGGGGAGCCCCAGGCATATAATATGGCCTTAAAGGACAATTTACTCCACCTGGTGTATCGGACATCGAATATTGATTAATAGACCAATTAAAACTTCTGTCTTCTTAGAGAGATTGAAAAGAGACACACTGAAGGCTGGGTCTTGAAGCCCAGGCAGCCACACAGAGGAAAGATAATACCCAAAGTTCATAGATCAAGTAAGTACTAACTCAACAACTCAGGAAAAGTAGATTTGTGCTTACATTCAAAAATCTCTACCCTAGAAATTCACTGAATGATAATTACTTGGGGAAAGTAATATCACACATATTGATTCAGTCTTAGAAGTATGCAAATCCCTGAATTTTCATTTTCTTCCTCCCACATACTCTAGTCAGGCCTGATTCTAGTTGGTCAATGAGGACAACGGTGCCAAGAACACGTTTGTAAAACACAAGTTTTAAATACAGAACACTGATAACTTCTCTGACTTTTTAAAGAGTGCCTTACCTCCAGAAGCCATGGTTTTAGTTTTCTATCCAACAAAATGTCAAATCCCAGGACTTCAAAGCAGACACTTTCACTGCCTGGAGGTTGACCAGGCCTACACATTCGATACGCATGCAGGACATGAGGTTCAGCCACAATCAGAGTCTTCACCACCAATTCCTATAAAGATTACGACAGAAGAGGTGAAGGTGACTTATTTCTTTGCATCTCATTCACATCTATACCAGGATGACAGGACCTAGGCCTACAAACTAGCAACCTGACCATGTTTACTAAGCTTTATGGCATCTGTCTTCTGCACTGCTCTGGCTTCATTTCACCCAACCGTTTCCCATGCCCACGAGGCCCCAGTCATGCTCACTTTCTTTGGGTTTCTCCAGTAAATGGCACTTCCTCCTCCTAGCTGGGGTCCCCTGCATTAGCTCTTCCCTCCTCCTGGAACACTCTTTATCCTGTACTCACTCACTCCCATGTCTGACTCTCTGATATTCTCAGAGGCGTTTCTCAAACCCATATGAAAAATAACCAACCATGATTGCTTTTTGCATCACTACACGCAGGACATAACCAGCTGACACAGTATATATAACCAGCTTTTTTTGTCAAAGAAGGGCCCTTGACTGTCTTATTTACAGTCCCATTTCAGTACCTAAAATATTGCCTCACATTAGTAAATGCTCAAAAACACTGGTAACCAAAAAAAAAAAGTGGATACATGTGGTTTCTGTCTGTTCAATATGTAAGATCAGGAGCATATGCTAGCCCCATACAGAAAGGGACGAGAGTGATTGGAAAGAAAAAAATTCAAGGAGAGTACATTATCTTACAAATAACACCATGGGACCTCCACTGAGACAAAGGATGGAAGGGCTAGAAAAATGTAATCCATTAGAGTTTGGTTTTTTGGTACCATGATGATTTTGTAGTTCTTAAGGTTTATTTGAGAAGGCACTATTTCCAATTAAAGAACTGGATATCAACATTTTCTGTTAGGAAACACAAAATAGAAACTGGGATTAATTACTAACATTTATTTTTAAGAAGGCTGTTTTACTGATTTTTGTTCTTTAGAGTTATACATGACAGTAGAGCCTATTTTGATATATTTGTAGAAACATGGAGGATATCTTAGTCTATATTTTACTCCAATTAGGATGTATACAATGTTGAGATTCACATATTATACATATTCATATATGTATATAGGAAAGTTATGTCAGATTCATTCCACTGTCTTTCCTATTCCTATGCCTCCTCCTTTCCCTTTATTTCCCTTTGTCTAATCCACTGAACCTCTATTCTTCCCCTCCCTGCCCTTAAGAGAACTTCTGAACTTTGGATTTGGGGGATTGGCTTATTTCACTTAGCATGAATGTCTCCAGATCCACCTAGTCACCGGCAAATGTCATAAAGTCAATAAGAAAGTCATTCTTCTTTAAGACTGAGAAATATTCCATTGTGTATATAAACCACGTTTTCTTTATCAGTCACCTAATAATGGGCACACAGGTTGGTTCCATAGCTTAGCTACAGTGAGCTGAGCTGCTATAAATAAACACTGATGTGGCTGTATCACTGTAGTATGCTAATTTTAAGTCCCTTGGATATATACTGAGGAGTGGGATAACCAGTTCAAATGCTGATTCCATTCCTAGTTTCTTAAGGAATCTCCATACTGCTTTCCAGAGTGGTTGCTACCTCACCAATTTGCAATCCCACCAGCAATGTCTGAGTGTACCTTTTTTTCCCACATCCTCATTTATTGTTACTTGTATTCTTAATTGCCATTCTGACTGGAATGAGATGAAAGCTCAGTGTGCTTTTTAATTTGCATTTCTCTAATTGCTAGAGATGTTGAACATTTTTTCAAATATTCATTGATCATTCATATTTCTTCTTTTGAGAAGTGTCTGTTTAGTCCCTTTGCCATTTATTTTTTGGGTTATTTTGTTTCTTTGATGTTAAGTTTTTTTTTAATTCTTCATACATCCTGGAAATTAATGCTTTATCTGAGGTGCAAGTAGCAAAGATTTTCTCCCATCTATGGGCTCTCTCTTCACGTTCTTGATTGTTTCTTTTGCTGTGAAGAAGCTTTGTAGTTTGATGCCATTCCATTTGCTGATTATTGATTTTACTTCTTGCACTTTAGGGGTCTTGTTAAGGAAGTCAGTTCCTAAGCCAATGTGTTGGAGTGTTGGGCATACATCTTCTTCTAGTATGTGCACAGATTCTGGTCTAATTCCTAGATCTTTGATCCACTTTGAGTTGAGTTGTGTACAGGGTGAGAGATGAGGGTTAAATTTCATACAGCTACATATGGATTTCCAGTTTTCCCAGAACCTTTGTTGAAGAGGCTTTCTTTCTCCAGGGTTTATTTCTGGTGCCTTTGTCTAGTATGAATTAACTGTGTTTTTGTGGATTTGTCTCTGTGTCATCTATTCTGGTCGTCATGCCTGTTTTAATGCCAATATCATGCTGTTTTTGTTACTATAACTCTGTAGTATAATTTAAGGTCTGAGATTGTGATGCCTCCTGCTTTACTTTTCTAAGTAAGGAAGGCTTTGACTATTTTGAACCTCTTATTTTTCCAAATGAATTTCACTGATGTTTGAGAAAAAGCAATGGATTATGGAAATCTACCTGTCTGACTAATTTTTTTGCGTAACATTGGCTTTTTATCACTTTCTCTGCAAGTACAGGCAGTACAGGAAGGCAGCTGAGAAACACTTTTCTAGGTCAGACTTCTGGATTTACTCCTGGCTTTGGCTTTGCTACTTCTTATCTGTGCAGCCTCAATCAAGTTGCTTAAACACTGAGTCTCATTTTTCCTAAATGCAAACTGAAAGAGACTGACCTAAGGACAGAATGAGATTCCACGCAAAACTCTTAACATAGTGCCTAGCATAGAGTAAACCTTCAATAACTGTTAGCTACTTAACTACTATTACTGTTATTGCCAATCCATCATTTCTCTTGAATTCCATCTCACGTCAGGTCTGATGCAAGTATTCTACTTCCTAGTGGGAGCGATATTTATTATAGTCGTTATATATACATTAACCTCATAGTTACTCACAACCATAGTACAGCTCGTACTTGGGGATAAGTATGAGAGATGACATAAAGATGTTCTCAGGAAGTTTTGTTAAGATAATAAATTCACCATAAACCATGGCATATAAGAGACTAAAGCCACGTCACGTAAATCTTTGGAGATATCACTGAAACCTCTAAAGAGTAGGAGAAAGTTAAAATTTAGCCAATAAGTATCTCTGTGAAACAACACAGGCTAGGGTAATGGCTTATGTAACAAGACCTTGAATTAAAAATCTTGTGTTTTCGCTTCACAGAAAACAACACTTTATCCCTATAGAGCGCTTTTTTAAGGTCCTCAGGGAATAGTCCGAGAAGTGCGATAGCTGGGTCAAATGGTGGATCCATATAGCAGCACAATTCACAATAGCTAGACTGTGGAACCAATCTAGATGCCCCTCAATAGATGAATGGATAAAAAAAATGTGGCATCTATACACAATGGAGTATTATGCAGCACTAAGAAATGACAAAATCATAGAATTTGCAGGGAAATGGATGGCATTAGAGCAGATTATGCTAAGCGAAGCTAGCCAAGCCCTAAAAAACAAATGCCAAATGTCTGCTTTGATATAAAGAGAACAACTAAGAACAGAACAGGAAGGAAGAGCATGAGGAAAAGACCACAGTAAACAAAGACGAATGGGGGGAGAGAAACGGAGAGAGAAGGGAAAGCACATGGAAATAGTAGGAGACCTTCAATGATACATAAAATTATAAGAGGTTATGAGGGGCAAGGGGGAGGGAAAAAAAGGGAGAGAATTGAACAACAGCAGGGGAGGTAGAGAGGGAAGATGGGAGGGGAGGGGAGGGGAGGGGAGGGGGGATAGTAGGGGATAGGAAAGGTAGCAGAATACAACAGTCACTAATATGGCATTATGTAAAAATGTGAATATGTAACAGATGTGATTCTGCAATCTGTATTTGGGGTGAAAATGGGAGTTCAAAACACAATTTGAGTCAAATGTATGAAAGATGATATATCATGAGCTATATATTGCTTTAAATAATCAATAAAAAAATTTTAAAAAAAAGAGAAAACAACACTTTAAAGTGGTAAAGGCAAAGCTGCAAGTAGATGTGAAAGTTCAGAGTGATATAACCAAATGCAAATGAAATTCCACCACTATTTGAGGGAATTTCCAATAGTGACCTTATTTTGTATATGATTTGTATATTAAGTATATTTGTATAAAAAACACACAGTAGAGATGATTTTATGAGTGCTTATACTCATTTTTTAATCTCTGTAGCCTTTCTTTTTAATTATTTTTGTTGGTTCTTTTTAGATCTACATGACAGTAGAGTGTATTCTGACATATTATACATGCCTGGAGTATAATTAATTCTAATTAGGATCCCATTTTGCCATCATACATGATGTGGAGTTTCATGTATTCACATATGAACACAGGAAAGTTATGTCCAATTCATTCTACTTTCTTTCCTATTCCCATCCCCCTCTACTCCTTTCATTCCCCTTCCTCTAATCCAGTGAACTTCTATTCTTTGCTCTCCCTTCCATATTGTATGTTAGCATCCACATATCAGAAAGAACAATCAACCTTTGGTTTTTTGAGAGTGGATTATTTCACTTAGCATGATAGTCTCCAGTTCCATCCCTTTACTGGCAAATGCCATAATTTCATCTTCTTTGTGGCTGAGTAATATTCCACTGTGTATATATACATGTGGCTTGATTTAATACTGGTTTCTTACTCATTTTTGACCAGCACAAAAAAACACACAGCTCTGAGCTCTGATTTTCACAGAAGGTATTCATCAATGTTAGTTTTCATATACAGATGGTTACTTTTTTAAAAAAGCATCTAAAAAATCGGTTGTTAAAAAAAAAGCCTTAGGGGCTGGCTTTAGCTCAGTGGTAGAGAACTTGCCTCGCAAAGGTGATGCACTGAGTTCGATCCTCAGCACCACATAAAAATAAATAAAATCATAAAAAAATCTATTTTTTAAAAAAGGCTTAATTCATGGAATTTGTAAATTAAGGCATTCAGATAAAAATGTACTGCATAATAGTTTTCTCTACCTTTCCCTGTAATTCTATTTTTATATTATACCATTGATTCACCTTAAACAGATATCTATATAAAGCATACCTATTCTTAATAAGGCATATTTTCAAATAATTATATGTATGCCAACAATTATGTACATAATCATACATCTTTGGCAAAAATATTATGACTTAACTGGTTATTTACAGGTTATTGATATAACATTCTAAGTAGCAGCCAAAAATGATACAAAATTTACCCACTTACAGACAAGATCATGAAATATGTCAGAGTTCAACAGGCCTACATTGGCCATTTTGGGGTCACTTCTAAAAATTACACTTGAGGTAATAACGGAAAAGTCAATTTCCATGCCCTCTTCCTTATGTATCTTCTTCTAATTCAATTGTCTAGAAAAAGTACCACCTAAAACCCATGTCTGCAAGGATAATGATACTCATCTCTCTCTGGCTGATTCTTCCTATACATTCCTAAAGCAGTCCAACAGGTCCCATGATTTCACAAATACCTCCTCAAAGAATCAAACCCACATGGCAGTTAAAACTTTGATTTAAAAAAAAAGGGATGCCAGAGGGTCTGTAAAACTTTCTTGATATCACTGAGCTAGTCATCTAATAGCTCATTCAATTAATCATCCAGAGGTCATTACGTATGACCTTCCGTCAGTGAGGTACTCTCCAAGAAAATCAATTTCATCACCTGGATGCTTCCGACCCACTATGATAGTAGACAACAATTTTTGGAATTTCCACAAAACTGGCCTTGATAAATTAAACAAATAACTGCACATTTTTATAATCAAATTTCCTATTTAGTGTATTTAGTCTCTCAGGAAATACAGTTGAAAGTTAACAAATTTTTAGGTAACAGACCACATCCAGATGACAACATTTTTTAATAAATTCTTGAATTCATTTCCAATATAGCTAAATCATTATGTCTTCTACTAACAAATTAGCAGATGAGTAATGCTGAGCCTAGAGTATCACGTGGCACCAACAGGCTCAGGCTGAGTAGCCCGTACCCACTTTGGACCTCTTGCTGTCTTCACATTGCTGCTGTTCCCAGCACACTACACCCTGCCTTTCTTTTGTTCAGATCAATTCACACCTTACTTGTCTGGTACCTAAGGACCTTGGATTTACAGGCCCTTAGGTATCAGAAAAGTAAGGTGATATTTTTCTCTCTGATCCTTTTAACTAGAACCAAGTCCAACCAACTCTGAACTTGCATGACCATCTTCCATGACAGATGTATTATTTGATCATTCTAAGAAGAAACCTCAGATGAGTTGTATGGTCTTAATTATACGGAGACTTTGAGCAGACATACTGTAACTATAAATACTATTTTTATACTTCCGTCAGGACTGATAAGGGATATGTTTCACCAAGATTATCTTTACATCCATTTCCTTTTCTTTTATATCTTCACCATTTAGAATTTCACCACTGCCACGGCTTTAATTCAGTTGTACCCCAAACACACACTTTTCATTGTCTCCTTGACCTTCTACCTAAGACAGCACTTCAACATCACCAGATCCGAAGTGGAACTTATCATCATAGCCTCATGCACTTTAAAAACCTCTGCTCAGGTGTCCGTGTCTCCAGGAAGTTCTGCCTTCTGTCTGCATCACTTGAAGCTACCAGGTGTGGTGGTCTTCCACATCTCCATGGTATGGAACGCATGCCTCTGTTGTACTCATGACACTGCCTTCTATTAACAATTTTTGTGTGACCATCGAAGCTGTGACTTTTAAGTTTTCAAGTTATCAACCAAAGACAGACTTATTCCATGTATGAACAAATGAATAAGTGAATAAAACTCTTTTCCTTCATCTTCAAAAAGAGGTTCTACATCTTCTTAAAATTAATTCCTTCTCAGTCTATTTCAGAAAATGCAACACACATTCTTCCTACAAATCTTCCTGAAAACTTCAGAAGGGACTCCAATCGTTTCCACCATAGATACTCAGTTCACCCCAATATTTACCTCACCGTCATCTCTTTTACTGAGGTTCAATTCAGACCATTTTTTTCACTTCAACTACGTTTAGAGACTCCCAAGTGCCCTCCCTGCCTACTCTGGATCTTTACTTTAATCCATACTACACCTATTGTTAGATATATCTTTTAAGTGCATTGGTTTTGGTTATATTGCTCTCTTCCAAAAAAAACTGAATAAATCTCCACCACTGACCAAGCTATGCCTCACTTTTCAGACCTAAAATTTGGCCCCACATATCTTTTCAGCAGCAAGTCTCCCAGATATCCCACATACCTTACATGACAACCTACACCACCTATTCCTACTCTCATACCCCCAAGCCTTTACCTATGTTTTGTCTTCACCTAGAATTCCTCTCTCTGGCAGTTTTTAAAGTCCTACTTGTCAAGGTCCATCACAAGGTCCACTTCCTTCATGAAAATGCTCTTTATCTGCACAATCTGAAGTAATCTGTTCTTTATTTTAAGTGCTTCATGGTGTTTTAAGTTAATGCTGAGAAAAGATGGTTACAATTGAATGAGACAATCTTACTGAAATATCACTCCAAAACTTAGCAACGTCATGTTGATTGTCTTGCAGGAATTCTGTAAACCATTTGATGGAACGTTTGCTGCCTTTGTTTTCAGTTTCATCCCGTTCAAAACGTTCATTATGCTTGTTCACAGAGTAGTTTGTCAGATGCATGTATAACTGGGTCTGCAAGGAGTAAGAACCAAAGTCATAACCACCTAGGAGACTCTGCAACTGTATATTTTCACAGAAAAGAAGGCATTCAATTATTAAAAATGGTTTTAAACTATACAGATTGCCAATCATCTTATTATTTGGATAATTTTCAATTGAAATGGAATGGCCTATTTCCCTTCAAAGGATTAAGAATGTAATCACCTACAAAATCACCTTATATAGGATTCACAACAGTATCTATCATAAAGAAGTATCAAAGGAATAAGTACACAAAAAATAATTAGATTAAAGTATGAAACTATCTATTGCTAAGCAGCAAAATGTTCCCAATTTGTTTTCATTACTTTGTTTTTAATATTTTGGGTCCTTAACATTTTCACCCTAATTTGAGGAAAGGAATTTTATGCAAAAGCATTTTATACCTTTTCAAAGAAAAGTAAAAAACAAAAGCTCAGACAAGTAGCATAAATCAAGAGACAGGACTACCAAACACAACCTCAGGGCTCCTTTACTGAAGCGGGAGGTCACTATAACTCATCAACAGGGCAGAGCACTCAGAGCTGGCAGACAGAACCACATGATGCTGTGCGTGTCTGAATGATTAACAGGAAATGTACTGTGCTCCATGCTGGGGCTCTTACATTTTAGTCTCTTTATGTTCTTAAGTTTGGTGACAATATTCTCCTTAAATAAACTTAAAAAATAAGCCAAAATTTAAAATGTCTCATATAATGATCAATTAATACCAAATTAATGGTTTTATCAAGCTAGTAATAAACATTCCTTGGTCCACCTTGCAACTTGCAAAGGGTGAAAATGATATGATCCCACCTTACCCTGTTTGTGAATATAACAGTGCAAAAACAATGAACTGTATATCAGAGCTTTTCAAGGACTGGCCAACCACTACAATCATCAAAAAATAAATGAATGTTTCTTATATGTCAACACAACTGACATTCTTGCCTTAAAATCTTTTTATATTTAGTTTTTAAATATTTAAGTTTCATAGAAATATACAGTTCATTATACAATATATGTTCACTGTTTTAAAAGTTGGAAATAGGAAAAGAGAATGCAGCAGCCTGCTACCCAAAACAACCAGTGAAAACGCTGTTTGGTTTCTTCCCCCGCCCCCCCCCCCGCCCCCAATCTTTTATCTTAAACTGACCTTTTACATAACTGTAGTCTCAGTTTGCATAAAATTTCACATTTCACTTTTTTAGTTTTCATACCTCATTCTAGGAATTCAGTCATTAAATTATAGATTTTGTATGATAATTAACAAAGACATCTAAATAGAAAAACATCCTTGTTCTATGAAAAACCAAAGCCAGGAGCTTTTGTGATTCCAGAGCACTTGGCAAAATGAGACATTAGACGTCACATTTCCCTTCACTCATTATAATTTCTTAATCTAGTATTCTTGAGCAAATTGTATACACACAACCCTAACATGTAATAATAAAGCATTTGTTAAAAAAGAAGCACCCAAAAAAGAGCTTCCAAGGCTTCTTTCAATACTACCAAAAAAAAAATCACTACTACCTCACATAATTGATAATCCATTTTTACCAATTCCAATTATTTTAATTATAATCTATGAACTGGCATGTGCCAAATTCACCTGCAGTCCAGACCTCTCTTCTGAACTTCAAAAGCCCATACAATATATCCAAATGCCTACAGAACAGATCCACTTGGAGGTCACATAAACATTTCAAAGGAACACAGAAACTTTCCACAAAACCTTTGATAAATCCCTGTCACAGTGAATAATGTTCCATTCACCCCCTTGCCCATACCAAAGATCTTGAGTTTTATTCTTGATTTTCCTCTCCCTTACTCTCAATTCCACAAATTCAACCTGCCATCATATTATATCAGTTTTATCCATGTTATCGTAAATAAATCTCAAGATTTATTTCATATTCTCTGTCCAACCTCAATGCTGTTATTTTCAGTTTAAGTCATTCCCCTTCTCATTTGTGATCAAACTAAAGCTCAGTCTCTTGTCTCCCTTCCTCTAATCTTTGCTACCCATCTGCACCCCAATCACATCCCCCACATTGCAGACTACGTGACCTTTTTAAAACACAAATCTCGCCCTTTCTTTCCTTAGTTTAAAATCTCACAATGCTCCCTTCCATTTTAAATCAAATTCCAAAATCCTAGACATGGTATGTCATGTTTTGTGTCATTGTGACCAAAATACCTGACAAGAACAACTTAGAGGAGGTGAAGAAGTTTATTTTGGCTCATAGTTCATAGTTTTAGTCCACTGCCGTCTGAGTCCATTGCTCTGGACCCAAGTAAGACAGTGCCTCGTGGGGAGAGGGTGATGAGGAGCACTGATCCATTCCTGGCAGCGAGGAGGCAGAGAGAAGGACAGGGAAAGGGGCCTGCAAGGAAGAGGAACCTTCCCAGGGCATACCCCAGTGAGCCACCTCCCTCTAGTAACACCCCACCTGCCTACAGTTACCACCCAGTCAGTTCCTTCAAGCTAGGCTGGACCTCTGAACATTACTGCAATAACATAGGAGCTTTGGGGGGACACTTCATACCCACACCAAACCACAACCACGGACTACAAAGTCTTGAAAAATCTGCTGTGCCGAACTCTCCAACTTCATCTGTACTTTAGCCAGACTGAATTTTCTGCTTTCTCCAGACATACCACCCTCTCTTTTACCTCTGATCTGTTCATTTGTCTGGCACCAGCCAACCCCACACCTCACTGCATCCAAACCTGAATAAGCTCCCCATTATGCAGATTTCAATTTACAAACAAACTACTTCTCCAAATCTTTATCCTAAACTGGGTCAGGTGCCACTGCTATGCACTGCCACAGCACCCTCAGTTTCTTAGACCATCACACTTACCATCAGTAATTATATTTGCTTATTTTATTTTCTGCCTCCCCACTAGAGTGTTGCTTCTGAGAAGTCAAGCACTGTATCTGTCCTGGTCATTCTTTTTCCAAAGCCAGCACAATGCCTACAACATAGTAGATTTCAAACATTTCTTGGTGATTGGCTATCTCCATTCCTTATGACCTTTAATGAGATGTTTCTTTCTTTTAATGGCCTTTCCTATAAAACTTTGACAGCTCCCTTGTTCTTCCTTTGCCAAGGTTTACATATTTTCAGTGTATCGAACAGCAAAATTTATGAGCAGCCACTATTCCATTTTGAAGTATGATCTCTCTTGTTGGGGATAATTATGTGCATAATACTAGAAGGGAACAATAATCAGGCTTTTGACAAAACAAAAAACAATAATTAATTGCAATTTTTATTATGAATAGTAGATCCAAAAATAGAATTAGAAGGTAACTAAAATTTTATGTATAGATAAGAAATTGCAACCTGGCTTTCATAAATTGCAAATTACAGTTGATGGTTTCCGTGATGTTACACTATGACTTTCATGAATATGTTATGGCTGCATAAAAGAAATCTTAATGAAAAAGCATCTACAAAGTGTTCCGATTAATAAACTTTAAAAAGCACACAAACTGCTAAATTATATCTTAAATTCACATTTCATCAGTGTAAATTTACAATCCTACTTTTTTTGTTGTGCTAACAAAAATTAGAAGCAGTCTTGTTTGGGCATATGATTCTTCTAGATCATAAAAGCCTAAGATGAGCAATTTTGATTCCTACAATCTTAAATATGTAATAGATACTTCAGTAAGTATATATTAAACAAATAAATGAAACCAAAAATTCTCTCTGGTACCACTTACCAAATTGGACTCATTAGGTGGAATATACTTTTCTGTTCCCATTCGCACAAGTCCATCATGGTAGAGAAATATTTTTAGTGGATCACATGATGTTACCAGAATATAAATTCGTAAATCAAACTTGTAACCTTCCATTAGAAAAGGCTTTTCAATGTATTCTTGAACAATTAAATGATCCTGAGATGGAAGTTTGTCACCATTTCGTATCAAAGAAATCCTAAGTTTAAAGAGAAACACCAAAATGAATAATGTGATGTGGAAACAAAATGTTCAGAAAGTCATCTACATACTCAGGAGGAAAATAATGAAACAGGAAAATCCAAAAAGCTATCCCTCCACAAAAGCAAGAAATAGTTTTTTAAAAACGGTCAGAATCAACATTTTAGAGCTCCAGAAACTTATCAAAAGCCTACAAAATCCAGAAGCCACTTAATCAAGGAAAAAACAGCTAAATCTATAAATAAAAAGTTTTGTGGCATTTTAACCTGCTCTGGTCCCACCATGTAATCCCAGCTGAGCAGTGGCCTTAAACAACAGCCTATATTCCTAGCATAAGTACCAATTCTGGAATGTGCCGAATGGACCTTATTCCTGTAGTTGTTTATTTTACCTGTCTGTGTTTCCCTGGAAGAACTCAAGGCTTTCCATTTATCTTATGTAACTCAGAGTTCTACCAGAGCTGAGGTGCCCCTTGGGGTACAATTGTTGAAAATATTTAAGGGTAAATGTCTGTTGCCTACTGCAACAAATAATACTTGGAACAAACAACAGACTACTTAAAAAAAGACTAGGTGAAAATGTTTGGGAATGAAAATCTTTGGGACTTTGAGAAGTCCTTTCTCCAGTGAGGCTAGAGGGCAATGGTCATGTTCAGGAGTAGGTTGTGTGTGCTCAGTAAATATCTGAAAAGACCACACATTCTCATCTCAGACTAACCATCAAACAAGTAGGCACTAAAGGCTAAAGTGAAGTGGTAAAGGAGCACCCAACAAACACAGCACACATCTGCAAAGACAGCCATGTTTTCCCAAGCTGTTTGTTTGGGTCTAAGTGTTTGATGGTATCTCTGTCAAATTTCCAGCTAAGAAATGAGCTAACAGAGAAGGAACTTCAGTGACCACACACAACAAAAAATACAGAATTCACAAAATCAGTTCCAAGAGGTCAATAAACAAAAAACTGCTACAACAAAGCAACAACAACAAACAACACAAGGGGGGAAGAGTCTGATTTCCATCGTTGCTACATTATAATATTCAATA
Source organism: Spermophilus citellus (assembly GCF_964194105.1). Lineage (NCBI taxonomy): Eukaryota > Metazoa > Chordata > Mammalia > Rodentia > Sciuridae > Spermophilus > Spermophilus citellus. The sequence goes on along the minus strand of NC_138191.1, from coordinate 68,341,501 downwards.
AAAAATTATGAACTATGCAAATAAGAAACAAAATATAACCCATATGCAGTGAAATAAATAAATAAAACCTAGATGTTGGCTTTACTAGAAAATCAACTACTTAAATCACTATTTAAAATTTTTACAAAGATCTAACGGAAACTATATAAAATGATTGGAGAAAATCATGAAAAAAAAGTCTCATTAAACAGAGCATTAAAAAATTGTTTTAAAAAAAGAACCAATATAAATTTGGGAGTTAAAAAGTAAAGTAACTGAAATGAAAAAGTCACTAAATAGTGTACTGGGGAAAGCATAAAAAGAATCAGCAAACTTGAAGATAGGCCAGTTGAAATTATGTAGTCTGTGGAACAAGAAAAATAAAAAACAAATAAAGAAAAATAAACAGAAAAAAATCAAAAAGAAGATTTAAAGAAATTATGGCAGAAAACTTCCCAGTTGGATGGAAAGCATGTATCTATGCATCCAAGAATCTTATTTAACTCCAAGGAGAATAAATTCAAAGAGATCCATATCTACTTTATAATAAATAAATTGCCAAAGAATACCAGAAAGGTGGCAACACAAATAAGTATGAAAGTTACTAACAATGTAGTTTGGGTTTGTAATTCTTCATCATTTTAATGATTTAAAAAGACAACTGCATTAAAAAAAACAGTTATAAATCTATGCTGATGGACACAGAATACTAGATTATTATAAATTATTGTTAATTGCATTAAACAATAACTCTAAAACTTATAGTAAAAGAAATGACAAGGGAATTTAAGTTTATAAAAAACATCTATTTACACAAAAGAGAGTAGGGTGGAGAAATTTAGGAATAAAAACTATATAATAAGACATATACAGTAAGATTGGCAGCCACTATGAAGTCAAACAACAACAAGTGCTGGCGAGGATGTGGAGAAAAGGGTACACTTGTACATTGCTGGTGGGACTGCAAATTGGTGCGGCCAATTTGGAAAGCAGTTTGGAGATTCCTGGGAAAGCTGGGAATGGAACCACCATTTGACCCTGCTATTGCCCTTCTCGGACTATTCCCTGAAGACCTTAAAAGAGCATGCTACAGGGATACTGCCACATCGATGTTCGTAGCAGCACAATTCACAATAGCTAGACTGTGGAACCAACCCAGATGCCCTTCAATAGATGAATGGATAAAAAAAAATGTGGCATCTATACACAATGGAGTACTATGCAGCAATAAAAAATGACAAAATCATAGAATTTTCAGGGAAATAGATGGCACTAGAGCAGATTATGCTTAGTGAAGCTAGCCAATCCCTAAAAAACAAATACCAAATGTCTTCTTTGATATAATGAGAGCAACTATGAACAGAGCAGGGAGGAAGAGTAGGAAGAAAAGAGTAACATTAAACAGAGACATGAGATGGGAGGGAAAGGGAGAGAAAAGGGAAATTGCATGGAAATGAAGGGATACCCTCATTGCTATACAAAATTACATATAAGAGGTTGTGAGGGGAATGGGAAAATAAACAAGGCGAGAAATGAATTACAGTAGATGGGGTAGAGAGAGAAGATGGGAGGGGAGGGGAGGGGGGATAGTAGGGGATAGGAAAGGTAGCAGAATACAACAATTACTAATAGGGTATTACGTAAAATTGTGGATGTGTAACCGACGTGATTCTGCAATCTGCATTTGGGGTAAAATTGGGGGTTCATAACCCACTTCAATCTAATGTATGAAATATGATATGTCAAGAGCTTTGTAATGTTGTGAACAACCAATAAAAAAATTTAAAAAAAGACATATACAAAATAAAGAACAAAATAGCAAAAGGAAATAATTCTTTTTCAGTAATTACATTAAGTATAAGTAGATTAGCTCTCTAATGAAAGACAGGGCTTGGGCAGAATGGATTTTTAAAAAATATGGTCTAACTATATGCTATTGACAAAAAAAAAAACTCCCTTTGTAGTCAAAGGTCTGAATAGGCTGAAAGTGAAAAGATATTATATGTAAACAACAATCTGGAGAGCTATACTAGTATAAGATAAAAGACACTTTAAGACAAAAATTACTACAAGAGGTAAAAAATGACATCATGCAATGATAAAAAATACCAATGCATCAAGGATACATAATAAGTACAAATATATATGCATTTAGCAACTGAGCTTTAAAACATATAAAGCAAAAACTGGTATAGTCAAGGGGATAAACAGTTCAATAACAGTTAGAAGCGACAGTACTCCATAATTTCACAGAAGATCAGCAAGAAGCAGACATCTTAAACAAAGAAGCAACTTTACATACATACTGTTGCATTATAGGACACAAACTCAGGCAACACAGAATACCCTTTCAATTATCTGCTCTTCCAGTAATTTTTATTTTGTAATAAAAAGAAATTGGAGAATTATTACTTATATACATTTTAACAATAAATATAAATATATTTATATTAAATATTAACACTAAAATTGAGGAAAAATATAAAATTCAATAATCCTTCCAAAAAATTTCCTTTTGATACCTATAGGAAACCAACTTAACATTAAGCAGTTGACACAAAATTGCCACTAACATACTTGATTATTTTATCAAACTACATTTAAATATAATGTATGATTGAAATATTACATTATGATTAAAAGTTAAAGGAAAATTTTGGACAATAATTTCCAAAGTAGCTACCATTTCCAAGAATCCTTTTTCCCCATAGCATTTTTTATAAAAAAAAATTTAAATCACTTAAGTCTATTTTATTAAAAATAGCTTCAGCCACATTTTCTTTTTAAAAGTGCATTGCAAACAACTAAATATAAAAAAGCAAAAGGAAACAAGAATTTTAAGTCCACATTCTATTTTCAGTTAACATGTCTAATTCTTGGCACTGTAGCTTAAAATGTGTTCTACTCATTTCCAACACAATTATCATGGCTACAGTTAAAAAAAAAAAAACTATTTATCCAGCAAAGATCATACTATTCTGTTCCAGGGTTCTTGCTATACAAAGAGTAACTTCCTTCCATTTCCTTATCTTTACTATAGAAAATGACTTTACTCTCCAAGATTATTAAAATTATTATAAATGAGCATTTTATGTCTATGAAGAAAGTAGAATACAGCTTTTTTCCCCTCCATTTTGTTATTTATTAAAGGTCTCACACCTACTGATTTAATCTTTAAATTGAATTACCAAAGCTTGTGAGATAAGTTTAAAGAATGAACCTCATTAAGCATTTATAAGCATTTAGTTCCAAAAAACAATAATTAAAAACCTCATTTTTACTATTTTTTCATAACAGTACTTAACCACGAGCAATAATACACATTATTACTTTTCCTCCATTTTAAAAATTTTTATATATTCCAGGTAACAATAAACCTACCCATGACCCATTGCACCATTAGCTGGTTTTACTATAAAAGTTTTCTGCTTCCGTTTTTTCTTCAATTCTTTCACGTAGTTCTGGAATTGAGTATATTCAGAAGGGAAGATCCATGTTCGAGGAATAAAGGTATAATCCAGAGGCCGAGACTTGATCATTCTATAAATTAGAGACAATATGAAAGATAAATTGTATTAAATTTTTTGTTTTATTTCTCTGCTAGGGATACTACAATTCTTTCTTCATTTCTTCATTGATTCACTCACTTATAGATCCAGTTCAACAAATGTCTATTAAGCACCTACTATGTACAAGACACTAGTCTACACTTTTCTAGATCCATCAGTGCAAAACGTAGATCAAAAATCTCTGCCCTACTATGTAGTAATTTCCATATTACTGCACCAAAGATCTATTTGATTGTACACTGTGCCAGGTACTGGCAATAGTAACATAAAAGCAATATAGTCTCTGCCCCAGTGAATTCAGAGAAAAGCTGTTAATCACAACACAAAATGATGAGTGCATAGATGGCATATGAGGCAAGGGCATTGGTGTGAGTCGCCAACTGGCAAGGAAGCTCAAGGCCAAATGCCAGACACACTGGCTCTTTAAACATGACTTCTGGGTCACCCATGGAGAGCAACTAATTTCCTTTGATGCTACAGTTTTTAGAATTTAACTGCTTTTCTGAGAAACCATGTGAAAGCATATGAATCAACAGAGGTGTTGATTATTATCTGTATGCACTATCTGTACATGTGATTATATAGTTATGATGTAGGTCCTGATACTTTTGTTTTGCTATAAATTAGGTCACCTCTTTTATTAGATAACATAATTTAGAAATAATAATAAGCTTAAAATATTTAAAATTGATTAATCCCAAATGTTAATAATTCTGTATTTAGTAGTTCCCAGTAAAATGAAGAAATTATGAGGAAGGTTTTTTAAATATTGCCTACTAATGAAAATCTGATTGTTTTTAAAGAAGATTTTTTTTCCAAAAATCTTTTCTGAAATTTCATTTCCCCCAAGTGAAATTAAAATAAAAAAATAAAATGAAGTCATAGCGTAATGCTTGCACAGAATCAGAGTCTAAATTCTAAGACTGGGTGTGGAATATATCAGTCACTTGAGTTACACAACAGAAGACTCATTTGGTTATATTTAAAAAGTGCTTTCTCATGAGAATCCTATTAAAAAGTTACCCCTAGGAGAAAGAAAATAATTACCCATTTCATCTGGCAAATCTATTTTAAGCCAATGAACTAAAATAATCTTACAAAATAGAATAACATAGGTTGGTGTGAAAATCAAAGACAACTGAAACAAAGCAAAATAACAGTGCTAATGTCATGGTCTTTGTTTCCAACACCTTTAAATTTATTATGTACGTAACAATTCTATAAAATTAGATCATGTAAAAGTTTTTAATCAGAATAATACATCTCAAAAACTAACCATACATATTTGGAAAAGAGCAAAGCATGCATATATTCAAGTGAATACTTACTCCATTCAAGTTATCTAGCTCAAAAGAAATACTCAGTTCTAATTAAGAAGATATCTGTGATAATTTCTATTTTGTCATGGACTTACTAATAGTAAATAAGTGATTTAGTTAACTCTATGTTTACGTTATAACTTCTTATCCAATAGAAAACTACTTTTTCCATAGGGAGAATTCCATGGATTCTGTGGAATAAGAAACGCCCATCTGCAGTAGCCCGCTCATAGAGCTACCTTTATCCTCTTACCTCTCTTACACAAACTTCTTTATCTACAAAGCAGCCAAAAGCATCTTCACAAAATGAGAATCTGGTCACACTACCATCACTCTTAGTCTCCTAACCCCTACCTCCCCCATGGCTTGGAGATAAAGATCATAATTCTGAACGTCTTCAACCTCAGTTAATCTCTCCCCAGTTCCCCATCCACCTCTATGCTGCAACTGCACTTGACATTATTTCGGTATATTGATTATTTATGCTTTCTCCTTTCATATGACCTTGGCCCATGCTGTTCCTCCTGCCTGGATGTTTCTTATCTAGTATCTGTACCAATAAAGTCCTATTCATCATTCATGTATCAATTTCCACATCACTTCCTCAGGGAAACTCTCCCATACCTTCCTAACTAGGTCAGAGCTCCTGTTCTACACACAGGTTTAGAACTACAAACCTTCACTTCATAGTACTAGCACAGTTGCAGTTGAATGTTGTAGTAACAATAGATCTGCTGTTGATGACTTATGTACCCAGACCCCAACACCATTCATAGTACATAGTAGGTCCTTAATAAGTGTGTTAAATGACAAACGAGACACATGCCCAAAACTTTACAGAGGTAAATTCCCTTTCCCCTGAAGCCTATTCTTCTTATATTCCTTGTAATCAATGCTACCTACATAATATTCCAAGTCAAAACCCTGGGAATCATCCTGAAAACCTCTCCCCTCCCCATCTTTAATACTCACATCAAAGCCATTTTCAGTCAATTTCATCTCTTTAATATCCCTGATGGCACATTAATTTTATCTTTAACAACACTCAGATTTCTTCTCCATTCCTCATTCCCACTAACACTCCTGTGGTTCATTAGATGGTCATTACTTCTTAACTAGTGACAATCATCTCACCGTTTTCTCCCTCTACTCCTACCTTCATTGAATTCATTATGCAGAATGCCACCATGATTCTAAGACATTATTTCTCTGCTTAAGTTTATTCAATAATTTCCTTTCAAGATTAAAAACTTTTTTTCTGAGTAGATAAAAAGATGAATGAATGATGAAATAAAATATAATAACATGGCACATGTGTCCTTGCATTTGCATAAATTTCCAGCATCATCTCAGACTGAGTCTTGCAACATCATACATGACCATAGAAACTGCTTAAAGGTGCCCAAATGTCAGGCTGGTTCAAGTCTTCACATATTTTCTCCCACTGCTATGTCTGCTGTGAGCTCCTTACCTTCTCAAGGGGTAAGCCTTGTATACATTTTCCACATCCATTGTATATTTAATTGTACCTTTCTGACCCCCGAATAGTGTGAGCTCTCCCTAATAGTGATCTGTGAACACCATGACTCTTCGTATTAGTCTTACTCTCTAACTAAATTGTGAGTTTTAGGCAGGAACTAAGTCTTATTATCCTTTTACTTAAAAATTAGCAGCCTCTGGATCATATACCAGACCTACAAAAAAATGTTGTCTCATGAATAGATGAAAAATTATAAACTTTCACACATTAATAGTTCTTAATCATAAACATAAGTTTACTATACTTTAAGAATAGACTTCTTTCCTTTTAGTAAATTCTTACCACTCAACATTCTTAAACTAAAAAAAAAATCTAAAACATAAAACAACAAAAGTATAAAGTACATAAACATTCTACAGTTCATCTAGCAAAACACTGAAGTATTTGTTAACAATTTTTTCTTTGAAAGTACATTGTTACTGACCTCAGAGATTAATTTACATGCATGTACATCCCTGCGTGAGCATGCATACCTGTATCTGTGTATTGTGTGCCTGGCACATGTTACATGTTCAATAACCAGTGTGAACACACACACACACACACACACACACACACACACACATGGCATATAATGCAACCAATTAGTTACTGTACAGTTTAACTAAAACTAAGCAAGTATCAATTGAATGCCACATAGACTACTACTCACATTTAAAAGAAAAACTTCTGTTACTAAAGAAACAACAAATTACAGTAAAAAGAGTACTGAGATTATGAGATTAATTCTGATCCAGCTCTGTTATTAACTATTTGTTTGACTTTGAGCAAGATAATCATTTCTCTGATTCTCAGTTACCTCCTCTGCAAAATGAAAGACTAGAACAAGGGAACTGTTAAGATCGTTCTAGCTCTAAAATTCTCTTCCATCTAGAAATCATTTCAAATCAATGTAAACTCATAAAAGATACCACTACAATAGTCACAGTATAAAATCTCAAACAGCTCTTCTCTATTACAAGGAAATGAAGATTACTTGGTCATATTTCTTGCTAAGAAATCCTTTCTACAGATCTCCCCCATTCCTGGAAAATGGTTGATCCTCTGGAAAATAAAAAAAGTAAATATTAATATTCTCATTGAGTTAATGAATATATTCATTTATACCAAATGCAATCAAATCCCCATCCTTTGAGTTTTGTTTTAATAAACTAGAAATTGTTAATGTAAAGGATTTTAAATTAAATGATCTATAATTAAATTGTGATTTAAGAAGTCTGTCATAATAGAGAACACAATTATAAAATTTTAAAGAAATCAGAGAAAGATCTTACATAGATGGTAAATAATGTCCTGTGTTGAATATGTGGTAATTCAATATCCAAACTGTTTTGGGCATACTACATTTACTACCTTAATACACATAGGCCTTGTAGAAAAAAAATGGCCATTTATGTATTATCCTCTAAATTAACAAATGAAGAAGGATGATATAAAATATCAACTTATATAGTCCTTGTATTTAGTTTTCAATGTGATATCTACTTTCTTCTGAATAAAAATGTATGTTACATTTTAAAAATAAAAGCCAAATTACATATATCTAATATTGCAAGATAGTTCCATTTCTTGATCTCCCCGTGCAATCTCTTCTTTATGTGTAATGCAGAACACATTCTTGGGAAAAGGATTTTTTCCTACTAAATATAATTTAAAGAAAGAAGGAGGTTAAAAGTTAAGTTTTTTGAAAAAGATGCAGGCTTCATGCAGAGTCAACACAACCACAAAGCAACAAAACACGCTGAGGTAAACTAGAACTGGAATCTACTATATCAGCAGACTAAGGGCCTATGTAAAGAAACCATGATGGAATCCATATAATTTCCTCATACTAGGAACTAGTTGTGATTAATGTCCCACCTGGTAATTCTGCAGCTCTACAATTTTCTCCTGCTGAACAGCAGAATCACACCATATAAGATTACTCGTTTCATCCTCATCCGGAGTTTTCAAAAATCCCATTTCATCTATTACTAAGCGAACTGCAAACAAATAGTTAAACCAGAATTAAAATACTTCTGAAATATTTATATATGTAATATATAATGTCACAAATAATACAAACTAATTAATGTAGTATTTCATTTATTAAAAAAAATGCATTACTTGTAGCATAACTTCAATTCTAATTAAAACAGTTTTATCTAAGAACAAATTTTTCTCAAAATAACCAAAAACTGTATTAGGTTGTACGCAACACCCTAGTTTTAGTCCTCTCAGATTTAATAGGCACATAAACTCCCAAAGGGTTAAGTAGTCAATTTTAGCACAATGAAAACAACAACAACAACAACAAAAAAAAACAGCTGAGATAAGACTGAGATACAAATTCACTCTTACTTCTTTTTCATGACCTGGAGATAGGTACAAAAGGGCAAATGTAAAAATAGCACCTGATCTTCAGACCTATCTTGGATTTTCTACCTCCCTAGTTCAAATTATTTTCGGCTCCTGAAACCAAGTCATCTGTGTTTACTCTGAGTATGAACTAGTGTAGCAGAATTCACAGGAAGACTTTAGATATGGTCCCTCCTCCTGTGCTTCCAACCTAATCCTGTCATTCTACTGAGGAAATCAATACCAGGAGAAAAACTTCATTTTGAGTACAAACTATTTAAGCATTCCTTTCTGAACACAGTTAATATACTGACATTTTTTTCCAACAAATTTCAAGTTTAAAATAAAGATAAGCAATATACTTAGCATAATTTGGGGGTTCCAACAGAATTCTGAACCAGAACACAATGGTGCAGGAACTATATAAGAGTACATTAAAAACTATACCAGTTTTTAATGTTTTTTTTCTTTTTTTACTAGTACCCTATCTATGACGTATCAATTGTTGAAATGACGTAGTTCACATAGAAAACTGATAACCCCACACCTGTTGGTCTCAAGTTCTAGGGCCTCCTAACATTTGCTAGCTGAGAAGAAAGGACACTATATGCAGCAGTGTCCACGACGGGCATGAGGAAGAGAACAGCAAATGCAGTGAAGGAGGGGAGGGAAATGCAGACAGCTGCTAAGCTGGAGTTGCTGTTTCCCAGGGAGGCCAAGTGGAACCTGGGGTTGTATGGAAGCCCCAGGCGATCATGTGCAAACACACAAGAACTGAAGGAAAGGTCCATTCCTGCCTCCTGTCAGAGCTCTGGCATCCTGAGGGTTGTGCCACCTAGAGCTCATACAGAGGGCAAGGACAACAGCAGCACAGCCTGGGAGAATTCTTTCACTGGTCTACAAACAGCTCAGGAGCAGACCTATTCCTGAGTAAATGAGAGCCACTGTCAGGGGCCTCTCAAAATTCACACAAAGGAACTTGAGATAAACAGAACTGGCAGCTATGGAGCAGGGAGTATGATAAGCTTCTTAAGTCTGGGTATTATGGGCACACAAATCAGTGGAGCTGGGAACATCGAGGTTGCGTAAAAGGAATGAAGAAGATCTATTCTTTCTTTATATACACAAAATCAAATTTTAGGGTCAGTCATATCTAAATCCCTTTTATAAAGAACATCAAAGTTCAGAGAGCTAAGTTGAGCTTTAAGGAAAAATACAATGTCAAGTTTAAAACTCTCACTATTTTTTTCACCTAAGCTATTTAACTGTCTTTTTGTTTGAACTGAAATTTTAGAAACCACTTAGGATCTTTTTAAGGATATCATCCTCCACTGCATAGAAAAAGAATCCTTCCAGCATGTCAGAAATTTTATACAAAGCACTTAAAAACCCATTACATAAAAGATAGTTATCTCTCTGCAATTTTAGGATGTTTTCAACACCAAATCAGTTTTTCCAGCAATTTTTAAAATCCCGTGATTCTGAGGAGACTTACCAATTTCAAATTTTGTCCCAGCAACATTTGCAGTAATGATTCCCTTCTTTTTCTTCTTTCTGACTTTTCTTTTCATGGTGCTTTGATAAGGTAACTCCATATTCAGATCCAGGGGAGAGGGTCCCTGAATAACTTTAAAAGAAATGTAAAAAACAATCAAATATAACAGAAATTGGAAAAAATATCCACACCAGAAACACAAATGCCCCCAACAAGGTAAAATTATAAATTATGGATGGTACTTCAAAAGTATAAAAGTAATTTTGCACACTCAACAGTAAACAGTAATGATCTACAACATATCATATGGTGTAATGTGGCTCAGCCAGTCTGCTCACCTCCCTCCTGAGGCAGAGATGGCATTACTGCCTATTCCAATGGGAAAGCAATGTTCGCAGCTGTACCACACTCTCATGAAATCTGCACGTCTTACATTAGTTTAAGTAGGATGTGGTCCCAAATCATTGCGAATTCTTATCATATCATCTTGGTGGAATCCTCAGATTTTAAGATAGTTATGAACTTCGAAGGTACCTATAGGGATTTTAAAACAAAATAATTTAGAAAAAAAATGTTTTATGAATTTTTGATATATGCCAATGCTATTTTTTAAAAGTCAGGTAATGACAAAAACTAATGTATTTGATCAACAAGTATTTATTAATGAACTTCTTCTTAAACATATACAAAATGGGTTGGGGGAGTAAAGGGCCCGCCTGGGTTTGACCCTCAGCACCACATAAAAATAAATAAATAAAACAAAGGTATTGTGCCCAACTACAACTAAAAAATGCTAAACCTCAGGCTAGCATCATCCTAAATGGAGAAAAACTGAAGGTATTCCCTCTAAAATCTGGAACAAGACAGGGATGCCCTCTATCACCACTTCTATTCAATTTAGTTCTCGAAGTACTAGCCAGAGCAATTAGACAGACAAAAGAAATTAAAGGCATAAAAATAGGAAAAGAAGAAATTAAATTATCGCTATTTGCGGATGACATGATAATATACTTAACAGACCCAAAAGGGTCTACAAAGGAGCTGCTAGAGTTAATAAATGAATTCAGCAAAGTGGCAGGTTATAAAATCAACACGCATAAATCAAAGGCATTCCTGTATAACAGCAACAAAACCTCTGAAATGGAAATAAGGAAAACCACTCCATTCGCAATATCCTAAAAGAAAATAAGATACTTGGGAATCAACCTAACAAAAGAGGTGAAAGATCTATACAATGAAAACTACAGAACCCTAAAGAGAGAGATAGAAGAAGATCTCAGAAGATGGAAAAATGTACCCTGTTCATGGATAGGCAGAACTAACATCATCAAAATGGAGATATTACCCAAAGTTCTCTACAGGTTTAATGCGATGCCAATCAAAATCCCAACGGCATTTCTTGCAGAAATAGACAAAGCAATCATGAAATTCATATGGAAAAACAAAAGACCCAGAATAGCAAAAGCAATTCTAAGCAGGAAGTGTGAATCTGGAGGTATAGCGATACCAGAGGTCAAACTGTACTACAAAGCAATAGTAACAAAAACAGCATGGTACTGGTACCAAAACAGGCACGTGGACCAATGGTACAGAATAGAGGACACAGAGACTAATCCACAAAGTTACAACTATCTTATATTTGATAAAGGGGCTAAAAACATGCAATGGAGGAAGGATAGCATCTTCAACAAATGGTGCTGGGAAAATTGGAAATTCATATGCAACAAAATGAAATTGAATCCCTTTCTCTCGCCATCCACAAAAATTAACTCAAAATGGATCAAGGAGCTAGATATCAAATCAGAGACACTGCGTCTGATAGAAGAAAAAGTTGGCTACGATCTACATATTGTGGGGTCGGGCTCCAAATTCCTTAATAGGACACCCATAGCCCAAGAGTTAATAACAAGAATAAACAAATGGGACTTACTTAAACTAAAAAGTTTTTTCTCAGCAAGAGAAACAATAAAAGAGGTAAATAGAGAGCCTACATCCTGGGAACAAATTTTTACCCCCCACACCTCAGATAGAGCCCTAATATCCAGAATGTACAAAGAACTCAAAAAATTAAACAATAAGATAACAAATAACCCAATCAACAAATGGGCCAAGGACCTGAACAGACACTTCTCAGAGGAGGACATACAATCAATCAACAAGTACATGAAAAAATGCTCACCATCTCTAGCAGTCAGAGAAATGCAAATCAAAACCACCCTAAGATACCATCTCACTCCAGTAAGATTGGCAGCCATTATGAAGTCAAACAACAATAAGTGTTGGCGAGGATGTGGGGAAAAGGGTACACTTGTACACTGCTGGTGGGACTGCAAAATGGTGAGGCCAATTTGGAAAGCAGTATGGAGATTCCTGGGAAAGCTGGGAATGGATCCACCATTTGACCCAGCTATCGCCCTTCTCGGACTATTCCCTGAGGACCTTAAAAGAGCGCACTTTAGGGATAGGGCTGCATCAATGATTATAGCGGCACAATTCACAATAGCTAGACTGTGGAACCAATCTAGATGCCCCTCAATAGATGAATGGATAAAAAAAATGTGGCATCTATACACAATGGAGTATTATGCAGCACTAAGAAATGACAAAATCATAGAATTTGCAGGGAAATGGATGGCATTAGAGCAGATTATGCTAAGCGAAGCTAGCCAAGCCCTAAAAAACAAATGCCAAATGTCTGCTTTGATATAAAGAGAGCAACTAAGAACAGAACAGGAAGGAAGAGCATGAGGAAAAGACTACAGTAAACAAAGACGAATGGGGGGAGAGAAAGGGAGAGAGAAGGGAAAGCATATGGAAATGGTAGGAGACCTTCAATGATACATAAAATTATAAGAGGTTATGAGGGGCAAGGGGGAGGGAGAGAATTGAACAACAGCAGAGGAGGTAGAGAGGGAAGATGGGAGGGGAGGGAAGGGGAGGGGGGGATAGTAGAGGATAGGAAAGGTAGCAGAATACAACAGTCACTAATATGCCATTATGTAAAAATGTGAATATGTAACAGATGTAATTCTGCAATCTGTATTTGGGGTGAAAATGGGAGTTCAAAACCCAATTTGAGTCAAATGTATGAAAGATGATATATCATGAGCTATGTAATGTTTTAAATAATCAATTAAAAAAAAGAAAAAAAAGAGTTATACAAAATGTCAAGTGATGGTCTGGGTCCTGAAAGAGTATGTCAAGTGGAGGGGGTTTATGAAATTATGTATCATTTTTACATGATTACAACAATAAAAAATTCACTACCACTTATTGAACACTTACAATCTTCAGCATTTTATATTATGCCACTTAATTTCAGCAAGCCTTTGAGGTAGAAGCTTTTTGTCTCCATATCATAGGTAACTAAATTGAGCTTGTAAAGAACAATTTTGTCTGCTGAGAGACAAAAGTGGAAATTAAAATGAAGATTCTTTTTAAAGAATATTTGTTTATTTTTTTAAGTTATAGATGGAAATGATACCTTTATTTTATTTATTTCTTCATTTTTATGTGGTGCTGAGGATAGAATCCAGGGGCTCGTACATTCTAGGCGAGCACTCAACCGCTGAGCCACAGCCCCTACCCCAAAATGAAGATACTTCTAATGTCAGAGCCAGACTTCCTTAACCAGAAACCATGCAATCTTCAATCTCATACCTAAAATGTAACTGCAGTGATACTTTTAATATGTGTAAAACATTGATATTTTATAAAATAACCACCAGGGTAGAAACAGCTTGCTGAGTGAATGTGGAGAAGGGATTTGTTTTGAAGGGGGAAGAAAGGAATAATAATAAAGTAGATCACATTTGAATTGTATCTTTAAAAATAAGAATAATTTTAAGCTGCATAAAATAGGAGGGGTTATCACCATGATGATCTTATTTGAGTGCATAGAGGAACGCAACAAGCATTTTTAAATGAATGAACCACTTTGATCTGCATGTCAACATGGCCTACAGTACATTTTGTGTGGGTACTGTATATGTATAAACTTAGGTTTCTATGCCCTGACTATATTGTGAGGTCTATATTATCAACATTCTGATTTTTCCCTTCATAAATGTAAGAATCTTTGAGTTTTATAAAACATCTCTAAGCACAATGAAAAAATTATGAAACTTATTATTATGATAAAGGCATGTTACCAACACCTTTACTAGGAAATTTATCTGGTTCATCAGAAATTCAGAAATACAGCTACATTAAGTGGAACTCACATATATCATCCCAAATACCATTATTTCAAAACTAGTGATATTTATTTCAGAACAACAGTGGCAATGTGTTAATATTTAAAACAGTTTATCTCATTAACCAACATTAAACTTCAGTTCAATTCTTCCCCATTTTCCAGATTTAGAAACTAAGGCTGGAGATAAGATAAAGCAGCTTAGAAACTGTAAACCTAGACTTTTAACTCAATTCTAATTAAATATTCTCTTCATTGAATTTCACTATTTTCAGATACCATGCTAATAGGCTACATAGGCATATAAGAAGTCAACAATTCTAATGCAGTACATACTGCAAGACATAGCTGTATTCTGGCATGTCCTGTAATATGTACTGCAATAGTATTTGCAATACTTAAAACCAAACAGTGAAATCATAGTAAACATCGCTAAACCTCCCTTCAGTTTTTTATTGTAAGCTGGACCCAGACTAGATCACGTCACAGAAGAAAAGACAGTAGAAGCATAGAGTTCAGCTCCATATCTTTCTAGAGGTTTTCTGATACTTCGGGGAGGTAACAAGTTTACCAGGTCATGTCCAACATCTTGTTACTAGAGTAAACAAAGGCCTCCTTTATAGTATCAGTGTACTCAGTACATTAAAAGTAGGTGCCAAAGTCAAGAAGAGTTTGAAAACAATGTTCACCTAACACCACCAGGCTCTGTGAGCAAGTTTGCTAATTTGTAACAAATCTTGTATTTCTTTTGTATAGAGTTTGAACTCTATACAATAATAAGACAATTTATCCCATCCTTGCAGGAATCTAAGTTTTGGAAATTATTCTGTCCATACATAGGCTTCATTTAATTCCTTTTACGGTTTGATAAAAATATTTATCAAATGTGAAGACTTCAATGTATATCATCCCAATTCTAATTATTTCACTTTATTCCAGACAAGAAATTTAAGATGACACATTGATCATGCTACTCAGGTGAGCCACATTTATTTACTTTCCCCAAACAGCATGTTTTAATTACTTTCTAAACTCTTTAAGTCAATGGTTTCTAAAATTTGAGTGCAAAGGGGAAACACCTGAAGAGCTTTTGAAAATCTTGATGCCCAGACTAAACCTCAGAAACAAATAGTGCCTAGTAAATGGCATTTTTAAAGCTCTTCAAGTAATTCTTAGAATGCATCCAAAGTTGAGAGTGTAGGCACCTAATGACGTTAAAGCAAATAAAATTATAACATATGCATAAAAAAGAAAGGTCCCTTCCAAAGCATAACTGATCCTATTTTTGTGCTATCTGCCAAGAAATGACAATAGACTTCAAAATGCACAGCTGCATGACTGGTGAACAAATGACATCACCCAAATGCCCCCAGTAACAACAATGCACTGACACCACTCATTGTACAAAGTAAGGGGTTTAGAGAAGCTACTTACTCCCCTACATAGTAACTCTTGCCTCCTTTTCCGGCTGGGCATATTCCCCAAAGCCATAGCTAAAGATGTAGTTTCTTCCAGATATTTGAAAGAATGATTTGATCAACCACTTCTATAAACCTGATAGCTATAATGAATCAATTGTGATATTCTGGAAAAACAAACAGAACTATTTATTCATTCTGTAATGAATTAATGTTGACAAATACTAAGCTTGTTGACAAATACTATTACTCAATATTTATGATTAAACTACATCACCTACACTTAGGTCTGTAGTGTATCTTGTCTTTAGGATTTAGCCTAGAGTGACAATAAAAAGCAGGGGTACTGATAAAAAGGTAATGATAACACAACATATCTTATAAGCATTTTTCCTTATTAATGTCTGTATTTTCGCTACTTAGGATAATAAAAAAGGCAAAAACCTCACTCAATAAATGATAGATGGAAAAGGTCAAAGTAAGTAACAGATATGGTTAAGTTATTTAAACGGACAGAAGACAAAATTATTTCATAATGTATCTATCAAATGCTTAAATGAGTTGAAAGACTGGATACATTTCTCCTAGAATATAATATTTTCCCCTAGAATATAATATTTCATATCTAAATAGTACTCCAATAGACTAAAAATAAATTGCATCTGCTCCCTAGAAATCTCACATGATGATATCAGTTAACTTCCTCATTTTTGGCTTACTTTTGTCAAACCACTTGCCTCCTCCTAATCCCTCGTCCTGCAAGATACTGAACCCAGACCAGGAGAGTTGAACTTCATATCCTCCAAACACCCAAATTATGCTCTAGTACACAAAGAACTCTTGTTCTAAGCTATGGCACTGGAACTGACTGTTCTTTGGACCCAGCTCTTTCTAGAGTTGGATCAAAATGTGAAAGTATGGGATAGAACTGTGGCTCAGTAGCAGAGTACTTGCCTAGCATAACCAAGGTCCTGGGGAGAGGGAATCAAACAAGATGGAAGAGAGGGAACAAGAGAAGTGGAAAATTTCTAAAATAGCAAGCCATTCGTTGTTTGCCAGATAATGCACAATAGATATTAAAATGTGCAGCTGCCTAGCTGGTGAACAGATGACATCAACCAAATGTCATCTGATGCCAGCATTTACCGTTTTAAACATCCAAAACTTAACTCTTTAACTTCTTTCTGAAAACCTGATATTCCTTTTATGCTTCCTATCTCGGTAAAGGATATCATGATATACCTAACATGGAATGTTAAGCATCCAAGAGAAATACATCAGAGTTATATCTTTAATTTTCTGTTCAACTCCTTGTTTAATACTCATTCAAAGTATACCTTGGTACCAATTTCAGGGCATATATTAGTTCTGCTAATTGTATTTCCACCTGCTTTCATGAATTTTAAATTTTAAGTTATAAAATTCATTGAATTGTTAAATAAACCTCCTGTGCTACCCATATTAGTTAATAGCACTTAGTTAACACTACTAGTCACCGACGTAGTAGGTCCTTGCAAACAAACCACCTGTTGAGGCTTATTAGAGATGGCTTAAATAATTCCCTTCCCCAGATTTCCTTACATGCATGTGTATGTGGCCATGAACATGGGGACTGATGAGCCAATGAGGTGGAAATTAAAGTTGTTAAGCAGGACTTCCCAGAAAAACACCTTGAAAGCACTTATTTATTTTTCTTCATTCCAAACTGGAAAGAAAATGTGATTGCAGGAGCTAAGGCAATGCACAGTGACATTGATTTTGTCTTGGAAATGCTGGGTCAACCTTAGATAGCCCAGCTCCAGAGAAAATAAACCTGCATCATGTTTAAGCCACTGTTACTTTAAGCTTCTGTTACAATCACTTAACTGCACCTTTGAATGAACAGGCTACTCCATGAGACATTACTGTTTGGGTTCTTTAAAAAAAAAAAAAAGATACATAAGCCAAATGCAAAGTCACTGTTACAGTGATTCTGAACACTATCATTTTTGCCACAGTCTGTTTACCTATTTTCTGCTAACAGTAATCTATTTTTCCTCTGGTGAAGCACTTCTCCCTCATTCTCAACACCTGTGTAGGGGAAAGAGAGATCATGCTACCTCTTTAGCTGTTACGTATACTCATTGGCTGGTTTAGGAACCCAATTAATACAAAAGCCAATTAACAAGAGAAGGTGTAAAAGAATTATTAATTTTAGATATACAAGTAGATCATCACAAAGAGTAAGGTCTGAAGAAATGACCAGAACATGACGCTTTTTAGGCAAATAACAAAAAAATCTAAGAAGGAATGGGACAGGATAAATGGATACTTTGAGTAAGGTAACAAATTCTAGGGATGTCACAAAAAGATCTATGGTGGGTGGTATAGGTATAGAGGAAGGAGAAGCTTGTGGGAGATAAGGGTCACTTCAAGGGTTTTGCTTATTGAGGCTCATTGCAGCCCCATTACTAATCTCTGGTAATCATGACCTATTTCCAAACTAGTCTATGAAGGATATTTCTCTCAAAAGAATCTGCACCTAGGGAAAATCAGGTCAAATGGCCCCTTCTGTCATTCCAGCTCTTCAGGTAACTTCAACATGAAATAATCAATATGCCAGCCAACCAGCCTATTTTGCATTATCTCCTTCACAGGTGTTTTCAGTGGGATGATGCTGATCCTAGCTCCAAGAATGGGTCAATGACTTAGCCTAAAGCAATTAAAGAATTCCATCCCCTTGACCATGGAGTTGGTTCCGCAATGAACATGGATCCAATGAAAGCCAGTGAGAGTCAGCACTGGGGCTAATTTTCAGACTTGGGAAGATTTTTCTGAACTAGATTTGAGTCTGAGAAGATACATGCCTACAGATGCTGGTCTCCATCTTCCCTCTACGCAGAGCCTGAGAAATAATTTAGGTTTGTTTTTTTTAATTACGAAAATTACTCCAAAATGTCTTTGCCTAAAATGCCATAACTTATATGAAATAAGAGAAGGCTCCCTTACCTGTTTCCTCTCTGAGACAGCTTGCAACGTGTCTTAAGTTACATATTCTCCATGCTAAACACAGATCCTCGAACACAGGAGTAACAACTGCTGAGCTACCATATTACAGGCTATAGTTCTCTAGGAAGTCTCTGAATTTAAAATTAGAAAGAAATTAATTGTACTAACTTCTAGAATCAGATAAATTTGTCACAGCTTTCAAATCTCTCACAATTAAATTAAATCCCAGTAAATTATGGCATGGTCCAAGAATCAAAGTTCACAAAATCCATGTGGAATAAGGCAAACCCATAGACCTATCCCACATAATGCAGCATACACCTCCATTAGTCAAGCTAGAATGTGAGTCTAACATTTTGAAAGACAATAATAAGACTAGTTTGTTTCTGAACCATTAGCTGAGATGCAAAGTGAATTTACAAGATAACCTTTGAAGAGAAATAAAATATTAACACCCTTTATCTAACAGACTGTCTGTTAAGAAAATTAAATCAGCTATATTTAATAAGTGTAGCTCATTTTAAATAGAACTCTTTTCCAGAAGTCATTCCAGCTCTTTGAAAACACTCTCTCTCTTTCACCACAATCTTTGTCATGAGGCATTTCCTTTTATGGAAATGCACAGGAAAAGAACTATTTTTGTCCTTCACTCTAATAAACAATATTGGAATGCAGAATAGAACTGGGTCCTGAAGTTAACCAGTGGACAATAATATAATCTCCACAGATATTCTGAATAATTCAAATTCATTTTTTTAATCCTTCATTCCTTTTCTTGACCACTATCTTCTCTTCTCACACATGGTAAATACTATAAAGATGTGTCATCAATATGTTTAGAAGTTTATTTGTTCTTCATTATTTCATTACAGACGATATTAAAGCAGCTAATATTTTTCAATGCTCATCATCTCGTTGGGTACTCTAGAAAAAAAATACATGCCAAAGATAATATACATGCTTCCAAAGATAGCAGATAAAAAACAACAAGAACTTGCCTATATCTCCTTGAGACAGAATGAAAACAACTACAATGTAGCTGGCTCAGTGAGGTGGGTGACCCGAGTTCAACAGTGGACAGACTAGTCTCTCCAAGAGATTTGGAAAAACACAGAGACATTGGATAGTGGAAGAGAAGTGAATAGAGAGTGAAACAGAATGAACAAGCTGCATGGAAGCATGGCAGGGATGGGGTTGGCAAGAGGAGAGGAGAAAGAGGAAGAGTTCTAGTAAACACCACTGGCACAGAATTCAGCACCCTTTAGAAACACAGACTAAACATATGCATGATGAACTGGCTCTGGAGAAGTTCTCTGCCATCTTGGGAAGGGCCCTATTGTCTGAGGTCAATGCTTTGAGAATCAGGGCAGAAGAGACAGAACATGCCTCCTTTTGACAAGCCAGCTACTAGAGCCTGGGAAAGTAAGCAGTTGCACATGGTGGCATGAGGTGGGAAGTAAGGACTGAAAACACCAAAACTGGATGGAGAATTGCACAGAACCCACCACCATCATGCCCCCAGCACAAATCTTTGAGATCCTATAGCCTTCCTCTGTCCTCAGGGACATGCAGAGGCACACCGGGATGAAAACAAACATGTAGACAAACGGAATGTAGAGGACCAGAAATAACCAACATATCTACAGTCAACTCATTTCTGACAAAAGTGTTTAAAAAAACTTACATTACAGGAAAAAAAAAAAAAGCCTCTTCAACAAAAGGTGCTAAGAAAACTGAAAATATCCAAATGTAGAAGATGGAAACTAGACCCCTGTCTCTTACCCTGTAAAAAAAAAAAAAATCAAAATAGATCAATGATCTTTTTGCTTTGTTTTGTTTTCTTTTGTGTGATCCTAGGTAGATCAATGATCTTAATTTAAGAAATGAAACTTTGGAACTGCTAGAAAAAAACAGGGGAAACACTTCAAGATATTGCCACCAGTACCAATTTCCTGAATAGGATTCTAATAACTCAGGAAACGAAGCAAGAATTGACAAACGGGATTACAGCAAATTAAAAAGCTTCTGCACAGAAAAGAAAACAGTCAATGGAGTAAAAAGACAATCTTCAAAATGTGAGAAAAATCTTTGTTGGCTATTCATTTGACAGAGGATTAATATCTAGAATATATGAAGAATTCAGAAACTTAACAACAAAAGAACAAGTTATCTTAGCCAAAAATAAATGGACAAATGATCCAAATAGATACTTTTCAAAAGAAAAAATACAAAATGGTAAATAAATATAAGAAAAAAATGCTCAGAATCTTTAGCTGTTAGAGGAATGCAAATCAAACCTACACTGAGATTCCATTTCACCCCAGTCAGGATGGCTATTATCAAAAAACAACAGAAGCTATCAAGGATATGGAGAAAAAGAAACCCTTATACACTGATGATGGGATTGTAACTTAGTACAGCCACTGTGGAAAGCAGTAAAGAGGTTCCTTAAAAATTAAAAACAGAACTTCCATATGATCCAGCTATCCACTCCTGGCTATTATGAGAAGGAAATGAAGTCAGAATGCAAAGAAGGAACCCGAATAGCCATCCATGTCGTAGCAATATTCACTACAGCCAAGATATATAATCAGCCCAAGTGCCTGTCAACAGGTGAACTGCCTGTCAACAGATGAATGCATGAAGTATAAGGCACACACACACACACACACACACACACACACACACACACACACAATGTAGTACTATTTGGCCAAAAAGAAGAATAAAATCTTGTCATTTTCAGGAAGCTGGACGGGACTGGAGGACATCATTTTAAGCAAAATAAGCCACACACAGAAAGACAGGTATCACATTTTCTCTCATATGCAGAAACTAAAACAAACAAACTTAGAAATACAAGAGGGACTATTAGAGAAAGGGAAGGAGGGTGATAGGGAGAAAAGGGAGGCAAAAAAAAAAAAAAGGTAAAAGGGAGGGTGGACATGATCAAAGCACAATATATACATGTATGGAAATGTCACTGTTCCATCACTTTGTACAATCAATATGCATTAATACTTATAATAAATGAATGTGTGGGGCTGGGGATGTGGCTCAAGCAGTAGCGCGCTCGCCTGGCATGCGTGCGGCCAGGGTTCGATCCTCAGCGCCACGTACAAACAAAGATGTTGTGTCCGCCAAAAACTAAAAAATAAATATTAAAAAATTCTCTCTCTCTCTCTCTCTCTCTCTCTCTCTCTCTCTCTCTCTCACTCTATCTTTAAAAAAAATAAAAATAAAAAAATAAAATAAATAAAATAAAAATAAATAAATAAATAAATGAATGTGTGTGTGTGCCTCCCCGTCTTTGACGTACACATTTTTCTTTTAGAAAATGTATCAGTTCACAAATTACTTGAAAAATAAAACACATCCAGAATCTGTGACATATTATGCTCATCAACTATAAACATACTCAAGAATGAAGATTGGCCCTAGAAACCTATAAAACTATATGTAACTATGTACCCACAATGTGCATCTTAGTGCTGTAAATTAACTTGTATACTAAAAAAACAAAGCCAGTTGATTTCTCAGTTGTGCCTAATGGGATCTGGACTTACTTTTTTTTAATCATGTCTAGTATTCAGAATTATCCAACATAAAGTTTCACTGGGGAAAAAAATCACATTTATTAGAGAAATTTTAATCAATGTACTGCAAAACTCATCTGTTTCTGGCTTAAGCTGGTTTAGATGAACATGCTATATTGCTTAAATGTATATTAACACATTTCTTTGAAAAACTTAATTTCTCTATTCTTGGGCACTCTATTAAAACAAAAACAGACTTATTTACATTAAGAACATGGAAAAGACAAGTCTTACAACAATATATATTTGGTATGCAATTTTTTAAATACTTACATTATTATTATTCAATTATTAAATTAAATATTTCACTAGAATGTCTTCTAAAATACATGTCAACTGAAATATTAGTTTTTTAATTTTTATTTGTTTTAATTAGTTACACATGACAGTACAATGACCTTGACATATCATACATTTGAATCAGATGGGATATAATTTCTCATTTTTCTGAGTGTACAGGTTGCAGAATCACATTGGTCATGCAGTCACAGATATACACTTAGTAATAATAATGTCTTTTCATTCTACTATCCTTCCTATCCCCCCATCCCCTCCCCTCCCCTCCTATCACTTCTCTCTACCTAATCTAAGGTAACACTATTCTTTTTTTTTCCTCACATCTTCATACATGTATTTTGTATAACGATGAGGGTCTCCTTTCTCCATGCAATTTCCCTTCTCCCTCCTTTTCCCTCCCACCTCTCTTCCCGATCTAGAGGTAATCTTCTTCCCATGCTCTTCCTCCCTACCCCATTTTGAGTCACCCCCCTTATATCAGATAAGACATTCGCATTTGTTTTTTTGGGATTGGCTAACTTCACTTAGCATAATCTGCTCTAATGCCATCCATGTCCCTGCAAATGCCATGATCTTATTATTTTTTAGTGCTGAGTAATATTTCATTGTGCATAAATGCCACATTTTTTTATCCATTCTTCCATTGAAGGGCATCTAGGTTGGCTCCACAGTCTAGCTATTGTGAATTGTGCTGCTATAAACATCGATGTGGCTGTGTCTCTGTAGTATGCTGTTTTTAGGTCCTTTGGGTATAGTTCAAGAAGAGGAATAGCTGGGTTAAATGGTGGTTCCATTCCCAGCTTTCCAAGGAATCTCCATACTGCTTTCCAAATTGGCTGCACCAATTTGCAGTCCCACCAGCAGTGTATGAGTGTACCTTTTTCCCGTATCCTCGCCAGCACTTGTTGTTTTTGTCTTCATAATGGCTGCCATTCTTACCGGAGTAAGATGGTAGTTTTAATTTGCATTTCTCTGATTGCTAGCGATGATGAGCATTTTTTGTATATTTGTTGATTGATTGTATATGCTCTTCTGAGAAGTGTCTGTTCAGGTCCTTGGCCCATATGTTGATTGGGTTATTTGGTTTTTGTTTTTTTTTTTTTTTTGGTGTTTAGTTTTTTGAGTTCTTTGTATACCCTAGAGATTGAGCTCTATCTGTTGTGTGAGGGGTAAAAATTTGTTCCCAGGATGTAGGCTCCCTACTCACCTCTCATATTATTTCTCTTGCTGAGAAAAATACTTTTTAGTTTTAATTCATCCCATCTGTTGATTCTTGGTTTTAATTCTTGTGCAATTTCTTATTATGGAAATTGGGGCCTAGCCCCACGTGATGGAGATTAGGGCCTACTTTTTTCTTCTATTAGATGCAGAGTCTCTGGTTTAATTCCTAGATCCTTGATCCATTTTGAGTTAACTTTTATGCATGGTGAGAGACAGGGTTCAATTTCATTTTGTTGCATATGGATTTCCAGTTCTCCCAGCACCATTTATTGAAGATGCTATCCTTTCTCCAGTGCATGCTTTGAAGCACCTTTGTCTAATATAAGGTAGTTGTAATTTTGTGGGTTAGTCTCTGTGTCCTCTATTTTGTACCATTGGTCTACCAGCCTGTTTTGGTGCCAGTACCATACTGTTTCTTAAGGGCAAAGGTGCAGTGTGTAGAGCCTGCACTCTCCACAGCACTGGGCATCAGGCGCTGCATTTGTAAGTCACAGTGAGTATGTGTTTAAGGAACTAAATACTCCAAGCTCTTCTTTCTCATCAGCAGACCTGACATTCACATTGTCACCACACATCCCAAGATCATAGAGTCTGAGAAGTGAAACTTGCCACTAACTATTAAATAAACAGCAATAGGTAAAAATGGTACAAGCACTCAGGAATGATCAAATTCACTCAGAAACTGTACCTTTGGCGGATCAATATTTGGAATCACAAGATTAAGATCATGCATACAGGTGATCTCATTGTGATGATTAATTTGATAGGAAACTTTGAGAGGCCACAGTACCCAGATATTTGTTCAAATACCAGTCTGCTATGTAATGTTTTGAACAACCAACAATAAAATAAGAAAAAAAAAAAATACCAGTCTGGATGTAGCTGTGAAGGTACTTTGTAGATGAATTAATATTTAAATCTATAGACTTTGAGTAAAGCAAATAACTCTTCCTAATGTGTGTGGGTCTCATCCAATCAGCTAAAATTTTAAGAGAAAACAAGCTGAGCTTCCCCTAGAACGAGGGAATTCAGCCTCAGATTGTCTTTGGACTCAAACTGCAATTTCAACTCTTTCCTGCCAGCCTACTAGACTTGCAAACCTTCATCATCACATAATCCAATTTCTTCAGTCAGTATCTTTGTTCTCTCTTCCTCTTCCTCCCTCTGCCCCCACTCTCCACACATACACATACACACACACACACACACACAAAAAAAAAAACTATTGTTTGTTTCTCTGGCAAACCCAGACTAATTCATTCATTATTCCATAGGATCATTTATATTTCATATAACTAAAATTACAATTTAAAATGTTTTATACAGCAAGAAGATTCCAGATGAAAAGATGAACCATATAAATATAACCAAGATATAAAGCAAGGATGATTATTATAAAAGAAATAAATGGATGAGGACATTGTGTAAAGAACAATCAATAAAATTTATATCTATAATAAAAGTGAGGAAATCAGAGATAATATACCATGATTACCCCCACTTTTCTTTGATTCTAAGCCACACTGTTTTGTTTTCTTTTATACCACTTAAAAAGAACCTCTAAGAATTATGATGTATCTTATCACTGCTGTCAGCCAGGTGGCAGTCCTGACAGTCTTATCATTGTCTGTGCATACACAACAAAATTCACAGCATCAGTGTGGAAGCTGAAAGAAAAACCCATATACAAGAGTGGAACTCTTTTAAGAAATACTGGTACTGGAGAACAAAACTGATCACGTTATATTGTTATATTGTGTGCATATATGAATATTTAATAACAACTGCCAGTTATGTGCATAATTTTCATACACTAATAAAAAATGTAAAAGTAGGGGCTGGGGTGGTGACTCAGTGGCAGAGTGCTTACCCTAGCATGCATGAGGCACTGGGTTCGATCCTCGGCACCACATAAAAACAAACTAATGTATCCACCTAAAACTAAAGATACATAAATAAATAAATAAATATTTTTTAAAATGTAAGAGTAAAATAAAATACTGCAACACTGACTCTCAATGGATAAGTTGGTATGAGAACTGAATCAAGAAGAAATTCAGAAGAGTTTCTCTTCCAATGTAAAGAATTTTTTAAGGAATGCTTTAATCAATGTATTTTACTTGTATTTTCCTTTCTTTATATGGATGAAAGTGATATGTGATGCTTAAAAACCACCTCTAGAGATTCTTCCAACATGTATGAAATAAACTGCAATATTAAGAAAGCACTGTTACATAATTGAAATTGCAGTTCTTTGCCCAAGTGAACAAAACAATGGTGTCTTGCATGCAATTGATCTTAGTTATAGTAAGAAACAGCAACTTACTAGCTATCAGAATGTCTAGTGTACAGAACTTATGGCAGCAGTAAACATCTTTTAAGCCTTTACACCATGCCAGTAGTTCTCAAACTAGAATGTGCATCCAAATCTCCTGGAAACAAAGACTGTTTGTGCTTCTGGTTCAATACACCACAATTCACATGAGACTCACCCCTGGGCAGGGCTGAGAATCCTTCTGCACTTAGACCTGGATTAGCTCAGAGTCAGAGGGCTGAGCACAGAGGAAGGACATCAGTTCCTGCTGCTGTAGAGGGCAGGGGAAAGCAATGACTGACTCATGCATGAGCTGTTTCTAAATCAATGACATCAACAATCTGCAGAAGGCACTCAGGTTTACAATCATAAATGTGAAAAAGAGAGAAGGTGGAACTCAGATCCTTTCTAGTTCTAAAATTCACAAGTTTTGGACCCAGAGGTGGAAATGGTTTAAGTTATTCATTCATAACCTAGATAGGTTTTCTAATGCAAGTCTCACCAAAAATATAACTTCTCATATTTCAAATGAAAATGAACCTAGAGACAGACAGGGTGGTATATGACTGTAATCCCAGTGACTCAAAGGGTAAGATAGAAGGATCAGTTCAAGGTCAGCCTCAGCAATTTAGCAAAATCCTCAATAACTTAGTGAGATCCTGTCTCAAAAATAAAAAAAATCAAAAGGACTGGGAATGCTAGCTCAATGGTAAAACACCCCTGGATTCAATCTCTGGTTTTAAAATAAAGGATATAGAATCAGAATCAGATTGCTTTCAGCAATTTTCCTCAAATGACAATGATAAAACTGCACAAAACTGTCAAAGAAACAAACATTTCAGGATTCTGGAAAATGACCAAAGGCATACAAGAAATAAAGAAGCTTGGATTCAAGGAAAAGTGAGAATGCTGGAAAAATGAGGATGCTAAACTTCATAAAGTCAGTCATATTAAGGGTCAAATGGAATTTTCCTTCAAGAAAGGAAGTAGTAAGTTGTAGTAAGGACTGCAGTGATGAACCTGGGGAAGAAGTGGGAGCAGCATTTCAACCTAGGACCATTCCCATACACCACCACTTGTTTTTGATAGTTCTTCCAGGGCTGGGCGGAATGAGGACCAGAATCCATGATGCTGGGGGGAAATGCCTTGATTTGAAGCAAATTACAGAAAAGCACCATGCCTTTGGACTTGCCAAAAACAATAGCAAACTCAGTGGAAAATAATAATGAAGAGCCACTATCACAGGTATTTGTGGTTATGATCCTGGGCAATAATAAAAGTAGCCAGAAAAATACGGGTGTCATGAGTACCAGCCCTTCATCTCACTTAACCCCAAAATGACGTTGCCTGAGATTTCTTTCTGCTTTCCTTACCCTCTGCTCCTCACTCATCTACCAAGAAGATAAGTACATTAGCAGGTTTCAAATGGCAAACAGATAATATATAAATTCACATTATCAATGGAGATGTTTCTCTTCTTTGATTAACCAGAACTCAATTATATTTACTTCTTGATTATCACTTGGGTTCTAGTTAGATGAAACTGTATGTTATACTTTGGGTGTAATATGCCCCCCAAAAGTTAATTTGTGAGACAATGCAAGAAGCTTTAGAGGAGAAATGACTGGGTTATAAGAGCTTTAACTCAGTCAGTGGTAACCTAAGGCAGATGGGGGGTGGCTGGAGGAAGTGGGTCATTGGGGCATGCCTTTGGGGTATACATTTTGTATCTGCTGAGTGGAGTCTGTCTGACTGTCTGTCTCTCTCTCTCTCTCTCTCTCTCCTTCCTGATCATCAAGTGAGCCACTTCCCCTCACCCGCTGCCACACTCTTTTCCCATGATGTTCTGCCTCACCTGGAGCCCCGAGGAATAGAGCCTACTGTCTATGAATAGAGTCCTCTGAAACTTGAGGCCCCCAAAAAACTTTTCCTCCTCTACAATAGTTCTGATCAGGTCTTTTAGTCACAGCAGTGAGAAAGCTAACTAAAACACAGTAAAACAGCTGAATTCCAGGCAGAAGACATTATTACAAATATTAGTAGATTATATATATATATATATATATATATATATATATATATATATATATATATATATATGAAGACTCAAAGGAAACTAAGATATTGGTCTGGAAATTATCATTGCTCTTGACCTCTTTTAATACTAAGGCTAGAGAGCGGAAGTATCTTTCTCAATTCAAAGTCCCTCATTATTACACCTCTCCTCATGAAGTTCTCATCTTATGCTGTCAAGGAAAAAGTAAGAATGCTGACTTCATAGTGAAAATCAGGTAACTGTCAAATGGAATTAATTTTCCTTCATGAAAGGAGGCAGTGAGTTGTAATAAGGATATCAATGAGGAACATTAAAGCTATTTATAGAAAGCATTCATGTCATTTATTCTTATTTAAAATTTTATAAATATATTCTTCTTAATGAGAAGAATAAGGAGTTAAGTACAAACATTAATTTCAACATAAAATCTTTATTCCCAGAACACGGCCATTCTTACTTATTTGTACTTATGAATCATACAAAAGAGTAATTGTCCCTTGACTAATAAAGAAACATCTTCTGAACATGGTAGGCACTCCAGCATTCCATAATTTTTTTGTTGTTGTTGTTGCTGTTGTTGTTGTTTTGTTTTGTTTTGGTAGTACTGAAGTGCTTTATCCTTTTTTTGTTTTTTAATTCGAGACAGTCTCATCAAGCTGCTGAGGCTATCCTCAAACTGCAATTTTTCCTGACCAAGCCTCCGAAGTTGCTGGGATTACAGGAAAGCACCACCACCCCCAGCTCAAACATTTTTTTTTTAATTAAAGTAACAATTTTAAACAACAGCTGAAAAATTCTCTTTTCAATTTTATTGTTTATAATTATTTCCTCAAAGTAAACACAGATATTCGATATTCAGTGTATTTCCCTGATTACCATACTTTCCTCAAGTTTACTCTTGATAAAAGAATAAAAGGGTAATTTAATAAAGTAAATATTTAGATTTCCAAAGAGGATGCAGGTACATGAGAACATACTTGTATGATAGACAATGGTAATTTTTCAGTTTACTCTAGATTGTACTGATTCCATCCAGTTACATCACTAAATTTGAAATGTCATTTACAAATAATATTTCATGTAACACAACATTAAATGTATCACTGTTGTAAATATAAATCATCACTTCATGAATAATTCATTGTCTTTAGTACTGTTAAATTAGAAAACTGGGCATAGTAATTACTAAAATTAAACTGAAAGCATTTCAAGTTATTGGTTTGCTTATTTAAAGATAGCTTATAATTTTCCTCTGTCATTACCCATTTGTGATAAAAATGCTGAAGGCATTATGAACAGAAATACCTCATCATAAAGGCTATATAAAACAAACCCAAAGACAAAATCATAATTAATGAGGAAAAACTGAAAACACCTGTCTTTAAAATTCAGAACAATACAAAGATGTACACTCTCACACTCCTATTCAATATAGTACTTGAAATTCTAGCCAATACAGTTAGGCAAGAGAAGGAAATAAAATAGATAAAAATAAATAAAGAAGTCAAATTATCACTGTTTGCAAATGATATTGTTCTACACTTAGAACATCCAGGAAGTTCTACCAGAAGTCTTTTACAGCTAACAAATAAATTCAGGAAAGCAGCAAGATACAAAATCAGCATCCAAAAATAAATAGCTTTCCTATACACCAATAATGGATTTGCCGAAAAAGAAATGAGAAAAACAATTCCATTCACAATAACCTAAAAAAAATAATAGGAATAAATCTATCTAAGAAGTTAAAAACACCTCCACCATGAAAATTATAAAACACTGATCAAAGAAACTGAAGAAGACACTAGAAGATAAAAAGATTTATCATGTTCATGGATAGGCAGAATTAATACTTATAAAATGACCATATTACCAAAATCAATATACAAACTCAATGCAATCCTCATCAAAATACCAAAGACATTCTTCACAGAACTGGAAGGGAGCAGTCAAAATTCATTTGGAAGAATAAAAGAACCAGAATAGCCAAAGCAATTCTATAAAATGCAATTCTCATTGAAATTCCAATGATGTTCCTCAACCAGAAACAGAAGAAGCAAGTCATGAAATTCACTTAAAAAAAAATAAGAGAACTAGAATAGCCAAAGCAATCCTTAGCAAGAAAAGCAAAGCAGGAGGCATCACAATACCAGACCTCAAATTGTACTATTGAGCTATAGTAACAAAAACAGCATCGTTTTGGCACCAAAGCAGGAGAAGACCAATGGAAAAGAACAGAAGACACAGAGACAATCACACATAAATACCACTATCTCACACTAGACGAAGGCACCAAAAACATATGCTGGAGAAAAGATAGCCTTTTTAACAAATGGTTCTGGGTAAATTGGAAATTCATATGTAGTTGAATGAAATTTAACCCTGTCTCTCACCCTGCACAAAACTCAACTCAAAGTGGATTAAAGATCTAGGTATCAGAGCAGAGACCCTACACCTGCTAAAAGAAAATGTAGGCCCAACACTCCAACATGTTGCCTCAGGAACTGACTTCCTTAACTCCTAGAACACAAGAAGTAAAATAAAAACTCAATAAATGGAATGGCATCAAATTAAAAAGGTTTTCACCCCAAAGGAAACAATTAAGTATGTGAAGAAACAATCTACAGAATGCAAGAAAATTTTTCTTACCTGCTTCTCAGATAGGGCATTGATACTCAGGATATGCAAACAACTCAAAAACCTTAACACTGGAAAAAAAAAAAAATAACCCAGTCAATAAATTGGCAAAGGAACTGAACAGACACTTCTCAAAAGAACAAATATATGACATATATGAATAGCAAGAATATTTTTTTAAATGTTCAACATGTCTAGCAATTAGAGAAATGCAAATTAAAACAACACTGAGACTTCATCTCACTCCAGTCAGAATGACAATTATCAAGAATAAAACAAGTAACAATAAACCTTGGCAAAGACATAAGGAAATGGGCACAAATTGTTGCAACCACTCTGGAAAGCAGAGTATGGAGTATTCCTCAGAATACTAGGGAAAAAAAAACCATCATGTGACCCAGCTATCCCACTCCTCCGTATATATCCAAAGCACTTAAAAATTAGCATAATACAGTGTTCCAGCCACATCAATGTTCACAGCAGCTCAATTCACAATAGCTAAGCTAGGGAGCCAACCTAGGTGCCCTTCAACAGATGAATGGATAAAGAAAAAGTGGTATTCATAAATTAAGTATTACTCAGCCATTAAAAAGAATGACTCTATGGCATTTGCCAGTAAATGGATGGATCTAGAGACTATCATGCTAAGTGAAAAAGGACAGTTCCAAAAAGTCAAAGGTCAAATATTTCCTCTGACATGTGGAAGATAATCCAAAATAAGAGGAAAGGATAGAAGAAAGTTCAATGGAGTAAACAAACAAGAATGAAGGGAAGAGAGGAGGGATTAGAGAGGGAAAGACAATAGAATAAATCTGACCTAACTTTCCTATGTACATATATGAATATACCACAGTGAATCTCACCACAATGTACATCCACAAGATACTAATTTTAAAAAAAACTATAAGCAAATAGCAGTAAAGAGCAGAGGGAAAAGAACAGGGTAAGGAAGAAAGAGAGAAAAGCAGAAGTCCTAGGGACTGAATTAGAACAAATTCTATGTTTTTATAATTATGTCAAAATTAATACTACTGTCATATATGTAAATTTAAAAAAATAAAAATATTCCTAATAAAAAAGTTTTTAAAAAGCAATGCTGATGGCATCCCAATACTGAACTTCAAATTATGTTACAGAGCTATAGCAAAAAAATTAAAAATTGCATAATACTGGCATAAAAACAGACACATAGATCAATGAAACAGAATAGAAGACACAAAGACAAACCCAAAAAGATGCAACCATCTTATATTTGAAAAAGGTGCCAAAAATATACATTGGAGAAAAGACTTTTTAACAAATTATGCTGCAAAAACTGGTAATCCATATGCAAAAGAATGAGACTACATCTTATCTCTCACCCTGCACAAAACTCAACTCAAAATGAATCAAAGACCTAGGAATTAAACCAGAAACTCTCCAACTGCTGTAAGAAAACCTATGGTTAACATTCCAACATGCAGGCAAAAGCAATAACTTCCTCAATGGAACTCTCAAAACAAGAAATACAAATGGACAACAAATATATGATAAAATAGTCCACATATTAACTGGAATATGCAAATCAAAACTATATGAGATTTCACCTCACTTCAGTTAGAATGTCAGCCATCAAGAATACAAACAAAAATAAATGCTGGCGAGGACATAGGGGAAAAGGAACACTTTTACACTCTTGGTGGAATTGTTAATTAGTACAAACACTGGAAATCAGTATGGAGGTTCCTCAAAAGACTGGGAATGGAACCACAATATGACCCAGCCATACCACTCCTTAGCATTTATCCTAAAAAAATTTAAATAATCATACCATAACAACATGTGCATATCCTGTTTATAGCCAAACTATGGAATCAGCCAAGGTGTCTATCAATGGATGAATGGATAAGGAAAATGGGCTATGTATACATAACTGAGTTTTATTTAACCAAAGAGAAGAATAAAATTATTTTCATTTGCAGGAAAATGGATGGAACTTAAAAGTATTATGTTAAAAGAAATGTCAAACTCAGAAGGTCAAGAGTCGTAAGTTTTCTCTCAAATGTGGAAGTTAGAGAAAAAAAAATAGAAGGGGAAAAAAAGGTTTGAAGAATCTCATGAAAATAGAAAAAAAAAACAGTAAAGTAGAGAAAAGGAAACAGGAGGAAGGAGGAGGGGAGGAAAAGAAGAGATACTGGGGTACAAAATTGACCAAATTATATTGTTCTACTGTGCATGTATGAATATGCAACAAATCCCACTATTGTATATAATTATAATGTACCAATTAAAAATATGAAAAGGACCTGCACAGGAGCCCAGGCCCAGGGCAGGCCCGGGTCTACCACCAGCAGACCTCAACTGGTGCTCAGGCTCCAGTACAGGACCAGACCACCTTCACCGACCAGCAGACACCAAACAGAGCTCAGGACCAGATCCACCTCCACCAACCTGCAAGGGAACCCAGGCCCAGTGTAGACCCAGGTCTGCCACCTCCCCACAACTGAGAGCTCAGGCCTAACCCACTTCTATCTTGGGACATTGCAGACAACTCCATAGCCTTCACCACATAGTAGCCTCTACCTTGGGATAACAGACAAGGCCTAAAAGCGTCTGCATCTGGAGCAGGCATCCCAAAGCCAGCGTAAGGCCCACCCTTTCAGCCCCATCTCTGAAAGACACTGCATCCATCTTGGGGCACCTCCACTGCTATCTCAGGTTACCTCTGCTATTGTCGCCCTCATCTTTAGCTGCAGTAGCATCCATCATGGGACACCGGTAGGGTCTGGAAGCCCAACACCAAGGTGAGGTACAGATAATCTGCAGGGATACTACGAAATTATATGGCAGAAACTATAATATCACAGATCCACAGTGCAAGAAAGGAAGACACATAGACAACATGAAAAAATAAGAGAGGAAAATGCCCCAAACAAACAGGACACTACAATAACAGAACCCATGGACAGTGCAGATGATGAAATGTCAGAGAAGGCGTTCAGAAGGTTCATAATTAAAATGATCTGTGAATTAAAGAATGACCTAAATGAGCAAATGCAGGCAAAAATTGATCACTCCAACAAAGAGATAAGAGAGCAAATACAGGCAACCATTGATGACACCAATAAACAAATAAGGGAACAGAGGCAGGCATCAATTGATCACACCAACAAAGAGATAACGGAGCAAATACGGGTAGCAAAAGATTACTTTAAGAAAGAGATGGAGACTTTGAAAAAAAATCAGAAATCCTTGAAATGAAGGAAACAATGAACCAAATAAAAAACTCAATACAAAGCATCAACAATAGACTGGATCACTTGGAAAACTGAACGTCAGAAAATGAAGACAAAGTATACAATCTGAAAAATAAAGTTGACCACACAGTGAGGATAGTAAAAAACCATGAACAGAACATCCAAGAATTATGGGATAGCATCAAAAGACTTAGAATCTAAGACTTATTGGGATAGAGGAAGGCACAGAGTTTCAAACCAAAGGAATGCACAATATCTTCAATGAGATAATAACAGAAAATTTCCCAAACGTAAGAATGAAATGGAAAATCAAATACAAGAGGTTTAAAGGATACCAAATGTACAAACTTACAATAGATCTATACCAGGGCACATTATAATGAAAATGCCTAGCATATAGAATAAGGATAGAATCTTAAAGGCTGAAAGAGAAAGGAATCAGATCACATACAGGGGGAAACCAATTCGTATCTCAGCAGATTTTTCAACCCAGACCCTCAAAGCCAGGAGATCCTGGAACATACACCAAGCTCTGAAAAAAAAAGTATGTCAACCAAGAATCTCATATACAGCAAATTAAGCGTTAGATTTCATGATAAATAATAAACAAAAGTTAAAAGATAAAACATTCGGCATTTGTTTTTTGGGGATTGGTTAACTTCACTTAGCAAATCTTCTCCAATGCCATCCATTTACTTGCAAATGCCATGATTTTTATTCTATTTTATTGCTGAGTAATATTCCATTGTGTATATATGCCACATTTTTTTATCCATTCATCCACTGAAGGGCATCTAGGTTGGCTCCAGAGTTTAGCTATTGTGAATTGTGCTGCTATAAACATTGATGTGGCTGTGTCCCTGTAGTATGTTGTTTTTAAGTCCTTTGGGTATAACTCATAGTGGGATAGGGAGGAGTAGCATGGGAGGAACAGATAAATTCTAGATAGGGAAGAGGGGTGGGAGGAAAAGGGAAGAGGCAGAGGATTAG
The DNA here is from genome assembly GCF_964194105.1 of Spermophilus citellus. NCBI lineage: Eukaryota > Metazoa > Chordata > Mammalia > Rodentia > Sciuridae > Spermophilus > Spermophilus citellus. The sequence continues at coordinate 68,306,317 of NC_138191.1, read as the reverse complement.
TAAGGATGGTAGAATGTGATGGACATCATTATCCAAAGTACATGTATGAAGACATGATTTGTGGTGAACACACTTTATATACAAAGATGTGAAAAATTGTGTTCCATATGTGTGATAAGAATTGTAATGCATTCTGCTGTCATGTATTTAAAAAATAAAATCAATTAAAACAATAAAATTAAATTAAAAAAAGGTAAAAGAATTTACAACTAGAAAGCCGGCACTATAGAACGTCCTCAGCAAAATATTCCATGAAGAGGAAATGAAAATCAGCAGAGGGAGGTGGTATACTAAAGGAAAAACGAATCAAAGGAGAAACCAAGTCAAGTTAAATAACAAAAATGGCTGAGAATGCATATCATATCTCAATAATAACCCTGAATGTTAATGGCCTAAACTTACCAATCAAAAGACATAGGCTAGCAGAGTGGATCAAAAAAAAAAAAAAAAAAAAAAAAGACTGAACAATATGCTGCCTCCAAGGGATTCATCTCATAGGAAAAGACATCCACAGACTGAAGGTGAAAGGTTGGGAAAAATCATACCACTCACATGGACCTCAGAAGCAAGCAGGGATTTCCATCCTCATATCAAATAAAGTAGACTTCAAGCTAAAGTTAATCAAAAGGGATAAAGAAGGACACTATATACTGTTCGAGGGAAACCATACATCAACAAGACATAACAATTATAAATATATATGCCCCAAACAATGAATCATCTACGTTCATCAAACAAACTCTTCCCAAGTTCAAGAGTCAAACAGACCACAACACAATAATTCTAGGTGACTTTATCACACCTCTTTCACCACTGGATAGATCTTCCAAACAAAAGCTGAATGAAAAAACTATAGAACTCAATAATACAATCAATAACTTAGATTTAACTGACATATAAATAGTATATTATCCATCAACAAATGAATACACTTTCTTCTCAGCAGCACAAGGATCCTTCTCTAAAATACACTATATATTATGCCACAAAGCAACTCTTAGCAAATACAAAAAAGTAGAGATACTACCCTACATTTTATCAGATCATAATGGAATGAAATTAGAAATCAATGATGAAATAAGAAATAAAAGCTACTCCAACACCTAGAGATTAAATAATATGTTACTGAATGAACAATGGGTTTGAAAAGATATCAAGGAGGTGATTAAAAAAATTCTTAGTAAATGAAAACGCTGATACAACATATCAAAATCTCTGGGACACTATGAAGGCAGTACTAAGAGGAAAATTCATTGCAAGAAGTTCATTCCTTAAGAGTAGGAAAAGTCAACAAATAAATGACCTAACATTACATCTCAAAGCCCTAGAAAACGAAGAACAAACCAACACCAAAAGCAGTAGAAGAGAGGAAATAATTAAATCAGAGCTGAAATCAATAAAATTGAAACAAAAGAAATAATTGAAAAAATTGACAAAACAAAAATTGGTTCTTTGAAAAAATAAATAAAATTGGCAAACCCCTAGCCATGCTAATGAAAAGAAAGAGAAAACTGAAATTACTAACATATGTGATGAAAAAGGAAATATTACAACAGACACTACAGAAATACAGAAGATAATTATAAATTATTTTGAAAATTTTTACTCATATAAAATAGAAAATTTCTAGAGTCTTATGATTTGCCCAAATTGAATTAGGATGATATGCACAATTTAAACAAATCAATTTCAAGCAATGAAATAGAAGATGCTTATCAGCAGCCTACCAACCAAGAAAAGCCCAAGACCAGATGGATACACAGCTGAGTTCTACAAGACCTTTAATGAAGAACTAATAGCAATGCTCTTCAAATTATTTTATGAAATAGAAAAACAAGGAGCACTTCCAGACACATTCTATGAGGCCAGTATTACCTATTCCAAAACCAGGCAAAGACATATCAAAGAAAGTAAACGTCAGGACGATATCTCTAAAGAACATAGATGCAAAAATTCTCAATAATTTCTGGTGACTCAAATACAAAAATACATTAAAAAGATAGTGTAACACAATCAAGTAGGGTTCATCTCAGGGATGCAAGGTTGGTTCAACATATGGAAATCAATAAATGTAATTCATCACATCAATAGACTCAAACATAAAAACCGTATGATCATCTCAATAGATGCAGAGAAAGTATGTGAAAAAATACAGCACCCATTCATGCTCAAAACACTAGGAATACTAGAGATATCAGGAACATATCTCAACATTGTAAAAGCTATCTATGCTAAGCCCCAGGTCAACATCATTCTAAATGGAGAAAAATTGAAAGCATTCCCTCTAAAACTGGAACAAGACAGAGATGCCCTCTTTCACCACTTCTATTTAACAGAGTTCTTGAACTCTAGCCAGAGCACATAGACAGATGTAAGAAATTAAAAGGATATGGATAGGAAAAGAAGAACTCAAATTAGCACTATTTGCCGATGATATGATCCTATACCTAAGAAGACCAAAAAAATTCCACGAGAAAACTTCTAGAACTAATAAATGATTTGAAAAAGTAGCAGGATATAAAATCAACACCCATTAATCAAAGGCATTTCTGAACATCAGTGACAAATCCTCTGAGAAGGAAATGAGGAAAACTATCCAATTTACAATAGCCTCAAAAAAACAAAAATACTTGGGAATCAACTTAACAAAAGAGGTGAAAGACCTCCACAACAAAAACTATAGAATGCTAAAGAAAGACATTAAAGAAGACCTTAGAAGATGGAAAGATCTCCCTTGTTCTTGGATAGACAGAATTAATATTCAAAATGATCATACTACCAAAAGCACTATTCAGATTTAATGCAATTCCAATCAAAATCTAAATGACTTTCCTCGTAGAAATAGAAAAAACAGTCATGAAATTCATCTGGAAAAATAAGAGACCCAGAATAGCTAAAGCAAACCTTAGCAAAAGACTGAAGCAGGTGGCATCACTATATCAGACCTTAAACTATACTACTGAGCACTAGTAGCAAAAACAGCATGTTACTGGCACCAAAATAGATTTGTAGAACAATGGTACAGAATAGAGGACACAGAGACAAACCCACATAACTATAGTTATCTTATATTAGACAAAGGCACCAAAAACATGCATTGGAGAAAAGACAGCCTCTTCAACAAAGGTTCTTGGAAAACTGGAAATCCATATGCAACAAAATGAAATTAAATCCCTATCTCTCACCATGCACAAAACTCAACTCCAAGTGGACCAAGGAACTAGAAGTTAACTCAGTGACCCAGCACCTATTAGAAGAAAAAGTAGGCCCAAATCTCCATCATGTCAGATTAGGCCCCAACGTCCTTAATATGACTCACATACCACAAGAATTAAAATCAAGAATCAATAAATGGGGGCTGGGGTTGTGGCTCAGTGGTAGAACGCTTGCCTAGCATTTGTGAGGTGCTGAATTTGATCCTCAGCACCACATAAAAATAAATAAATAAAATAAAGGTATGTGTCCAACTACAACTATATATATATATATATATATATATATATATATATATATATATATATATATATATATATATAGTTTTAAAAAAAGAATCAGTAAGTGGGATGGATTCAAACTAACAAGTTTCTTCTCAGCAAAAGAAACAATCTGCAAGGTGAATAGAGACCTTACATTTTGGGAACAATTTTTTACCACATGCATATCAGATAGAGCACTAATCTCTAGGGTATATAAAGAACTCAAAAATCTAAGCACCAAATAAACAAATAACCCAATAAATAAATGGGCCAAGGAACTGAAGAGACACTTCTCATAAGATGATATATAATCAATCAACAAATATATGAAAAAGTGTTCAACATCTCTAGCAATTAGAGAAATGCAAATCAAACTACGATTTCATCTCACTCCAGTCAGAATGGCAGCTATTAAGAATATAAACAACAATAAGTGTTGGCAAGGATGTGGGGGAAAAGGAACACTCATACACTGCTGGTGAGACTACAAATTGGTGCAGCCAATATGGAAAGCAGTATGGAGATTCCTTGAAAAACTGGGACTGGAACCACCATTGACCCAGCTATCTCACTCCTCAGTATATATCCAAAGGACTTAAAAACAGCATTATACAGAAACACAGCCATATTAATGTTTATAGCTGCACAATTCACAATAGATAAACTGTGGAACCAACCTAGATCCCCTTCAGTTTATGAATGGATAAAGAAAATGTGATATATATATATATATAAAATGTGATACACACACACACAATGAAATACTATTCAGCATTAAAAGAAAATAAAATCATGTCATTTGCAGGTAAATGGATGGAGTTGGAGAATATAATGCTAAGCGAAGTTAGCCAATCCCAAAAAACCAAATGCCAAATATTTTCTCTGATATAAGGATGCTGATTCATAATGCGGTAGGGGGTGGGGTATGGGAGGATTGGAGGAACTCTAGATAGAGCAAAGGGCGGGGAGGGGAAAGGTGGGGGCATGGAGGTAGGTGGAATGAGATGGATGGACATCATTAGCCTAAGTACATGTATGAAGACACGAATGGTGCAACTCTACTTTGTATACAACCAGAGATATGAAAAATTGTGCTCTATATGTATATGAATTGTAATGCTGTCATATATAACAAATTAGAATTAAAAAAATTTTTAAATGTGGAAAAATAAAAAATAGGAACTTTTCTCTCTGGACCGTCACTAAAGCAAACCTTCTGGAAAGCATTAGCAAAAGCCTAAAATGTGTTCTGTAGCTATGCTCTTAATTTGATAATTCCACTTCTAGAAACCAGTTCTAATAATATCCAAAATACTGAGGCAGTTTGTGAACAAGAATGTATGGCAAGACATTATTTAGAAATATTGCTAACTGAAAACAATTGAAATGTACACAATAAAGAAATTAAATAGTGAAGTTATGGACAAACAGCAGAATATGATATTGTCTTTAAAAGTGACTATGAAGAGATTTTCCTGGCATAGAAAGGACATAATTATTTGAGTAAGGATTTATACTAGATGAAATAATATTTATTTTACCGTGAATGAATAATGTCAAAAAAATATTTTTTATCTTATTACAACTACACAAATGTGTCTAAACTACTATATTTCTTTTTCAAATCTTTATATATTTACTATAATCTAGCCAGGGGAAAAACTGGTATATTATATTTCTTGCTTATCTACTCCACATATTAAATTCAATTTGTTTTTTAAAAGCTCTTAATATTTTAAAGCAAATATAAGAATAAAATCAATTATAAATGATATGTCAGGATGAATGTTAACATATAATATTCACAAAACCTCTTAAAATAATCTATAAATTTGGCCATTCCCAGTAGCACACAGGATTATATATGTGAATTACAACATTTTGTCTTTATTTCAGTACTTGAATATTTCTTAAACCACCTCTGAAGTTAATACTTCTAGGGTAAATCAAAATATAAAATAACTGATCCCATATTCCAGGAATCCAAGCCAAGGCTGAGATCATCATGTAAAAATAGCTAACAGTGAGCTACAATATAAGTTATATTTGTATGAGGTGCTATTCACACCCAAGTCAGAGAAAATTAGGAACACTCAGTACATACTGAATCATTTAAAAGATTTTTCCTTCAGAAATGAATAGAAAGAAAGCATAGTGACAAAATCTTAGATATCTTCTCTTCATAATCAATGCAGAAGCATTTCATTTTTCAAGTTCTGATTTTATTTGGACATGTCATTATTTGAGATATGTCCAAGTAGTCACTCTAGGAATCAGCTGAAAATTAGAGGATATTTACAAGTTAAGTCGCTGTAGGCATTACCCAAGAAATCTGTCTTAGTTCAGCTTCTCCAGGAACAAACCTTGATATGAGGATTCAAATACAAGTAGTTTTGTAAAGTGCAGGAAACACTGGTACAGAACCAGAAATTCATCAGAGGGAAGGGAAGGCAGCCAGTAAAGAGTGTTTAATAAAGCCTGCCGCTTTAGCACAATTCGTAACAGCCAAACTATGGAATCAGCCTGGGTACTCACGAGCAGACGAATGAATAAAGAAAATGTGGTATATATATACTCAATAAAGTTTTATTCAGTCATAAAGAAAAATGACATGATGTCATGTGCAGGCAAATGGGTGGAACTTGAGATCATTATGTTAAATGAAATAAGCCAAAGGGTGGTATGCTTTCTCTCATATATAGAAGTTAGAGAGGAAAAAGGAAAAGAAATGTGGTGGGGGATGGAAGGATCAGGGTAATTGATGGGAAGAGTCGTGAAGGAGACTTCTGGGTTGCTGGAGAGGTTCTATAAATTGATCTGGGTATAGCTAAGCTGGACTCTTAAGATCTGTGCAGTTTATTCTAAATATGTTGTCCCTGAAGTATTTAAAAGGTAGTGATACACAGCCATCAGAGAGAGGAAGAGAATGAGGGCACACTCCAAGGTTACAGCAGTCAAGGGCAGAACAAAGTTTCCAAAAGGCACATCTTGGGCAACCACAAAGAGAAAGATGAAAAAAGGGAAGTCATTTTATTTAGAAAAGTTCATGATTAGTTTTGAGGCAGCAATAGGACAAATCAGAATTACTAAGATAACTAGATGGGAAGAGATAACCTTCAAGAAGTGAGAGGAAAGAAGATGATATATAATTTTGGCAAAAGAAGGTCTAAAGGAAAGTTTCTTGGGAGAGCGGTAAGGAGAAGGTATAGACGTTTTAAAAAAATCTTGAACATATTTGAGAGCCAGTAGGTTGAAGGTAATTAAAAATAAAACAAAAGTGAAACACATAATGGGCTAGGCACAAGGGTCTAACTACCACTCATAGGACAAATTCACCTCATGCCTATTCTGTAAATAAAGATTTACTGAATTAAAATCAATTAAATAAAATGAATAAATAAATTTAAAAGGAGTCAAGTAGGTACAGTATTTGTACCAGAAAACCTACACAGTGAAGAGGACAGGAAGACTTACTGAACAGCCAGCCCAATTTGTTAATGTATTGTCCATATGTGCTTTTGCCCTAAAAAAGATAAGAGTTCAATAGTTGTAAAAGAAACTAATTGATGTTATAGAGAAAAAGTGTGCTGACCCCCAAACTAAGTCAAGAGGATCATCTAGGAACTGGAAGGAAATAGAATTAACAGACATAGAGAAAAGAGTAAAAAATGTATATTTATGCAAAGATTTAGTGAAAGAATAAAGGAGGGATATAAAAAGCTAGCCCTTTCTATGCCAGGGAATAATCAGGGTACTGAGTACCCATAAAATTAAAATAGTATTATGTCTCTGAAAAATAAGTCAATGATAATAATATAAACAAACTGCTCTGTTACTGCCGCTTCTACTCCTGTAACAATGACTAATATCAGTATTATACCGTCTACTAAACGCTTCCATCTGGATATTCTCAAAGCAACCAAATACTCAAAATGTATTCTTCTCTCTCCACTCTAAGCAATTTCATCCCAAATCCTGTGTTCTTTACCCTCTGAATATCTCTGGGACACACTGTTATTTGTTCACATCCTCTATGCCTGTATCTCTAATCCTAGCCACCATCACCTCTCACTTGGACCACTGTACTAACTTCCTAACAGTACTTATCTCCACCCTCAAATCTCTTTCAATTTATTTTCTGAAATGGAATGCAGGATTTCAAAATATAAATCTTGCCATGTTACTCTCCCATTTCTCATCCCCTCAACACTTCAGCTGTTTTTGATGGCTTTTCAATGTTCACATCATGAAAACCAAAACCCTAATCAGAGCCAAAAAAGACCTTTTGAGGAAAGATGCTGTCAGTTAAGCTAATAATATTCCATACAATTCCCTTCCCTGCCTGGTTCCAAGTTGGAGTTAGACAAATAAGTTAGCATGTGATTTTGAAAGGCAGAATTAAAGTATGTATCATTATGCTCTGAAAGTTAATATAAGGTCCCTTTATAGCTCCTATATACTGGCATGGGTCTGCTTGCTCCCGTTGTTGGCTTAGTAAAACACTTGACTCCGCAACTTCCCTAGCTCCTTCCAGCACTTCTCCTTTGGCTCCTCCAAACCCAGGCCCCCAAGGTTAGGCATGTATGCAGCTCCTTGGCAAAGAGCATCAGCTCCACATGGAGGTCAACCACATGGTCAAGGTTGCAAAGAGTCTGATACAGATTTTGGTTTTATCCTAGTGAGTTTCAATTGATGTCCAGCTGTTCTTCATGATAGCTAGCCTTGCTGATTCACCACCAGATGCAGAGATACCAGTCCTCAGAAGCCATCTTCCAAGTACCTATAACACCTTATTCCAACTCATTTTCAGAGGTTCTGCCTCCCTGTTGGAAGCCCCAACAGAACAAAATACCTGTTAGCCTTCCAGTATTTCCATTCAGATCCTGAGTTACCTTCCCTTTCACTCTCTGTGTGGTAATCACCCACCACATATTCCTACTGCAGGAACTCTGCACATTCTATTCCTTCTTCCTGGAATCCACTCCTTCCTGTCTTTAGCCTTTGCCTACTTACAGTTCATCTTTCCCCCCTGACAAGACTCTCACAGCCTGAAGTGCCTTTCTTTTACAAAATTTAGCATAGTAATTGTGTGTTTAATTCTCTCTCATTAGACTATAAACTTGCAAAGAAGAGTACTATTTGGTTCTGCTCACATATCCTAAGCACCTATAAAAGTATCTAGGACATAACAGGCATTCAATAAACATTTCTTGAATGAGTGAATGAATGAATATTTGATCTCTGTTAAAACACTGTGTTAAGCATTATATAGGTTATCTTATATAATATCTAGCAAAACCTCAAAAATTGGTACTACTATCATTCCCATTTTGAAGATGAAAAGATGAAGACACACTGCTGTAAGTGATAGGACTGGTATCCTACTACTTAAGCAAAAACAGTTTTAGTTTGGCATTCATATTCTTAATCCCTGCTTTCTTCACAACACTGAAAAGTCAATAAAGATTTATTTTCTTCATTTAACAATGAAGAAACTGAGATTAAAAAAATTTTGCTGACTTACCTAATTACCTAGAGGATGCAATTCCAACATCAGTTCATTACTTTTAAAAATTTTTTTTTGATCCGTCCACCTTGCTGAAGCGAAGCTTCAAATTCATCCCTATACTGTTTTCCATGTTCAGATTCAACAACCCTATCGTGACTAACCTCCACAGTGAGCTAACCCTACATGCACTACCTTCTTTTCAGATGTCAATAAAGATGATTAGAAGGCACAACACAGCACCTTTAAAAACACAATTATATGATCATGACCAACAATGTCATTACTTATTTTTCCATTAACATCATTTTAACACATCTCAAGCTCTTTAAAGAAAGGTAATACAGAATGGAAAATATATTTCCCTGTTTATATGTGAACATTTTTCAAAAGAATGTAGTTAAAAATAATGCTCTTCAAAAAGAAATGGAAGGAGGAAGAAAAAATATAGTAAGGGAAGAAAGCAGATGGAAGATTAGAGAGAGGGACTGGAGTTACATTTTTCTGCTTGGCAAAATCAAGTTGGTTTTCTTAGTCACATAGGAATGCATGAACTCATTACCTTCTATGAAATATGTTTAATCATTAATCCTAAATAAATCATATAGCCTCTGGTAATACTGTCCCAAAATCTATCCATGATAGGTTCTAGATTTCAACTGTCAATCACAAGGGACTCTTAAGGTTCCACAGTGTCAGAAGAGGTAATTTGATAATGACCAAAGCGTAGAACCACAAGGAAGATGATCATACTCATACATGTCAGTCTTCATAAGATTCAACTTTGGTTTGGATACTTCTCACAAATTCTGTAATTCAATCCAAGTGGATTATTACCAGTTTGGGTTTTGTCATATTGGAAAGCTATGGAAACAACAAATTGGGCATTTCCCTAGGCTTATAATTCTTCAATTTTCTTAATATCCTTAATATCAGGGTTTTTTAACAAAATTAGTTAAGCCTCCAAATGCTATTTTTCCTTCCTAGAACCAGAAACTTCAATCTTAATTTCAACTCTGAATACAAGACACCTATTGGTGTGTCAAGCATTTCCTTTTCAGGAGGTAAACACTAGAAAGCAGAAATATAAACTTTTATACTCAGTCATAAAATTTTATATTCTCTAACTTATTTTGCAAGTATCTGGCTCTGTTATAATGTACTTTTACATTATTCAGTTTTCTAAACCCCTTACAGCAGACAATAACAAATACTTATTAAATCTCTATACCAGGTATTATTTAAAGAATTTTACATGCATTAAGTCACTTAAATTTGAGGATATAGGTAGTCTACAAATGTTCTAATAATTGAACATGTTGATCTAAAAACCACAAAAGTAAAAGAAAACAAATGTGCATTTCACCTAAGCAAAATTAATATACCAATTTATACATCAATTTCCTGGAAATGGGGAAAATGCTTGTTTTGTTGTCTGAATGTGCACCTAATGTAAGGAACATATATGATTGCTGAAAATTAGCAACAGTAAAGACTATGAGAAGAATAAGTAAGTTCTTTCTTAAATGAATATTTCAAATAAGTATTATTCTAGATGTTCTTTTCAAAGTAGTTATTATGGGAAAAAAATCATACTGAAAAAATAATTCCAATAAATAAATGACCTTTCTAAGATCAAAGTCAAAACAAACAATAATTTTAAAAAAGTATACAGACTGCTAAATATTCTATTTGATACAATGGAAAATATAGATCATGTTAATAAACACATAAAATATGTTCTTGTCTTCATGATGTTAGCCTAATAGATTTGGGTGGCTAACAGAAGTATCTATACTCAGAGACTCAGGTTCCAGGGTCAGAGGAGATAATTTGATAATGACGACAGCAGCATGAAACCAGGAGGCAAATTATCATATTAACAATACATGTCAGTCTTTATAAGATTCAACTCTAGTTTCGATATTTCACACAAATACTAGAAGTCGACCAACTGTTATACAGAAAAAATACATCTACATGTCTGCATATTGTGTAGAACACTTATTATGTAGACATGATCTATATAATATGAATATATCTTTGCTAAAATTAAGATTGTTATATGTTTCAAGTATCTCTCTGTATCAAATTAAGGTTATCCCCAACTGTGAGCCATTAAGGTTTAAATTTTAATTAAAATATTTTTAAGTTTTCTGTCTTTGAAATAATTATAATTCATTGAAATAATTACACTGATAGCATCTGAAAATAAAAGTAGCCATTCTCCTCTCTAATAAGCAGTTTCTCTCTTTTTATCTCAGTCCTGTGTTATTCCATCATCCGACAGAACAATAGTAAAAACAAAGCAAATGCATTTTCTACATGATATACTAAGCACTCTTAAAGGCTGTCATTTGTGTGTGTTTCAGGGAACTAGATGTGTATCAAGTGCCTACCATGTTACACACATTTCACTCTAGGCTTTATGACCAAGCATTTCAACATAGACTAAACTAAATGAACTTCTTAAAAATACTGATGTGGTGGTCCCAGCCACAAACTTTCTGAGATAATTGTCTGGATTGCAGCCTGGGTGTAAGAGCTTAGTAAAGCTCCCTGTGTGATTTAAATGTGCAGGCAAGTTTGAGAACCACTGTTTAGATAGTTATTTCATTTTGTCCTCATAAATTGCTTTATTGATTCCATTTTACAGATCAGAAAACTGAGATTCAAAAAGATTCAATGACTTGTTAAAGAATTAGACAAGTCTGTCAACTCTCTAAATTTTCTTTGCACTATACCATGTTTGCTTCTGAATGGCAAATTTGCCACTGTCATTAGTGTCTCCTACCATCTTGAAACCCTGCAGAGAAGGATTCAAATAGTTCCTATGCAAATCTACATACTGGATATCAAAGGGGCTTCTCTTTATATTCTAAGCTCTACCTACTAATTTGTATCCAAAATAAATCTTTCCTCCTTCAAGTTGTTCTTGTCAGGTATTTTGATCATAACAATGAAAAGCTAACACAAGTTCATTCCCACTGTTACAATGCTTACCACATTATGTCTTATATTTTTAAGTATTTGCTTTTGAATTTTTATTGGAAAGGGCAGTATCATTTTGAGCAACATGAATAAAGCACAGAGCTTAACATAGCAGATTTTGTTTTTTAATTAAGTAGATCAGCTCTCCATACTATATACTCTTACCCACTTTAATATAAAACAGACTTTTCCAATTCATTTTTCTCTATTTGCTTTTAATTTAACAGGCATTTATTGAACAATTACAAGTAAAATACACCAAATAAGTTATGGTTTCTTCTATGCTATGAATTGTAATGGAAAAAGAATTTCATAAAAACACCAAATACTAACTACATTCATGATTTTCACTTCTTAGCTCCATCAAACTGTTTTCATTATCTTTGGTCATATCAATAAAGTCATTTTATCATGTCTCCCATTTCTCAACTTTAGATGAAATATTGGGATGTTTTCATAATTCAAAAAAATTTTTAATAAATATGCATATATATAATATATATATGTGACTTTATACCTTATATCCCTGACAAGCAGAAAGTCTTATGTATCACAATGACCTAAATAATTAAGACATTTAATAAATATTATTGACAACATCTAGTAAGTACCAATTAGTATAATATATAATTTTTAAAAAAGGATTAAAGCCATGGTAACACATGCCTGTAATTCCAGCAACTCAGGAGGTTAAGGCAAGAGGATTTCAAGTCCAAGATCAGCCTGAGCAACTGAGCAAGCCCCTACGCAACTTAACAAGACCCTGCCTCAAAAAATAAAAAGTTTAAAATTACTACAGGACAGAAATGGGAATTAAGCTTGAGAGAATTCCAGAGAGCACAGACATTGCTCCATAAAAATCTATTTTAGGAATCCACAGAAAAAATTCTGCCACTCTTTCTGAGAAATTAAACTTCAAAATCTCTATATTCAAACATCATGAAATCTCAAAACAAAAGGGAAAAATTAGTTAGCACTTTTTTCCTTTAAATTTCTGGCCCAGATCAGGATCTTCTATTTTATACAGCTTCACATAACACTATCAGACTTAGCTGTTAGAAGCAAAAGCCAGCATGGCTGGAACTGACTGGTAAGCAGGGCTGCCAATTTATCTCAGGAAGAGACAGACTACAGCACCCACTGCTGGATGATGTCCAAAGAAGGTAGAGAATTGGCTATAAGCCAAATATTTCCTCTTAGAGCACAGATAGAAAAACTAGGAGTGGACAAATCATAGCTTACTGTCTGAATTTCAATTTGCCTTTTCTAGCCAAAAAAAAAAAAAAAAGTTAGAAATGGGACAACATAAATGTAAAAACATTCAAAGCCCGGCTGAGGTTGTGGCTCAGTGGTAGAGTGCTCACCTAGCACATATGAGTCCCTGGGTTCAATCCTCAGCACCACACAAAAATAAATAAAATGAAGGTATTGTGTCCAACTACAACTAAAAAATAAATTAAAAAAAGAAAAAAAACCTTTCAAAGCCAAAAATCTGATTCCATGGTAGATGATTTAGGTATGTTTTTAGAATACAGCCATGTTTTTCTTATTTGCTCAATTCCATTTACAAGAGTTATGTGACTATTTCACTAAAAGTTTAGATTGCCATTTAGATATTGTTCTCTGCAAGAAGTCTATACCAATGCATTTCCTGTTCTCCTCATTTAGTCCATTAGATTTTATATAACATTTATCTTACCTACTTAATATATAACTAAAAATCACAGAGTAATCATCTTACATCCACTATGGAATCTGAAGCCGCTCTTCAATAGATCATAAAAAATGATGCAGACACCAGGCAGAAAGAGAGATTGAGATACCAATGTGCCTGTGCATGAACCCACAAGGCTTTTCTTTCTCAGCTTTTCAGTGCATTTAGCTGACTGCTCACAGACAAAAAAAAATAAAAATAAAAATACAAGCAGAGGATAGAGCCTAACAAAGAGATCCTTAACCAAAACTCTATCCCAAATGCAAATGAAATGGGTAAATTATAGTCACTTAAAAAAAAAAGGAGGATTACCCTTCCTAATCACTCTCTATAGAATGGTATGCTCATGATTCCACATATTATAGAGAAGAAATAGTCTATGTCAAAAATCAAGTATAGTTCATCTAAACCACGAAGTATCACCTCACTCCAGTAAAAATGGCTTATATCCAAAAGAGTAAAGATAACAAGTGCTGATAAGGATGTGGAGAAAAGAGAAGAATGCTTGCAGACTGTTGGTGGGAATGTAAATTAAGAAATGAAATTAGTGTGTCAGACACCTGCACTCCCATGTTTCTGTAGCACTATTCACAATGACCAAGAAACAGAAACCACCTAAGTGTCCATCAAGTGGTGAGTAATAAAGAAAATGTACACATACACACACACAGTCACACACACATATTCTCTCTTTCTCTTTCTCTCTCTCCCTCTCTCTCTCTCTCTCTCTCTCTCTCTCTCTCACACACACACACACACACACAAACACACACACACACACACACACACACACACAGAGTCATCCAGTTTTCCTATGAGAAATTATAAATCTCAATCATGAAAATAAGATTGATATTTTAATATTTTACCTCTTTATAACTGATTTTTTAAGAACCTGTTTAAACCAAAATATATCACAAGGGCTTCCAAATAAAATAAGAAATACCTTGGTATTTGGAAAAGAAGAAATAAATGAGAATGATAGGAGAGATTTATTTAAAACCCTGAAATTCCAATCTAACAGTTATCGAAATGAAAATTTCTAATATGAAATACAACACTATTGGAGACTAGGATATATATTTGAGTCTTAATTTATTGATTAGTTCAACACATACCTAAAGAACCTAGTGGACTCAGATTCTTATGACCACGATCTTCCCACTGGATTGGTTCAGGCAGGAAGAACCTGGGCCTTTCTCCTGCGGGCCTCCCCGTGGAGACAGGGGAGATCAGCTCTAGCTTCAGCGGTCTAAAGACACAGGATAAATCTTGGTTAGTCCTCTGTAGATAACCCAAGGTGGCTTTAAATGATGTTGAAAATGTGTGGCAACTGCACAATTTGCTAAAGTCAAATTCTCAGGGGTTTAATAATGAAAGAAAATCCTACTCTTAACAAAGACTCCAAATATTTAAAACATCAAAATCCTGATAGGTTCCTCTGATAGCTGACTTTAAAAGACTACTAACAAAGCAAGACATCCTTATGGAATGCTTGTGCAATTACTACAATCTAATCTACTCCTCTGTTTAAATTGAAAAGTTTATATAGTCCAGGCCCTAACTCATCCTTCACTGACTGAGAATTTACCTAACCCTAATAAATTTGTTTTTTCTTTCCTTTGATAGAGACTTGACTGATAGTTAAAAGAACACTCCAGAAGAAAACATTGTGGTCTAAAGAAAAAAAAATTACTCTTTCCTCTAAGAGGATTACCAGTGACAGTAGTCTTGCCTGTTTTATTTGTACATAAAACTGTGCTAGCTGAGATACGTATCTGGAGTTACAGTTCATGTCACAAGTCTGGAATTTCTGTCATCAGCTCTTCTGTTGTGTTGCAACAAACCCAAAGTTATTTTGGAGGAAATTTTCAAACCTCTCTACAGTCATTTCTTTAGCCTACTAAAGGTGCTATGACTTTCTATTCAAATACATATATTTGGAAGACCCCTATTTCTTAAATAACTCTCAAATCATGTGATTCTTCATTTGACTGGATACAAATAATAGCAGGCAATTTTTAGGCAGTAAAACTTTATACTAGCCCTCAATTTTTTTCAGCTAAGAAATGTACTATGTTATGTATAAAATATTTCCTTTAAAAAAAATGCAGGACCTTCATTTTGTGGACATTGCAACATCCATTTCTGACATAAGGTCACCAGAAAACTCCATACCTGGATCATATCACATTGCCTGTCACAGCTACTGTAACAAAAGAACAATAATTATAATTTATTGAGCACTCACTATATTATCTTTACTATGTCAAAATGCTTGAAGGGTGAACATTATTGTCTTATTAGAAAGGAAACTAATAGGGCTGGGGCTTTAGCTCAGTGGCAGAGTACTTGCCGAACATATGTGAGGCACTGGGTTTGATCCTTAGCTCCGTATAAAAATAAACAAATGAAATAAAGGCGCACTGTTTATATACAACTACAAAAAAAATTAATAAAAGAAAGAAAGGAAACTAATAAGACCTTGAGAAGTTACTTTCCCCGATGATATGGAGCCATGTCATGGGCCCATATTGAAGGACATTAAAGAAACAGCCTAAATGGAATGCTGTTAGATTTCACTGTAAAGATGTTGAGTACATTGTGAATTACACTATACTAAGTCCACTTTAAAAGAAACAATAGCAGAAATTCTACTCTTGATTCCATACAGAGACAAACTTGTTCTTTTTGAAAAATCAATTTGTTTCTTATGGATCAGTTTTTTAAGTAATCATTAAACTTTTGACTTCCTTCTTTACCTGGAAGTTAAAGAACTAAGAATTAAATGAGTGCCCTAGTTCTAATAAATACATAGGATTTCAGAGCATGAATTCTGTCAACTGATCTCTCCCCAAGATCACTTCGATTTATTTTTTTAAACTGCTATTCTCAATTTGCTCTCATCTTGCATGTGCATACTATCACAAACCACTTGCAACTTTGAAAGCTATTTGTCAAAATCTTGTAAAGAGTCAGATGCACGTTTTACTATACTTTTATACCTTGATAAAGTACTGAGGAAAAGTACAAAAGTCATTTACACTAATCAATTTTTTTTAAAAGTAACTCAGATATTTTGTATCATCTTTGAGTCAGTTCTTGGTAAAACTTTCTAATTACTTTATCTTGGGTGAGTCACCATTGAACCAAAATTATTATTCTGTTATAGTTCATAATTAAGATACAGTTGTGTTTTACATGTTGTATTGATTACAATAAAGGCAGAACAGAGATAGTTTTGAGGGATTTAGTTGTGAAGAGCAACTAATAATAAAAAAAAAGATTACATTGTAGGGTTCTGTTTACTACATTTATTTTCAGATAGACAAATGTATATCGATGATTCAATATGGAGGAAAAAGCATCTTTTATGGAAATGCAAATATTAGAGAGAAAAAAACAAGCATATGGCACAACCCAGTGAGATAAGAGCTCTTCATTAGGCAAATGTGAGATGCCACATGCCTACACCTCTGGCCCTTTTCGTCTTATCATGGCTGTCTTAGGCTATGATTCTCAAACTTTTTGATTTAGGAACCCTTTACACTCTTAAAAATTATTGAGTTTTATGGTTTACACCTTCATTACCTACCCTCTTAAAAATTAAAAGTGATAGTTAAAATATTTATTCATTTTTAATATTAATAAAAACAAAACATTTATTTAAAAAGAACTATAAATTCCAAAAAAAAAAAAAAAAAAAAAAAAGAACAGGGAAATTGTTTTACACTTTGTCAAATCTCTTGACTATTCACACAGGACAGCTGTATTCTTACATGTGCTTCCACATTCAATCTAAATTGTTCTGGTTAGATAATATGAGAAAATCTGACATCAGGGAGATAGGCAGTTACCAAGAGGAGGAGTGAAATCTAAAATTATATTAGTGAATCTTTTGTTTTCTGTTACATCAAATGCACAAATATCTAAAACACTCTTGAGCACTGAACAACATTGGAGACAACACACTCCCTAATTTCAAAACATTTTATAAAGCAATTATTGTGAAAGCAGTATGGTAATGACATAAAAAGAGACACATTGAACAATGGAAAAGTATAGAGAACCCAGAAACAAACCCACACATTTATATTCAACTGATTTTTGACAAAGGTATAAGAACATACCATGAAAAAAGGCCAGTTACTCTAATAAATGGTGTCTTAGTTCATTTTCTGTTGCTATAATAAAATACTTGAAATCTAATAATTTATAAAGAATAAAACTTTATTTACCTCATGGTTAAGACTGTAAGTCTAACAGTATGGCCCTGGCATCCAGGAAGGGCTTCTTGCTGCATCATAACATGGTGAAGGGCACCACATGAGGAGATAGAACCAGCAAGCCAAAGAAAGGCTGGCTTTTATAACATTTCTGCAGTAACCCATTTATCCATGAATCCATAAATTCATGGATGGACTATCCATTTATGAGAGTTGAGCATTCAAGACCCAATTACCTCTTAAAGGGCCCACCTCCCAATACCATCACAATGACAATCAAATTTCAAAATGAGTTCTGCAAGTGACAAATCATATTCCAACCACAGCAAATGATACTGGAAAACTAGATATCCACATGTGAAAGAATGAAATTAGAACCTTATTTTATTTACAAAAATTAACTCAAAATGGATTAACAACTTAAACATAAGAACTGATACTGTAAAACTGCAAGAAGAAAACTGGCGGGGGAAACAGGGGAACAGCTTCTTGACACTAGCTTGGGCAATCAATTTTTGGACATGATTCCCAAAGCACTGGCAACAATAGCAAAAACTGAATGGCATCAAATTAAAAAGCTTCTGTGTATAGAAAAGTAAACAATTAACAGAGTGAAGAGACAACAGAATAGGAGAAAATATTTGCAAACTACCCATCTGATAAGGGGTTAATAGCCAAAATAAAGAAAGAATTAAAAAAAAAAACTCAACAGCAAGAAGGCAAATAATCTGATGAAAACATGGGGAAAGAATGAAAAGTCATTTCTCAAAAAAATACATACAAATAAATGGAGAGCAGATATATGAAAAACTGATCAGCATCACTAATTATCAGGGAAATGCCCATAAAAAACACTGTGAGATATCACTTTATATCTGTTAGAATGGCTAGTACCAAAAAGACAAAAGGTACCAAGTACTAGGGAAGATGTAAAGAAAAGGGAATTCTTGTACATTGTTGGTGGGAATATAAATTAATATTACCATTATGGGAGATAATATGGAGGTTCTTCAAATAACTAAAAATAGAAGTAGCACACAAAGCAGTAATCACACTTCTAGATGTATAGCCAGAGGAACTGAAATCATTATGGTGAAGGAATATCTTTGCTCCTGAGTTGTTCATTGTTGTGATGGAGCATTATTCACAATAGCCAAGTATGAAAACAACCTAGGGAAATAGGTGAAGAAAATGTGGTCGTGTGTGTGTGTGTGTGTGTGTGTGTGTGTGTGTGTGAGAGAGAGAGAGAGAGAGAGAGAGATACACAATAGAATACTATTCACCCTTTTAAAAGGGAAGATTCCATCATTTGTGACAATGTGTATGTATCTGGGGGACATTTTGCTAAGTGAAATAAGCCAGGCATAGAAAGATAAATATTGAATAATCTTATTTACATATGACATTTAATAAAGTTGAACTCATAAAAAGTAGAATGATGCCAGGCACAGTGGTGCACACCTGTAATCCCAGCAGCTCGGGAAACTGAGGCAGGAGGATTGAGAGTTCAAAACCAGCCTTAGAAACTTTGCAAGGTACTTAGTAACTCAGCAAGACCCTGTCTACAAATAAAATATCTAAAAAGGGCTGGGAACATGGCTCAGTGGTTAAGTACCCATGAATTCAATCCTCAGTACCAAAATAATAATAACAATAATAATAGAATGATGCTTATCAAAGGCTGGGATGGGGATGAACATGCTGAATTATAGGTCAAAAGGCACAAAATTTATGACTCAGAGATTTTGAGCTTTACTACATGGAAAGCTGACTGTAGTCTATAATAAAATATAGCCATGTGATACTTAACAGCAGGGATATGTTCTGAGAAATGCATTGTTAGGCAATTTTGTCAATGTACAAACATCATAGAGTGTACTTAGTAGGAACAGCTACTACACATCTTGGCCATATAGTATAGACCATTGCTCCTAAACTACAAACAGGTATAGCAAGTTAATGTACTGACTACTGTAGGCAATTGTAACACAATAGTAAGTATTCATGTGTTGAACATATGTAAAGATAGAACAGAAAAACTGGGCAACAGAACTTTCTCGGTTCCATTATAACCTTAGAGGCTGTCATTTTTGTCTGAAACATAATTATGCAACACATAACTGTATCATATATCTCAAAATAACTAAAAGAGTAAATTTCAAACATCTCACAATAAAAATGACAGGTAAGTGACATGATGGATATATTAATTGACTTAATTTAATCATGCCACAGTAGATATACATATCAAAACATTACATTGAACCCTCAAAATATATTCGATTGTGATTTGTCAGTGAAAAATAATATTAATAACTTTTTAAAAATTCAGTGGTCTATATTATGCTTTAAAGGGAAGTTTTACCTGTGTGTACTTCTGCAACATTGTGCATTAATCATGGCAAAATATTGGTTTACTCAGCCATCCAGATCTTCCAAAGGTTGATACATTTCATTTTACAGTATTTTAAAAACACTAAATGATTTCATCAAAAGCACATTTTGGTACTGGGAAGAAGAAAAGCTCACAGTGGTGGATTAAAGTTTCCAAAATTCTGATTTTTTTCTTGCAAACACAAATTTCATCATTTGCAACAAATACTGGTTTTTCTTGAAGTAATAGGCTCATTTCACTTTCAAGAAAAATGCCTGCCAAACATTCAAGTCTGAAAAAGAAACTGTTTTATGTCAGTTTTTCTTTCAAGTAAAAATGGTATGGTATTTCAAAAGCAGTTAAAACATCACACAAGTGCTTTTCTTGAGACAGCCATCAAACTTTGATGTACAGCAGAAATGCTCCGTGCATACTTTGCTGTGAGTAAAATGGCACATTAAAAACCATGTCCTCTGATTCTAGAACAAACTGTAATAGATTTAATTTTTTTCTGATCCTGCTTTTTATACACAACTGACTACTCTGGAAATTATCCATCATAAAACGATAAAAGGACTCTGAAAGGTGAAAGTAAGGAGGCAGACTAGCCTTAGGAACTTCAGGATGTGAGAAACAATAATGTGCTGAGTTCCCTGGGTTTTCTATGAATCTCACATATTCCCCAGGACAGAGCATCACACAATCCTCCACCCATGACCACCAACAGGCCTCCAGAAAAAAAAAAAAAAAAAAAAAAAGGCTTCTCTCACTGGGAAAGGCTGGAAAAGGAAAGTCTAACACAGACCTAAAGAGGAACTTACACCTCCATTCACAAGGAAAGTGATTCAGACAGCATGATTCCCTAGCTTGGGCAGTGTCAGCAGAGACTTTTGTCTCTCCTTCCTCCACCCAGAGACATAAGGAGACCCAAGTCCCACACCATCTCCCCACCAGTGGCAGTTCAGGGCAGTGCCTTATACCACATCCCCACAGACAGCATCAGCAAAGGGTGATAGGCAAAAGCCTCAGGAGCACCACAAAATGAAACAGACCAAAGTAGCACTGCCAAGGCTCTGAAAAACACAAAAAGGTAGGACAGAACCTACACTCCAGACCTAAATAAGTGACTGCCTGCTAAATAAAGTTAAGAGTTAAATAGGACTGAGAGTCTCCTAACAAGACTATCCCCCGGGCGCCATCAAAATTCATTTGTCACACCAAAATCCAGGAAAATCACAAACTGAATGAAAACAGACCATCAACTGATGCCAACATCAAGGTATTAGCATCACACTGGAATAATCTCAATATAATCAGATACTGGAGTTAACTAGAATTTTAAAGCAACTCTTTTTTTCAGTTGCCTCAATAGTCAATTTTCTTGAAACAAATGAAAAAACAAAATCTCAGCCATGAAATAAAAGTGATGGAAAAGAATCAAATGGAAACTATAGAGCTTAAAAATGTAACTGCTAAAATTAAAAACTTGCTGAATGGTCTCAATAGTAAAGTAGCAATGACTAAGGACAGAACCTCTGAACTTAAGAAAGGTTAATGAAATTTATTCAAGCTCAACAATAGAGAGAAAGCAGGCTGGGAAAGCCTCCCAAATCTAAGGAATAATAACAAAAAAAAAAAACCTAATGTTATTAGTAATTAAGAGAAAGAATATAAGAGTGACAAAGCATTTGAAGAAATAGTGGTTGAAAAATCCTAAATTTGGCAAAAGACAGAAGCCTCCAGATTTAAGAAACTAAGAGAATCCCATATAGGATAAACTCAAACATACACCAATACACATCAAAATAATATTTATGGAAACTTAAGACAAAAAATCTTAAAAACAAGGCTGGGGATGTGGCTCAAGTGGTAGCGCACTCGCCTGGCATGCATGCGGCCCGGGTTTGATCCTCAGCACCACATACAAACAAAGATGTTGTGTCCGCCGAAAACTAAAAAAAATAAATATTAAAAATTCTCTCTCTCTCTCTCTCTCCTCTCTCACTCTCTCTTTAAAAAACAAATCTTAAAAACAGTAAGATGACTGACATAATATGTAAGGTAACAACAATCTAAATGACAATAAATTTCTTATCTGAAACTGTAGAAGCCAGAAACAGACGCCCATTTTTCAGATGCTAAAAGAGAATACTTATTAACCCTATCTACCCTATCTGGCAAAACTAACATTCAGCAATGGAAGATAGAAAAGGCATTCTAGAGAGGAATTTGGAAAACTAAGAATGTGTTACTAGCACACCTAACTTGAAAGAAGGTCTTAAGAAAACCTTCTAATGCAAAGAAAACCATAACAGAGGAGTGGGACCTTCAAAAGGGAAAAGAGAAAAAACAAAAAAAGGTAAAGACAGAAGTACACATAATAGCCTGTCACTAACCTCATGAAATTCTTTAATCATTTTTGTAGGAAAAGCAATATATATAACACTGTTACAGTCATCAATGTATGTAGAAGAAATACCTTATTATATTTAAAGTGGAAAGGGTAAAAGAACCTAAATGGAAGTACAGTTTTCTAAACCATGGCTTATTGTCTACAGTAGGCTGTGACAGACATCTAGAGCACCCACCAAGACAACCATATAAAGTGATATAACAAAAAAATAAATAAATAAAAATGCAACTCTAAAAAATGTTAAAATGTTCTTTCCCACAGAAAGACAAAAGAAACAGAAAATACACAAAACAAATCAGAGGTAAAGGGAGAACGTGACATATCAATTATTAAAATATAAATGGTATAAATACATCAATTAAAAGAGAGATTAACAAGTAAACTTAAAAAATATAATCTAACTCCATATTGTCTACAAAACTCAATTTCACACATAATGTCATAGGTATGTTGAAAATAAATAGGTATAAAAAGATATATCATGCAGTCATGAATTTTATAAAGCAAAAGTATCTTTATTTATAGCATCTAAAGTAGAATTCAAAGAAAAAGAAAATTATTAGGGGTCAGGAGGACTATGACAAAATAATAAAAAGCTCAATTAACAAAGAAAATAAAGTCATCCTAAATGTGCATGTGCCAAACATACACATTTCAAAATACACAAAGCAAAATCTGATAAAGTTGGAAAAAATATCTTAAAATTTACATTTTGTAGTGAGAACTTCAACACTCCACTCTCAGCTACTGATAGTACTACTAGGCAAAACTGATCAGCAAGAATACAGAAAAGCTGACCAACACCATCAACCAGTAGCATCTGATTGACATTAAAACACTCTACTCAAAAATAAAACACACATTCTTTGAAGAACCTGTAGAGTTTCACCAACATGCACTACACTGTGGTTCATAAAACATGGAAAGGCAAGTTTAAAAGAACTTAAACCATGCAGAGTATGTTCTCTGACTGAACATACATTTCTTAAACTAGAAATGAACAGCAGAAATAACAGCAAAATCTCTGAACACTTGGGAATTAATATGCTTTCTCAGATGTGGTGGCACATGCCCGTTGTCTCAGCTACTCAGGAGTCAGGTGGGAGGATCACTTGAGCCAATGAGTTTAAGACCAATCTGAGCAACACAGTAAGACTCTATATCTAGATAGAAGAAAGAAAGATAGACAGACAGACGGGCAGACAAACAATGAAATTTTGCTCAATGGTCCATGGGCCAAAAAGGAAGCTTCAAAGGAAATTTTTTTTAATTTTTTTTTTTGAAAATTGAAATGAAAGCACAATACACCAAATTTGTGAGATAAAGACAAAACCATGTTAAGAGGAAAATTTGGAGCACTAAATGTTTACATAAGCAAAAGGAAACAATGACAAACCAGTAATCTAAGTCCCTACTTTAAGAAGCAGAAAAAATACAGATATATGTACATAGATGAATGTGTGTGTATATACTTCAATGAACTTGAAAACAATAGGAAAATAAAAATGAAACTCACAAAAACTAGGTTTTCAAAATAAATGTTAAATCAATAAACCTTTAGAAAGACTAACAAAGATCTTTTTAAAAGATAAGACACAAGTCACCAATATCAAGAATAAAACAGAATATCTCAACAGAATCTATGGCCAATAAAAGAACAATAGGGGAAAGTGGATAAGGAAAAACTATGAATAACCTTACAATCATAAATTCAACGACTTACAAGAAATATATCAATTCCTTACAAACCACAAATTACCAACAGTAAGTCAAAAAAAAAAAAACAGATAACTTGAATAGTTCTTTAATTATTAGAGAAATAATTTTGATTTTTTTTCATAAAAAAAATTCCTGAAAAGGAAATACTGAGGCCAAGATAGTATCATTGGAGAATTCTGTCAAACACTCAAATAATTTACACCAATTTTTAACAACCTCTTTCAGAACATGAGAGAGAAGGGAACAACCAAAGCCAAAGAAAGCACAATAAAAAGGAAACTATAACCATTAGAAACTATAGACCATTAATTCTCATGAATTTAGATGCAAAATCTTTATCAAAGTTTTGCAAACTGAATCCAACAATGTGTGTTCATATATACATACAGATGTATGTATGTAAATAATGTGAGTGTGTTGTCGTGATGAATTAAATTTTGTTTCATGTGTATGAGGCTGATTTGATAGTCAAAAATCAAGTAATGTAATCCATTGTATCAACAGACTAGGGAAGAAAAAATGTATATACCCATATTAATTGGCATAGACAAAGTACTTGATGCAATTCAACAACCATATAGGACCAAAAGACCCAGGGTACTAAAAACGGAGGGGAATTTGCTTGACCCCAGAAAAATCATGTACAATTTTAGTTCCTCCATATATGTGGAAGACTATTTCCAAGATCCTCCATGTGTATCAAAATCTCTGGGTGTTCAAATCCCTTATGTAAAATGACATAGTATTTGCATATGGTCTACACATACTCTATATTCTTTAAGCCAACTCTAGATTACTACTTAATACAACATAAATGATATGTAAATAGCTATTATTCTGTACTGTTCAGCAAGCAATGACAAGAAGGAAATGTGTGTATGACTGGTTGAACTGAACAATGAAGGCCCCACAGATAAAGAAGCATGGCTGTATAAAAAAAACTACAATTACCATAATAATAGTGAAAGACTAAATGATTTCCCTCTAAGTTTGGGAACAAGGCACTCTCATCACTTTTATTTACATAGTACTGGAAGTTCTAGTTGTTGGAATAAGGCAAGAATGATAAAGGCATATAGATAAAAAAGAGAAAAAACTTTGTATTTACACATGACATAATCCTATACATTAAAGAAAAATTCAAAAGATCTTCAACCTCTAGAACCAAAAAGCAAGTCTAGTAAAGCTGCATGACACAAGATCAAGATACAAAATCAACTGAATTTCCCCATTTTAACAAAGAAATGGAAACATAAATTTAAATTTCCCTATTATTTGCTCCAAAGAAAATTAAATACTTATGTATAAATCTAATAAAACATGTACAAGATGTATAATCAAAATTATAAAATGTTGATGAAAGACACCAAAGAAGACTTAAATACCCGGAAAGATATGCCATGGAAGAATAAATATAGTGAAGATGTCAGTTATCTTTAAAATGATGCATAGGTTTCACACAATTCTTATTAACATCTGGTTAAATTATTACAACAAAATCCCACATTGAATAGATACATAAGTGGGTCTTCACAAAGAAAAAGTCAATCAAATTAAGTATAATCTGTAAAATAATTATGGCAGGTATAATAATTACATAGTTGCAAAATAATCTTGTACACTTTAAAGAATAAGGAGAAAAACAATAAATATCAATTTGAAACTATTTCAACAATACATTTTTTAAACTGCTAAAAATAACAAATGTTACATGAGCAAAAAGAATCACAAAATCAAATAACACTATTTATTTTAAAATAGGCAAAGAACATGAATAGACATGTCTCTAAAGATGATATGAAAATGTTTAATTAGCATATAAAAATGCTCAATATCACTAATCCTCAGAGAAGTGAGAATCAAAACTACAATGAAGTATTATCTCAGAAATCAAAAAGTATTGGAAAGAGTTTGGTAAAATTGGAACTTGTGTGCACTACTGATGAGACTGTAAAATAGTACAAATACTATGGAAAACACTATGAATTTTTCTCAAAAGATACAAAATAAAACTACTATGTGATCCAGCAATCCCACTTCTGGGTCTAATTAAAAATAAATAAATAAAATCAAGGTCATGCAGATATATTTGCATCCCCAAGATCACAGAAGCACTATTCACAATAACCAAGAAGTGGAAGCAAGGCAAATGTTCAGGGATGAATGAATGGATAAACAGGCATACTATCCAGCCTTGAAAAGGAAAGAAATTCTGACATATCCATGGATGAACTTTATTTTAGGTGAAATAAGCCAGTTACAAAAAGATAAATACCATATGATTCTACCTATCTATGGTATTTAATGTAGTCAGATTCACAGAAACAGTAGAATGGTGGCTGTCTGGGGCTAGATGAAATGGGAAGGAAGGTGAGCTGAGCTACCAATGGGTATACAGTTTCTGGTAAGCAAGAGGAAAAAGTCTGGACAATCAGTTTCACAAAAATGGGAATATATTTAACATGCTCGACTATACACTTAGAAATGGCTAACACATAAAATATTGTGTATTTTTATCACAATAAAAACTATTAAAAGAAACCAATACTACAAAATATTCACTGGCAAAAAAGTATGTACCTGTGTAATCCTTACATGTCAGATATCACCCAAAGAATTACATAAATAGCAATATTTTCACAGTATTCTAAAAAAAAAAGTTATACTGAAAAAAAATGTTAAATATAGTAGTCCACCCTATTGGCAGGGAATACATTCCAATACGCCCAGTGGATCCTGAAACCTGAGTTAGTACTGACCCTTATATATACTGTTTCTCTCCCTCCCTCTCTCTCTCTCTCTCCCCCTCTCTCTCTCTCTCTCTCTCTCTCTCTCTCTCTCTCTATATATATATATATATATATATATATATATACACACACACATACATACCTATGGTAAAGTTTAATTTATAACACAGTAAGAAATTAATATTAACTAATAACAAAATCAAACAATTATAACAATATACTATAGTAAAAATAATATAAATGTGCCCACCCCCCATGTCCCACTGTTTCCTCCCTCTCCAAATGTCTATTCTATTATAGATCTTAGGAAACTCTGCATATGATTTTTTTTTATTTCCTTACTAAGTTGAGAATTTTCATCTTTTCATTCAAAGGAAGCAGTTTCTCTTTGGCCTATCCAAATTGCCAGCATCACTACTCTGCACTTTGGGACCATTAAGTAAAAGCAGGGTTATCTGAACACAGCATTGGGCTGCTGCAATGGAAATGACTACTAAGTAACTAACAGTGGGCAAATATGAAGCCTACATACACTGAACAGATTCCCATCCATGGCTGGAGAGAATGTGAGAGCATGAGATTGCATCATGCTTCTCAGAATAGCATACAATTTAAAAATTATGAATTGCTATTTCTGGAATTCCTCATTTAATATTTTTGGACCATAGAAGACCATAGGTAACTGAAACCCTGGAAAATGATACCATATATAATGAGACTATTATATTTTTTTCTTCCAGAACTATGATAATAACTTTCACATTGCCAGAATATGTATGGTTAAATAAGAAGAAGAAAAAAAACCTGGGCTACATCAGTAGTTAATTTTTCTTAGAGATCTAAATCTCTCTGTTCATAGATTTTGCTCAGTGAATTTCCTTAACTTTGTTCCCAGTAGATGCTACACTTTACTACCTTCATGATTCCTATATTTGATTATTCTAATTACCTGTAAATTCTAAAATCAAAATTCAGAGTAACACTGTTGAACACAATATGGAAGTACATATACCTTATTATAACCAATGAAGAATATATTTAATTTTTAATTCTTAATCAAGGAGGAAAATAGCTCTCAAAATGTATTATATACGTAATATAATTTTTAAAAGAGAAAATGCCACTTATTTCAAAGTGAAAATACCACAACATATGTAGTAGAACATGGTTCTTTCTGGCAAAAAAATGTTTATTTGGCACTGATGTTTGACATGTGAAAAAGCACTGGCACATATATACAGTCTGCTTAATTTTGAGAAACACAGACATCCCTTTCAAATTTCTCTTGGTATTTTTAGATGTCAATTTTCCTTTAATTATTATGGCAAGATGTAAAAATAACTTGTATATATATTCCAAAAATAATGAGTTAAAATTTGTGTGTGTTGAACAAAGTAGAAGATGATGAGAACTGAAAATAAATATCAGAGATCAGTAAAAAAACATTCAATGAAATTACTTTTTCCTTAAAAACCCTTAAAGAAGTAAATCAAAAAAACACTATCCAATCAGGGGCAGCTGCAGACCAATTTCTAATATCACTGTGATTCTAAATGTTAATTTTGCTTATTTCTTTCCTCTCTAGCTCTATTTTTGCACATTGTTAAAATGGACAACATAGTACGTGTCAATCTTCAGGATTCTAGATTAAGACATGCTAGGTAACAAAATATCATCTTGGATGTGATCAAACCTAAAGCTAAATGAAAATACCTTCATCTGATTTCATAAATATTAAACTGACTATAGAATGTGTGCAATTCCTATCATTTTTCTCCATAGAACCATCGTGTATTTGTTGGTTAGCTGCAGAGTGTTCTAAATATAGACTGAGACATGTGCTGAAATTATTGTCCTAATTTTTCAGCAATCACTATGAATGTTACACATAGGCATACATTTTATTTGATACATACCTTGAAAAAAGATTTTAAATAATAATCATGAGAAAATTACACATGGAAATTTTCCAACAAATGCAATAATTCTAATTAAATCTATAGTTCCTAACTTTTTCTACCAATACTCCACACATTTATGACATAGTAGGACCACATCAGTTAAAACAGATTTTACATAAAGTTTAAGTAGGGTCACTTCACTTATAAAAGAAAGACAGTACTATCTTAACCAAGAGTTATACATAAGCATCCATTAAAATTCTGATCCTAAGCCTAGAAATGATCCGGAAGCTGCTGCCTGGATTACTGCTGCTCTCTCATCCAAATCTACAAATGCTCAAATTACTTAAAAAAGATAATGTCACTGCACCTACACAAAAGGAGAAACAAGAACAACTTTTTACAGAAACAGGCTACTGCCATCCTGTCAAATTAGCTGTGGCATCAGTTCACACTTTACAAAACAGTGGGTAAGAGAAATGTTCAAAAATAACCCTTTGTCAAATATAGCATTCCATTTCACATGGCTAGGCAGAAGGACAAAAATAACAAAGAAGTTTGGAAGCTCCGGTGCCACAATTTAGAAAAAGCAAACAATGTAGATACTTCAGCACATCCAGTGGACCAACACTATCATCACTTTCATCAAGGAAAGCATTCTCAGAAATCTTTGGGCCAGCCAGAGAAAAGATCAGTGAGCACTTGACCACTTAAATTTAAATCTTCAAAAGATTTACACTGAAATGTGTGTGATGATCGGGTACTTTCAAGTAAAAAAAAAAAAAAAAAAAAAAAAAAGAAGAATATTTATCACTCAGCTTCCCATAGCCTAAACAATCCCAGTGCCTTAGCTCTCTCAACAACTATGTGTACTAAGAACAGAAGTGTTAACAGATAAATGTCAAATGGGAAATAAAGGCTAGCAGAGAATAAATAGGAAAGTGTATTGAAATTTGACTTTTCTTTTAAACACTAGGGAAACTTCTGAGTCTCACTTCAGTTTTGACAGATAATGCAAGAGGGAAATGGAAACAGATTTACCACCTTCTGAGAGCTTAAGCAAATTGTTTAATAGTGGGTCTCAAATAAACACAGGAGAAATTCTATCTAAAGTACTCTGCCCACCAAATGCCCAGTTCCATCAGAAATCATCTCTTGGGACTTGATAAAGGGGGAGAATGGTCTGTTTGAGGTTTATAATATGATGTTTTTCTTGTCATTGTTTCTTTACAGGCTTCCCCAAGAATGATGGAATATTATAATAATCTGCCTCTGCTCCCCAGTTGTGCCTTCAAGGTACATTCATATCTGTGACATCCATTTTACTGGTACTCAGAGATACTTAACAGCCTATGTACCTCAAGAGATTCTCATCCTTGTAGCCCTAGGTAAGTGGAAACAGGTCCCAAAAGCAGCTCAGTGAAACTTGGGAGAGTAAGTCAGGGGTCTGACCAAATCACATGTCCAACACTGGGTCCCTGTCCTTCTCATGATAAGGAGCAAATGCCATATGTCCCTAGAACAGAATTAACTGAGGCAAGTGTCTCTCCTCCATGAGGGGAACTTTCTCTGGTGAAGAGATATTAGGAACAAGGAGAAGGGAGTATCTGGATGCTTGGGGGTGATGTTAGGAACGCTATGCCTCTCCAAGTAGCCACTCTTCTCAAAAAGGTCATTTTTTGGCAAATGTGCTTAAGGAAGGGGACAGGAATCTGCACTGTCCATCAAGTGTGCTTCCCACACACACCCTTGTACCTTGTACCTTCTACCCAGGGTATCTGCTAAGATTTGGGCAGAGGTCCCAAATTCTTATCATCAACAATGTGAATTCTCCAAATTAGAGTGCAAGAGTTAGCTCATATTTGTGCCTTGAATTACTAGGATAATGCAGATGGAGAGTTGAGAATCTGATACAGGAGGACAGAAGCTGAAGTCTGAAGGAGACAGATATGGTGTACAGTGTGTAGTGAGACAAGGGAGGTGGAGATTAAAGTTAAGGTCCTCTAACAAAAGCCTAGGATCAGAAAATCAATGATCATGTATGCCCATTCTAAGACTATAAATTCTTGCTCACTTTTCCCAAACCTGTTTTCCCACTTTAAAACAGCTTCTATTGATTCAGCTACGGAACAGGTGATTTCAGGCTGTTATTTGCCTGCATCTCACAGATAGATAGCTCAGGCTCAGGGCTAGAGAACCCGCAGAGACGGCTTCTCGGAGCTCGCCCCTAGCAGAGCGTGCTCCGAGCTCTGAGCAGCCGGGTTCTGGTTCCCGGAGCTGCTTTGGTCCAGGGCTGGGGAACCCATGGAGACTGCTTCTTGGAGCCTGCTCCTAGCGGACCATGCACCAAGCTCTGAGCAGCCGGGTTCTGGCTCCCGGAACTGTTTTGGCCCAGGGCTGGGGGAACCTGCGGAGTCTGCTTCTTGGAGCCCGCTCCCAGCAGAGCGTGCACCGAGCTCGGGGCGGCCGGGTTCTGGCTCCCGGAGCTGCTTTGGCCCTGGGCTGGGGATCCCACGGAAACTGCTTCTCGGTCCGGGTCCTGCTGGGTGCGGTGGGGGCCAGAGGGGCAGAGTGGAACTGCCGCCTGCGCCCAGAACAGGCCAAGCGACCCGCCGACGTGGTATCACGTCACCCCAACTGCAGCTGGGGCCGAAGAGAGCAGCCGCCCACGCCTGGATCAGGTCCAGCGACCCGATGGAGTGGTAGTCAAGTCACCTCATTTGGAGTAGGGGCCGAGCAGAGCCGCCGCCCGAGCCTGCAAGGTAGGCAGATCTGCGACCCACCGGCGGGACAGGCCCAGTGGCCTGCCAGCGTGGTGGACACGTCGCACTGATTGGAGTGGAGGCTGAGCGGGGCCACTGCTTGTGCCCGGAAAAGGCCCAGCGACCCACCGGCGTGGCAGTCAACTCACCCCATTTGGAGTGGGGGCCGAGCAGAGCCGCTGCCCGAGCTCGCAAGGTAGGCAGACCGGCGGCCCACTGGCAGAACGGGCCCAGCGGCCGGCCGGCGAGACAGACACGTCACACTGGTAGGAGTGAAGGCGGAGAAGAGGCGCTGCCCGTGTCCGGAAAAGGCCCAGCGACCCGTCGGAGTGGCAGTCAGGTAGCCCCATTTGGAGTGGGGGCCGAGCAGAGCTGCCGCCCGAGCCCGCAAGGTAGGCAGACCTGCGACCCTCCGGTGGAACAGGCCCAGAGGCCTGCCAGCGTGGTAGACACGTCACACCAATTGGAGTAGGGGCCGAGCGGAGCCACCGCCCGCATCCGGATCAGGCCCAACGACCCGTGGGCATGGTAGTCACGTCACCACAACTGGTGTGGGGCCAGAGCAGAGCCGCCACCCGCACCCGCAGGGTGGGCAGACCTGCTACCGACCGGCAGAGCAGGCCTAGCGGCCCGCCAGCATAC
This sequence comes from Spermophilus citellus, assembly GCF_964194105.1. Taxonomy (NCBI): domain Eukaryota; kingdom Metazoa; phylum Chordata; class Mammalia; order Rodentia; family Sciuridae; genus Spermophilus; species Spermophilus citellus. Next base: position 68,273,843 of record NC_138191.1, on the reverse strand, counting down.
TAGACAGATCACCCCAATTGGAGGAGGAGCACAGCCACTACCCGCTCTGCAAGGGAGATTTTTCAACTATACAAGACCAATATAAATAAATAGGGGGAAAATTTCAAAAACACAACAGTTTTACCAAACAGAAAGAAACGCGAGCAGTATGAAAAGACAAGGCAAGAAAGGACCACAAGCAATGCAGGTCAACTCAACTTTAGAAGAGGTAATAGCTGAAACAGATGGAATATCAGATAAAGAATTCAGGATATACATGCTTCAGATGGTCTGGAGTCTCAAGGAAGACATGAGACAGCAAAATCATACAATGAAAGATCACTTTGACAAGGAATTACATAAACAAATCCAAGAAGCAAAGGATCAATTATACAGGGGGATAGAGGTAATAAAAAACAAACAAATACAAATCCTAGAAATGCAGGAAGCAATAAACCAACTTAAAAACTCAATTGAGAATACTACCAGGAGAGTAGATCACTTAGAAGATAGAACATCAGACAATGAAGACAAAGTATTTCAACTTGAAAAGAACATAGAGAGCTCAGCAAGACAGTTAAGAAACCATGAGCAGAACATCCAAGAGATATGGGATAACATAAAGAGACCAAACTTAAGAGTCGTTGGGATACAGGAAGGCATGGAGGTCCATACCAAAGGAATAAACAATCTATTCAATGAAATAATACGAGAAAACTTCCCAGACTTGAAGAACGAGACAGAATCCCAAAACCTAGAAGCCTATAGGACGCCAAATGTGCAAAATCATAAGAGATCCACACCTAGACACATTATGATGAAGATGCCCAACATACAGAATAAGGAGAGAATTTTAAAAGCTACAAGAGAAAGGAAGCAGATTACATTTAGGGGTAAACCAATAAGGATAACAGCTGATCTCTCAACACAGACTCTGAAAGCTAGAAGATCCTGGAATAACATATTTCAAACACTGAAAGAAAATGGGTTCCAGCCAAGAATCGTGTATCCGGCGAAATTAAGCTTCAGGATAGAAGATGAAATTAAAACCTTCCACGATAAACAAAAGTTAAAAGAATTTGCAGCTAGAAAACCATCTCTTCAAAAAATCCTTGGCAAAACATTACAGGAAGAGGAAATGGAAAATAACAATGAAAACCAACAGTGGGAGGTAGGACAATAAAGGGGGGAAAATAATCAAAGAAGAAAACAAATCAGGTTTAGTAACATTAATAAACAAATATGGCTGGAAGAACAAACCATATTTCAATAATAACCCTAAATGTTAATGGCTTAAACTCACCAATTAAGAGACACAGGCTAGTTGAATGGATCACAAAACAAGACCCAACAATATGCTGCCTACAGGAGACGCATTTGATAGGAAAAGATATACATAGACTGAAGGTGAAAGGTTGGGAAAAATCATATCACTCATATGGACTTTGGAAACAAGCAGGAGTGTCCATACTCATATCAAACAAAATAGATTTCAAGCAAAAGTTAATCAAAAGGGATAAAGAGGGACACTACATACTGCTCAAGGGAACCATACACCAACAAGACATAACAATCATAAATATATCTGCCCCAAACAATGGAGCAGCTATGTTCATCAAGCAAACTCTTCTCAAGTTCAAGAGTCTAATAGACCACCATACAATAATCATGGGAGACTTCAACACACCTCTCTCACCACTGGACAGATCTTCCAAACAAAAGTTGAATAAGGAAACTATAGAACTCAATAACACAATTAACAACATAGACTTAATTGACATATATAGAATATACCACCCAACATCAAGCAGTTACACTTTTTTCTCAGCAGCACATGGATCCTTCTCAAAAATAGATCATATATTATGTCACAGGGCAACTCTTAGACAATATAAAGGAGTAGAGATAATACCATGCATCTTATCTGATCATAATGGAATGAAACTGAAAATCAACGATAAAAGAAGGAAGGAAAAATCATGCATCACTTGGAGAATGAACAATAGGTTACTGAATGATCAATGGGTTTTAGAAGACATCATGGAGGAAATTAAAAAATTCTTACAGTTAAATGAAAAATCAGACACAACATATCGGAATCTATGGGACACATTGAAAGCAGTTCTAAGATGAAAATTCATTGCTTGGAGTTCATTCCTTAAAAAAAGAAAAAACCAACAAATAAATGATCTCATACTTCATCTCAAAATCCTAGAAAAAGAAGAGCAAAACAACAGCAAAAGAAGTAGAAGGCAAGAAATAATTAAAATCAGAGCTGAAATTAATGAAATAGAAACAAAAGAAACAATTGAAAAAATTGACAAAACTAAAAGTTGGTTCTTTGAAAAAATAAATAAAATTGACAGACCCTTAGCCATGCTAACGAAGAGAAGAAGAGAGAGAACTCAAATTACTAGCATATGGGATGAAAAAGGCAATATCACAACAGACACTTCAGAAATACAGAAGATAATCAGAAATTATTTTGAATCCTTATACTCCAATAAAATAGAAGATAGTGAAGGCATCGATAAATTCCTTAAGTCATATGATCTGCCCAGATTGAGTCAGGAGGATATAGACAACATAAACAGACCAATAACAATTGAGGAACTAGAAGAAACCATCAATAGACTACCAACTAAGAAAAGCCCAGGACCGGATGGGTATACAGCAGAGTTTTACAAAACCTTTAAAGAGGAACTAATACCAATACTTTTCAAGCTATTTCGGGAAATAGAAAAAGACGGAGAACTTCCAAATTCATTCTATGAGGCCAACATCACCCTGATGCCTAAACCAGACAAAGACACTTCAAAGAAAGAAAACTACAGACCAATATCTCTAATGAACCTAGATGCAAAAATCCTCAATAAAATTCTGGCGAATCGGATTCAAAAACAGATCAAAAAAATTGTACACCATGATCAAGTAGGATTCATCCCTGGGATGCAAGGCTGGTTCAATATATGGAAATCAATAAATGTTATTCACCACATCAATAGACTTAAAAATAAGAACCATATGATCATCTCGATAGATGCAGAAAACGCATTCGACAAAGTACAGCATCCCTTTATGTTCAAAACTCTAGAAAAATTAGGGATAACAGGATCATACCTCAACATAGTAAAAGCAATCTATGCTAAGCCACAGGCTAGCATCATTCTGAATGGAGAAAAATTGAAGGCATTCCCTCTGAAATCTGGAACAAGACAGGGATGCCCTCTCTCACCACTTCTGTTCAACATAGTTCTCGAAACACTGGCCAGAGCAATTAGACAGACAAAAGAAATTAAAGGCATAAAAATAGGAAAAGAAGAACTTAAATTATCACTATTTGCAGATGACATGATTCTATACCTAACAGACCCAAAAGGGTCTACAAAGAAACTATTAGACCTAATAAATGAATTCAGCAAAGTGGCAGGATATAAAATCAACACGCATAAATCAAAGGCATTCCTGTATATCAGCGACAAATCCTCTGAAATGGAAATGAGGACAACTACTCCATTCACAATATCCTCAAAAAAAAAAAAAAAAATACTTGGGAATCAACCTAACAAAAGAGGTGAAAGACTTATACAATGAAAACTACAGAACCCTAAAGAGAGATATAGAAGAAGATCTTAGAAGATGGAAAAATATACCCTGTTCATGGATAGGCAGAACTAACATCATCCAAATGGCAATATTACCAAAAGTTCTCTATAAGTTCAATGCAATGCCAATCAAAATCCCAATGGCATTTCTTGTAGAAATAGATAAAGCAATCATGAAATTCATATGGAAAAATAAAAGACCCAGAATAGCAAAAGCAATTTTAAGCAGGAAGTGTGAATCAGGCAGTATAGCGATACCAGACTTCAAACTATACTACAAAGCAATAGTAACAAAAACAGCATGGTATTGGTACCAAAACAGGCGGGTGGACCAATGGTACAGAATAGAGGACACAGAAACCAACCCACAAAACTACAACTATCTTATATTTGATAAAGGGGCTAAAAGCATGCAATGGAGGAAGGATAGCATCTTCAACAAATGGTGCTGGGAAAACTGGAAATCCATTTGCATCAAAATGAAACTGAATCCCTTTCTCTCGCCATGCACAAAAGTTAACTCAAAATGGATCAAGGAGCTTGATATCAAATCAGAGACACGGCGTCTGATAGAAGAAAAAGTAGGCTATGATCTACATACTGTGGGGTCGGGCTCCAAATTCCTCAATAGGACACCCATAGCGCAAGAGTTAATAACTAGAATCAACAAATGGGACTTACTCAAACTAAAAAGTTTTTTCTCAGCAAAAGAAACAATAAGAGAGGTAAATAGGGAGCCTACATCCTGGGAACAAATCTTTACTCCTCACACTTCAGATAGAGCCCTAATATCCAGAATATACAAAGAACTCAAAAAAATTAGACAATAAGATAACAAATAACCCAATCAACAAATGGGCCAAGGACCTGAACAGACACTTCTCAGAGGAGGACATACAATCAATCAACAAGTACATGAAAAAATGCTCAGCATTGCTAGCAGTCAGAGAAATGCAAATCAAAACCACCCTAAGATACCATCTCACTCCAGTAAGATTGGCAGCCATTACGAAGTCAAACAACAACAAGTGCTGGTGAGGATGTGGGGAAAAAGGTACACTTGTTCATTGTTGGTGGGACTGCAAATTGGTGCAGCCAATTTGGAAAGCACTATGGAGATTTCTTGGAAAGCTGGGAATGGAACCACCATTTGACCCAGCTATTCCCCTTCTCGGTCTATTCCCTAAAGACCTAATAAGAGCATGCTACAGGGACACTGCTACATCGATGTTCATAGCAGCACAATTCACGATAGCAAGATTGTGGAACCAACCTAGATGTCCTTCAATAGATGAATGGATAAAGAAAATGTGGCATTTATACACAATGGAGTATTACTCTGCATTAAAAAATGACAAAATCATAGAATTTGGAGGGAAATGGATGGCAGTAGAGCAGATTATGCTAAGTGAAGCTAGCCAATCCCTAAAAAACAAATGCCAAATGTCTGCTTTGATATAAGGGGAGTAACTAAGGACAGAGTAGGGACGAAGAGCATGAGAAGAAGATTAACATTAAACAGGGATGAGAGGTGGGAGGGAAAGGGAGAGAGAATGGAAATTGTATGGAAATGGAAGGTGATCATCAGGGTTATACAAAATTACATACAAGAGGAAGTGAGGGGTAAGGGAAGAATAATACAAGTGAAGAAATGATTTACAGTAGAGGGGGTAGAGAGAGAAGAGGGGAGGGGAGGGGGGATAGTAGAGGATAGGAAAGGCAGCAGAATACAACAGACACTAGAATGGCAATGTGTAGATCAATGGAAGTGTAAATGATGTGATTCAGCAATCTGTATACGGGGTAAAAATGGGAGTTCATAACCCACTTGAATCAAACTGTGAAATATGATATATCAAGAACTATGTAATGTTTTGAACGACCAACAAAAAAAATAATGATAAGTTATTGATTTAAGAGGATGAAAGTTACCTCTGTAATCCAGATTTTTCTTAATATAGATTGAATTCTAGCATTCTATCAAAAAAAAGGAAAAAGCAGCTTTACATGTATGAAGACATGAATTGGTGTGAGCATATTTTATATACAGAGATATGAAAAATTGTGTTCTATATGTGTAATAAGAATTGTGATGCATTCTGCTGTCGTGTATTTAAAAAATAAAAGCAATTTTAAAAAAGATAACAGGTAGGAAATATTAACCAGGTAATACAATTGTTAATAGAAGTGAAAAATAAATAAATAAATAAATAAATAAAATAAAACAGCTTCTCTCTTCTATAGTCCCTACTACCCGCCTTTCTCTAAGTTACTATGATTTAGTTAATCTTTCTAATCAAAAGAAGAGGTTACCTGAAAGAGTATAATCTAAGGAGCTATAGACAGTATTGAGTATCTTCAATATTAACATACAAATATTCTATATTTCATATATATATATATATATATATATATATATATATATATATATATAGTAAATGGAAGTAGTTTCAAAACTTGCTTAAACTAGTCTAAATCTAAGAATCCATACCCCTATATCCAGAGACACTATCCTAAAGAATTTTTATGAACAAAGATGTAATAATATAGTGACAAGAATGATTAGGAAATTCTAGTACATCTACCTAGTGGAAGATTATATTCATTTTAAATGTTTACTGCCTAATTGTTATTCAGTGAAAACTAATGTTATAGAGTTAAAAGTTAAAATATATATACAAAGGGGAATGAAGGGAAGGGAGGAGTATGGGAATAGGAAAGACAGTAGAATGACTTGGACATAACTTTCCTATATTCATGTAAGAATACATGACCACTAAAACACCACACCAAGTACAATGACAAGAGTAGGCTCCTAGGTCTGGGGATATAGCTCAGTTGGTAGAGTGCTTGCCTCACATGCACAAGGCCCTGGGTTCAATCCCCAGTACCACCCCCCCCCCAAAAAAAGAGTAGGCTCCTAAGTTATACTCCATGTATACATAATATGTCAAAATATACTCTTGTCATGTATACCTAAATAGAACAAATTAAGATATATATAAAAAAGTAATTACCATCATTAAAACTATACATGGAAAAAAATCAAAATATTAATCATGGTTGTCTTTACATAGTAAGATTATGATAATTTTTTTCCTTTTCATATTCTTGAAGTTTTTAGATTGTTCATAATTCTATAAATTGGTTTTTTTAATAAATTTATTTATTTTAATTAGGTATATATGACTGCAGAATGCATTTTGATTCTCTGTACACAAATGCAGCACAACTTTTCATTTCTCTGGTTGTACACAATGTAGCATCACACTATATGTGCAGTCCTACATGTACCTAGGGTAATGATGTCCGTCTCATTCCCCCATCTTTCTTGCCCCCATATTCAATTTTGGCATTTTTTTAAAAAGGCAAATTTCTTTGAAAGGGAAAGCTTTTTTCTTTTTCTTCTTCTTTTTTTTGGAAAAAAAACTTTTTCTTCATTTAATTGATATCAAATTATTTTACTATCAGGAAATATATGGATTTCTGGAAGGGGATTTGGGGCAAGAGATATGGAGAACATGAGCAAGAGAAACTTGACCTGCTTAGAAATCTACCCTAATTCTCTATTATTACCAGATCAGAAACAGATCTCACATCAGACATTCAAGGTTCTTCATAATCTGTCACCATGTATCCAAAAGATAGATGAGCACTTCTCAGATGAACCTTTGTCTCCCATTCTCCCTGCCTGTGGAAATGCTTATCAGTTCTGAGGTTGGTTTAATACACTTCCATTCATGAAGGCTTTGCTGATCCTCTGATCACCCCAACCTCTGCTATTTCTAATTTTTCCTAAGGTGTTGCTATAACACTTAATTCTGTACCACCTCTTTCCAATAATAAGCCAATTCTAAGTTATTTTGTTGTTAATTACTCATGTGTTAAGTAAATATCTCCCTAACTAGACTTTAACTTCCTTAAGTCAGGAATTTAGAAGATCTGCTGACAGCAGAAATTGGATAAACACAGGGAAAGACAGAAAGTATAGTTCTAAAGCCGGGTTGATATTATATTCATACTTTCAGTGACGTTATCTAAATAAAACATGATGTCTCCCTTTTAAAGTGTTGCTACTGACCATCCATCACTAAGACATGCACTTTCCTTTTTTTTGAACAGCAGTGATGCTGTATTTTTGCTTATTCATTCAAATCAATTCGGTTGTCCCCTTGGGATTCAAGAGATTGGATTGCAAAATGCCTCACCAAGGTTCAGTGTATAGCCAATAGACACATAAACACAAAAAGAAATGACCTCCTAGGAATCAAGTTTAAGACTAGATATAGGACCCTACCTCGCTTACAGTCTTGTCTCAACAACAAATATGAATATGTGTTCTCATTTTATGTCCTTATGTAGGCAGTGGGTTTTAGTTATCAATCTCCCACTAACTTAAGAAAGAATTTGCCAATGTAAATAGCTCAATACTTTAGAAATGATAAACTAAATGACTATGTTGCTATCTACCATCAAATACTATGCTGAAACTTAGAGAAAATAAACATTTGTCCTATAGCAACCTGTTCCCTGAGACATCAACAAGATTGGACATCTTAAGAGAAACTCCATAATCATGAATGAAAGCAAATCAAATAACCCACCAAAAAAGAAAAAAGAACATCACATCCATTATTTTTACAGAAGGCATATACAAGGTCAATATAATTGTTGACTCTGAAAGGTAGGGCAAAAACGAATCAATTCAACATTGCACTATAAGGAATTCTGTTTTATGACTACATACATATTTTTTAACTGAGAGAGAGGTAGCACCTAAGAGTAAATCCTTGTCCACATTCCACCACTTACTGAGTACTCTTTAACATTCTGTTTTTCAGTTCCTTAGTTTACAAAATGGAGTTATTACTGTCAAATTACAGAGCCGTAATGAATCAAATAACATGATCTGAGTCTAGGTTTATCTGTCACCCTTTTGTGTGTCATTATGTCACCTGGCTCATGAACCAAATGGTTGCTTTTATCTAAAATGTTACCTAAAGTTAAAAAAATAATCCAGATTTCTTTTTATTGCCCTAATGATTTCTTCATGACTTTTCCCATGGGCACCTACCAAATTTCACTACCAAAAATGTGCTGAACATCCATCATGACCTAACCCTCCTCTACAATGTTGTTCAGATATTATTTTTTGCTAAATGTTTTCTAAGAAAATCAATTTTTTTACACATGAAGAACTAAAAATGTTCTTTTGTACTAAAAAAGCAATAATTCCACATACAGAAAGTTTACAGGTTGTTGGTGCTATTGTTTGAGATCACTCCTATGAAAACACTGTATTTAATAGCTAGTAGTGTGTACACACACACTTTGGACCCACTACTGTTTAGTACAATAAGGACAATGGATTTTGGACTTAGGGAGACCTGAATTCAAATTCCTATTCTGTGACCTTGAGAATGTAATTTAACATCTCTGCTTCTCACTTTCCACATTTGTTCCTGGGTTGTTGTGAGGACTTAGTGAAATACTATATATAAAAGTAAGAACCTATGATATGAAACTATTACTTCCTACCTCCTTTAAATCTTTTCCTTCTGTGTCAGGACCAATCAAACCCACCCAGAATACAAGACAACTTTGATAGGACATCTTTCACATTAGTGGAAGGAATGCTGTGGCATAAAATAAAATAAAATGATGGCATGAACCCAACGGAGACAGAAGCAAAGAAACTGAGAGGTACCTACAAGGACCCTATACTTCACTTGGATGTGGGGAAAAGACATTAATCTGACACACTTTCCAGAATGCACCCATACTCACGGAGGTTTTGCACTAGCTTGTGGGGAAAGCACGGAATTACAGAACAAGCTAGCAGAGCTCCTCTCTATTCACCCTACCCGACCCCGGCGCCCAGGTCTTCTATAGTGAGCCTAGAAACTGAGGTGAGCCCGGCAACTGACCTCGTCCCCTACCCCCTCCCCCATTCTGCCCAACCTCTACGCGCGAATGGTGCTGAATCATTAGCCTGACAGCAGCAGCTCTCTGTCCCGCAGCTCGGGCGGAGGACAGAGTCCGGGGAACAGTCACTGGTGGAGGCAGAGTAGGGACCCAGACCTCCGGGGTTAGGGGACGGTGGGAGGGTGTCAGGGAGGATGGCGGCAGAAGGTACTCACCGGGTTGAGAAAAGCCCAGCCCGCGTCCTCGCCACTCCGCTGCGGGCGGTCCCTCGGCGGCTCCCGCGCTCCGCCACTGGCCGGCGGGGGCTGCCCCTTGCTGGGCAGCTTCGCTGGTGGTCCGGTGATACCCCGCGCGCCCACCGCCCGCGGCAGCCACGGCTCCGGGCTCTTGAGCTCGACCGGGAGCCGCTGGAACAGCTGTAGCTGCCCGAGGGGGTGGCGGCTACCGACGGGCCAGACCATTAGCCCGCAGCGACTGGGGGTGCGCATCGTACCGAGAAGCGCGGGCGCAGAGGGCGCTGAGGGCCCGCGAATGCTGGGAGCGACCAAAAACAAGGGGAAAGCTCGACGCCCCCAGCGCGGTGGGGGCTTGGGGACTGGAGGGACCACAGGAAGGGCCGCTGCTTCTCCTCGCGGTTTACTGAAGACAGTGTTCGAGCTTTTCCTGGCACCCCCCTCCCCTTTAGCCTTGGTCGCGCTCAGGGCTCCTTTAGAACGCGGCAAACAGAAGACCTAGCAACGGGAGCGCCTGGGCGGTGTCCCCTACGAAGGAGATGCGAACGGGCGTTGGCCTGCTCGCTGCGCTGCGTGCCACCTCCACCTCTACCTTGAGGCCCGGTGGCACCAGGTCCTGTATTGTGAGGCTTATCAAGGACAGCTCACCACAAGACAGTGGAGCATCTCGAATTTTTGAAGGTGCTCCTCAGATCCTTTAACGAAGCATCTCTGTGAAGCAAAAGAATAAAAGGGGTATCCAAGATCGTGTTGAAAGTTAGAAAATAAAAACAGGTGCAGCCCCATCCTGTAGGTACAAGGCACCTACAGAAAGGTGAGGAAGAGTTGTGAATCACACTTAGTTCTAAGCAAAATGTTGAATTGCAGCAGTTGGAATGTATAAGATTAGGACTGTGTTTCAATTTAGAGATCTACAAAAGGTTATAGGAAAAAAATTCAGGAATATTTTAGGTTCATTGTTCACCATGTTAAATATTAATGTCTGGAAGTGGGAGACAATCACGTCCTTAATATGAAATGAACTTTATAGAAACTGGGAAAAGCTCCCATACATGACATTCCTTGGACTTTTGTGGTTCTGGCCCCTTTTGCAACCAAACTTACACAGGTTCATTTCAGACCATAGCAAAGATTAATACAATTGTACAGTTTTCCTTACAGAAAGAAAGAGAAGTGAGTTCAAAATTAACAATTACCTATAAAACGTGATTAAAAGGGGGAAAATAGGCCCTTTCAAGTGCATCACAAGTAATACGAAATTTTACAATTTAAAGTAATTTTCTCAAGATTGAAGTTTTGTCCTATTTTGAGTAAATCAACATAAGTTCAGCATCTACTATAAACTAAACATTGTACTGAGAGTATTGTCAATTTCAACCCTTCATTATTCTTCTAAAAACTGTAAGATTGGTAACATTTTTCTAATTCTTACATGGGGGAACTGGACTCAAGTGTTTGCAGTGCTGGGTTAAACTCTCATAGACTGTAAGTGAAAGAGAAGATTTTGCTGCCTGGACTTCTCAACTAATGCCTTTCCACAAGAGTGTCTATAGGAGAGATAACATATTAAGCCTTATCACATCTGTGATTGGCACCTAATGTGAATTTGTTTAACTTTCATTTGTGAGAAATGGGTTTTATAGTTGAAAGATGAGACCTTGGGTGTATCTAAGGTAGACATCACCCTGATATAGAAATAGGAATTAGAAAGAAAAGCCTGGACTTCACCCAGAATTAGACTGAAACATCAATGTCAGCAATGCATTGCTAGGATCAAGTGAGATAATACAATTCTCCATTGCATTCCCATTAATCAGTCTTACGTGATCATTTACAATAGATGCACTAGATTACACTTTATGCTGCACTTCAACCATATTACGCTATCATTCTTCCAATCCCAGAAAGGAGCAGGAGTTTTACAACAAACCTACTCTCATGGTTCTTCATGCACCTTACCAAAATTTCAAGAAAAAAAAAGCAATAGGTTAACAGGGCACTAACAACTCTCACGTTTTCTCAAGAAAACTTTTTCAGAAATCAAGAATAAGATTAAATTGTTTCTGTATGGTGTGTTATTGTTATTATCTAAACTGTTATTGTCAATGTTCACACGTCAATCCCAGCACAACAGAAATCCCCAGAGCTCCATGTTGCTGAGGAGACAGAGCACCAGGTCCCCAGAGAAGCCAGGCAGCAGCGACTGTGGGCGAAATGACTCAATCTCAGAAATGTGATTCTTCTCTCCATGAGCACTTATTTCGCTTTCAAAGGCAATGACATGAACAGAGCAAGGGCTGACAAGATGCCTTTTCAATTAGGGCCTTATGTCAGATGCTGCATGGTAGAGTACAGGAAGGAAGATGAGGCCTTCAGTGATCCACCTAAAACCAAGATGGGATTTACAACTTATCATTTATGGATCTGATGAACTGATGTCATTTTTAGCCATCTATTTTATGGGTGACATGCTTAGAACTTATGTTTCTGAATAAAGGAAGAATAGAATTTTTGTGATGGTAGCCTTGAAAAACCGGCAAAAAGAATGGAGGGACCTGATTGCATGGTACCTGAAGTCTCTGCTCTCCCTCAGAGTCTTCAAATTGTTTTGAGCCCCCTAAGGAAAGACAGTAGGTCCAGAAGCTGATGAATCATTTTCACAAATACTTTGGATATTTACAACCTACTATATATAATTTGTGAGTTTTCCAGTCTATTAACTGCTTACTATGAGTCTGGTGACAAAGTGTAACAGCACAGAGCCATTGTGTCCACTAGTCTGCCATAGATCTCTAGGCAGCCTTGACACCAATAAAGAACTACTCTGCCCAGCAAGGGCATATTCTCAGGAAGGACACTGTGACCAATACAAGGTTAAGGAAATGACTCGAATCCAACAGCAGTGAAGAGAAGGAATAGAATTGTCCCTGAGCACCTTGGACACGTAGCTGAGGATTTCCTGTGATGTATGAGGGCGCCTGGGTTGGAGGAATAATTATTACTTAAGCTGATTGTTAAACTTGATTTAGACACTGAATATTAAGGTGAATTCATTTGTATTCACAAAGTAGCATGACTTGGGATGTTGGAAAATATTTCATTGAAATGATACCAATAAAAAATCAGAAAAAGAATACTTAATGGCTTTGATAAAACTTCATTATGAATCATACAATGTTGAACCTTAATTCAAGAATATTTGTTAAGTATCTACTATACTTAGCCTCATGTTGAGATGTGTATTATGATTAACATTATTTCAAATAACTCTTGTTTAGGAGATTAATAGCGCTTCTGCTTGTCTACTTTTAGCTAAAAGTTACTAAAGAATTTGTCCATTTTAGGTGTGATTATCATGCAAAGTAAATACTGTTATCATGCGCATTTGATAGATGAACAAATTAAGAGTTACACCAGGTAAACTAAAAAGAGCCAAATATGGTTTCAAACACAAACCGTTCCTGTCAACATACTTTTACTGCTTCCTGATATAAGAAAGCAGGGTGTACATTGCAGATTTCTCTAATTAAAAAATTGATATGTATATATTTTGTAAATTCATTTTCAACACTCATTTCTAAAAGAAAATGAGCCATTTCTCACAAAGAAGATTTAAATGACCATCCTCTAGTGGAAACTTTGAGTGCCCTTTTCTAGATTTCTGCGATCAGAAAAGTGACCTTGATAGAAGTGATCATTACAGCATAAACTTTGCCTATGATTCCTATAACTCTTGCTGCAGATTCTGAATGAAGGAACTCAGATGAAATCCTGAGTTGATAGTCTTATGAAGGTCCATAGGTGACTCTAACACACACAATCCATCAATCAAGTTTGACTACACCCTACAGGACGAGAGCAATGTGGACTCAAAAAAAAAAAAAAATCTAGCCTCCTAGACTTAATCTTAACTCCACCATTTATGGAGCAGGAAATGGGAGATGGATATTTAAAGCCTACTATAATAATTTGACATTTGTTGTATAGAACTGTTTTTTTATTATTTATTTTTTAGTTGTAGTTGGACACAATACCTTTATTTTATTTATATGTGGTGCTGAGGATCAAACCAGGGCACGTGCTAGGTGAGCACTCTACCACAACTCCATCCCCAATAGAAATGCTTTTATTCAAGTCTTTAGAACCTTTTTGTGGTGTTGTTTCAGTGATTCTCAATAAGACTTTATGAAGCTCCAAGTTAAAGACTTTTTCTTATTTTAGAGCTTTATGGTTATATATAGTAGTTAGGTTGATCCCAACAAATACATATGGAAATCAATTAAAATTAAAATTATTAATAATTACTGCTATAGACACTGTATACTGTTGAATGTAGACAAGTTGAGCCCTTTTCAGTTATTATATTGCATTTATGTGAGAGAAAAAAGACTATTAGAACTGCATAGATTTATGCATTAATTTTTGAGAGTTAGCATTATAATATTAAGTCATCTTATCCAAAAATATGATAGCTTTTCCATTTGTTTATATTTTGTTTCACATCTCCTAATAATATTTTTACAGTTTTGCTCATATACTGTATCTTGCTTCTTTCTTACCAAATTTATATCAAATTATTTTAGTGTTTGTCTTCTGAATCAAATGTTATTTCTATATCCTTTTCTAAGTAATTTTGCCTGACTAGAGAGAGGCTGGTGATTTCTACAATTTATTTACATTAATTCAATGTATCAAATGCTGTATTTGCCTTTTCATGAGTTTCTTGGATTTCAAAGAAAACAGGTATATGACCATTATCAAGAGATTTATCTTCTTTTCTGTCATTTATACAAGTTGTTTTATTTATGATTGCTTGAAGCACCAATGTAAATCTGACACCTGATTTTAGTTAAAAAGTTTAATTTTTGCCATTTATAATGGTGTTGGCTGGTCGATTACCTTTATTATTTAAATAGTTTACTTCTTTCTGTTCCTATTTTGCTAAGAGTTACACTTAGCATTGGTCACTAGATATTTATCTGATTTCCTCTCATAGTCTATTGATAATGCTCAGGGGGTTTTATCCTTTAATTTTTAATGCAATCAATATGTAGCTAGGCTTCCTGGTATGGAACTGCTCTTTTATTCTTCTAATAAAGTCAGTTTTGCTGTAGTGTATTGCTCTTTTGATTCATTCCTCCATTATATTCTGTAATATGCTATTTAAATATTTGTCATCTATGTCAAGATGACATTGGCTTGTATTTTTAATTGTTGTTGGATTCCTTGTTAGGCTTTCTTATTTGAGTTATTCTGACTTCATAAAATTATCTGAAGAACGTTCAATCTTTCTAACACCTACAATAGTTTAAATAATATTGAAATTATCTATTTTTAATAGTTAGATTAAAAATTCAGCTATGAATTCATCTGCCTGCAGTCTTTTTCAATAGTATATCATTAATCATTTCTCCAATCTCTTCTATAAAATTGGTCTGTGCAGGTTTTCACTGCTTCTGTGTCAGTTCTGATGAGCATTTTCCTAGAAAGTGTTCAATTTTTCTGTTTTTTTTGTTAATATATTGATACCAAGTCACTACTAGAAATTACTTAGAATTCTTTTAATCTCTTTACTCTTTTCATATATTTAATCTTGCCTAATTTAATTTCATTCTTTTTTCCTTAGTAAGTTCACCTGGTGTTTATCAATCTTATCTTTTTAGAGAACCAATCTTTAAATTTATTATCTTTTTCTACTATCTCATCTACTTTAATAATTTCAACTTTATCATTATTAATACTTCTTCAAAATTTCTTTTGTTTTGGTGTTGTCATTCTTCCTTGAATTTAAGTACTTACTTTCTTTATTTTCACCTTCTTACTTTCATAATTAAAGGCCATGTATTTTCTTCTGAGTTCAGATTTTGCTCAGCCTCATTGTTTTCATGGTGCCTCCTTGTTTTAAAAGTGTCCAATTTTCCAACGTTTCTTGACATTTTTATATTTCTTCTTTAATTTCCTCTTTCATACAAGACATAAATCACTGTGTGTTTCTTTATTTCCTGTTAACTTTTTTGGACTGTGATGACCATGTAACCCATAAACTTTCTAATACTTTGGATTTGTTAAAGGTTTCTTTCTGGCTAAGCACATGATTCATTTTTGTAAAAGTTTTATGGAACGATTAAATATATTTTGTTTATATGTACATGTCCTATTCAATACATAAAATGTTCTATATTAAATTGTTCTGTGATCTGAATGTTTATTTGTACCCTCCCAATATTCCTACATTGAAATCTAATCACCAATGTGCTGATGGTAAGAGGTGGAGCCTTTGGAAGATAAGCAAATGATAAGGACAAGGCTTAATGAATGGGATTGGTGCTCTTAAAAGAGGGTTAACGTGCCCCTTCCACCATGTGAGACACAGCAAGAAGGCACAATCTGTGAACTAAAAAGAGAGCCCTCACCAGACGTTATATCTACTGGCACCTTGATCTTGGACTTCCTGCTCTCCAGAACACTAAGAAATAATTTCTATTATTTATAAATTAGTCAGTCTATGGCATTTTGTTATACTAGTCAGATTGTACTAAAGGTAATATGTAATATGTAATATGTTGAATCAAGTTTAATAGTTATATTATTCATTTATAGCATGTCATCTGTATATAGTTTTTTGGCTTTTGTTTTGTTTCCAATTCTGGAAAGATATGCTGAAAAATCAGATTCTTTTGTTTTGTTTTGTTTTGTTTCTTGTTTTTTTTGGTGGAGGGAGATAGTGTGATACTTGGAATTGAGCAAATGCTCTACCACTGAGCTACATGCTCAGCCCTCACTTTTTTTTTTTTAATAAAATGTCCTCTCATACTCCTAAAAATTTTATATATATTTTGTTTCTTATGTTGTCTGCTAAAAACAGCAATTCACAATGTCTATCCTTATCTTTTTTTGGTGTTTTGAATCTTACATTCCACATTTTGTACTATTGTTTCCTCTTCTGATGTCTTTGTATATGTTTGTATTAATTGATTTGTTTGATTCTTCTTTTATTTTCAATCTCTTTATTACTGTTTTAAGTATGCCTTTTGCAAAGAACAATTAAATTTGTTCTTTTAGTAACCAAATCTAAGTCTTTTTTAATAAAAGAATTTCACATTTTGTATAATACCTGATATTCTTGACTTTCTTTTCATCCTATTTTGTATTTAATTTGCCTGATCATGTTGTCCACTTTAACTTTTTCCTTATACATGCCTGTTTGATCAGATTTCATTCATTACCTTTTTTCTCACTTATTTGCAAACTTTACAGTTTTTTTTCCTTTTCATAAATGGTTATCCTTTCTCTTGCTCTCCTAATTAGAGAGTATTACTGGACTAGCATATGAAAGCAAAGTATTGAATATTTTTATTGCCAGGTCTTTTATTTCCCTCTTTTCTTCCTTCATTGAGTGTTTTAGAACACTTTTCCTTTCTTCCTCTTTTAACATTCTTTTTCTCCTACCAATTCTAATTCTCTCTTCATCTTTTTTTTATTTTGAGGTTTCTGCTCTAGTCTATTTCTTATTTGATTCAGGTTGTTTTTTTTCATCTTTTTTATTTTTAGTGTTAATTTATTCTGGTTGAATGTCATATGAAATTACAAATAAGCTGAAAATTGCAGGAAACTATAACAAAAATCAAGATTATAGAGTATAGGAAATGTTTTGTTCTTTTAAAAATTTTGAATAGTGATTTAAACTCATATATAGTTCAATTAAACTTAAAGTAAATGTAAAGAATTAAAATCTTCCTTTTACTAAAAATATATTTATACATGAAATTATTTAAGTTTTCCTTTAGAACAATTAAACCACATATTTCATAAAATATCATTTTATGTGTATAGTAATAAAATATGTAAAATTACTACTACTCAGTGAAAGATTTTGTGATTTTGATGGGCAGTCTGTTCACCTTTTGTTTTAAAATATAAAACTTTGTTACAGCAGTGCCTCTTTTAGTAGGACACGCAGATTTAAGGAAAATATCATAAATACATTTTCGTTAAAAACTTCTTTTGAAGAAATTACTTTGACTCAAGTGTCTTCAATTATTGAATATTAAGTTATTTTGTGCTTATCATTCACCAAAATTCTAAAATATTTTTCAGATTTTTTACAAACTAGTCTCTGCATTTCATCTCTCTTATAAAATATTCATGTTTTAAGAGCACACTTCACAAAAGAGAAATGAGAAGTAAGATACCACTTGAAGTTCAACACTGAATAACTCTGAATATTTGCATATAAATTACAGAGAGAGCAATTTGAGTTCAAATAGTAAATAAAAATAAAACTCCCCACTATCATTGTATATTTAAATATTTAAATATTGTATATGAGTTTAAAAATGTTCAAACTTGTGGTATTCACTTGCATATACACATACAAACATATTTGATATAGAAAATATTCAGAACAACTTGTAATACTTCAATTAATTCACTTGTAAACGTATTTTCCAAACAGTACATCAATATTAATTTAAGAGGGGGGGAACATGGCCGCCGACGAGGAAGCAGTGACTCTAATGTCTCCACATTAACAAGATCAAAAAGACCCTTTGGAACAGCGGCAGTCTTCACACTGAGGAACTCCTAGCAAAATTCCATGAAGAGGGGTCCTGCCAGGATCTGGTAGGTCTATTAGAAGTGTCGGTTTGTGGCCGCTGGGACTCGGGGCCCGGGGACTGTGGTACTTGCCGGCAGTCGCCTCCACGGCCCCGGGCGCCACTGGAGCTCGAGCCAGAAAAACACAGACCGGGACACGGCGCGGCTGGCTAGAAGCCGGGAACGCCGGGGGCGGACAGAGCGACCAGGGCAGCACTGGCTGTGGAGGCCGTGGAGGAGAGAGGCGTGGGAGCTTGAGGCAGAGACACACCGGAGAGAGCGAGCCAGCACCCCGCCATCATCCCGAAATAGCGAGAAGAGGAAGAAGGCGGTGGGAAGTGAGTAAGCCTCTCCGTTTACCGCGCCCCGCACCGCCGCGTCTGAAAAGCTGAGACTGACAGCTGCGACTCAGCATTAAGCCATCCAGCCGAGGCGGCTGGTCAGCCCTTCTCATTCTGCGGAGGTGGATGCCTGCCGGGCCTTCGTGGGTAGTGGCCGCAGGGTCCAGGCGGGGCTTGGGAGACAGTGGGGACCCTCCCATGGCGTTGGTCGCCCGGCAGGGGGAGGCGAACTGTCGCCGTTTGCGGAGGACACCACTGTGGCAGAGGGCTGGAGTTGCAGGGCTGCAGCGCAGGAGATAACTTCATTGAAGCCTGCTGCTACAGATGTGTGGACACCTGGCTTTCCCTCTCCACGCATCGGGGAAAACTTAAGAGCCCCTCCCAGCTCTCCCGTGAGTGCTACAGCCAGCCCGAGGGAGTCAGAGGTGGTGTGGGGCTGCCGCTCCCGCCAGGGCTGACTGCTGAGGTCTCTTGCACCAGCTACGGGGGTGTGGCTACCGGAGGGCAAGTAAAATTCGCTGAGGATTCTCAGCAACAAGCTCTACAAAATTAGGGTCTGAGGGAATGGCAATCTGGAGGAGTGAGCCCAGTCGTTCATGAAAACAGGGCTCCCGGGAGCAGCAGACCTGGCCTGTAGCCAGTACTGTGGTGAGAGGGGCCTGGCTAGAGGAAAAGTGGAAGGGATTGGACACAAGAGGAGGCCCTAGGCACTCAGGTTTGGAGACTCGCCCAGTCTGGGAGGAGCTGCTGCACAGTGATTGGTTCCCGCGTACTGACGGGAAAGACTTGACCTGGTGGGCACAGCGCCACCTAGTGGAAGAGAAGTTAATCAAACTCTAAGACGGCATTTATTAGGTTTTTTGTTTTGTTTTTTTTTTTTTCTTGATTGGGGTTTTTCTTTCATCTTCATTTTTCTATCTTGGTTTTTTTTTCTTTTCTCTTTTTTTTCTTCTTTCTCATCTAATCTTAATTTTAATTTTTTTAAATTATTATTAATATATTTTTTAAAATTTTTGTTCTTTTTTAGTTCCTATTTCTTTCTTCTTTTGTCTGTTCATTTTTCTTATCCCCCTTCCTTGAATTCTACCTGCCTACTCTCATTCTCCTTAGTGAATTCTTCCCTTCCCTTCTAATACCTTTCCTCCCTAGCATCAAATAAATTTATAGGAATAAACAGTAACTCAGCAGTCAATCAGAACAAGAAGCAACATGAGCAGCTTCAAGAAACAAGGAAGAAAAGGAGTACAAACAATGCAGGATAGCCTAAATATTCAGGAGGACCTAGAGTCATCAGAAAAATGGTCATATAAAGACCTCAAGGAACACCTTAGACAGATGGAATGGAACATCAAAGAGGATACAAGACAGCAAATTCAAGCAGCGAAAGAACACATTGAGAATGAGTTACATAAACACCTAAAAGAAGAAGTTAAGCATCTTTATCAGGAGATAGAGATTATAAAAAATAATCAAACAATAATTCTAGAAATGAAGGAAACGATAAACCAGATTAAAAACTCAATTGAGAGTATCACTAACAGAGTGGAACAAGTAGAAACCAGAACGTCAGATAATGAAGACAAAATATACCATCTTGAAAAGAGTCTAGCCAACTCAGAAAGGCTGGTAAAAAATCACGAGAAAAACATCCAAGAGATTTGGGATAACATGAAGAAACCAAACTTACGAGTCATCGGGATAGAAGAAGGTACAGAGATTCACACCAAGGGAATGAGAAACCTGCTGAATGAAATAATTACAGAAAACTTTCCAGAAATAAAAAAGGAAACAGATATACAAATTGAAGATGCATACAGGACACCGAGCACACAAAATCACAGTAGACCAACGCCAAGACACATTGTTATGAAGATATCCAATATACAGAACAAAGAGAAAATATTAAAAGCTACAAGAGAAAGGAGACAGATTACATTTAGGGGTAAACCAATACGGTTAACAACGGACTTTTCATCACAGACACTGAAAGCAAGAAGGTCATGGAACAATGTATTTCAAACACTGAAAGACAATGGATGCCAACCAAGAATTCTGTATCCAGCAAAATTAAGCTTCAGGTATGACAACGAAATAAAGGTCTTTCATGATAAACAAAAGTTAAAAGAATTTGCAGCCAGAAAACCTGCATTGCAAAGCATTTTGAGCAAAACACTACACGAGGAAGAAATGAAAAACAATAACCAAAACCATCAGTGGGAAGTGCCTCAGTAAAGACAGAGGGCGAGGGGAAAGATAATCACGGAGAAACAAACTAAATATTTTTTTCAATAAAAAAAAAAAAGGATAAACAATCAAACATGGATGGAAGTTCAAACCATATATCAATAGTAACTCTGAATGTTAATGGCCTAAACTCTCCAATAAAGCGACATAGGCTGGTATCATGGATTAAAAAAACAAATCCAACAATATGCTGCCTCCAGGAGACATATCTGATTGGAAAAGACATACACGGGCTGAAGGTGAAAGGATGGGAAAAAATATACCACTCACACAGTTCTCGTAAGCAAGCAGGAGTGGCCATCCTCATATCGAATAAAATCGACTTCAAGACTAAGTTAATCAAAAGGGATAAAGAAGGTCATTATATACTGTTAAAAGGAACCATTCACCAACAAGACATAACAATTATCAATATTTATGCACCAAACAATGGTGCTGCGACATTCATAAAACAAATTCTCCTCAAGTTCAAGAATCAAATAGACCACAACACAATAATTATGGGTGACTTCAACACACCTCTCTCACCATTGGACAGATCCTCCAAACAAAAATTGAATAAAGAAACTATAGAACTCAATATCACAATCAACAACCTAGACTTAACTGACATATATAGAATATATCAACCATCATCAAATGGATATACTTTTTTCTCAGCAGCACATGGATCCTTCTCAAAAATAGACCATATATTATGCCATAGGGCAACCCTCAGTAAATATAAAGGGGTGGAGATAATACCATGCATTTTATCTGATCATAATGGAATGAAATTGGAAATCAATGATAAAAGAAGGAAGGAAAAATCCTACATCACATGGAAAATGAGCAATATGTTACTGAATGATCAATGGGTTACAGAAGACATAAAGGAGGAAATTAAAAAATTCTTAGAGGTAAATGAAAATACAGACACAACATATCGGAATCTATGGGACACAATGAAAGCATTTTTAAGAGGAAAATTCATCGCCTGGTGGTCATTCCTCAAAAAAAAAAAAAACCAACAAATAAATGTGTGGTGAGCCGTTTCTGCGGACTGTGGTCGCCATTACAAGATGGCGCTGGCTCCGCTGTGGTCTGTAACAAACAACTCCTTATTTGGGAGAGTTGGCGCATGGTTTTTTAACACCCTATGAGAAAGCTCCACATGGCAGCTTCGCATTGGGGCTTGAGATGCTTTATTAAGGCTGGGAGAGGCATCCGAAAGAAAGAAGAAGAAATATCAAGGACCTGAATAAACGGCTGAAAGAAGATTCCTGTTGTTGCGTCTTCCTTGCGGGCAAGGGGGTCGCGACAAGTGGTGCCGAAACCCGGGAACCAGAACTTTCAGTCGTCAGGGGTGGTGCACCGGATAGTCCCAGGTAAGTGGGACCCGCGACCAAAGCGGGGATAGTCCCAGTAAGTGGGATCCGCGACCAAAGCGGGGTCAGCTCCTCTACAAAGAAAGAGAGAGCCTCATATTTTATTGCAGCTGCAATGTGTACTTTCACTTTTGTTTTTTGTGTTTCTTTTGTCGTCTGTGTCTTTTGTTTTCTGTGTTTCTTTTGTTGTTGTGTCATGGGTGCCGCATCTTCAAGTCCGCTTCTCCTGGCCCTAGATGGCCTGTTACGTTCCAAGGGCCTGGAAGTGAAGTATCGTACTTTACAGAGATTTTTACAGAAGATAGATATTGCTGCACCGTGGTTTGCATTTTCGGGCAGCCTTACCATACCTAGTTGGGATAAATTAGGCAAAGATCTTGACTTTGCTTCTGAGCAGGGCATATTAGAGGGCGGGGTGATACCCCTTTGGAGAATAGTCCGTAGTTGCCTCACAGAGGACAGATGTCATGACGCACTTACTAAAGGACAGGAAGTTCTAGAACAATTACATGAGGAGAAATCAGAGACGGCAGGAAGTGAGGTATCTCGGGAGGATGGAAGTGTGCGGAGCGTGAAACAGGGGAAGAGGCGATTGTATCCAGATCTCAGTGCGCTGCGCACACCTCCATGTGAAAGTGGGTCAGAGGAAGAGGAGAATGAGGAGGAGGAGCTTGGGAGGCTGTCTCGCCAGCTAGGGAGTTTAGCTGTAGGAGAAGGGAGCAAAGATAAGCAGGGGCTCAAGAAATGTGATCCTCCGGATCCACCGCCGTATGGTGGGGGTGTTTCGGGGAGAGCTTTCCATGCTCAAACATGGAAGGCTGTTCACGCTGAGATGGGTCTTGCTTATCCAGTTTTTCAGGACGATAATAGGGGAAGATTCCATGAGCCTTTAGATTTTAAAATTGTGAAGACCCTGGCGGAGTCTGTGCGCACTTATGGGGTGGATGCCGCCTTCACACTAACTCAGGTGGAGAGTCTGTCTAGATACTGTATGACTCCCTCTGATTGGGCTAGCCTTGTTCGGGCTTGTGTTTCCCCAGGTAAATATTTGGACTGGAGAACATTTGTGTTAGAGGGCGCAATAGAACAGGCCGCCCAAAACCATGCGGCGGGACATCCTCATTGGGATAAGGACATGCTTTTGGGGCAAGGTAGATTTGCTAATCAACAGACAGGATTCCCTCTTGAGGTATATGATCA
This sequence comes from Spermophilus citellus, assembly GCF_964194105.1. Taxonomy (NCBI): domain Eukaryota; kingdom Metazoa; phylum Chordata; class Mammalia; order Rodentia; family Sciuridae; genus Spermophilus; species Spermophilus citellus. The sequence continues at coordinate 68,250,354 of NC_138191.1, read as the reverse complement.
AATTAATAACATTTGCATTCGGGCATGGAAGTCACTTCCAAACAGAGGAGAGGTATCTGGTAATTTGACCAAGATTATACAAGGCCCTACAGAACCCTTTTCAGACTTTGTAGCAAGGATGGTGGATGCCGCTGGAAAGATTTTTGGGGATCCTGATAGAGCCATGCCCCTTGTTAAGCAATTGGTCTTTGAGCAATGCACCAAGGAATGTAAAGCAGCAATCGCTCCTTATAAGAACAAAGGCATAGAAGCATGGATGAAGGTGTGTAGAGAGATTGTGAGGCCTATAAAGACCTAGTGAAGTTGTTAGCTCAATATGGACTGCATATTGCACCTGAAAAGGTTCAAACAGGGGATTCTATTAAGTATTTGGGAGCAACAATTGGGTATGGCAAATTACGACCACAAAAAATCACCATACGAACTCAGGATCTCCAAACTCTAAATGATTATCAAAAACTGCTGGGAGATATTAATTGGATACGAGGATATTTACATATTTCTAATGTTATGCTACAGCCTTTGTATGCTACTCTTAGGGGTGATCCAGATCTTACTTCCCCTCGTAGCCTCACTAAAGAGGCTAGAGCGGCCCTTATGACAGTAGAAGAAGCTATACAACATGCTACTTTATGCAGGCTCCAAAGTGATAAACCTTTCCAATTATGTGTGCTTGCCACTATGCGGCAGCCTACTGTTGAGCGTGCTCATTGGCTGTGTTAAGTGGAAAGATGTTCTTACGGGCCAATGGAACGGCCCCGACCCCGTGCTGACATGGGCACGAGGATCTGTATGTGTTTTTCCCCAGGATTGCACGGAACCATTGTGGGTCCCTGAACGCCTGACAAGAAGAGTCTTGACGCCAGCTACTCAGCAACAAGAAATACCACAGCAACCCCGTGATGAGGATCTTCATTCTGCTGAGCGCTCTGGCTCTGGTGCTGGTGCCGATGACATGGACGACACCAATGCAGTGGTGGGCAGCAGCACGGGCTTGGCCAATGCCGATGCCGGTTCATGATTTAATGATTCCAGGAATGCCTCCCGTATCATTGGCGAATATTTGGCCGGAAATTGGTCCAGATAAAGCTATGATCATACAAGCTCTTGCAGCTTTAGAAAATGGCATCTCACCTCAAGTCTGGCTTGCGCAGATTAAACAGTAAATCTTTGACATGGTCGTTGCACCCCAAGTTTTATGAACATTGCACTGGGATCGACATGTCTTTCTTTGTTATTCTCTTAGTGTTGGAAAGCCCTTGCACTCTGCCGGCTTTACTGCCATTGCACGCAGATGGGTTTCCACACTAGTGCTTTTCTATCGCCTTAAGACCCGTGCCTTTCTTTTAGGGTGTTGCCAACTTGTTTGTCGTCGTATTTCTATACAGCCACAGTTCAGCCTCAGCCATCCCCCTTCGTCCACCATCATCACGATACAGGATGCGAGGCAAGGCACTGCACTTGAGTGATCCTTGAAGTGGACCTCAAGGAGAGCATGTCCTATTGCATGCGGGTTAGACGCGTCCACGCCCCATCCCACGAAAAAAGGCGTCGGCTGATATGGCCTCAGATCTGGGGAAGGGCCCTCCTTGGGGCTGAGCCATACTATGCAGCCACTTCTGCACAGTGGGATAGGACCTCTACTCTCGCCTGTATTGTTTTTGGAAAACAAAAGGGGGAACTGTGGTGAGCCGTTTCTGCGGACTGTGGTCGCCATTACAAGATGGCGCTGGCTCCGCTGTGGTCTGTAACAAACAACTCCTTATTTGGGAGAGTTGGCGCATGGTTTTTTAACACCCTATGAGAAAGCTCCACGTGGCAGCTTCGCATTGGGGCTTGAGATGCTTTATTAAGGCTGGGAGAGGCATCCGAAAGAAAGAAGAAGAAATATCAAGGACCTGAATAAACGGCTGAAAGAAGATTCCTGTTGTTGCGTCTTCCTTGCGGGCAAGGGGGTCGCCACATAAATGAGCTCACACTTCATCTCAAAGCCCTAGAAAAGGAAGAGCAAAACAACAGCAAATGTAGCAGAAGGCTAGAAATAATTAAAATCAGAGCGGAAATCAATGAAATTGAAACAAAAGAAACTATTGAAAAAATTAACAAAACTAAAAGTTGGTTTTTCGAAAAAATAATAAGATCGACAGACCTTTAGCCATGCTAACGAAGAGAAGAAGAGAGAGAACTCAAATTACTAACATACGGGATGAAAAAGGCAATATCACAACAGATGCTACAGAAATACAAAAGACAATAAGAAATTATTTTGAAAACCTATATTCCAACAAAATAGAAGATAGTGAAGACATCGATAAATTTCTTAAGTCATATGATTTGCCCAGACTGAGTCAGGAGGATACACACAATTTGAACAGACCAATATCAATGGATGAAATTGAAGAAGCCATCAAAAGACTACCAACCAAGAAAAGCCCAGGACCGGATGGGTATACAGCGGAGTTTTACAAAACCTTTAAAGAAGAATTAAAACCAATACTTTTCAAGTTATTTCAGGAAATAGAAAAAGAGAGAGCTCTTCCAAATTCATTCTATGAGGCCAACATCACCCTGATTCTGAAACCAGACAAAGACACCTCAAAGAAAGAAAACTACAGACCAATATCTCTAATGAACCTAGATGCAAAAATCCTCAATAAAATTCTGGCGAATCGAATACAAAAACACATCAAAAAAATTGTGCACCATGATCAAGTAGGATTCATCCCTGGGATGCAAGGATGGTTCAACATACGGAAATCAATAAATGTTATTCACCACATCAATAGACTTAAAGATAAGAACCATATGATCATCTCGATAGATGAAGAGAAAGCATTTGACAAAGTACAGCATCCCTTTATGTTCAAAACATTAGAAAAATTAGGGATAACAGGAACTTACCTTGACATTGTAAAAGCTATCTATGCTAAGCCGCAAGCTAGCATCATTCTGAATGGACAAAAGTTGAAGGCATTCCCTCTAAAATCCGGAACAAGACAGGGATGCCCTCTATCTCCACTTCTATTCAATATAGTTCTCGAAACACTGGCCAGAGCAATTAGACAGACGAAAGAAATTAAAGGCATAAAAATTGGAAAAGAAGAACTTAAATTATCACTATTTGCAGATGACATGATTCTATACCTAGAAGACCCAAAAGGGTCTACAAAGAAACTACTAGAACTAATAAATGAATTCAGCAAAGTGGCAGGATATAAAATCAACACGCATAAATCAAAGGCATTTCTGTATATCAGCGACAAAACTTCTGAAACGGAAATGAGGAAAAACACTCCATTCACGATATCCTCAAAAAAAATAAAATACTTGGGAATTAACCTAACAAAAGAGGTGAAAGATTTATATAATGAAAACTACAGAACCCTAAAGAGAGAAGTTGATGAAGATCTTAGAAGATGGAAAAACACACCCTGTTCATGGATAGGCAGAACTAACATCATCAAAATGGCGATATTACCAAAAGTTCTCTATAGGTTTAATGCAATGCCAATCAAAATCCCAACGGCATATCTTGTAGAAATTGACAAAGCAATCATGAAATTCATATGGAAAAATAAAAGACCCAGAATAGCAAAAGCAATTCTAAACAGGAAGTGTGAATCAGGTGGTATAGCGATACCAGATTTCAAACTATATTACAGAGCAATAGTGACAAAAACAGCATGGTACTGGTACCAAAACAGGCGGGTGGACCAATGGTATAGAATAGAGGACACAGAGACTAATCCACAAAGTTACAACTATCTTATATTTGATAAAGGGGCTAAAAGCATGCAATGGAGGAAGGATAGCATCTTCAACAAATGGTGTTGGGAAAACTGGAAATCCATATGCAACAAAATGAAACTGAATCCCTTTCTCTCGCCATGCACAAAAGTTAACTCAAAATGGATCAGGGAACTTGATATCAAACCAGAGACTCTGATAGAAGAAAAAGTTGGATCCGATCTACAGATTGTGGGGTCGGGCTCCAAATTCCTTAATAGGACACCCATAGCACAAGAGTTAACAACAAGAATCAACAAATGGGACTTAATTAAACTTAAAAGTTTTTTCTCAGCAAGAGAAACAATAAGAGAGGTAAACAGGGAGCCTACATCCTGGGAACAAATCTTTACTCCTCACACTTCAGATAGAGCCCTAATATCCAGAGTATACAAAGAACTCAAAAAATTAGACAATAAGATAACAAATAACCCAATCAACAAATTGGCAAAGGACCTGAACAGACACCTCTCAGAGGAGGATATACAATCAATCAATAAGTACATGAAAAAAGGCTCACCATCTCTAGCAGTCAGAGAAATGCAAATCAAAACCACCCCAAGATACCATTTCACTCCAGTAAGATTGGCAGCCACTATGAAGTCAAACAACAACAAGTGCTGGCGAGGATGTGGAGAAAAGGGTACTCTTGTACATTGCTGGTGGGACTGCAAATTGGTGCGGCCAATTTGGAAAGCAGTTTGGAGATTCCTGGGAAAGATGGGAATGGAACCACCATTTGACCCTGCTATTGCCCTTCTTGGACTATTCCCTGAAGACCTTAAAAGAGCATGCTACAGGGATACTGCCACATCGATGTTCATAGCAGCACAATTCACAATTGCTAGACTGTGGAACCAACCCAGATGCCCCTCAGTAGATGAATGGATAAAAAAAATGTGGCATCTATACACAATGGAGTACTATGCAGCAATAAAAAATGACAAAATCATAGAATTTGCAGGGAAATGGACAGCACTAGAACAGATTATGCTTAGTGAAGCTAGCCAATCCCTAAAAAACAAGTGCCAAATGTCTTCTTTGATATAATGAGAGCAAATATGAACAGAGCAGGGAGGAAGAGTAGGAAGAAAAGAGTAACATTAATCAGTGACATGAGATGGGAGGGAAAGGGAGAGATGAGGAAAATTGCATGGAAATGAAGGGAGACCCTCATTGCTATACAAAATTACACATAAGAGGCTGGGTGGGGAATGGGAAAATAAATAAGGAGGGAGATGGATTACAGTAGATGGGGTAGAGAGAGTAAAAGGGAGGGGAGGGGAGGGGGGATAGTGGGGGATAGGAAAGGGAGCAGAGTACAACAATTACCAATAGGGCATTATGTAAAATTGTGGATGTGTAACTGATGTGACTCTGCAATCTGCATTTGGGGTAAAATTGGGGGTTCATAACCCACTTCAGTCTAATGTATGAAGTATGATATGTCAAGTGCTTTGTAACTTTGTGAACAACCAATAAAAAAAATTAAATAAATAAATAAATATTAAAAAAAATATTAATTTAATGGAACACATCACATTTTTGTTATAATTTGCAAGTTATGTCTACTATAAGTCTAAACACTTTCAAAACATTTTTTAATCTGTATTATATATGGGATCCTGGAACTGAAAAGTGGAAATTGGGTAAAAAATTAGGAAATATGAATAAAATTTTATTTAGCAAATAATAATATGTCAATGTGTTCACAAACACACCAAGATAATGCTGGGTGTTTATAATAAAAGAAAAACTGTGGGTATATGAAAAACTCTGTAAAATTTATAATATTTCTGAAAATTGATAACAATTCTAAAATAAAACATTTAAAAATTGGATACCTAGTAGAAAAAATATGTTAAAAAATTATAATTGAATGTATGTAGTGCATATATAGTTTTTCAGTATTAAATTCTCTTTACCTTTTTTCTTGAAAATCTGTACAAATGAGAGAGAAAATATTAAGTTAGAAGTATAACACTAATAAAAATTGTGCTAAATAAGTCTCTATTTAATGTGCACATAATTTACATTCAAAAAATAAAAGATGCTTTTTCCTTTTCTAAGTTTTTTTATGTATCTTAACACATGTATTCACAAGTAAATATTAAAAATTTGATAAATATGTAAAACTTTAGGCTTTGTATTAGTTCTATAGTCATTGCTATTTCTTAGTTGAAAAATGTTTTGAAAGTGTTTTTCTTCATCTTGTAGATTTTCTTGTGATGAAATACACAAGTAATTAACTCTGGTGTATCTACAAATGTCTTTCTTTCTTGCTGAGAGGTGAATGATAGCTTGTCCAGGTAATGAATTATCTAACTGTAATCTTATTCTTAAAGTACTCTATGGATACTGGTTAATTATTTCTAGTTTTCATTACTGCAGGTAAGAAATCTGACATATTTTTCCTCTATAAATAATTTGTTCTTTAGCTTTGAATTTTGAGATTTTTTTTCTATATCACTAGCATTCAAGAATTTTATAAAACTTAAGTCTTAAACCAGGGAAATTTTCTTCTGATTATTTTACATTATTGGCTTTTTTCCACTTGTTATTTTCTCTCCCTTTGAAATTGGGAGAAAGGCTGGATTCAGTGGACTTCATTTTCAATTCCTTTTAAGGTTCACTTTTTTGCATTATTGCTTTGAGATATTTCTTAGGCCTGAATCTTCAAGACAGCTAATTCAGGTTTCAATAGAGACTATCATCACCTTCAGTTCTTTTCCTTATGTTTTGCATGGGGAGCCATGTTGTCATTTTCAAAAGGATGTTCCTACTGTTCTTGACTCTTAACTCCTGATGTCACTATCTCCTCCATAACACTCTTTTTTTTTTTTTCCTCCATAACACTCTTAATAGTGATTTTGTTCTTATGACTGCTCTCCTCTGAGCTATTAGATGGATTATTCTTCTATAATAGCTCATTGGTGCTGATGCTAAATGACAGGAATCCCACAGATAGTAAAAGATGAAGCTATCTCTAGCTACAGGGGCCTACAGTTTAAAACAGAAAGGCTGGTCCTAAAGGAAATCACCCCACCCCTGATCTCAAGTCTCCCAGTACTCTCACAGCCTGAGAAACAGGAAGATGTAACTTCCTGCACAGTTCGTTCTTGGCCTTGTGAAGGTCAGGAGATCTGAGCCAACATTGTCTTCTGTTCTGAGACCCACAGAACTCTTAACCACCCTGCATTTTCCAAAGACAGATACTCTTCGCTCTAACTAGCTACCTGATGGTGTTCTTTGTCCTTCTCTTGTGTGAGAAAGTGTTGTGCTAATCTCCCTCTGCTAAAAATCCCAACAAAGCCTAAGACCTCACTTCCACAAAGCTGCCCATGGAAGCCAGAAGTCAAAAGGCTCCTGAGAGGCACGTGCATGAAAGCTGAGGATGAAGGAAACTGAAGCAGGGTTTGTGTCAACATATGACCAGAATATCCCTTAGGCCTAGCCATATTCTTCGATAACTCAAATTAACTTTTACTCGAATTTCTCTATCAGTCAATGATTTAGTCTCAAGTCAAGATCTTCCCACATTTTCCTTGGGACTGGGTCATGATTCTGGAGTTTATATGAAGCTAAGATGTTGGGGCAGGAGAAGTGGGTGTCTACTCTGAGTCATCTGACCACTTTGCTACCCTCATAGAGCCAGGCTGTCTGAGTCAGTTGTTGTTGCATATTCTAACATCTATTTTCATATTTTAAAAAGGATACATAAGGACAATGAAACTAGGGCTCCTGACTAGGTCCAGGTAGTCCATACTTTAAAGATCGGTTAGGGTTTGACTAGAAGACTAATTTCTGCCAAGCATATATCTGAATGAGAGACTGAGGAATTTCCTGGTAAAAAAAAGTACTCATCCTAAGGGAGATGTGAGGTGCACAAGCTTCAATATCATGCCTTTGCGCTGGAGAAGAGAGGTAATTTGGGTATAACTTAATATCTTTTGCTCACATTATCCTCTAGCCCAGCTCCCAGATTCAATTCCAGAGACGATAGGAGCTCAAGCAAAAGTAGAAAGCCTACTTTACTGTAAACTAAGACCTCCCAAAAAGTGACTTTTGGGACTGCCATGACAAAGACGAGTGAGTTGTGTTGCTTAATTTGGGATCTTGGCTGCTTGGGGGTTTTTTATTTGTTTGTTTGTTTTGTTTTGTTTTGTTTTTCCTAGTCTCACCTGGCTCCCATTTTAGGTATAGCATTTTATCATCAACTAGCAAGCTGAGGGAGAAGTGACACAGTTAGTAGCACACTGATTTCCTGAAATCTCAAGCAAAGTCTCCCTTTTTACTCCCAGACTCAGAAGTTTGAAGGAATACAATTTTATAATCAAAACTTGACCTAGAAGGAAACCGGGTCACATGATCATTCTCCAGAGTCCCATAAGAAATCCATGGCTGATCCAAGGACTCAAATGGTTCATCTAGCTTATAATGCATAGTGATATCTCTTTTTTTACTTGGAGAAGGAACAATTTAAAGGAATCACCAACAAAGAAAATTTAAACATTTTTTAAAGAACCCTCTCAAATATTTGTTCTGCCAATTAGGGTTCTACATTTTTATGATGGCGTTTAAGGACTACTACCTCCATGAGTCCCTCAGGCAAAGAGTGATCTCTGGTATGTGCATGGTTCCCAAACTAGGTTGATCTGATCTAAAAAAGGAATGTGATTCTTATTACTCAATGCAGCTCCCACTTCTCCACTCTGTCAAGAATGTGACTTAGGTTTTCTGTTTGCTGCTCCCAGTGACAGACACCTTCTTGTAATTTGCAAGTCTGATTATTTTAAGAGTGAGACTAAAATTTCTAGTTGATAATTATAGTAAGTCAATGTGTTAATAACAAGATTTCAGTGTATCAAATTTATCTCTATAAAAAAAATAAATAAATCAAGCCAGGATGGCAGTACACACTTGTAATCCTAGCCACTTGGAAGGCTGAGGCAGGAGGATCACAAGTTCAAAGCCAGCCTCAGCAATTTTGCAAGACCCTAAACAACTTAATGAGACCCTGTCTCAAAATAACTAAATAAGTGATAAAATAAAGCAATTTGTTCTAAACCAAATTACCTAGCCTATAAGCTTGGTAGATTATTAGGGTAATAATAACAACTTTTTATTTTTTATTTTTATTTTTTTATGTGGTGCTGATGATCGAACCCAATGCCCCACGCATGCCAGGCGAGCGCATTACTGCTTGAGCCACATCCCCAGCCTAATAACAACTTTTTAAAGGAACTTTCAGTAAGCACAATACACAGTATAAAATACTTCATTTAATCCTTATGAGAAGACCACATAACCTCCATTTCATACCTGAGGAATTTGAAATTTTCAACATATTAAATAACTTCTCCAGGTCACAAAGGAAGAAATTGTAAGATTTCTTAGGATTGAAAACTAAGTTTGTCTAAATCTGGCTCTTCCTGATTTCTCAGCACATTCCCATCCTTCCCACTTCACTCTCCTACCTCATTAAGAAAGAGAAGTCTGTGTAGTCCACCACATCTGGGGACTCAAGTATCCCACAAAAAGCATTTCATCACCAGGCCAATTCCTTAGGAAATCTATTCCAGCTGCCAAGTAAATAATATAACATTAAAATTGCTAACCTTTTGGCCCACTCTCAGATTCCCAAAACAGAAATTTTCTTAGAAGCACAGGAATGAAAACCTGACTCATAATAAATAATCCTATCAAATGTGATTCTATACTGCCTCTGACTTTGCCTTTTGGCCTAAGTCACTGCCAAGATTAAGAGATCCTATAATATTCTCAGAACATAGAGAGCAATCACTAAAGCTCATCTAAATATAAAAACAGAAAGAAAAGTAGTTTTATACTATGCAGAATATTTCTCTTCTGAAGGATATGCTGTTTTTCTTAAAGTGTCATATAATAAACCACATCATCATTTTGCATTTTCATTGAGTAAAAATAGGTACCCTAGTATTATTTTCTACTCTTCCGTTATTGCTCATTGCCAGAACAAAGTAGATTAGTATTTTACATGTTCATTATTACCTAAATGTTCAAGAATAAATCCAAAAAATAAAGCATAAAATTACTGATTTAATTCATAAATGTTCTTTGTGTTGTGATTATTTGGCCATAATTCCAATAATAGCATTGCCTTGTATAAAAGATGACCCAAAAAAATTTGCTGAATGAAATCTAGATTACAACAAATTAAAATCAACAAATCAGTAACAACTATAGACATAGTAGAAATTTACCTTTTTCTTATCTACACAGAATCTGCCTACGCTACTACAATGATGTAACAATTATTTTGGTGCATTACCTGTTTTTATCTTGCTGTGGTACTTCCTAAAACCAAGAAAGAGACAGACATAAGCTGACCAATCAGAAATTTCCCAAGACTTTCACTCTTGAGAACTAAGAATAGTTGGAGTGTGTCCTTCCATAGAGGTACTACAAGTCAAGTAATTCTTATTGCCTCAACATTTGAAATTTCCCTGGTTCTTGCATAATATTGAACCTGTCTCTCTAACTTACTTGTGGATTCAGTTAAATCCCCAAAAGCAATATAAGATGTCTTTTTTGTTTAAGTTAGCCAAAATTGATTTCTATAACTTAAAACTGAAGAAGAGAAGATTTCAATTTCCTCTTAGGATATACCAAGTTATAAATATTATCATGCTAAACTTAAAAACAGGAAAAAGGCTAGATAATCTACAAAAGTACAACCAGCCTTAAGTATTTCAGAAATCTTCAATCATAAGTCAACTAAATAATCTGAATTCCAGAGAGGGACAAGTTCCTTCAAGGAGAGACAGAACACATAAACCTTTTGACCCTCAGTAGAATGTGGTAAAACTAGTGACCCTCAAGTCAATAACAACAACAGATGCTAAAAATATTTTAAAACATGTGAAGCTGCATATGGCTTTAAAATATGGGGTATGAGATAATTGGGCATCCCAGCAAAAAGAATAGATTTCATTCACTCTCAAGCATTTTATGCTCACAAATTAACTGCTAAATCTTCAAGATCCACTGCACTAACATTAAGTGTGATGGAAATGATTAGCAACACATGGCCTTAATTGCTTCTGATTCCTTTTCTCCTGTAATGCAAACACCAAAAAATCACTTGGAAAGGTGCAGTAAATTATTTTGCCTACAAGGTACAGCCAAAGACTCTCTGCATGAGGAAACAGTAGAAGCAAAACCCATCTTCCTCTTAGAGAGAGGCAAGAAACACAAGAAACACTCCTGGAGCTGGGTGTGGTGGCACATGCCTGTAAGCCCAGCAGCTCCAGAGGCTGAGACTGGAGGATCTCAAATTCAAAGCCATCCTCAGCAAAATCGAGGCACTAAGCAACTCAGTGAGACCCTGTCTCTAAATAAAATACAAAAAAAAAAAAAAAAAAGGCTGGGTATGTGGCTCAGTGGTCGAGTACTCCTGAATGAATCCCCAGTAAGAAAGAAAGAAAGAAAGAAAGAAAGAGAGAGAGAGAGAGAGAGAGAAACAAACAAACAAACACACTCCTGGGTTGTGTATCTTATAGTTCTACTAATGAAGAAGTCCGCTGGTACTGGGATATTAAAGCAGAATATTTTGCACAAAACCAACCCCAGGTACAAAATAGTTTCATTGCCACCGAGAGAATGTGCAGAAATACTGAGAGAGCATTATGCTCTCAGCCCAGATGTACAGTGTCTTACTAATAATGAGACTAGAAGAGGACCCCAGAGAATCTCTCTGAAACAGCATTCTACCATAGAGGAAAGTGAGGCAAGAGTATGGGGACAGACTCCCTCTGCAACATGGCTGTACCAAGATGACTGAAAGTAGAGGAGGGAGCAGGAACCATGAGAGAAACCCTTCAGCACTCTGACGTCTATCCCAAGAAGTAAAAAAGTAGTAGTATCCCAACTGCTAAGAATTTTGAAGTCTGTGGTTTGCTGAAAGCAGAAAAGCAAAAATAACTCCCAAGTCTAGCTCAATTACTGGCTAAAGGCCTGACAGAAGAAGAGATAGGCCCACATCTGCTATAAATACTCTTTACCTTCATCTCTACTGTTTACCTTCAGGATCAACATTGAATAAAAAATTAAGGGGAAAAAAAGCCTACTGTGAAGCTATAAAGCAATTGCAGAACCAATTCAGAGATGGCCCAGATAGTGAAACCATCAGATGGAATCCTTAAAATCATTATGATTTAAGCAGAAAAAGATCAGGTTTAAATGAGATTGACAGTATATAAGATATACCAAATAAATATTTGATCATAAGCTTTAGCAAAGAAATAGACGAGTCTTCTACATTTTTGAGGAAATATATTGCTAAACAAACTATCAAGCCTGACTAAAACAACATTTAACTATTTTATCTTAATAAACACATATTGGGGGCCCAAATTTGCAATAGAAAGAAATGGATTGTGGAAAACTCAGCAGGACCCATCTAAAAGGGTGTGCTGATGGATTGGATATGAAATGTGAAAGAGAAGTTAAAAGGTTTCCAATTCATTGTGACTAATTGGAAGTGTGGAATTGCACAGGCTATGGAGGCCTGTTAAAGATTGTGAGGAGTGGGGTAGAAATAGTTCTGTTTCAAATATGTTAAGATGTTTATTACATGTCCAAATGGAGTTGTCAAATACAAAGTTTGATGTATGAATCCAGAACTTGAGAGAGGTGCAATAAAATTGAGAGCAAAAAATAAATAATGGGGCTGAGGTTGTAGCTCAGTGGTAGAGCACTTGCCCAGCATGTGTGAGGCACTGGGTTCAATCCTCAGCACCACATAAAAATAAATAAATAAATAAAGGCATTCTTCCATATAAAACTAAAAAATTGTGGTTTTTTAATTTTTTAAAGTTTTTTAATTTTTAAAATAGCCGTATTGATGCACACCTATAATCCCAGTGGCTCACGAGCTGAGGCAAGAGGATTGGGAGTTCAAATCCAGCCTCAGCAACAACGAGGCGCTAAGCAACTAAATAAAATACCAAACAGGGTGGGGATGTGGCTCAGTGATCAAGTTCTCCTGAGTTCAATCCTGGGTGCCCCCCCAAAAATAAATAAATGATAGATAGATAGATAAAGGTATTGTGCCCATCTACAACTAAAAAAATTTTTTAAAAGAAATAAAAACACATATGGATGGATTTAAAGCAGTAAATAGGCCATATTTGAATGATCATTTAAAAAAATGAACAGTCATGATAATCTTTCACTGTGCCAGGTTTTTTGAGATAATTTTTTTTGAGGGGGAATGAAATAATTTAGTGTGAGAAAGTGTCATTTTCTGTTCCTGGAGTATTTTTTTTTTAAAGATACATAGTGATTGGCTTTGAAATAATTTGCCTTTAACCAGATGTCACACTGCATACTGGGTACTGATGAGTACTTCAATGTTTTTAAAAGTTTGAGTTTTGTTTTGTTTTGTTTTTTGTTTTTTGGGTTTTTTTTTTTTTTTTTTTTTTTTGGTACCAGTGATTGAATCCAGAGAAACTTGACCACTGAGCCACATCCCCAGTCTTTTAAAATATTTTTTATTTTAAAAAGTATTTTTACAAAAGTATTTTAGACTTACTAAGTTGCTTAGGGCCTCACTAAATTGTTGAGGCTGTCTTTGAACTCACAATTCTCCTGCCTCAGCCTCCTAACCACTGGGATTACAGGTGTGTGCCACATCACCTGGCTAAAGTTTTGTATATTTTTAATGTTTTGGCTAGATTTTTCGCATGAATTCTATTATTATATCTCTATTTTATAACCATAGTTTCTAGGGTTTTTTTGTTTGTTTGTTTGGGTTTTTTTGTCTGTTTGTTTTTCATGCTTTGCCATTTGAGATCTTGCCAATCCTGAAGGAACTTTCTTTCCTGGGTTAGTTAATTTTCTATGCAGCAGGTAGTTCACCTGCTAATACGTCTCCTAGAGCTAAAGCAACCAATCCAGAGCCCATATTCCCATTCACCTCCTTTATGAGGCTCTTGCATCCTGGGCCACGATCCACCTGTCCTAATTGCCTCAGGTCCAGGTATCAGGCAACTAAAGAGAGTCCCTATACCCTGAGCCATTTCTTCTGTTTCTAGGGATCTATGAGTACCAACTTCTTCTTTCATGACAACTGTTTCTGTGTCTTCATGTCTTACCATACCTGATTAAAACGAATTCTAGGTGCTTGATTAAAATATTATACATTTCACCTCCTGGTAGAACTTTTTATGATTACAAAAGCCTTTTAAAAAAAGCTATTTCAGAAAAGGCAATAATATCAAATTGTAGTTTTTCTTAACATCTAACTTTGGGCAATAAGTGATAGACACACTGTCATCTCTGGTTTGCTACTAAAGGAAGAGTTAACTGGGAGAACAAAATTTTCCATTTTTACCATGCAGCATAACTAAAACCCTCAAGAATCAAGATTTTGGTAGGTAGAAGTTTTTTGTTGTTTTTCCCTTTGTCTCTGGGCAATTTTTTATTCATCTTTGAAATGATTCAGCTCTTGCTCCAGTTCTATTGCATTTTCCAGTTGTCTGACAATTCTGAAGAGCCACTTACTTTATTTTTACCTCTCCTACGTATATCTCAAATTAATGTAAGTTGAGATTTATTTTATTGCTCCTTTGACATGACTTTATTGAAGTCTTTAGTAGGAAGATTAATGATATTTTTCTTCAGGGAAAGGCATATGAAAAGATTTTATTCTTTGCTCATCTCTTGTAACATAAAAGTAGAGGCAGCCTGGATGTTTGTCTTTTATGAATGTTTTTTTTTTTTTATGATGACAGGGTCTTCAGGCAATTCTTTCATGTATTTACATTCTGGCATCATCACTTTGCCCTAAGATAATGAGAGAAGATACATGAGAACCTCAGATGATTTTACTGCCATGTCTGAAGGCCAATCTTGTATATTCCTCCAGGGCTCTGCCTGTGCATTCCAGTATCACTGAAGTATGTGGTACATTTCCATAGGTGGGGGAGTCCCCTGAATGTTCTTGAGATGTCATTCTGTGAGGAAACAGAATCGTTAAATTGTACTGGTTTTCAGAATGGTTTTGGTTAAAAGCTATAAAGTGATAAATCATAAATATCAATATTAATAATAAAAATCAATGTCAATATTATTTACAAGTTCAAGAAAAGACTAGCCAAGATGTTATTATCCATTCTGGGTTCTAGTAGAAAAGCAGAATAACATTTACCACTATATTAGTTTTTATTTTATTATCACTTTTTAAAATGATTTCATGTTTAAAAGTTCTCTGTCACATGATTGGGCTTTTCTGGGTAGAGGATGTTACCTAAGGAATCTGAAAGATTGAGCTTAATTTCCAATAACCTACTTTCTTTTCTGATGAAGAGGTTGATGTAGAGAAATGATAATTGTCATCAACCTCTAATCAGTTGAGATTCTGGACTTGATACTGTGATTACCTCAACTAGTTTATCATTTTGGACATTAAGACTATTTTGGATATTAAGTGGATCATATCTCTTCCCAGGCTTGCTCATAACTCTGCTGTATATTATCGTATCATAGCATATTCTAGCATATCATCATATTTTAAATTTTTTTGAATGAGCCAAGGCTTAAAGATTAAATTTCAGGCAACTGAACCTGATTAAGAGTAAGAAAGATGAGGCTATCTAGGTAGCAAGAACATGAAAAAGGATGGAAACATGGCTGCATACAGCTTATTGTCTTACAAATCAGAACGTCAGAGCCTGCAGAGGCACAGAAGTACCTGGGAGTGTGTGATGTTGCTGACATGGAAGGAAGTGAGATTGTGGTTCATGTGCTGGAAGCTTGGTCTTCAGTATGGCAGTGTTGGAAGATGTTAGGATCTCTTCTAAGAGAGGAGACCTAGTGCCAAGTCATTAAGTCATTGGAGATGCCCTCCTCAGAAGGGATTAAGATAGCTCTTATAAGACTCTCAATTATCTTAAGAGCAAGAGTGATCCTGGTCTTTGAGTTACTCTCTGCCTTCCTTTCTGTTCTCATGATCACTCCCTCCCACATATGGTCTTGTCATTATGGTGCCATCTAACATGAGGTCCTCACCAGAGCTTAGCAAATGCAGGTACCATGCCCTTGAATCTCTGGAACTGTGACTAAATGAACCTCTTTTCTTTATAGGTATCCAGACTCAAGTATTTTTTATACCTAATACAACATTAATCTTATATCTAGTTGTAGGTTGGCCAAAAAAAGTTTCTATTGCCCCTCCTGGAATTGTTTTTGTCACTCCTTTTTTTTAAAAAAAATGTATTCTAATTTGTTATCTATGACAGCAGAGTGCATTGCAATTCATAGTACACATATAGAGCACATTTTTTCATATATCTGGTTGTACACAAAGTAGAATTATACCATCCATGTCTTCATACATATGCTTAGAGTAATTATGTCCATCTCATTCCATCCTCTTTCCTACCCCCATGCCCCTCCCTTCCCCTCCCACCTCTTTGCCCTATCTAGTGTTCATTTAATCTTCCAGTGCTCACCCCCTCAACCCTACCAAGAATCAACATCCTTATATCAGAGAAAACATTTGGCATTTGGTTTTTTGGGATTGGCTAACTTCACTTAGCATTTATATCCTCCAATTCCATCCATTTACCTGCAAATGCCATGATTTGTCACTCCTGTTTAGGTTTGCCCTCCTTAACAGTTAATATTTTTTCTGAAATTAAGCATATCATGACTTATAAGGCTTATGTCTTGTATACAATGGATGTTGATCAAGTCCACATCCTGCTAGAATGGCAACTGAGTGGTGACAGATTCAAGTTTATCATAGTAGAGTCAGGCACATGGGCTGAAATTCCCCAAGGGAGTAGTTCTTGCTCATTCCTTGCTCTTTTCCCATTTCCCCTTTACACCTCCCATCTGATTGATAGAGGAGACGTTGTTTATGACACAAGAGAAAGAGCCTAGGGAAGTTCTATGAAGCTCTGCTTTGGTTAAACTACTAATTGCTTGTTAGTTTGCAAATTTAAAAAGCACTGCTGCAAATCAGAGTTAATTTATCAATTGTAGCTGGGAACTAAACAATGCTTGACTACATCCAGAGACACATGACACTATTCATTTATAGTAATGATTATCCTGCAAGGCATAGCAGTATCCCACCCAACCCTCCTGAAAACCGTATGAAGTAGGCACTCTCAACTTCCCCCAATTCACAGATGATAAATCTGGTTTAGAAAAAATTTCCAAAATGACACAGTGTGTGCTAGTGCTAATATTGACCTCTAAACTCTACTGCTGTTCAAAAGAAATAGTCATTTATTTTCTAAAAGTTAACCTCAAAATTCACCTCCTCCTATTCATGCTGTACTGTAGCCTACACAGACTGTCCTCAGTTCTCTAATACTGCCAAAGCCTCCTGTACTTCTTCCTCAGAATACACATGTAAACTACTTTTTGATATTCTCCTTCCCTGAGCTGCATAGAAGACAAGATCTTATTTGCCTTGCTCCCCACTATATGGTCTAGAACTTAGCAGTTACCCAATAAAAGCCTTTAAAATGTTTTTAAAGTCTCATAAGTTCAGATTTTTCACATTAAAACGCATGAAAATATACAATGCATACACTTTATGGGAAAAAATGTCTACCTTTAAAAATGTGCATTCCTAGGCTGGAGTTGTAACTCCATAGTAGAGCACTTGCCTAGCATGTGTGAGGCACTGGGTTTGATCCTCAGCACCACATAAAGATAAATAAATAAAATAAAGGTATGGTGTCCATCTACAACTAAAAATATTTTTTAAATGTACATTCCTCATGCATTGAATATGCTAAAACAAAGAATTTGACTCCCTGTAGATAAAATATCTCATGATACACATATTTGTAGAGTTACAGAACATAGCCATTAGGAAATTATCTGGTGCAATTCTCTCATTTTATAGTTTAGAAACCAAATCAATTATGTAACCAGGCCAAAGTCACATAGTTAGGCATGACAAGAATTGGCATCAAAGCTCTGACTTCCATGAAGTCCATCTGTTATTTATCTTAGATGATAGCTTTTCATTTGTAGAAATATAAATTCAGTGGTTTTAAAATCGTGAAGAAAAAAATCTGGGCAATAGAAACTCAGGAAATATAATATGTACACATACAGAATTTATTAAATGAAAAAATACCAGAAAATTGTATCTGCGAACTTAATCAATGCTTGACTAGATCCAGAGACACATGACACTATTCATTTATAGTAATGATTATTTTGTCTGAGTTTTGAGGAATATCTAATATATTAAGCATCAAAAGATGGTACAGAAAGGAGCAGGTGCTAGCTGGGATTTTTAATAACTCAACAAAAAAATCACTGCTTTCTTTATAATTAGAAATCTCTCTCTCTCTCTCTCTCTCTCTCTCTCTCTCTCTCTCTCTCTCTCTCTCTCTCTCTCCCTCCCTCCCTCCCTCCCTCCCTCCCTCCCTCTCATTTTGCACATCTTCTCTATTTCTTCAGCACTGTGATCATCACTACCTTGGTGTAACATGAAGGCTTTCATGCACATCCAGGATATATGATGTGGGAGCAGACTCCCTGGTTTACTTAACAACTAAATAGCAGTCCCACTGGAATTCGTACCAAGACAAATGCTCTGCTATCTGTGTTCTGAAGCCAGAGAAAGCCACAACACTCCCAAAGAACACGTCTTTAAAAACACTTGAGAATCCCCTACTTAATGTATTCCTCAAAAAGTGAAATGAGTTTGTATGAAGTTTAAGCAATTTACAGGCAGGTTATAGAGGTATGATGGTTTCTGCACTCAGAAAATTACAACTTAATTATAATAACAGTTTTAGACACCATCTTTAATTACATATTTTAATCATTTATACATCTTTAAA
This sequence comes from Spermophilus citellus, assembly GCF_964194105.1. Classification (NCBI taxonomy): domain Eukaryota; kingdom Metazoa; phylum Chordata; class Mammalia; order Rodentia; family Sciuridae; genus Spermophilus; species Spermophilus citellus. The sequence continues at coordinate 68,231,710 of NC_138191.1, read as the reverse complement.
ATTTTTGCTGTTTTGTTTTGCAGTTGATTGGAAGTGAATCAAGAGTTTTATTTAAAGTGTTAGGTTAACTGGCTGTAAGGAAGAGACTCCAAAATAAAAATATAGTACTAAAAAAATAGAAATCAGTGCTCTGCCATGTAACTTTCCACAGATAGGTAAACTGTAAGTGGGTCTATTCCACAATATCATTCAGGTACTTGTGGATCTCTTTCCTTTGTTGTCTTTGTTCACCTGATAGACACATAGTTCCCATGAGGAAAGGAACACAGAAGTGAAGGGCAAGTAGCTACCTCTCAAGAATAGGACCTCTCTTGCTCATATCTCATTGGGAAGAATGGTCCCATGGTCAGACCCAGCTGCAAAATAGACTGGAAGATTCAGTCTTCACTTGAGTTTAAGCTCATGGAATCCATTACTAAAAGAAAGAGGGAAGAATGAAAATTGAGAGACAAACAGCAATCACACATATAGCTCTCATCTTATGTATCCAGAGTGAATGGATACAAGCACATTTTTCCAATTTGGCTATTCCCTTCTGGTTTTTCATGAATCTCAAGAACTCTTAATAGTTTTTGGCTATACTTCAATTGGCCGTCTCTCTGGAATAATACTAGCTTATAAAACTAACAGGAACGATGTTTTCACTGCTGACAGCAGGCTGGGAAATTAGTTATCTGATTGATATTTGTAGAATTTTTTGAGCATTCTGTGATTTCTCCACTAACATACCAAGAGCTTATAGTTATAGTTGATGCAAAAATTTTAAAATTTGTCCACTTTTCTGTGAAGCTTCCTTTTCTGCTAAACAAAACATTTGATCTTTAATCCCAAAATGTGCTACATTCCTCCTACCAGATCTGTAAAAGCTAAACTAATTCTCAGTACTTGGTATAGTGAATCTGGAGCTGTGTAAAAGCTCAAACTCAAAGATATCTAGTATAGAACTAAAGAGAGAAGAGCCACCCAGCAGAAGCGTATATGAGGCAAACCAGAATTGAACTATGCACAAGAGAGGAAAGGTTTTGGCTTTCTTGAGAAAGCACTTTTCAGAATATCCATTCTGAAAAAAGAAAACAAAAACAAAACAAAACAAAACAAAAAAACAGGCATCCATGTTCCCTTTTCCCAATGGGGCCAACTTTTTCCAGAAACACAATACAATAAAATGGCACAATGATTCATGTCTTCCCCAACTCTCTAAAGTGCTCTAAATGGTCTCTAAAACCTGGCACTGGGGACAGTGATATGATGGGGATATTACTACCAACCCAGTTTTATAGATGAATAAACCAAGGCTCAACAAGGTGAAACAACTTATCCAAGGCCACTAACGTAGGAGTTAGGACTTAAACCTAGGTATGCACTTCTGTGAAATTTAACTATGCTTCCCCATCTATACCAGCCCCAAAATGTGACAATCAACCGAGCCCTTCTCGTTCATCCTTCTCACTCAATTAGCCACCAAGACTCATCCATTTGATCTCTATAATAGTTTTTCATTTATTCTCACTGCTATATTACTCTTGGACTATATTGTTCTTGGACTACTTCAAGGACTTTTTACTTCTTCTCAGATTTACTCTTACTTTTTTTAACAGTTACCTAATCTTGCCTCAAATTTTGTCCCACTGTTAATCCACTCTCAATATAGTTGTCCAAGTCATTTTGTTCTAATAACACACATCTGATCCAGCCTCTCCCATGCTTAAAGTTTTTGTTGACTCTTTGGAGCTTTAAATTTAGTCCAGATGCTTAATTTGATATGACAGATGCTTGAAAATTTACCCTCTGCTTATCTCTTTTGTTCTAGTCCAATTTACCACCAGCTCCTCCACCCAGCTGCACAGCTCCAACATTTAACAAGATCATATCTCCATCATCCAACCAGTTTGGTCATAAACTTACAGAGGATTCTCTAATTCCATAGTTATTGCCCAAACGTTTATTTTTATAACACAGTCTTTATCATCCATTTTAAGTAGCCATTGATATTCTATGTCTCTTCACAGGCAATTATGAAAAATAAGGACACACACCTTTTCCTGCAACTCTACAAATGTACTTTCTTTGAAATAGTGGGAGTTCTGTTTTCTTTTCCTGCTGTGAAGTAGGCCGTTGGTTTTTCTAAATTACTCTGATTTTTGGCAGGAATAAGCACTTCCAGAATAAGTGCTATATAAAAAGGTTTTTCTTGCTCCTTAGAAGTCATTCCACTGTGTGGAACTGTCAAGTGTCAAACCAGAACTACAAGATTTTATGTAATACATTAAAAGTAGTCAAAATAGTTGCTGTTTCTCCCTTACAGTGCCATGCATCCTGTTATTATGACTGCAGGCTTAGCCATCCGTCTCGCTGTGACTGATGAAGTGGAGTGGAAATGGCAATGTCAACAATAAGCAGAAGTTTTAAGAATCTTCACAAGTGGCTAGGTATTGGCTTTTTTTTTCAGCCAGATACCATAAGAAGAATATGTGATCCAGAATTTTTGTCCATCTGCTGTTAATATGTAATGAGAGTAAGAAAGACACTTTCTTGGTAGGCCATCAACATTTTGGAATGATATAACTCCAGCTTATCTAACAAAAGTGAACTGCTACAATAGGGTTTTTGATATTCTCCTACTTTGTACTCTACCATTAAGATTATTTATACATTCTCATCTATAATCATTTAAGCATCTTTCATTAACTTCCATCCACATAGTGGGGTCTTGGCACATATCTTCAAATTTCAAAGGGAGACCCTGTTTCCGATAGGCAAGGGACCTTAATGTCATTTGGCCTAGTTCCCTATATAACACTACAATATTGTATATGATATTTCCAACAAATTCTGCTTAAGCAACTTTAGTGGTCACAAGCTTGTTCCTTCCTAAAGCAGCCATATTATTGAGACGGTTTGATTTGTTAGGATATTCTTCCTTACATTTAAGTCTACCACGCGGCCTGCCCAGTGGATTCATTAATGAGGTTCTAGGCATTAAGTTAGTTAGAAGAGATCAAAATAAAACACACAGACAGTACCTTATTTTACATTGCTAGGTCCGAGACAGCTCGCCTCCCTGGTTCCCGCTTCTAGCCGCCCAGCAGGGCAGCGAGGATTACTCTGGGCTAGCAGGAGAGAGAGAGAGTGAACACGCCGGGGAGTAGCCTTTTATTTGGGGGACAAGAGATTCAGGGGAGAATTCCATCCAATGAAGGTTGAGGGGGGGCTGCACTCCAAGGTCAGGGTCAGTGATTGGGTCTCCAGGGTCAGTGGTCACGCACACCCCCACACGGATGGGCTCTCTCATCAGGAAAGGGTCGGGATAGCTCCGACACAGCCAGAGCGCCTCAGGCCCTTAACGGGAGTCACCCAATCACGTGTCAGAATGGCTCCCCACATTTAAGGAAATTAATTTTTCTCTTAACTTCGTATAGCTAGTGATTCTCCTTTCTGTGGTCATTTGTTTCTCTCCCCTTTTCTTTTATCTGCTCTTTTCTAATTATCATTTCTGCATCATTCGAATGTTTTTTACAGGTAATGTTTTAAATTTCTCATCACTATAGTGGTTGTTCTCAACTGAAAGCACTACAGTTTGCCTTGTCCCTCTTGGTCACTGTGCTCAGAATTGACCACTGCAAGCAATGAATATTTCAATTATTTGTAAAGAAAATAGCAGCTATTAAGAATACAAACAACAATAAGTGTTAGTGAGTGTTGAGAGCCACAGCCAAAGGGGCCCCAGCAAACTTCCAGCTGCCAGCAAACTTCCAGCTACCGGCTGATGATTGGCTCACAGCAGCCCCAGCAACATGTAGCTGATTGGCTCCTCTGCGGTGATGTTCATTGGGTTGTTTCCCCGCCCTTCAGACTGCCAGCTGATGATTGGCTCACAGCAGCCCCAGCAACATCTAGCTGATTGGCTCCTCTGCAGTGATGTTCATTAGGCTATTTCCCCGCCCTTCAGACTGCCAGCTGATGATTGGTTCACAGCGGCCCCAGCAACATCTAGCTGATTGGCTCCTCTGCGGTGATGGTCATTGGGCTGTTTCCCTGCCCTTCAGACTGCCAGCTGATGATTGGCTCACAGCGGCCCCAGCAACATCTAGCTGATTGGCTCCTCCACGGAGCTGCTCATTGGGGGACTTCTTTGGCTCTGCCCACGTGACCCAGCCAATCAGCCTCAAGAGCAGGAGGATTGTGGGAGGTGGTGAGGTTTGTGTGGGGGTGAGAGGCTTGGGGAAGCGGTGGTGGTAGTTGGGCTCTGAGGGTTTTTTCCTGAGGAGCTGTTTTGTTTGGCGTTTGTAGTTCTAAAAATAAAGTTAGTTTCTTTTGACAAGTGGCTCCTGAATTGTGCCCATCCAGACTGCGACATTTGGTGGCCCATACGGGGAGCGACTGAGGGTAAGTAAACTGCTCGCCCCTGAGGGCAGGGCGAGAGGATGGGTAGCCATTCTAAGTTTCCTCTTTTGTTTTGCTTCATTTTTGTTTTAACTTGCCCATCCCTGGAGATGAGTGAGACGGAAGAAAAACCGCTCACATCTGAGGAAAAACTATTTGTGTCTGAGGAACAGATAGGGAGGAAGGACGGATACACATTTCAGGAGGATAGAAAGGCTGATATAATGAATTATTGTTCCATTTTTATTGCATTCTGTCTCGGTTTTGTTTGGCGTCATCTTGTTGGGTTGTATTATAGTAGAAATACAGGATCAGAAATTAGTAAAAAACGAACCAAAAGACTGTTAAGTAAATTATTAGAGGAAGGAGGCTTCCCAGTAAAATCAAGAGCAGTCAGGGCATACGTTGATATAATACAAAAATGTAGCCCATGGCTTTTTAAGGAGGAGTTGTTAGATATATCACAATGGAACCATCATGGTGAAGATTTAAAAAGAATAGAAAAGAACAACCCAGGGACTCTGCCAGTTGGCACATTGCCATTGTGGACGTTCGTATCTGGTTTGCTTAGTCCAAAGCCTTCAGTTCAGACAAAGGTAGAGGAAGGAGAAGACATATTGATTCAAGTAAAAGAGAAGGTCTCTCAAGTTAGTCAGAAAGAGGAAAAGATTCAAGTAAAAGAGAAGGTCTTTCAAGCTAGTGAGACAGAGGAAGGAAGTTTAGAGCAGAAAAAGCCATCAGGGGAAAAGTTACAACAGGAGACTGCTAATAACACCTTTCCATCAGAGAGCCTAAATGTCCAACCAACAGCACCACCTCTACAGGAGACTGCTACTAACAGCATTCTATCACCAGAGGGCATAAGTGTCCAATCAACAGCACCACCTCCATATGCTAGGAGACTCCCAACCCCCACAGTTGATAGTTGGGATCCTGAGACAGGATCTCAAGTATGCCCTGTATTTGAGGTAGGAGGGCAGCGAATTTACCAGGGTTTAAATTTCAAAACAGTGAAGGAGCTAAAAGAGGCTGTAACAACCTATGGTCCTCAAGCACCCTTCACTGTAAGCTTGGTCGAATCCATTACCAACTTAAACATGATGCCAGCAGATTGGGCTAATATTTGTAAAGCTGTGCTAAATGGAGGACAATACCTGTTATGGAAGGTTGCCAATGAGGAATTTTGCAAGGAGACGGCTAGGCGAAATGCAGCAGCTGGTTATCCTCAGAGAAATCTAGATATGTTGTTAGGAAAGGGACCTTATGAGGATCGGCAGCAACAAATTGCATATGATCCTGGCGTATATTTACAAATTGCTGTAGATGCAGTTAAGGCATGGAAGACTTTACAAGGACATGGAGGTTTACAAGGTCAATTATCTAAGATAATACAAGGAGCTAATGAACCTTACGCTGAATTTGTAGATAGGCTTATTCAAACAGCTACCAGAGTTTTTGGGAATACAGAACAAGCAATGCCATTAATAAAACAACTGGCTTATGACCAAGCGAATCGTTGGTGCAGAGATATCATTAGACCATGGAAACAGGAAGATTTAAACACATATATTAAATTATGTAGAGACATTAATGAACAAGAGCAAGTCATGGCAGCTGCAGTAAAACAGGCTTTAGATGCCAGAGACAATAATGAACAAGGGCAAATTGTGGCAGCTGCAGTAAAACAGGCTTTATATGCCAGGCCAAGAACATGCTACAATTGTCAACAAACATGACATTTTAAAAGGAATTGCCCCATAGGAGGAGGGTTTAACAAAACTAGGTATCAAAGGAGTAGAATACCGGGTATTTGCCCACGATGCCGTAGAGGGAGACATTGGGCTAATGAATGCCGTTCTCAAACCACCATAGAGGGTACTCCATTACATTGGGCTAATGAATGCCATTCTCAAACCACCATAGAGGGTACTCCATTATCAAAAAACGAACAAGGACCAAGTGTTTATCCACGATATCGTGGAGAAAGGCATCGGGCTCCGTTGCCAAAAAATGGACAGGGGGCCCCAATGCTCCGGGGCCCCAAACCACAAATATACGGAGCACTGGAGGAACCCAGCAACCCCATCAGGGTAGTGACCAGGACACATTGTCCATCAGATCCCTCATCAGACAAACCAGAGGGAGCGCAGGGTTGGACATCTGCGCCTCCGCCAGATCAGTACTAACTCCAGAGATGGGAGTTCAAATCATTCCCACAGGGATAAAAGAACCTCTTCCCAAAGGAAAGAACAGTAGGCTTATTATTGGGACACAGCTCTTCTACTCTAAAAGGACTTTTGATAAGTCCTGGGGTAATTGATCCCGATTATGAAGGTGAAATAAAAATTATAGCCAGTTCTCCAAAGGGTATATCAGTAATTTCACCAGGAGATAGAATAGGACAGTTACTAATAATGCAAAGCCTACATGATAAATTTTCCAGTCATTCTGTAGAAAGAGGTTCCAAGGGATTAGGCTCCACAGGTGTAGATTGGGCTATGCTTTCTTTAAATTTAGATTCTCGCCCCATGCTAAAACTAAATATTCAAGGACATGAATTTAATGGGCTACTGTATACAGGTGCAGACCTTAGCATCATCTCTCGTCAAGAATGGCCAAAACAGGCCTAGGAGTGGCGACTAATCCCGATAGAAGCGCAATGGTATTAGATTGGAAGGATCCTGAAGGATGTGAAGGAACTATACAGCCATATGTATTGGATCATCTTCCCGTAAATTTATGGGGACAAGATGTCTTAGATCAATTAGGTTTGACATTAACAAATAATATCAATCAAAATGCACCCACTATTATGGCTAGACAAGGTTTTAGGAAAGGAAAAAGATTAGAAAAACAAGAACAAGGTATAGCAGCACCAATACAAATAGATCAAGGAACAGATAGACATGGGTTGGATTTTCACAAAGGGCCACTGAGACAATAAAAATTACATGGAAATCAGAAAGACCAGTATGGATTCCTCAGTGGCCCTTGACTAAAGAAAAGATACAAGTAGCCCATGATCTGGTCAAACAACAATTAGCAGAAGGACATATACAACCTTCTGTATCTCCCCATAATACTCCCATTTTTGTCATCAAAAAGAAATCTGGTAAATGGAGATTATTGCAAGATTTAAGAGCCATTAATAATGAAATGGTCATTATGGGACCTGCTCAATTGGGGATTCCTCAATTGTCTGCTTTGCCAAAAACTTGGTATGGTTTATTTATAGATATTAAAGATTGTTCTTTTTCAATTCCAATTCATCCTGAGGATAGTCCACGTTTTGCATTTACTATCCCTGCACTAAATCATGAAGGTCCTGATCAGAGATATGAATGGAAAGTACTCCCTCAAGGGATGGCTAACAGCCCAACTATGTGTCAAATTTATGTTAACAAAGTAATCCAGCCACTTAGAAATCAAAATCCTGAACTACAAATATTTCACTATATGGATGATGTATTATTAGCACACAAAGCTAAAAACACATTGCTAGAATGTTATGCCACACTTACAAATTTATTAAAAAATTATAATCTAGAGATAGCAATAGATAAAGTACAATTAAATTTTCCAATTAATTATTTAGGAGTTCTATTATCCTCAACCAAAAATTCAAATATGAGTAGATCAACTCAAATCACTTAATGACTTTCAAAAGTTATTAGGAGACATAAATTGGATAAGGCCTTATCTAGGTATTCCAACAGGAGAATTGGGATCCTTTATTTGATATCCTAAAAGGTCCATCAGATCCAAATTCACCCCGAATGTTAACGCCTGAAGCAAGAAAGGCATTAAAAATCATTGAAACATATATGGAAAATATGCATTTGGATAGAATTGATATAAGTTTGCCTTTATTATTTATTGTACTACCAACAAAAAATATTCCTACAGGAGTATTTTGGCAAGAAGGTCCATTATTATGGATACATTTATCTTATTCTCCTAACACTATTCTTACTAGGTATCCTGAGGCTGTAGGACAATTAATACTCAAAGGAATAAAAACAGCAAAGGGAGTATTTGGAATTTCTCCCAATAAAATTATTACTCCATATACTATGAATCAAATTGATGAATTAGCTAATGAGTTAAATACTTGGGCAATAATCATGTGCAAATCTAATGTTTCATTTGATAACCACTTACCATCTAATCTTTATTGTCTTTTTGGTCATTGCATCCTGTAATTTTTCCAAAAATGACAAGAAAAACACCTATCATGAATGCTCCAAATATATTCTCTGATGGGTCAAATAATGGTACAGCAGCAATAGTTACACCTGATCAAACTTTTACATTTTTAGTACCCAAACAATCAGCTCAAAAGGTAGAGCTTAATGCAGTATTACAAGCTTTTGTGATGTTCAAAGATTCTGTATTTAATTTATTTTCTGATAGTCAGTATATAGTTAATGCTATAGTATCCCTTGAAGATGCTGGTAGGATTTCCCCTTCTTCTACTGTTTTCTCTTTGTTTTCCACTATACAAAGTTTAATCTGGGACAGAAAAGATCCATTCTTTATAGGACATATCAGGGCACATACAGGATTGCCTGGAGCCCTTAGTTTGGGCAATGATTTAGCAGCTAAAACTACACATGACATACATATTTTCTCTACACTAGAAGAAGCTATAAATTTTCATAAAAGGTTCCATGTCAATGCTAATACTTTACAAAAGCGTTTTAAAATAACTAAGGAACAAGCTAAACAAATAATAAAACAATGTCAAAATTGTGTGACCTTTTTACCACAAGATAATCTTGGAGTCAATCCTAGAGGATTGATACCTAACCATATTTGGCAGATGGATGTCACACACTTGCCAGAATTTGGAAAATTAAAATATTTGCATGTTACAGTTGATACTTCTTCTGGATTTTTGATGGGCTCCCTTCATGCCAGAGAAAAAACTAAAGATGTTATAGCTCATTGCTTACAAAATTTTGCCACTGTGGGCATTCCAAAACAGATAAAAACAGATAATGCCCCTGGTTATACTTCTACCTCTTTTAAACAATTTTGCTCATCATTTGGCATTACTCATATAACAGGAATCCCATACAATCCACAGGGACAAGGCATAGTTGAAAGAGCTCATCAAACTATTAAAATGTACTTATTAAAGCAAAAAGACGGAATTGGGAAGGGGTATATATTCCCCAAAGATAAACTTAAAATAACCCTTTTTACTCTAAACTTTTTAAATTTGGATTCATCAGGACTTAGTGCTGCAGAAAGGCATATGTGTCCAAAAAATGTACATAAGCCCAAGGTACTTTGGAAAGCTATTCTAACAGGACAATGGAAAGGTCCTGACCCAGTAATTGTCTGGAGTTGGGGCTCTGTTTGTTTGTTTCCACAGGAAGAATAGCAGCCAATTTGGATTCCGGAGAGATTAACTAAAGTCCTGACCCAGTGATTGTCTGGAGTCAGGGGCCTGTTTGTGTATTTCCACAAGGAGAACAGCAGCCGATTTGGATTCCAGAGAGATTAACTAAAGCGATTTCTACAGACCAAAAAGAAGATGATTTGGCTCAAATCCATAACAGCTGATATCCAAAACTCCAATTTGGCTATCCTTACATCTGCGACAGAACCAGGATGCTTTTTTCGATATCTATTTCATTATTGCCCTTTCCCATATCATGAAGTTCTATTTTGTTTTTTGAGCTCATACAGACCTAGGTTAATGTTTTGCTGATCAGTTCTATTTTTTTTTTTTTTGACTATAGAGTTTTTAAACATTGCAATGGAGATTTCACCTGTAAAAAGTTATAAGGCCTTTACTATTATGTTATGTGTTGTATGTATTATATTATGTGTGCACACTTGTGTTTTGTGTTATATGTTTGAATGTACGTATGTCCATATATCATATATGATGAGCGCTCATGAAAAAATGGATCCAAATATTTTTTTATTCACGTGATTTAAATGGTTTAATTTAAATTGGGTAAATAACTGTTAAGAATTGTTTTAATATGTAAACAAAAAAGAAGGTTAACAGATCTGTTTGTTTACTTTCACCTTTCCTTTTCATTATATTTAATAATTCTCTTCAAGATAATGTAAATTGTTAAGAAAATTGTTTTCTTTTCTCTTCAAGATAATGTAAATTGTTAAGAAAATTGTTTTCTTTTAGTGCCTTCTGGAATGTTACATAATTTTTTCTTTAGCCATTATTGCTAGAATTCCTATCTTCATCCCAGTGCTGGTGAAGACAAAGATAAAACTAATCTACAGTTTCTGCAATAGCCATCACTGAACTGCTTGCAGAACTTGCCTAAAATATGTGTCACTTGTATGCATTGTGAACTCACTTGTATGCATTGTGAACTATCTGTTGGTGCAGCGACTTGTGGTAGTGTTGGAGTATTTTTACTGATGATGTCATCGGTTGTACAATTTTGTGTCAATTGGCTTGGTGTATCTTCCTCCCTTCTGCTTGTCATGACAAAGACCTCTCCACAGGTGTGGCTGTATACTGGACCGGTAGTCAATGACGGGTAAGATCCAATTACAATGGTACCAACCTAAGACAGGAGGCTGATGCCCTGAGGTCAGCTCATCCGAAGACGGGTAAGGACCATATGTAGTATTGGACAACCTAAGGCAGGCATGGTCCCTAAGCCATATGCTTGTTGTTTAAACAGAGAGGGGGAGATGTTGAGAGCCACAGCCAAAGGGGCCCCAGCAAACTTCCAGCTGCCAGCAAACTTCCAGCTGCCGGCTGATGATTGGCTCACAGCGGCCCCAGCAACATCTAGCTGATTGGCTCCTCTGCAGTGATGTTCATTGGGCTGTTTCCCCGCCCTTCAGATTGCCAGCTGATGATTGGTTCACAGCGGCCCCAGCAACATCTAGCTGATTGGCTCCTCTGCGGTGATGTTCATTGGGCTGTTTCCCTGCCCTTCAGACTGCCAGCTGATGATTGGCTCACAGCAGCCCCAGCAACATCTAGCTGATTGGCTCCTCCACGGAGCTGCTCATTAGGGGACTTCTTTGGCTCCGACCACGTGACCCAGCCAATCAGCCTCAAGAGCAGGAGGATTGTGGGGAGGTGGGGAGGTTTGTGTGGGGGTGAGAGGCTTGGGGAAGCCGGTGGTGGCAGTTGGGCTCTGAGGGTTTTTTCCTGAGGAGCTGTTTTGTTTGGTGTTTGTAGTTCTAAAAATAAAGTTAGTTTCTTTTGACAAGTGGCTCCTGAATTGTGCCCAGCCAGACTGTTTTTTACTAATTTCTGATCCCGTATTTCTACTATAATACAACCCAACAAGATGACGCCAAACAAAACCGAGACAGAATGCAATAAAAATGGAAAAATAATTCATTATATCAGCCTTTCTATCCTCCTGAAATGTGTATCCATCCTTCCTCCCTATCTGTTCCTCAGATGCAAATAGTTTTTCCTCAGATGTGAGCGGTTTTTCTTCCGTCTCACTCATCTCCAGGGATGGGCAAGTTAAAACAAAAATGAAGCAAAACAAAAAAGGAAACTTAGAATAGCTACCCATCCTCTCACCCTGCCCTCAGGGGCGAGCAGTTTACTTACCCTCAGTCGCTCCCCGTATGGGCCACCAAATGCCGCAGTCTGGCAGAGGAGCCAATCAGCTAGATGTTGCTGGGGCCGCTGTGAGCCAATCATCAGCCGGCAGCTGGAAGTTTGCTGGCAGCTGGAAGTTTTCTGGGGCCCCTTTGGCTGTGGCTCTCAGCAGGTGAGGATGTGGGGGAAAAGGCACACTCATCCACTGCTGGTAGGACTGCAAATTGGTACAGCCAATATGGAAAGCAGTATGGAGATTCCTGGGAAAACTGTAAATAGAATCACCATTTGACCCAGCTATCCCACTCCTTGGTCTATACCCAAAGGACTTAAAAACAGCATACTACAGGGACACAGCCCCATCAATGTTTACAGCAGCACAATTCATAATAGCTAAACTGCGGAAGCAACCTAGATGCCCTTCATTAGATGAATGGATAAAGAAAATGTGGTATATATACACAATGAAATATTATTCATCATTAAAAGAGAATAAAATCATGGCATTTGCAGGTAAATGGGTGGAGTTGGGGAATATCATGCTAAGTGAAGTTAGCCAATCTCCCAAAAAAACAAATGCCAAATGATTTCTCTGATTTAAGGATGCTGATTCATAATGTGGTGGTTGGAGGCATGGAAGGATTAGATGAAAGGGGAGGGAGGGAATTAGGTGGAATGAGATGGACATCATTATCCTAAGTACATGTATAAAGACATGAATGGTGTGACCTACAACCAGAGATATGAAAAATTGTGCTCTATATGTGTATTATGAAATGTAATGCATTCTACTGTCATATATAACAAATTAAAATTTAAAAAGAACTCTTATTTGAAATTTGCAAGGCAGATATAATAGAATAATAAACTCTCAGTTTTGACTTAAGAATAGAGTCTATTGTTTTCCTTTTTCTAGATTCTACTTTTTTTTCATTCAATTTGAAACTATGTTAACTTTTTGACTGTAATATCATTTTATGAAAAAGAATTTTTAAAATAAAATTTAAAGTTTAAAAAGGGAGTAGAAAAAAGAATTGTAGATGTGAATAAGATTATAATAGTGAAAACAGATGAGAATTTTTGCATTACACAGAAAACCATTTCAACAGTTTTAACTAACATTAAATGATCATTTCAGGCCCTCATCCACTCTCAATATTTCTTGCCTTTGATGTCTCTCCCTAAATAACTTTCATCAATGTGTGTTCTCCTTGGGGAGGTATACTCCTCTCTCTGTTCTAACTAAACAACCATGTAATTTCCACAGTATTCCCCATTAACCCTACACAATTACTTTTTTGTTTTGTTTTGTTTTCCTATAGTACTTTTAGATTCTTCTGTTAAACGATTTTTCATACTGAATCATAGTTATTTATTTATATGTCTTTAAGCATTACCATTAAGGATATTGTCAAACTTAAATTTTCATTCCTTGAACTTTAAAAAATACATGACTGGCTGGGCACAGTGTTGTGCACGTGTAGTCCCAGCTACTTGGGAGCCTGAGGCAGGAGAATCACTTTAGTCTGGAAGTTTGAAACCAGCCTACCCAACACAGTAAAGCCCTATTCATCTTTATCCATTCATCAAAATATATGTATATGGCTAACATTTATTGATTACTTACTGCATGCCAGACACTATAAATCACTGTACATACATTATATAGTTTAATACTGATCACAACACCATGAACTAGGTAATATAATTATCCTCATTTTATTTATGAGCAAATGTGGGTTAAGGGGTTGAATGACTTACCAAAGTGGTACAACTAATAAGGAAAGGATTTGGAGTTCAGACCAGATTTCTCTGCCTCCAGTTTATGCATAGCTAATACTCCTAAAGATTTATGGTTTTGGGTGCTAGGGTGGTAACTCAGTGGTGGAGCACTTTCCTAGCATGTATGAGGCACTGGGTTCCAGTCTTAGCACCACATATAAATAAATAAAAATAAGGTATATATATATGGTTTGGGTCAAAATATCAATTTCTTAAAAGTTTAAAGTCATGATTTAACAAAAGTACTTTTCTCACTACTATTTCAAATGAAATATCATAAAATGAATGTCAAGGAGAATATTCTTTAGTGGTTATTGCTACTGAACAAGCCAAAATTCAATGCTGAAATCTTACCCATTCCTTGTCAAGGCCCTGGTGATGCATTCTCCATGGTCCACTGCTGCTGTGAATCTCTGCTCCACCTTTCAGGGACTTGAGTCAGCAGTTGCTGCTGCTGGTGCCACCAACACTATAGTCACCTCTGTTCCCAAGGCTATTATAATTTATGCAAATTACCTATTAAAATGTTTTTTAATACTCACTCCTCACATCTATAAATATTTACCTCAATGGATTGTTGAGAGTTATTATTCCACCCCCCACCCTTCATCTCTTCCTCCTTCTCCTTTGTGTGGTGTGTGTATGTGTGTGTGTGTGTGTGTGTGAAAAGTGCCAGGAGAGAATAGGAAGTGATAGGGATGGATCAGAAAGGGTGAATATGGTCAATCAAACTTAAATAAATAGAACTACTAGCAGCTGCCTTATTACTCAGTTTTGAGGCAAGTCAAAACACTAGACAAGACTATTTTCCCAATAATATGTTGTAATAACTTTGAAAACACATGTTTTAAAAATGTATACTAACAAATGAAATTGTTACTTTATGCCTTTCCATGGAAATGCACCATGCTCTCCTAGTGATTAATAAAACAAAATAAATGGAATTAAATAGAATAATTTAATGGCATTTATTGTTTATCGTGTTAATAGGTTTAAATACACTGGGTAAATAGGAAACAATGCTTAAGAATATTTGACTCACTTGAATGGTCAGCATAGAAAAGAAATACCCACAGCCAAGCAAATGTGGGAACTCCCAGGGCAAAGAAAGTAACCTAGGAGAGGATGGAGTAACAGGCTGGGAGCAGACCTGTTACAACCTGAATGTTTGTGGCCTCCTCAAAATTCATATGTTGAAGCCTAATCCCCAGTGTGGCTGTGGCCCTTTAAGGAAGTGAAGTAAAATGAAGTCATATGGGTGGGGCCTGATCCTATTGATTTGATGTTTTTATAAGAGATACCGGAAAGCTAGTCCTCCCTCTATTCCCCCATGCTCTCCAATCCACCATGTGCACACACTAAGAAAAAAACATAAGACGATATACTGAGAGGGTGAGAGGACCCCTTCCTACAAACCAGAAAGAGAATACTTACCAGAAACTTAATAACTAGAACCTTGATCTTGGACTTCCATCCTGTAGTCATAAAAGAAAATAAAGGTCTGTTGTTTAAGCCATCATGTGTACGGTGTATCTTGTTTTATCAGCTGAACAGGCTAATGCAAGGACCGTGAGAGTAGCAAGTGACAGCAGCAAGGGCCTAGAATATGTATTGTAAAGCAAGCAGTCAGTAACAGAAAACCATAGTATCACCGAAAAACTCCAGGGCAGGGATAGACCACTGGAAGAAAGCAGAATCTGTAATTTAAAATAAGACTCCTGGATAGAGAACCAAATAATTAGCATTTAGAGAGTGGGAGGTTAATAATAATTGAAAATATTTATAGAATGCTTCCTATATGCCACAGGCGTAATGGATAGCAGTCTAAAATGTATAGTCATAATATTGAAAAGCAGCAGTAAAGCCATCTGTATTTCTTTGTAACTGAACTTAAATTGCTCATGATCCCTCCATTTATGCTCTTGCCATTTCCAGTGTAAACACATTGGTTCCCTGACCCACAGAGGGAAGACTATTACAACAGGAAAGACCAGATGGAAGTCAGTAGAACTTCCCCTACCTAGGAAAATACTAAAGCGAAAGCATTACTACATCCTGTAAGGACTGCTGAGATTAGTGCCACCATCAAACACTTGAAGGATGCAGGGGTGGTGATTCCCACCATATCCCCATTTAAATAGTCTATTTGTCTTATATGGAAGAAATATGGAGTTTGGAGAATGACAGAGAGTTATCATAAGCTGAAACAGATGGCAATTCCAACTGCTATACCAGATGTGGTTTCCTAGCTTGAGCAAATTAACACATCCCTATGAGGCATCTGATATGCGCTATTGATCTAGCTAATGCCTTTTTCTCTGTTGCTGTCATCAATACCCACCAGAAGCAGTTTGCTTTCAGATGGCAAGGCCATCAATACACCTTCACTGAACTACATCAGGGATATATCAACTCTCTAGCCCTATGAATAATTTAATTTGCATGAATAACTTCCAGAAGATTCTACATTGTTTATTACATTGACAGAACTTATGTTGATTGGACTTAGTGAGCAAGAAGAAGCACCTACCCTAGACTTATCAATATGATATTTACATGCTAGGGGCTAGGAAATAATTCAACAATATTCAGAAATATTCTATCTTATTGAAATTTCTAGAGGTCCAGTAGTAGGAGGCATATTAAGATCTATTTTCTAAGGCTGAGAATAAGTGTTGCATCTGGACTTTCCTACAACCCAAAACAGGAACACAATGGGAAGTGGGTTTCTGTGGACTTTAGAGACAACATATTCCTCATTCGAGTGTTCTACTCTCAGACATTTACTCTATGAACTGAAAACCTGCTAGTTTTGAATGGGACCCAGAATAAGAGAGGAATCTTCAATAGCTCCAGACTGCTGTGCAAGCTTCTCTGCTTCTTGAACCATATGATCCTGCATATCGAATGGTATTTGAAGTGTCAGAGATACTGTTTGGAGATGTTAGCAGGTCCCTATAGGTAAATCACAAATATGCCCTCAGGATTTTGGAAAAAAAGTCTTGTCATCCTCCACAGATAACTATTGGCCATTGGAGAAACAACTCTTGGCCTGCAGCCTGGCCTTAGTAAAGACTGATGTTTAACTTTGGGCTAAGCTAACATGAAACCTGAGCTTCCCATCATGATCTGGGTGTTATCTGGCCCATAAATCTATAAAGTTGGTTGTGTACAATAGCACTCCATTATCAAACAGAAGGTATATGTGTCATGGGCCTGAGCAGGCCCTGAAAGCCCAAGAAATTTCTATGAAGAAGTGGCAGCCCTGTTACACTGCCTTCTGTCTCCAAGACTGCACCTTTGACCCTATAGGAAGCTTTCCATGATAAGCTGACAGAGGTAGAAAAGGTTTCAGCCTAATTTAGACATGGTTCTACATGATATGCTATTACCTTACAGATGCCAGTAGGAATATCCTCGAAGGCAGTGGTGAAGGGGAATCCTCCCAGTGGATTGAACTTCAAGCCCTGAACCTGGTTGTTCTCTTTGCTTGGAAGGAGAAATAGCCAGACATGTGATTACATATGTGGATTCATGGGCTATGATGAGTGAATTAGCTGGATTATCAGGGATTTTGAAGGGACATGATTGGAAAATAGATGACAAGGAAATTTGGGGAAGAGGCATATGGATAGATGTCTTCTAAATAGGAAAAAACATGAAGATATTTATGCCCATTTGAATGATCACTCAAGGGTGACATAATCAGAGAAGGATTTAAATTTTTTTTTTTGTAGTTGTAGATGGACAACATGCCTTTTTTATTGTTTATTTTTATGTGGTGCTAAGGATTGAACCCAATGCCTCATACGTCAGAGGCAAGTGCTCTGACACTGAGCTATAGCCCCAGCCCCCAGAGAAGGATTTAAAATCAAATGGATAAAATAATTAGTCAACCTCTTCCTCTGGGCAGCCCTTTCGTTGTTCAATGGGCTTGTGATCAAAGTGATCATGGTGCCAGGAAGGGAGGTCATGCATGGAATCAGCAATGTGGACTTCCACTCACCAATGTGGACCTGGCTATGACCACATGACCAATATGCCAGCTGCAGAGACCAACACTGAATCCTGTTATGGCACCATTCACTAGAGCAATCAGTGAGCCACCTGACAGCAGGTTGATTACATTGGAT
This sequence comes from Spermophilus citellus, assembly GCF_964194105.1. Lineage (NCBI taxonomy): Eukaryota > Metazoa > Chordata > Mammalia > Rodentia > Sciuridae > Spermophilus > Spermophilus citellus. Next base: position 68,213,854 of record NC_138191.1, on the reverse strand, counting down.
CATTTCCATCATGAAAAGGGCAGCATTTTGTTCTTACTAGAATAGATACTTAATTCCAGATACAGATTTCCCTGCATGCAAATGCTTCTCACAAAACTGTGGACTTAAAAGAATGACTTAATGAACACCATGCTGGCATTCCATACAGCATTTCTTGTAATCCAGGAACTCACTTCATAGCCAGAGAAATTCAGCAATGGGCTCAGGTTCATGGAATTTAGTGGCATTATCATATGCCCCAATCTATCCTGAGTAGCTCTTTTGACAGAACAGTGGAATAGCATTTTGAAGACACAATGATAGAGCCAGATAGATGGCAACACCTTACAGAGCTGATAAAGGTTCTCCAGAAGGCTGTGCAGTTGTCCTTCACTATGAGGAATTGGTTCCAGGACTTCTTGAAGATGCCAAAATCTGCAGATGATCAAGTCCCTTATACAAAATGGCATAGTATTTGCATGTAATTCATGCCCATTTTCCAGTGTACTTTAAATTATCATCACTTATAATGACTAATACAATTTAAGTGCTATGTTAATAGTTGTTCTGTTTTATTAGTTAGGAAATAATGGCAAGAAGAAAATTGGTAAATATTCAAAACAGATGCAATTTGGGGGAGATATTTTAAATCTGCAGTTTGGTGAATCCATGAATGTGGAACCTAAAGTTATGGAAGGCTGACTGTGTAATGCTATATATGCTCTGAATCAGCATCCAATATATAGTGCTTTTACTCCTATAGCTAGGATTAAAGTCCAAGAATCAAGGAGTGAAAGTAGAAATAGTGTTACTCATTAACATTCTTGGTGACCCAGTAGGACAATGTTAGCTTCCCATTCCTGTAACCTTATGCTCTGCTGGCCTAAGAGTCTTAGTTTCAAATGCAAGAATGCTTCCACCAAGACAATGATTCCACTGAACTGAATGTAAGACTGTCACATGGCTACTTTGGACTCCTCATCCCTCTGAATCAAAGGTACTTACTGTGCTGGCTGGAGTGATGGATCCTAACTATTACAGGGAAATTGCAGGGCTATTCCACAATGGAAATAAGGAAGAATATTTCTGAAATACAGGAGCTCTCTTAGGATGTCTGCAAGTGTTGCCACTCACTATGATAATGCAGGAGACTTTCCAGTGTCATTTATTGATACAATAATGGAGACCATGTCAGCCTAAGGATGCAAAGACTGACCAGATCACCATAAATCATCTTGAAATCACTATACTGATATCATTCCTCCATACTTTCTCATACCCATCTGTACCAACTTTCCTTTAGAAGAAGAGCTGGGAATTCCAAGAGGCATCTTTTACTCTTGAAATAACTTGTATCCTCCTTTGAATATGTATCTAATTTCCTAAATAGACCACTAAGTCTCTGAATGGAACATGCTGAAGTCCTTTCCCTTCATATCAAGGACCCCTTTAATCCTGAATCAAGTTCCCTCTTCCTTTCAGCATCTCCTCAGATCCTTTTATGGAGACACCTCTTCAGTCCTCTTCTAGGACTTCCCGTAAACCTCACCTTTTAAAAGCCCACAGCACCTTTCAGTAATGCCACCATGGTAACCAAATCTTTAACATAATAGGCCTTGGGAGGACATTCAAATTACATCAAAACCATATCATCTTCCCCTGGTCCCCAAAGGTTTCTGTCCATCTCACAATGCAAAATTCTGCCCCTAAAAATCCCAAAGTCTTAATGGTTCCAACTTTGCTCAAAATCTAATCCCAAAGTCTCATCTGAGCCCCTTTAAAAATGAAAATCAAATCATTATCTTTTTAAGATACACTGGTGGGACAGGCACAGGAAAAACATTTCTATACCAAAAGGGAGGGATAGGAAAATAGAAAGGAGGAATAGGACCCAAATAAGACTGAAGTTCCATGTCCAACTTGCGAGGCCCACTGTAACAGGAGGTGGGTTCTCAAGGTTTGGGCAGCCTTGCTCTTATGGATTTGCAGGTACATCCCACATGGCAGTTCTCTGAAGCTAGCTGGTTTTGCACACTGCCTGCTGATTTCTCTGGTGGGTGTTGTATGTTGCTTGCACCTCTTGGTCTCTCCTCCCCCCTTTGGCTTTGGCTTTACTTCTATAAATCCTCTAGGCCTCACTCCATCAGGGGCTCTATACAGGAGCTGATCCCAACCCATACTGCCTGGCCACCAGGTTTTCCTTTGAAATCATGGTGGAAGCCACCATGACCCTATATCTTTTCCACTTTGGATGTTCCACAAACCAGCATCACATCAATGAGGCAAGATCTGCACCTGGGCCAACTTGCACCATGTCACTGGCTGTGAGGTGCCTTGCTGGTTGAACTTGGGAAAAGAAATTTCAAGGTGGTCCTGGATATACAGGGTATCCCTTTCTTGGAAGAATTTTGTCTTGGAAGTTCTAAAGTAAATTTTTACTTCTAAACTACCAAACCTGTGAGAGGGGCTACAGCCTCCAAGACTTTTGAGCTATCTCTGTGGCATCTTTCCTGTTGTCCATATGTAAAGAACTTGGCTTCCTTTTATGGGTTCTAATTTCCTTAGCAACTAACTGCACCCTCCTTCTCACACCCTTACATGCTTTTTCACTCTTTTCCTGGCCAGACTGCAAATTTTTCATCTATTGCTGCTCTGGTTTTTTTTTCACTTCTAATCCTTAACTGAAAAATTAGCTTAAAATAGACAATGATTTGCCCACAACCTGATGATTTGATATTTTGAAATTTTCCCTGCCAAATGATCTAGTTCATCGCCTTTAAGATTGACCTTCCACTAAGTCTCAGGGCATAGACATGAGGCTTTCAAATTCATTGCCACAGTATAACAAGGGGAGACTTTCTTGCAGTTTCCATTAAAATCCTCATTTCTGAGACCTCGTCAGTCAGGCAGCCCTTTACTATCCACATTTCTGTCAGCATTCTGGTCTGGGCTCCCCATAATTGCCCCTAAATGCTTCATTTACAATATTCTAGGCTTTCTTTAGCCTGATCCTCCACACTTTTCTGGCCTCTCCCTATTAGCCAATTCCAAAGGCTTCTACACATCTTCAGGTATAGTTACAGTAATGGCCCCACCCCTCATTACCAATCTTCTCTTTTAGTCATCTTTATTTTGTTACAATAAAATGCCTAAGTCAACTGACAGCAATTTTCTATAGCTCACGGTTTTGGAAGTTCCAGTCCAAGATTGAGTGTCCCTATTGGTTTGGCCTCTGGTGAGAGCAGAACATCATGGCAGAAATGTGTTTAGAAGCAAATGGTTAAATCTCAAACCAGGAAGGTGAGAGACAGACAGACAGACATAGAGAGGGGAGAGAGAGGGAGAGGAAGAGATGACAGACAGAGACAGCAATAGAGACTGTCCCTCTCTTCTGCTATTTTTGTCCCATCTGAGCCTCTATTCTGGGGATGGTGCCACTCACATTCAGGGCAGCTCTCCCCGACTCAGTTCACTGACCAACGTGCCACTTTTATCTGGAAACACTCTAACAAATATAGAAGTATACTGTACTAATTTTCCAGATATTCCTCACTCCCATCAAGTTGACACCCAAAATAACCATCATAGTTTGGATGGTGGAATTTTTTTTTTAACTGCCATTTTTGTGCTCTCAAGTTTGGGTATGGCACCAGAAATTATGGCAGGTCACACTGGGTTTCTAGTTAACTTTTAGGTATGGGGCACCCTCAGGACTTAACAGCTTCTTCAGCTCACCCCAGATTCCTTCTTTTTGTCCTGGGCTAGGTAGATGTGATGCTCCATAGCATAAGCACCACTTTCTTCGGCAGGTTCCTCACACCATTAAGGGTCTAGTTGTTCTCATGGTTTCGATTCATCACTGCAGTTCTAATTTGCCCTTATTCTCCCCCACTTGTTACCCAGCACTTTCCAAGTGACAGCTCAGTTGAACTATTGTGATTTTAGACTCAATCACAGGTACAAGACTATGCAGTTTGACAGACTACCACAGTTGTGAAAGGTCTAATCCCTATAATAAACTCCTTAGTCTGTACACCTGTAGTGATTTTTCTTCTCTGAATGAAAGCTATAGGAACAATGCTAACAAGAAGTAACTGACATTTTTATTTAGTATTCACTGTGCATCATACACTGTGCTAAGTGCTTTGCATGATTTACCTCATTTTAATCTTGGTAGCAATAACGTAAGATAGACACTGTTTTTTCCTCGTTTCACATATTTAGGAAATGACACTTAGAGAGCTAATGAAATAGAAATACAGAGAATACATCACAAGAACTGGCCTTGAAAGCTGTACCTGCATCTTAGTCTCCAGCACTTTAGTTCTATAGCCGTGTTTTACACATCTGCACATTTTATTTTTATTTTCTACTGTTAGTAGATTTCAACTACTTCTGAAACTTGCAGAACCAGACATACTTTGCTTCTGTGCTTTCAATGTCTTACTTTCATGGAATACTTGACTTAGCCTTCCAGGTATTATGATTATGTTTCTTTAAATTGTAGCCCAACCTGGCACAGTGGCACACACCTGTAATCCCAGCGTCTAGGGACACTGAGATGGGAGAATGGCAAGTTCAAAGATAGCCGCAGCAAAAAAATGGTGTGCTAAGCAACTCAGTGCCGCAGTCCAGCTGCAGCAAAATAACGGGGGGGTGGGGGGGCGCTGATGAACAACTTGTGTACATTGATACAGCAGGAGAGGGAGCCATTTATTGTAGGACAGAAGCGGTATTTATACATTCCACACAGCTTATCTTAATTAGCATAAACTAGATACATCAGTCAACCAATAAGAAATCTCCACACTTAATGGCTCGCTGGCCTTACTTCACAAACCACTCCCTCTGGCATTTTGCCAGGTGCCATCCTGACTTGTTTACAGACTCTAACAACTCAGTGAAACCCTGCCTCTAAATAAAATACAAAAAAGGGCTGGGGATGTGGCTCAGTGGCTGAGTGCCCCTGAGTTCAATCCCCAGTACTGCCTCCCCCCCCACCCCCCACTCCCGCAAAAAAAAAATCATAGCCCAGGCAATGTCCCAGAGTCATTTATCTGTTACTCTAAAAATGTGTTATTAACAACAAAAAAAAGATTATGTGTGAACCAAAATTGAATGAACAACACATAATTGTATATTTTAAAATGTTTACAATGCACTGATTCTCTAAGGAGAAAACTACACATGGTACCTGTTTTAGTCATCTTTGAAATCTCTGTGACCAAAATACCTTACCAAAACAATTTAGAGGAGGAAAATTTATTCGAGGCTCACAGTTTCAGAGGTTTCAGTCCATAGATGGCCAACTTCATTGCTCTGGGCTCAAGATGAGGCAGCACACCATAGGGGAAGGGCCCAGCAGAGGAAAGCTGCTGAACTCATGGCAGGGTCAGGGAGAAGGACTGGGAAGAGCTACAGGAAGATTCACCCTTCTAGGGTACTTTACCCAGTGACCTATCTCCAGTGGTGACCCAGCTACCTACAGTTACCATCCCATCAGTCTATTCAAACTAGGATGGACTGATTAGATTATTGCTTTCATAATTCAAATCTTTTACCTCTGACTATTCCTGCATTAATAGAAACTTACGGGAGCATCTCATATCCAAACCATAACATTCTATCCCTGGCCCCCAAAAGCGTATCTCCATCTGACAATACAAAATTCACATGTTCATCTCCAAGAGTCTCAGATTCCTAACAGTTTCAGTATTGTCCAAAAGTCTACATCCAAAGTGCCCTCTAAGATTTGAGGCAAATTCTTGGTTGTAAGCTGTTTTAAAAATCAAAAGCAAGTTATATATATTCAATATTGTGGCACAGAGTAAACATTCCCATTTCCAAAGGGAAGAATGGGGGCACAAAAAGAAAAGATGGGGCCAAAACAGGATCAAAATCCACTGGACAAACAGTTCTTATAACTCCACATATAGCATCTAGGACACATCCACGTGAGGTGTTATTTCCAAAGGATTTGGGAAGCCCCACCACTTTGCCTCACTGGTTGTAGTGCACATGGTCTCTCTTTTAGCTTGACTTTCTCCACAACCAGGAACTTTTTTTCAGCAGACAATCTACATTACCAGCATCTTTTAATTCCTGGGGTCTCCAATCCAGCTTCAGCTTCACCTTCATAGCTTTATGCATCACCTTCTCAGGGACATTACACAGGTATTCTGACCCTGCTACGCTTTGCCCAGCCTCTCAGGCCTTCCTTTGAAATCTCAGTGGAAGACTCCATGACCTCTTAACTTGAGCAGCCAGCATTCCTGCAGAACCAGAGCAATGTGGATGCACCACGGTCTGTTGCCCAGCTCACTCAGTGTCTGGGTTCCCTGGAATCAAGACTCACCGGCCTCTGAGTACCTGCATGGCTCAGAATGGTGACATAACTTCTTAGGCCATGATGTGTAAGTAGAGCACTATCATAATCATCTCCTCCTCCTCCTCCTCTTCTTCTTCTTCATAAAGTTTATTGATAAAGTTTCAAATTCCAAATCACAGGTAACCTTTAAGAAACTAGCAATTATCATCCAGGCACAGTGGTGCAGGCCTGTAATCCCAGTGCTCAGGAGGCTGAGGCAGGAGGACTATGAGTTCAAAACTAGCCTCAGCAAAAGCGAGGTGCTAAGCAACTCAGTGAGACCTTGTCTCTAAATAAAATACAACATAGGGTTAGAGATGTGGCTCAGTGACCAAGTGCCCCTGAGTTCAATACCTGGTACCCAAAACTAAAAAGAAAAAAAAAAACTAGCAATTGTTGAAATTGAGTGTTGTATCAAAGAAGAATAACTAAATTATTTGAAAAGACCAGCTACATAGTTGTATTAGTGTGGACTTTCCTCAAACATTTCAACCAAAGCAGTATTTTACAAAAGATTAAATGCAAAGGCAGATATGGAAATCCAGCTGCACTCTCTCAAGCCAGATAGTAAAGAATTTTTAAAAATGTAAATGAATGCCACTCTCCTAATTTTTAAAAAAGTTTTTTATTTGTTCATTTTAGTTATACGTGACATACGTACATACAAACACATGCACAAGAAGGGTGAAGAATCAATCTTCATTCTTATTTTTAAACCTAAAGAAAATCTCATTTAAAATGGACACAGGTCATGACTCCAGGAAAGACATTGTATTGGTTGTTCACTGTCAAACTTTGCATATTCCTTTGCTGAGACCAGAAGTGCAGTATTAATTAAAAGAAATAGATATGCAATTAAGCCAACCCCAAGCATTTTCTGATTGATTATACTAATACCAGAATACTCAAAAAGAGAGTACAGTCTCTGGACAAACTAACCTGCACATTATAGTTTAGATCATATTCCTAAGGAACATTTTATTACCTTAGTCCCCTTTTCAGATGCTATAAAATGGTTTGACTGCTACTAAATACCATTTTATAGTAGTCCAACACAAATAAAATTCTTAATGAAAGCCATTTAGGATCAATGGAATTTAACCCCACTTTTCTAAACTTGCCTTCTACGTTATATTTTGAACTCCCTCCCCAGATGTCAGCTTGTGAATCTTCAGGTTGTTCCCCCAAGAGCCCTCCTAAAACCCACCTAATCATGTTTCCCCAGATGTTTCAAGACCTCATTCTTTAATTTTCTTCTCTGGGGAACACCACAGACTAACATTATTATGCAGCTCAAATGAAAGCCATGGAATAAACTCTAGTTTATTTTAAAACCAGTAAGGAAAAACTAGAGGTAGTTAAATAAACAAGTGATAACAACATGCTCATCATTTTCTTGTCTTTACAAAGTCAAAGAAAACATCTTGAGAAAAATTATTTAAATTCTAAAGTAAAGTAAATAACAAAGGAATTTGGCTTAGCTAGTGATTCAGATCATAAGGAAAGAGTTCTTAAGCAATTTTGTTGGGAATGTAAGGCAAACTTTGCATTTAATCACATTATCAGGTTTCTTCTTACGACAGGTTATTTCTAAACATAATATACTAACATTTTAGCTATATTTACCAAAACAAACTGAAGTTTGAAATGGATTACAATAGAAGTATGAAAGAGGAGAAAACAGGACTCCATAAGCAAGAGAATTTAATACTAGTACATAGTCACATGGGATGAATAATATATATCAGAGTTTAGGTATAGGCCTTTGCTAGGTTTATATTCTTCTGAAGAAATTACTGCCTGAGTCAGGCATGGTGGCAAACACCTGTAAACCTAGGGTCTCCGGAGGCTAAGGCAGAAGGAAGAGAAGTTCTAGGAATTTAGCAAGACCCTCAGCAACTTAGTAAGGCCCCCATTTCAAAAGAAAAAGAAGAAGAAGAAAAAGAAGGGCTGAGGATATACTTCAATGGTAAAGCATCCCTAGATTCCATCCGCTACCTAAAACAAGCAAACAAACACACACACACACACACACACACACACACACACACACACACACCAAGACTTACTGTGTGCCTTTTCTTGTTCCTGTTATATTTAGCATGAGTTATGCTAGTCTGGGACCCTCTCCAGCACCCAGTACCCTAGGGCCCTTGAGGAAGTACAGGCCAATGAGAAAGACATGATTCTAGTTGTTATGGCAAGCGTTTGCCCCTCTTGAGCAATCAGAAGGCAAGGGCAAAACTGTGTAAGGGGCCCACCAGATGGTGAAGAAAGGCAGGAAGGAGAAAGAAAGAAATTTGACCTGGAGACGACATTTCAAACTAAAAAATTAATTTGTGTTGAAGCACACACTGAGATACCTCATTATATTGTTAATAATGAGTGGCACAAGAGATCCTGCCCAGGAAGGAAAGAGACTAGTACATAAAGTAGTCCATAAAGCTCACTGTTTCAGAAATATTTTGAGTCAAATTAGTAGAAAAATGGGTTTTATTTGAAGCCAACTTTTTTTTTTTTTGCATGTGGTGGGGTGTGGGGGGGATTGAACCCAGAGGCATTTAACCACTGAGCCACATTCCTTATTTTTCAGTTTGAGACAGGGTCTCCCTGAGGCTGGTCACGAATTTGCAAGATTCCTGTCTCAGTTTCCTCTCAAGTTGCTGGGATGGGCCACTGTACTCCACTAAAACTAATTTTGAAAGAAGATGGAAGACATTTAATTGTTTCCGAAATTCCATCTCGGAAATCCCTCAAAATTAAGAGTACTTTAAGGGACAAAAGGCAGGAAATGCGCAGATTTAGTTAGCCTGCAGTTACCCAGGCCTGAGGGGCAGTCCCCACTCTCATCTTCTTTGGTGCTTATCAGGGTCAATGGCTGCAGTCTCCCCCCAGGCAGGTTCCTTCTTAGAGAGAGGAATATGTTCCCAAGTGGTGGGGTTGGCCCCTAAGGCAAGTATTTTAGGGAACTTGTGCCATGTTCTCATATGTACTGAACAAGTTCTGAAAGAGACCTGTATACTACAGGCAATTAATTACATGTCCAATTTCTCACCTGAACTCCAGTCTCATAGCCAGTTGTCTGCTTGACATCTATACTTGGACATTTAATAGTCATCTCCAGACTTAATGTGTCTAAAACCAAACTCCTGACTTCCACTCTCTACAATTCCCTCCAAACTTGCTCCCCCATGCTTCCCTTAGTAAGTCAAATTTTATTCTTTGAATTTCTCTAGCTAATAAAAAAAAGTGTCTGTTTTGACACCTCACTTCCTCTTATATTGTATAACCAATTCATCAGCAAATCCGATTTCATAATTCTGTTTCATAAGTTATCCCAAGCCCAACCCCTTGTTAACCTCCATGTTTTCTTCCCTTGTGTGATCTATAATTGAATCTTCCAATGAAACAGACTATAAACTTGCCACCAACCCTCACCATCTGAAACAGAGAATGCCTTCCTTTTACTAAGAAGGGAAATTGGGGAGGCTCCCTCCCTGTTTCTTCAATCTATTTCTCCATCTCTGACTCTTGAGAGCCACAGCCCAAGGGGCCCCAGCAAACTTCCAGTTGCCAGCAAACTTCCAGCTGCCAGCTGATGATTGGCTCACAGCGGCCCCAGCAAACTTCTAGCTGCCAACTGATTGGCTCCTCTGCGGTGATGCTCATTGGACTCTTTCCCCGCCCTTTCAGACCATGGAGCTGCTCATTGGGGGACTTTTTTTGGCTCTGCCCACTCCACCCAGCCAATCATCCTCAAGAGCAGGAGGGGTGGGGGAGGTTGAGAGGCTTGTGGGAAGCAGGTGGTGGCAGTTGGGCTCTGAGGGTTTCCCTGAAGAGCTGTGTGGTTCAGTGTGTGTTCTAAAAATAAAGTTCTTTTTTTTTGACAAGTGGCTCCTGAATTGTGTCCAGCCAGACTGCGGCATCTGACATCTGTCTTTTCCTATTCTAAATTCTAAAGAAAACCTCTAATACCTTTTCTTCTCCTCAATTAAAAAGATAACATCTTTATCTAAAAGGGAGACACAGATGCTGATCCCCAGAGGTCCTAACTTAGGAGGCTGGGGAGGGTACTTGGAACTTGGAAAACTTCTTTAAAACAATGACTCTGGGCTGGGGATGTGGCTCAAGCGGTAGCGCGCTCGCCTGGCATGCGTGCGGCCCTGGTTGGATCCTCAGCACCACATACCAACAAAGATGTTGTGTTCGCAGAGAACTGAAAAATAAATATTAAAAAATTCTCTCTCTCTCTCTCTCTCTCTCTCTCTCTCTCTCTCTCTCTTCTCTTTAAAAAAAAATTCTCTCTCTCTCCCTTAAAAAAAAATGACTCTGAAGGAGGCAGAACCTTGTAACTCCTTTTGTCCTAATGCACCCCTTTCATTCTTTAAAGCTTTCCTCCTCCCAGAGCTTGCTCTGTGTAGTAAACTGGGAATTGAACCCCGGGGCACTTTACCACTGAGCTATAACTACACCCCCAGTTCCTTTTGAGACAGGGTCTTGCTAAGATGCTGAGGCTGGCGTGAACTTGCCATCCTGCTGCCTTAGTCTCCCAAGTCAGTAAGATTGCACATGTGTGTCACCATATGTGGCTCCTTGTAGTTGCAACTTTGAAACAATGAAGTCTCTTCCACCTTCCTTCAAAGCTAACTTTGAATAAAACCTATTTTCCTACCAATTTTATTCCCACTATTTCTGGAGTGGTGAGTATTATGGCCTAGCCTCTTTCTTCCCCGAGCAGAATCTGGGCCACCCAGTAATACTTGGACTACCATTTTTGGTAGTACTGGCTATCATTTTGCTGTACTGGGTATCTGCTGCCATTGAGCTTTTCTTGGTTGGGCTCAAGTGACCCATTTGGGACTTGAGCTGCCAGGAACTTAAGTAAACTGTTCTATACCTTTGCTTTGGGGTACTGGTTAGTAAGATTTAAAAAAAATCCAGGATTATATTGATTTGGTTGAATACTAATTTGTTTGGTTTTGTTTTGGAAGAGTATATCATGAGCCAGGCACTGTGGTGCATGCCTGTGGTGCACTTCCTGTGGCTCAGGAAGCTGAGGCAGGAGGATTGAGGGTTCAAAGCCAGCTTCAGCAAAAGTCAGGCACCAGACATCTCAGTGAGACCCTATCTCTAAATTAAATAAAAAATAGGGCTGGGGATGTGGCTCAGTGGTCATGTGCCCCTGAGTTCAATCTCTGGTACCAAAAAAAAAAAAAAAAAAAAAGAGTATATTATGGCCCGAATTCCTAAAATTGCCACTGATTTATTGCAATTCTTTCATGTTTGTTAATTTGACAACTGGCTTATTAGGCAGACTCTGAGGGCTGCAACAGCTTTATCTTCCCTGCATAGTCTTTGCTTCAGTCATCAGATTGGCCTCTATCAAAAGGAAATGAATTAAATCCATCCATGATTGCTTTATTAGACCTTATAAATTGCCCTAACCCATCACATCAAGTGAATTTACTGAGTTTTTTATTCTTCGTGATTAAGTTGTATATTTTTGCTTTGCATAATTAAGGCTTTTAGTTTTCTCTACCTAAAGTATTTTTTGTTGTTGTTTTGTTTTGTCTGTCTCTAGAAAAGAAACTTGCTCACCAGGCCTTGCCATTGTCTTTAAGACATAAATTTTCTACCTGACCTCAACAACTTTTTTTTTTTTCAAACTCACATTTAAAAGTTGACTGCTTTCAATATCTGGTCAAAAGTCTGAATTTTGAAACTAGCAAATGTTAAATCTAAGTTTTAGGTATGTTTATATGCTCCTGAGTTGTCTGTTTGCATGTACTAAGTTGACTTATAGAAACTTAGTCCAAATGCCTTTTGATCTACATAACTTTAGTAAATTTATAACAAACAATTTAAACTTGTTCAGAATAAGAATGTCTTTAAAACGTAGTAACATTTTTCTAGCCTGATAACCAATTAGGATATTTGCTCTAGATGCTTGAGATTAGTGTTTAATGTTTTCTGTATACAACAACCTTTTAGAAACTTTTCAGCAAAAAAAAAAAAAAGTAAACTTTCAAATGTTAACTATGCTTGAGTTCCCTGAGCAATCTAAAGATAGCTATTAAAGTGAGTAAATTGGAAAGGTATTTTGAATTTTTAAAAATGTAGGTTTTTAAATTATTTTGATTTTACAATAAAATCATAATTTAGGGATAAAAATCATCATGTTCTAAGATCAGAAGTGTTCTGTTTTCTATAATAAATGTGTGATGCTTATATCTTTTTTTTTATTGGTTGTTCAAAACATTACAAAGCTCATGACATATCATCCTCCATACATTTGATTCAAGTGGGTTATGAACTCCCCTTTTTTACCCCAAATACAAGTTGCAGAATCACAACGGTATATCTATGTACGACATTCATGGTTTATCTACAATGTTAATTATGTGATAGATGTGGAAACTCACTGCCCTCTTGTAACATTGGTCCACTTCATGCTTTGAATGAAACAGCCCTTGCTGCTCCGTCACTGAAACTTATCTTAAAACAGACAAGTTTTTTCCTCTTCTCTTTGTCCCAAATTAAGAAGTGAATCATAATCCCCTTACAGGAAACGTCTGGAATGTAGCCTTTGATAGCTTCTTTAAGAATACACTGTTCTGCCAGGCCTGGTGGTGCACTCTGGTAATCCCAGCAGCTGGGGAGGCTGAAGCAGGAGGATTGCAAGTTCAAAGCCAGCCTCAGCAATTTAGTGAGACCCTAAGCATCTCAGCAAGACTCTGTCTCTAAATAAAACATTAAAAAGGGCTGAGCTTTTTATGGCTCAGTGGTTTTTTTGTGGCTCAGTGGTTTCTCCTTTTCTATCAAAGCAATACATTGCTTTTTCCTTTTTCTCAAAACCATGTTCTCATTGTTGAATTGGCATTGGGGACAAGGATGGAGCTTTCAGTAACACTTCCCTTGTTTCAGACCTGAGAAGCCAAAGGAAATAACAGATTATTGAAAAGGCTGGTAAACTATATATAGTTTATATTTCTGATTTCTAGAAAAACATTTTATAATGATCCATAATTGTAGTGTTTTTTGTTGTTGTTAACTGATTATAAATTCTATCAGTTTCAGAAATTAACTATAAACCTGTACTTTCATCCGATAACCTAAATGCCATAAAACTAGTTTGCCTCTTTTGAGTTTATTATCATGCCTGCCTTGTTAGAGAATATATAGGATATGGTGATACATATGGAACAACTCAAGTAATTTCCATTCATGGTTTTTGTATTTAATGCACAAACTGCTTGGGTTTTATTATTCCCATCAACAAGGTGCTTCACTGCCTTATTGAAATGTTAAATGAATTTTGTTCTGTGTCTTTCAAAAGTCTAGCAATGCTTTTAATTCCAGAGGAACTTAAAAATAACTTTTAAAATGCATTTGCAAGTAAGGATCCAATAATTTGGCGATAACTGGGTCACTCAGCAAAATTTGCAGAGAATTGGCTTGAAAAAGATTTTATGTTTTATCAAGATAATCTCAGGTTTTCTGCTGATTTTGTTATGCTTTTAATTGCTTAAAAGAAAATAAAGTCCTACAAGAATTAAGATTTGTTCAAATATTTATTTGTTCAAATATTCATTTGTTCTAGAGTGTCTTTTTTTAGTTTGTACTTCTAGTTAAATGAATCACTTTTTTAAAAAGTAATGTCAGATGTTTTATTGCTACAAATGTTCTGAAGCTTTAAAAATCTGACAGTCTGAATATAACGCTGTAAATCATGCTTAGTGTCTTAACATATTAGAGAGGTAACTAAATTGTTTTACTAAGTTGCTAAGTTCTCTGAATAATAATAATAACTTCTATGTTGTTTGCAGTCATTTTTACATAATGTAAACCATGTCTCTGTAGTACATAGAGGGTAGTTCTTTTTCATTCATCCTCCAACTCAAGGCAATTTAAAAGTTAAAGATTTTAATATATGTGTAAGACTGGCTATTTTTAAAAAAGGGATTTTCTTAATTAAACTTGTTTACATTATGTTGCAACTTAGTTTAAAAAGTACTTTCCAGTAAATGTATGTTCTTAATAGATGGCATGACATTAATCCTTGTAACCTTTTTTCAAAGCTTTTACAATCTGTAAAATGTACCTTAATTCTGAAGATGCTTTCTACCCAGTTGATAGTTTTGATTTACATATAAAGGATTCTAGCTAAACAGGCACTCTTCCAGTGCAGATCTGACAGGATTCTACTTCAGACAGGCTGTTTTTCTTTGGATAAAGATGATAAAACTAAAGAGACTGTGTTCATTAGTTCAAATCTGTTATATAGACTGGATTGCTATCCTCTTATTAGTGGTTTATATTTTTTAGGTCTAAGAGTTAATCTTTTTTTTTTTCCTTTTTGATACTGAGGACTGAACCCATAGGTGATTTACCATTGAGCTAAATCCCCATTTTTTTTTTTTTTTTTGAAACTGGATCTTGCTAAGTTTTTGAGAATGGCCTTGAACTTTCAATTCTCCTGTCTCAGCCTCCCGACTTGCTGGGATTACAGGCATGCATCACCACATCTGATTAAGAGCTAATCTTTCAGAAAACCTCTGTTGCTTAAAATTGGTTGAAAGGGGGTCTTCTACTGCTGACTCCAACTGTCACTTCACATCAACATGGGAGCACTCAGATAAAAGAACTGAAAGAGCTCCCACAAGGGCAAAGCCAAGATGCTTGGCAAATGAACAATAGATTTTTCAGAGAGAATCATTCTGAGACAGTTGGGGATGGGGAGTGTAAATCATGTAGAATCACTTGTCAAAACCCACCCAAAAAATAAACAGCCAGAAGTTCATGAAAAGAGAATTCCTACACAGAATAACACTAGAATACTTCCCCTGTGCAGAGCTATTAAAATTTCAGAATTTGTTTCATTGAGGAATAAGCATCTAACTTCTTATGAACTGCCAACCAGACGACATGGAAACTCCAACTTCCTCAAGATTGAGGGTATGAACTAAATGGGAGGGGGATTTAAATAGACTGAATTTGGATCCCTCTCTCCCCAAATTGGGAACACATTCTTCCTACTGAGCAAGGAAGCTGAAAGGCTCTGATTCCCCAACCTGACAAGCACCAAAGAAGATGGGGGCAGAGATTGCCTGCTCAGGCCTGTCTTAACTGCAAGCTCAGTAAATCAACATGTGTACATTTCCTGCCTATTGTCACCTCCCTTCCTCTTCTTTAAAACTCTGCTAAGCTAGGCTAGGGCCCATGGTTATAATCCAAGCAACTCAGGAGACTGAGACAGGAAGATCACAAATTCAAGGCCAGATTTAGCAACTTGGCAAGGTCCTAAGCAACTTAGTGAGACTCTCTCTCAAAATAAAAAAATAAAATAAAATAAAAAAGGCTGGGGATGTGGCTCAGTGCCCTTGGGTTCAATCCTCAGTATTAAAAAAAATTAAGTCATGCTTATTTTCAGGATTATCAGAAATGGAACTTTTGAAACAATTTAAGCTTCTATCTTCTTCCTTCAAAGAATAAAACCTACTTTCCTACCAATTTGACTAAAAGTATTTCTGGAGCAGAGTGTTATGGACTAGCTTCTTTCCTCCCAGTTGGTATTACAGCTGCCCAATAACAATTTCACTTGAAATATAATTCAAATTCTCAAATTCTCACCGTGGCCCATGACACCCTACATTGATCTGCACTCTCTCCCCAGAAATATCTTTCTGATCTTATTCAGAAACTCCCTCACTCCTCCATACTACTATTATTCATTCATTCATTCCTCAGGAATTATCCTTGACTCTTCAACTTCCACACCTCACACACATCAGAAAGATCCTCTTGCCTCTACTGTTAGAGGACAGTGGCAAGTGGTGGGAAGGTGAGGTAATACCCTTAACTATCCATGCTCCGCCTGATAGAGAACAAGGACTTTTGATCACTTTCCCCCAACTTTGCCCTCTCTCAGCAGGAAACAGCCAGAATGAGTCAATGTCCAATATCCTAAAGGAATTTAGGGGCCCAAAGTCCTTAAGTGAAGAATGTTAGGGGACAGACAGATGGGAATGATGGGATTATGAGGTCAAGAAAATATAAAATGGACTCACTGTGCTGACATCCATACACTTTCTTTTCCAAGAAGTAATTACCTTCAACTCTGCCTAGCTTAAGTGGACAAGCTGTGTCACATTCCTCAGCAAACTACCTGTTATTTGCAGGAGAAATGTAGTAGGCCTAAAATAATATCTGTAAGAGGAACTCAAGTTATCCTGAAGGGGGAGACTTTTGTGACCCTTTTCATAAATTAGATCCTGACACTCAGGGAGATAAGGATAATTCCTACTAATCATAAAGTCTGTAAGAATTTATGGTTAAGAATCCAATTAGAAGCCAGGTGCAATGGCACACACCTGTAATCCAAGTGGCTCGGGAAGCTGAGGTAGGAGAATCGAAAGTTCGAAGCCAACCTTACCAACTTATTGAAGCTCTCAGCAACTTAGGGAGATGTGGTAGAGCATGCTGGGTTCAATGCCCAGAACCAAAAAAAAAAAAAAAAAAAAAAAAAAAAAAAATCAATTAGAGCTAGTTAGCATAGGCCAAAGTGACCTAAGAGTGGTCATGTTACTGGGGAGTTGAAAGTCTGATATCCTGCTTTCAGTATGACTGCACATATAGTTCCACATATACAACCAGAGAAATGAAAAGTTGTACTGGAATTGTATACAATGAATCAAAATGCATTCTGCTGTCATATATACCTAATTAAAATAAATAAATAAATTATTTTTAAAAAGTTAGGAAGTGAACTTGGGTGGGACTCTCTGGAAATTTCTTTGGGATTCCCCCAAAAAAACTGGAGTGCAGGAGGGGCACACTGTCCCTCTCCTCTTTGAGAGGACCTACTCTCTCCCTTGAGAGTGTCCCCTTTCCCTTTGCCTATCTCATTACTAAACACATTCCTGTCACTCTGTGACATGTCTGAAATCTTTCTGACTTCATTGCAAGAATCAGAGTTTGAAGAGCAGGAGGGTCTTCATGCTGCCTCAGTTTCCCAGAAGGACCCAGCTCTGTAACACCACCACCAAACATCCATGATTTAACTACTTTGAAATACAACATTTAAACATACACTATTTTCCCATATACATTACACTTTTTTCCTATTCAATTCCATTGGTTTGTCTTTTAATTCCTATTGATTCCCTCTATTACCTGGATAGTAAAATATTTTAATATCTGATAAAGCTTGTGCTTTCCTATTAGTTTCCTGTTTTAGAATTTTCCTGTGGTTAACTAGGATTAGAATGCAGTAGAAGTAAAAGGTAAAGTATCGGGCTATATAGTAGTTATAGCATTTGACAGGTGTGAGAAAGAGGGTAATTATGAAGACTGGAGTTGTTGCAGGCATTTATTAACTTTTAGTTAAAAATTCTTTTGAAAAAGAAAAACACAAGCTCAATTAATTAAACTCCATCAACTCTATGTATGTGGTCAATAGTAGTGTCTGCACTTTGTCTCATGCAGGCTAACTGAAAACTAGACTCAGGAGCTGTTTGTAAGAGTGGCAATGTTATAATAAAGAGAGAATGCCCAACCTTTTCAGGTCTCCAGTGTCAAAGACAGGGTTATGAGCCTGAGACTAATATCACTAGAGTACCCTGAATAGCACTTATTAAAAGAGAGTAGCCTCCCCTTCGCTAAAAACCTTATAAGAACCTGAGATGAGACAGATTTAAAAGATAATGTTTGTCCATCTTTAAGATCTACCTTCTCCATCATTCACCCATTGCCTTGACTAGGAATCTCGTAGCCTGTTTCATCTGGAAATACAGCTGATCCTCATTCATGGACTTTGTTTGCAAATTCACCTACTTACTAGGATTTATTTGTAACCACAAGACAATACTCATATGACACTTTCCTGTCATTCAAGGTCATACACAGAACTACAAAAATTTGAGTGTTAATGGCATACATTCTCAGGTTAGGCTGAACAAAGTCACGCTGTGCCTTCTTGTGTTAGCTCTGATACTGTAAACATGAGCCCCTTTGCCAGTCTATCTGTAACCATATTTTTCCCATTTTTGTGCTCTTTATTGGTAATTTCAGTGTTCAAAATGGACCCCAAATGTAGTGATAGAATGCTGTCTCAATGTTTCTTGGCACAAAATGTGCTTTATAGAGAAAATGTAGGAGTTATATAAGCTTCATTCAGGTTATGTAGTGCTATTGGCTGCAAGTTCCACATTAATGAGTAAAGAATGAAGGAATGGAGGGAGGGGAATATTGATCAGTGAGTACTAAGGTACAGTTAAGTAGGAGTTGTGGTGTTCTATTGCAGAGTAGGATGAGTACATAAAATCACAATGTACTGTGTATTTCAAAAAAGCAAGAAGTGATTTTGAGTGCTTTCACAAAAAAATGTTAAATATTTGTTGAGATAAATATGCTTACTCTTTTTGAACATTAAATTTATGTATAAAAATATCATATACTACCCAATATGTACAATTTTTAAAAAATTTTTTAGTTGTAGATAGACATTTATTTATTTATTTATTTTTATATGGTGCTGAGGATTGAACCCAGTGCCTCACACATGCTAGGCAAAAGCTCTACCACTGAGCCACAACCTCAGCTCTCAATACATACAATTCTTAATGTTTAATTTTAAACAAATTTTAAAATTAAAAGAAATGTTATTGAATCAGTAAAAAATATTAAATAAAGTATCTTTAAACAAAACACATATAAAAATGGTTATATATTTATCTGATAAGAAAAATGTAACCAGAAGCTCATGGAAACCTACCCCTATATTTGCCCTATGTATTTTCTAATGTGATGACTTTATATAACTACTGCAAGTAACAAGAGTTGAAGTACTTTTTAAAATAAATGTTCTGCAGGCTGGGGATGTGGCTCAAGCGGTAAGGCGCTCGCCTGGCATGCGCAGGGTGCTGGGTTCCATCCTCAGCACCACATAAAAATAAAATAAAGATGTTGTGTCCACCGAAAACTGAAAAATAAATATTAAAAATTTCTCTATATATATATCTTTAAAAAATTTTTTTTCAGTTGTAGATGGACATAATACCTTTAGCATATTTATTTATTTATATTTATGTGGTGCTAACGATAGAACCCAGGGCCTTACATGTGCGAGGCAAGCACTCCACAACTGAGCCACAACTCCAGCCCCTGAAGCACCTTGTATACAAAAGAAATTTCCGGACCTGGCTGTGAAGTACTTGTAGGAACTAGGGGAAAACTTTGGGGATTAGATTGGCAGTAATAGTCATGGAGGGATATAGACCAATAAGGGAAGTTAACATGGAAATATCCTCCCAGGCCTTGTGATTCAGCGTTTTGACAAGGACAACTGGGGGCAGTTTTAGTATGGTTTTGAGATGTCATTTTGAAGCTTGGATGTAATGATGCCTATAGGAATGAAGTGAGGATACTAGAAATACTTTGGGATAGTTTGGTATAATGCTTTGGATGTAGAAGACTGGAAACCCATTATCCTACTATTTCCTAGGAGAGCCCAGGGGACACTTTTTTTTTTTTTTTAACTAAGGCAACGAGGAATGAATGACAGAGCTCAATATTTCAGGATTGATAATAGAAGATATCACCCTGGAACTGATTTTCTTGTTCCTGAAAGGGAGAGGTTAGGTGGTGGCTCCATACACTAGAGGCAATGTGGACATAAGGACTACAATGCACAACAAGATCATAAAACAATCAGGGTGCTTTAACTCACAGGGAACTGTGGTGATGGGCAAAAATATCACTGTGTTCTAGGGAGTGAAGAAAATGGACAGCTAATGAGGGCTGTTACTTAATTTGTATAGCCAACAAAAATTGGCAATTGGTGATTAGCTACTGCAATGGAAAATAGTAGTCTCTCAGACATTTTGTATCTATGTCAGTTCACAAACCCAAAGCACATTGATTGAAGGGAAGCCAAACCCTCTTGAGGAAATATCTTTTAACAAAATACAAGTATATATGATAAATATTCCCTTGAACTTTACTTAAAACATCTGTGGTCAATTATCAAGGTTATTATGCACTGAAGAGGAGGGACTGCTCATGTACTTTCAGAATTCTCAGATATAGAATATGAATTGATGTTGATACCAGGGATCCTGAAGTGACATTACAACCCTTGATAGGCTTATAAAAACTAGGTAATGAATGGAGTTCTGGTTTAAGTCTGTCCTGGAGTAGGTTCTTTGGATCTATAACTTTCCTGATAGTTCGTTCCCCAATCGTCAAGCATATACTTGGAATAGATGTACTCAATATCAGGCAGATGCCTCAAAGTATTTCCTGGTCTATGGAATACAAGCCACCCATAGGAAAGACCATCCAGAAGCCCTTAAAACTACTTACTACCCAACTCCCATCCCAGCCAAAATATTAAACTGAAGCAACTATACTCCAGGAGGAACTTCAAACCATAGTATCACTATCAAAAACTTAAGGAATACAGAATACAGGGGTGGTAGTTCTTGGAGTGGAGTTGTATCTTCTGTCAATATGTCTATTTCGTGTCTGCAAAACTTAAGTGGATTGCAATGGATATTGTGCACTGCTATAAAGTTAGCCAGGTGATATCCCTAAGTGCAGCTGCTGACTGTTGATCAACACAGCCTTCATAGATACTGATCTTATCATGGAAATTGCTCTATTGGCAAGAGTAATGAGGAGCCCAGAGCAGTGGTACATGCCTGCAATCCCAGAGGCTGGGGTGACTGAGGAAGGGAGATTGAGAGTTCAAAACCAACCTCAGCAAAAAGTGAGGTGCTAAGCAACTCAATAAGACCCTGTCTCTAAATAAAATATGAAATAGGATGGGGATGTGGCACAGTGATTAAGTGCCCTTGAGTTGAATCCCTGGCACATGCACACCCCCCCCCCCCCCGCCAAAAAAAAAATCCCAGAGTAATGAGGAATAAAAATGGTATTTACATGGTAAAGACAGCATTATTCACTCATTATCTTCACCTGTCTTAGTCCATTCCTGCTGCTATAACAAAATACCACAGATTGGGTGTTATGGTTTGGATGCAAGGTGTTCCCCAAAAGCTCATGTGTGAGAAAATGCAAGAATATTTAGAGGAAAAATCATGAGGTCATGAGAACCTTAATCCAATCAGTGAATTAGTTCCCTGTTGGGATTAATTGGGTGGTGACTAAAGATAGGTAGGGTGTGGCTGGGGGAGGTGGGTCATTAGGGCATGTCTTTGGGGTATGTATTTTGTATCTGACAAGTGGAGTTGCTCTCTCTGCTTTCTGATCACACTGTGAGCCACTTCCCTCTGCCATACTCTTCTGCCATGATGTTCTGCCTCAACTCAAGCCCTGAGGAATGGAGTTGGCTGTCTATATATGGACGCCTCTGAAGCCATGAGCTCCCAAATAAATTTTCCCTCCCCTAAAATTGTTCTTTTCAGTCACAGCAGCAAAAATGCTGACTAAAATAGTGGGCAATTATTGAATAACAGAAATTTATTTCTCAAGTTTTAAAGGCTGGGAAGTCCAGGATCAAGGTTGTGGCAGATTTAGTGTCTGGTAAGGATGGCTATCTGCTTCTAAAAAGGCACCTTGTGGCTATGTCCTAAAATGTGGAAGGTGTAAGAACAAAAAGAACATAGTTAATTCCCTTCAGCTCTTTTATAAAACTCTAGTCTGTTGATGAAGTTACAGCTTCATGGCCTAATCACTTTCTGAAGGCCCACCTCTTAATACTTTTTTATTGGGGATTAATTTTCAACACGAACAGAAACATTCCAACCATGTTGACCTACAACCATGCTAATTCGTCTGTCAAAATGCAGTTCATTGAGACCTTAACATTTGACATTCCATAGAAAGTTATGCTGGTTCACAGTGGGCTAAGTGAATCTGATGAGTGGTAAGTGGAAAACAAACTCAATGATCTAGTGAGACACACGGATGTCAGAAGGTTGGAGATAAACTCCATGGAAATTGTGTCTGCAACACTACTGAAGTTTTTAGGGACTGAATGATAGTCTAATTTTTTTTCCTTTGGATCATAATTAAGCTAGTTGGTAATATTATCTCATTTTGAAAATGGAAGGCGTAGCTTCATTTTATATAGTAATTTTTTTTCTAATTTGTTAATTTTTATTTTCAAATTATCTTTACTAATCCATTATTTTTGCTTTCTAACACTTTCTACATACTGATAGGAATTGCCATTATTTGCAAAATAATTGTCATTATTTACAAAATTGTTCTCCAAATGAATTGCATAAATTAATACTCCCTTCCAGACACTATAAAAATACCTACATTAACAAGCCTCAAGTCCAATGTCATCATTCTTCATTACAGTAGTGAATTAGACATGTAGAAAATCCTATGCTATTATTATTTTATTTGCATGGGTAAATCTGAATTTCCTTTCTTATTTTTTGGCTGTTCATATGTTGCCTTTTTTTCATCTTACTCACTTGTAGGTATTCTTTAATTTAAATGATTAATAACTGATTATCTAATTTAATTTATAAAGTCATTAATGAATCCATTGTAAATTTTTGATGTTTTTCTTTTTCTGTTTTCCTTTTTATTTCCACATAGTCTTCTAAAGACATTTGTTAAAATGTTAATATATTCACACACACCAACATAGCTTCCTTTATTATATTGTTTCCAGTCCAATGTTATAGTTAGAAAATCTTTTTCCTCATTATAAAATTACTCACTTATAAAAAATTTCACTCATGGTTTCTTACAGCACTTCTAGGGTTGTACTTATTGCATGTATATATGTAATATTTCTTAATTTTAGTGTAAGAAATAAGATAATCATCTAGATTTATTTTCTTAATAGTTAGCCAATGTGCTATATATTTCATACTCCTTATGTATATTAGTAACAGGGATAACTAAATATAATAGTCTAATTTACAAGGAGACTTTGTATATAAGAACTTTGTATTCTTTTGACCATAAAATTTAAATAGAATTGTTTTGGAAACAAGAGAGTTCTTAGAGGTAAACTCTCAATCTTAGAAAAATTGGTAAAGTAATTTACTAAAAAAATTAAAACAATACCAAATATTTTGAGTTAGCTGACTTCTTTTCAATTTTTTAGTCAAATTTTTATCACAAATTATTTTCTCATTTACAGAAAGAAAAAGAATAGTAACAATATTTGCTTTAAGCACATTGCCACGTTGTTCTTCAAATGTATCTTACAAACCTGGGATAAAGGAATAGTAAGTATGCAGTTCAAATTTACAGTATCTATAAAACATTGTAAAAAGTATAACACTCTGTTTTCCCCAAGAAGTATATACTATTGTTAAGGTTATAAGATTTGAAATGGTAGATGATGGAAATAGCAATATGAAAGGGGGTGTTTAAGAACATTTAAGGAAGGGTATAGGCCACTTAAAAGGAGAATGTTTTATAGACTCAATAACATCATCAAAGACCAGGCTTCTCTTCTCTTTCTAATGTCCCATGTGGAGAAAGTGGTTTCTGTGTTTGTGTCTTTGCAGGAAAGAGGAGGAAGGGTAAGAAGGAAGGGAAAGCACCTAAGTCAGAAAATTGAAAACTTTCTCAGAAAGGCTTACTTTATATATTTTGGCCCAGGGTGATTGTGTATCCACCCTCAGCTGTGAAGGAGCCTGGGTAAAGCACTATATATACACATACATACATACATACACATACACACACACACACATACACACACATGCACACACTCTCACACAGCCAAATATAACTGTGCTGTGTTAATAGGGAAGAAGAGATAAAATGAACTTTGGAAAGGGAAACAGCACTGACTCCAGTTGAGAGTTTTCAATTTATTGTTCACCCTGATAAGAGAGTTGTTTCTGGAATGCAACTCTATAAAATCCTTCAACCATTCCCTTTCACATCCGAAGGACATAAAAACACATTAGGATAGGTTACAAGTCCCTTCTAATTTAGTCATTTTCTACTTCACCATCTTCATCTCATTCCCCGTTCTCATCGAGACACTTCCTCACAGGAAGCTTTGTGTTTCCCTGACTTGACCACACTCTTGCATTTCACTGCCCTTGTACAGGCTCAAATGTCTGTTCTGCTTCATGAATTTGTTCCCATTCGTCTTAGTTTATTTTGCACTCTACAACAGAATATCACAGACGGTATAATTTGTAAAGAAAAGAAATTTATTCCCCATAGTCCTGGAACCTGAGAAGTCCAAGATCAAGGTTCCATCATGGTGAGTCATCCCTTGGTAGAGGGCATCACATGGGGAGAGCAAGGGAACAAGCCAGCTCAAGTCTCTCTTCTTCCATTTACAAATCATTCATCCCATCATGGGCCTCCATCTGCATGACTTCATCTAACCCTACCTCCACCCTAAAGCCCCTCCTCCAAATATTATCTACATGTGTATTAAAGGATTAAGTTTCCAATGTATAAATTTTGAGGGGTCATATTAAAACCACAGCACCATCTCTTAAATCCTCCAGCCAACTTCCACTTCCACTTCAACATTTAAGTTTAACAACACTTTTTTTTTTCTGTATGCTTTTCCCCAAATCACAGATAGATATGTTCCCTTTCAATAATCCCACGAATGCCAATAAGTACTTATAACACTGTTTTGTTGTTGTTGTTGTTTGTTTTTTTCTTTTTGCACTGGGGATGGAACCCAGGGGTGTTCTACCACTGCGCTACATCCTGAGATCTTATTTTTTTGTTTTGTTTTGGGGAAAGGTCTCACTAAATTGCCCAAACTGGCCTCAAACTCTTGATCCTCCTGCCTCAGCCTCTTGAGTTCCTGGGATTGCAGCAACTACACCTTGCATCACCCTTCATTTGGAAAAGCACACTGCAGTGGAAGGTGTTTGCTTATTTGTGTTCTCCCCTACACTGAGTTCCTTGGCCTTATTATCTTCAGAATCTACCATAAGAATTGGCAGATAGCATAAGCTTAGGAAGTGTTTGTTGAATAAGTGAATGAGGCTCTATCACCTCATGCTTTTAATAACATGTCTCAAAATATAGGAAACAAAATTGCAAATATTATTTTAAAAGTCAACAAATCCATCATCCTAGTGGGAGATTCTCATTTACCTCTTCCAGTATTTGTTAGATTAAATATCCAAAAGTCAGTGAGCATGTAAAGTGCTTCAATAACAAGTTTAACAAACTTAATTGACGTATATGAAACAAAACAAAATAACTGTAGAACACTTAATTCTTTTCATGTAGATTTGTGACATGTGCAAAAATGTACTATTTATTTTATTTTTTTTAAAAGAGAGAGTGAGAGAGGAGAGAGAGAATTTTTAATATTTATTTTTTAGTTCTTGGCGGACACAACATCTTTGTTGGTATGTGGTGCTGAGGATCGAACCTGGGCCGCACGCATGCCAGGCGAGCGCGCTACCGCTTGAGCCACATCCCCAGCCCAAAAAATGTACTATTTAGTTGGGTGAGGTAGTCTGTAATCCCAGCAGCTCAGAAGGCTGAGGCAAGAGGATTGTGAGTTCAAAGCCAGCCTTAGCAAAAGTGAGACACTAAGCAACTCAGTGAGACCTGTCTCTAAATAAAATACAAAAAAGGGCTGGGGTTGTGGTTAAGTGGTTGAGTGGCCCTGAGGTCAATCCCCAGTACAAAAAAAAAAAAATACTATTTACCTGGTCATAAAGCACATTTAAACAAATTCAATGAATGAAGTAATACAAAGAATGTACTCTAGCAAAAATACTAGAAATTAATAAAATATTACTAGATAACCATTTATAGGCTTTATTTTACACGTAGAAATACATAGTTTTAATTTTTGTACGTGAGATATAAATCAAAGTTCTTTTTAAAACTATGGATATCCAATCGTTGTTTAACATAGTTTCTTTAAAAGATTATCCTTTCTTCACAGAAGATATAGTTTTGAACCGTGTGTACTTTGTCAAGAGTCAATTGAAAATATGTATGGTCCTATTTCTGGACCATATATGTATGTATGGTCCTATTTTGTCTCTGATATTCTTGTCTATTTTCATAGCAGCAGCACACTCTTGATAGTGTAGCTTTAACGTTTTTAAATTAGATAGTAAGTCTTCTAACTTACTTCTTTTCCAAAGTTGTATTAATTAAATACATTGCATTTCTGTATAAATTTTAGAATCAATGTCATTTAATGCCCACCCCTAGCCCCCCAAAAAAGGTCTTTTGTAATTTTTCTTGAGAATGCATTGAAATCCTTAGACAGTTTGGAGACAATTGACATTTTAACAAAACTGAGTCTTCTGATCTATAAACATGCTATTTCCTTTTTTTAATTTTTGATATGGTGGATTGAACCCAAGGGTGCTTAATCACTGAGCCACATCCCCAGCCCTTTTTATATTTTATTTAGAGACAGGGTCTCACTGAGTTGCTTAGGGCCTCACTAACTTGCTGAGCCTGGCTTTGAGGATCCTCCTACCTCAGCCCCACAGCCACTCCTGCCACCTCACCCAGCTAAACATGCTATGTCACTTAGTTTATTTAGTTTGTTAACTTCTCACAGCTATGTTTTATAGTTTTAAGTTTTCAGGTCTTGAAACTCTTTGTTAGATTCAAACTTAATCTTTTAACATAACTGATGCTATGTAAGTTATATTTAAAATTTTTAATTGTTCATTGCTAAAATATAGATATAAAATTGAATTTTAAATAGTGATCTGAGGGGCTAGGAAATTTTAGATAATGATCTGAGGGTAACTCAGTGGTAGAGCGCTTGCCTCGCATGTGTGAGGCTCTGGGTTCAATCCTCAGCACCACATAAAAATAAATAAACAAAATATAGGTATTGTGTCCATTTACAACTGAAAAAAAAAGTTGTTTTTTTAATAATGATCTGATATTCTACAACCTTGCTGAATTCCCTTAGTAGGTCTAGTACTTCTAAATAAATTCCATTTGATTTTCCACATGTACAATCCTATGCAAAAAATATAATTTCTTCTTTTTCAATCATATAGCTTTTATGTCTTCTCCTTGACTATTGATTGCACTAACTAGAATCTCTAGTAAAATGTTGAGCAGAAGTGGTGGAGGTAGCCATTCTCACAATGTTCTGGTCTTAGGGAGCAAGCATTTGATCTTCCACTGCTAACTAAGTCTGTTGTTGGTTGTAGGGTTTTGAAGATGGCATATATATCGTAATTAAGGAAGTTTCTTTCTATTCCTAGTTTGCTGAAAAGTGTTGTTTTTCTCTTTCCCCACCCCTCCTCTCCTTCTCCTCTTCCTCCTCCTTCTCCTTCTTCTTCTCCTTTCTCTTCCTCCTCCATAATCTGTTATAATATTTCATTCTGTTAATGTGGTACATTACATTGATTGTTTTTCCAATGTTAAGAAATGCTTTCATTTTGGGGGATAAATTCCATATGCCAATAATGTATTTTCCCTTTTAAATGCTATTGGATTTGCTATATTAGAATTTCATTTAGCATGCTTGCTTGTATGCTGGTGATTTATAATGGTCTGTGGTTTTATTATCTTGTAATGCCTTTGTCTGGTTTTAGTAATAGGAATGCTGACGCCACAATAAGATGAGATATATATCCCCCTTTCCATTTTTCTGTATTTTAAATTTTCTGATTCTCTGTAGGATTGGTATTTCTTCTTTCTTCAAAAGAAGAAATTTTCATAGAATTTACCAGTGAAGCTAGATGTGCTTGGAATTTATGACATAGGAATAGATAAAAGTTTGTTAGATTGAATAGCAAAAGGAATTTCAAAAAAAAAAAGAAAGAAAAAGGAAAAGGAAAAACAAAAACTATTAAATTGAACTTCCTCAAATTAAGAGTATCTATTCTTTGACAGATACAAACCACTGATTTAAAGTATATGTTTACAAATGACATAGCTAATAAAAGACATAGAGAACTTTCAAAGTAATAATAAAAATAAAAATAAATAATTATGGGCACACAGCATGTTAACACAATGAAAAACAAAAACCATATATGGTGTTCTCAGTAGATGCTAAAAAGGTGGTTGATAAAATTCAACATCTCTTCATGATAAAAACCTGAAACAAATTATAGATGGAAGATACTTCAGCATAATAAAGGCTATATACTATAAGCCAATGGCTAACATTATGCTGAAAAGCTGAAACAAGACAAAGATGCCCACTTTCGTTACTTTATTTAACATTGTATTGGAAGTCTTTGCTAGAACACTCAGACAAGAGAAAGAGATATTGGGCATCCATATTGGAAAGGAGGAAGTCAAATTGTCTCTGTTTGCAGATGACATTTTTATATATAGAAAACACTAAAAACCATCAAAATACTGTTAGAACAAACAATTTCAGCAAACTTGTAGGACACAAAATTAAAATAAAAATCAGTAGCTTTTAAAATACATCAATAACAAATTATATGAACTAGAAATCATGACAGTAATCTATAAAATATTGATGATGGAAATTGAAGGAAACACAACAATTGGAAGCCATCCCATGTACCTAGATTGTAAGAATCAAAAGTCCATGTGGAAACACCATTAAGATATAAATTCTAGAAGCGTTGTAAACATCTATTCATAAAATAATAGATGCAAAATTTATGGTATGTTTATATAATAATTCATTCATAAAATATTATAGACATGTAATGAGTCAATTACAGTAAATATATGTATATATATATATATATATATGATTATATTTTACATTGTATAAAAAAACAGGTTACAAAAGAATTCTTAAAAATTTGAAAATCAAGCAAAATGGAGCCAGTTATTTTTCTACAGCTGTTATGTTTGGGTAGCAAAACCACCACCACAAAACCCAACAAGCAAACCTACAATTATAAAAGAGAACAAGAGAATTGGGCAACTAATTAATTGAGGGTATGCTTGTCTCTGGATGGAGAAAATAAATCTGGGGGGAGCATAGTATACATCTGAAATATGATGATATTCTGTTTCTGACCTGAATGTGGGTACAAAAATTTTGATTTATTGTAATTATTTCTGAATTTGTATATTTACATTTATACAGTCTTTGTTTGGTATGCCTCACTTCACAGTTTAAGAACATGTAACAGAAAGAGTGGGAGAAAGGAGATAAGTGGTGGAGACAATAGTTACAAGATATAAATAATATAGTTACCTACACAAGAGAAATCTGAAGAAGACCTGAAGTTCTGTTTCATCTAGAAGGGGAGGGAAGCAGTTTGATAATAATTTGAAGATTAAATGAGTTAATGTAAGTGCCTTGCTTGGTACATGCCCAAAGTGAAATTCAGTAAGTGTCAATTTTCTTTCTTCAATCATTTTCTCACATGTATATAAGTAGATTGCAAAAATATACCAAATAAGTTTTCAGTGCCAAATCCAGAAGCCCAGTACAACTTCAGTATGCTTAGGGGTTCTTGCACAATCCTGTGTTAGGACAGTTGATCTAGGGCAGTTAAGATTTTGGATATGATAGAATGTGGTAGTGCTTAAGCTTAAATAGGTATAATGATCACTTTTAAACAAATAAAGAACAACATACATGCACACACACACACACACAGAGAGAGAGAGAGAGAGAGAGAGAGAGAGAGAGAGAGAAAGAGAGAGAGAGAGATCATATTTTGTTAAAAGGAAGCTTAATTTCACACAGAAGATTTAATAGGCTTGAACAGGGCTTAATTTTCAATTATAAGTTTAGACAAGGTCCAAGTGTCTGCATTTATAAAACAGTATCCAATCATATTAACAAATGATTTAGACTAGATTTTTGGAAACACTGGTTTTACTCATTACCATTGTGAAATGAGACAAATCTGAGTTCAAGTGAAGTGTTTTGTTCTTCCTTTTCTAAGTGCATAAAATCTTGGGCAAGCAATTTTTTTTATGTTTCATTTTCATCTTAAGAAATGGAAACACCATAGGCTGGGATTGTGGCTCAGTGGTAGTGTGCTCACCCAGCACAGGTGAGGCACTGGGTTCGATCCTCAGCACCACATTAAAATGAAATAAAGATGAACTAAAAAATAAATATTAAAAAAAAAAGAAATGGAAGTCACCATAGTTACTACTTCATAGAATTCTTCAATGAATTCTATAAAGTAATATATTTAAAAGGTTTTGGGGCAGAGGTTAGTAAAGAACTTCCTATAAATTTTAGTTGTCATGATTAAAATTATTGGTCATAATGATTATAATTGTGTTCAACACTAGTGAGCTGGTATCAACCAGATATTTAACTTTCCACAAAAAAAAGTAATTCAAATCCTGATCATATGGATTTCAGGATCAAAATTTCCTCATAATTTTATACACACCTTTGAGGGATTATATTTTTATATGCACCTTTGATGGGGTTATATGTTTAATAGATTTTCTGATTCTCAGTTCCTTCCTCTCAGAAAAGTTTTGTTCTTTGTTCCATATTTCACGGCTATTCGTTTGTCATAATTTAAGTGAAAGGCAAAAATGACCCTTTATTTTTTTTCTCTTCAGAGTAACTACAATGACAAGACTGTTTCATGTAGCAGAACTTTAATTGAAGGTTGAGGGGCTATCTTAAGTGCTACATTATAAACAATTTGGAATCAATTACATGTTAGATCTGCTATCTGCATTGGCTGTACCACCACATACAATATGTCAGTGTCTTGACATCTTTTTTTTTTTTTTTTTTTTTTTATTTATTTTTTTAGTTCTCGGCAGACACAACATCTTTGTTGGTATGTGGTGCTGAGGATCGAACCCGGGCCGCACGCATGCCAGGCGAGCGCGCTACCGCTTGAGCCACATCCCCAGCCCCAAAAGTGCGTGTGGGAAGGGGGCGCAAAAGCCTACAGCACCCGGTATTCCCAGGCGGTCTCCCATCCAAGTACTAACCAGGCCCGACCCTGCTTAGCTTCCGAGATCAGACGAGATCGGGCGCGTTCAGGGTGTTGACATCTTGATAATCTTTCTAGCCTTCTTCCTTGCTTCCTTTCTGGAATTTTGAATTTTATCTTAGAGGAATGCAGCTCTCTCTAGCCACCCCTTCACTTTTACAGTTATTCATTAAAAAACAAACAAAAAATCTTTTATTTAGGATTCTAAGAAAGTAATTGTGGTTATAAGTAGCATATAAATAAAAACCAAAGTATTTGGAAATAAATTTTGGAATGTAGTTGTCATATTTAAAGTAAAAGAAAGAAATGAAAATCACCTTAATTTTCTATAATAATTCTGCCATATTCAATAGATTTAATTGAATTTAACCCCTTTGACTTCCAGGTCATAAGAACTAAGAAATTATGTTTAATCTCATTTTCTTTACTTGGACTTTGAAGAATTACTTATTTAACAAAATAAGAAGAAAATTAAACATACTTTTCCTTATGTATTCTTTATCCTAGAAACTGTGAATATCTTGCCTTCTATCACAAGGGAATTAAGATTTCTAGTTAGCTTAGTTAAAACAAGAGATTATCCTGTGTTTCCAAATAATCATGAGTTTAAGTGGTAAGATTTCTAACACAACTGTATGAAGGCCCATGACTACTGGCTTAGAAACTGGGAGTCTTGATTAATTTAGCAAATCACTTAACCTTCTATTTATTCTATTTTTATAATGGGATGAGATGGATTACTTTTAGGTTGCTGCCTTAGAAAATTAGCAAAAACTAAGTGGTTCAAAGCAATGTAAAATTTTCTTACATCAAGCTAGGCCAGTGACCTGCACCTCACTGGAAGAGAATATGGCTCCGTATGTCCTTCTGAATGCATGAGGGTAGAATCATTTTCCTCACCTTAACTTGCCTCTAGAGGTTACCCATATTATCTGACTTAGTTCCCTTCCTCGATCTTCAAAATCAGCAATGACATGGAGTCCTTCTCCTATCACACCATTTTGTCCTCCCTTTTTGCTTCTTTTCCATTTCTTAAGACCATTGTGAATGCACAGAACCCACAGAGATAGTCCAGGATTATCTCCTGTTTTAACGTCAGCTAACCAGAAATGTTAATTCCCATTGTCATAGTTGGTAAGATACTCACAGGTTCTAGTAATTTGAACATGGACATTTTGGGGAAGGCATTATTCTTACTACCATATCAGTTAACAGAGTATCTTCAGCATCTTTAACAAACTAAGACTTTATGATAAAGCCCACCACACACCACATCTTTTGGAGCGGGGATGGAGCATTATAAGACAATTCCACTAAGAAATATTTGTCTTTACTCAGTTTGTTAAACAAACCGTAGTAGATATCTGTAGTAAACATTTTTTCTTCTTCTAATATTTCAATTTCTATTCCATCTTCTTTAGATAATGGGAAATTTCTGATCCCTCATGAATGAGTCTCATGACGCTGGTAATTACTTGCCTTGTTCTGAGTAAGAATCAGAAAATGTAGCCACCTCACACTAGGTATAATTCACATCACACATGTTGTTAATTTAAAAACGCTTTATCATCTTCATTTCTAATCTCTGTTGCTCTGTCACCCAGGAAACAAAATCTAAGAATAATTTTCAATCTTTTATTACTACTGTATTATATTTACACTATAGTACACATTTAATTTGTCTTATTTTACATAATTACTTGTAAGTCCTTCTTGTCTTACACAGAAACTTCTTGAGCCTAGGGAACAGATTCTGTTTATCTTTGGATCTCCCATAGTACTTTGCATTTAGTAGGAACTCATTAAACTTACTGTAACCAAATTTATTGAGTGATTGTTGTTGAAATATAAATAAAAGAATATAATTAAGAGTAGGAGACAGAGCTACAGCCAAAAGAATTAAGTAACTTAAGTAGAGGTCACAAATAGTAGCAAAAACAGAGCATAATCTCAGAGGGTTTTTGTCCCTAACACTCTCTTTTTACCTCACTACACATATTCTGGCTTGTCACTATCAATAATATGAATATAAATTGAATTAATTTAGCCCAGATTCTGCCCTTTCACTTTGGTCATAGACAGGCTCCAAATATAAGGGTTGAAATTTCATGAAAGGTCTTGTGTCAAGTTTAGTGACTTCATAAAGGAGCAAAGGGTTGCAAATCCAGGTATTAGCACTGTTCTACTGATACTCATCAGAAGATGCACAGCTTAAAACTCAAATACCAGAGATCTCACTACAGTTTTGGAGCATATTATGCATTAAGAAAGAGAAAAGAGGCTATTGATTTTCCTTCCCCTCCATGTTTCCTTTTCTTTTTCTTGACATTTTCAGATTGTTTTCTAGTCCTTCTGCAAAGATAAACTGAACTTCCACTCTGACAGTCCCTCACTTTTGTTGTCTTTGAGCATGTTACCAGATCACAGTCAACTCTTTCAGTTTCCTTACCTGTGAAGAAATATGGGAAAAGATACATTCTAAGCCTTGGATAAAATATTAGTAATTGAGCAAAGAGATTAAAAATATGTTCACCAAGAAAAAATTTGTACTGAATTAGAATGATTTGAACAATTATCATATTTGTCATTTATTAGTTATGACATTTCCTCTTCATTTTGGAAACATTCTGTTCTTTGCCTGATATTTAATTTGGTATCATTTGATTTAGGATATACTATTAATGAAATACTAGATTAGGTGGATTATTAATTAACAAATAAAATACTCATAATCTTTTAATGGTTAATAAATCCCACACTTGCACTTATTTGGTATAAAATACAATATAAAAGCAAAATTGCTTGATCATATTTTCTAAGAATTGCCAATTTCAGTTTATCTGCCCTAGTAAAGTAAAAACAAGTATTTCTCTCTATATATCGTACCGTATTTGAGGGTGTTTTATTTTTATTTTTCATTTATTTGTTTTTTATTTCAGGGATTGAACTCAGGGGCACTTAACAACTGAGCCACATCTTCAGCCCTTTTTATTTGACAGAGGTCTCACCAAGTTGCTTAGGGCTTTGCTAAGTTGATGAGACTGGCTTTGAACTTGGGATCCTCCTCCCTCAGCCTCCTGAGCCTCTATCATTACAGGCATGGGCCACCATGCCCAGCAAAGGCACTTTATTTTAAAGTACTATGAAATCAAGTAGGTAATATAAGAAGTTGGCAATGTAAGTTAAAACTAGAAAATAAGTATAAATAACAATTGATTCATTTTTTCCCTCCTTTTCTCACTTCTAAGTGAAGATCTAACTCTAAGAAGAAGATGGCAAGGCTCTTAGTTCCTAAACCTTAGTTTTCTCATCTGTAAAATATAGATAATATAATTTAATCTTAAAGAGGATTGAGAATATCTTTGTCTTACACAGTGATGGCATGTCACCTAATGCTCTGTCATTTACCATGTGAATTACCTTGGCCAAATTACTTAATTTCTTTGAACTTCTGTTTTATTCATTTGTACAACAGGACTAATGTATATAAGATGTTTTGCTTTTGAAGGTTTTGTTGTGGGGATCAGATATATTAATGACATGTGAAAATGTTTTTTATGAAGTATTAGAAAACAGATAATGAATTATAAAGAAGTTGCTACTGGTACAATTTTTTTTTTCTATTCTATAGTGCTGCATGTTCTCAGATTAACAAAAATATTATATGGGGGTAGACTCAAAGTCTTTTCTCTGTACAACTCCCTTCTTACTGTGATACTGATACTTACAAGATACTATTCTCAATGTTTATCTATAGCAAAGACATCAGTGGCCATGGAGCAACTGTCCCATGCTAGCTCTAATCACTGAAGAACTACTGGACAATTAATGAAATTTCTGCCCCTTGTAGAATTTAGAGGTGGAAAAGAAGAAACAAGTCTTTTAGATGCTATATAAGCAATCAATTCCAACAATGCTTTTCCCTCCCTCCCAACCTCCCTGCCATTCCCCTTTCTTCTCCCTCCCCCTCCCCCTCTTTCTTTCATACCTAGGATTGAACTCAGGAGCACTTAACTACTGAGCCACATTCCCAAACCATTTTTTGTATTTTATTTATAGACAAGGTCTTGTTGAGTTGCTTATGGCCTCGCTAAGTTGCTGAGGCTAGCTTTGAACTTGTGATTGTCCTGCCTCAACCTCCTCAGCCACTGGATTACAGGCATATACCTGGCAAGTAATTACAAGTTAGTGATTATAAGTTAGTAATTACAAGTTAGTGATTACTAATGTCAACTAGTCAAAAACTACTTACTAAACCATATTTTAAAAGTATAATCTCCTTTAACCAGAACAACAATGTAAACTAAGAAACAGAAATAATGGTAGAAAGAAAATTTGCAAGCAATTTAAATTGCTGATCATTTTTCTCTATTATTAACAAATAATTTACTTCCTTATCCAATTATGAAGTTAAATTGAAAAAGGGGATAATTTTACAAGGCTGATTTTTTGGCTTTATTTATGAATTTTCTAGGATATGGTTATGCTGTACCTAAGTTCTTAAGAGCTATCAAACATCTCCTTTGCAAATTAATGATTTACTAAACAGATGGCTGCTCTCTTATTAGAGACCTAGAGTTCAAAACAATGCTAAGGAAAGTGACAAATTAAGCATACAACACTCTTTTATTAGGCTTACATTTGAAACCCATCCCAGTGAGGATTGTATGAGTATTCTAAGTTCTAGAAAGATTCTTTCTAGGACAGAATAAATAAAAATTTGGTATATAGCTGGTTGTTGCTACTTATTAAACTTTTTACATACGTAGGGCAGAATATCACATATGCAAAGGTTAATATTAGAAAGACATGGCACTATTGCATGCTGAGACAAAAATGTGTTTAGAAAGAAATGGCACTATTGCATTTTGAGACAAAAATCTCACATCATTTAGTTCAAATCATTGCTTTCCTATTTTAGTTCAAATCATTGCTTTCCTATTATTGTCTTACTTTGTTTAGATTCAGTGGATATAAATACATTAAATAATTCAGTAAACTGTGATACTAGATCAATATAGAATATCCTCAGGTAGTAAACTTGTTCATCTATCTTTTCAAGTCAATAGGATTTCAGATGGAGGGAATGTAATTTATCACTACATCTAAAGCTGTCTGATCAACATTATGGACAAAAATCTGCCTAGATCCTATAGAGAAATTCTCTCTAATCTATATAATTTCTTATGTGAATTTTTCAGCTGGATCTGGGAACCCAATTAATAAATGCAAGAGCTAATTAACAAAAGAAAAGCATAAAAGTTGTATTCATTTTACATGCATATGGGATCTTCCCCAAACAGTGAAGTCTGAAGAAATGATTAAATCATGATGTTTTTGGACTTTTTAGATAAACTACAACAACTTTGTGAAGGAAGGACAGGATAAATGGATATCCGAACAAAGGCAATAAATTCTAGGGACTTTACTAAGAGATAGATGTAGGGAATGTAAAAGTGTTACATCCCAGAGAGGCTCAAATGTGAAACAATATAATAATCTTTAAAGTTGAAATGATTGGATTATGAGAGCCTTAACCTACTCAGTGCACTAATCTGCTAATAGAGATTAACTGAGTGGTAACTGTAGGCAGGTGAGGTGTGGCTGGAGGTGGGTCATTGGGGCTGTGCCTTTGGGGTACATATTTTGTCCCTGGTGAGAGAAGTACTCTTTGTTTCCTGATTGTCATGTCCTGGGCTGCTTTCCTCGGTCACACCATTCTGCCTTGATGTTCTGCTTCACCTCTGGCACAGAGCAATGGAATTGGCTGTTTATGGACTGAGACAGAATTGAGGCCTCTGAAACCATTAAGTCCCAAATAAACTTTCCTCCTCTATATTGTTCTGATCAGGTCTTTTGGTCACAGCAGCAAAACAGCAGACTAAAACAAGAAGCTAGTAGAAGATAAGGGTTAGGTCAAAGAGTTTGTTTATTCAGGTTCATTGCAGCTTCAGTTATCAGTGTCTGGTACCCGAGGCTATTTTCCAGCCTTGGTATGTGAAGAACATACCTCCAAAAAGAATATGACTTGCTGTATGTAGTGAAAGGTGGCCCTTTCTAAATTTATAGTTGCTCAAATGATTTTAACTTAATATAATATACCAATCTGGCATATTTTGAGGTGGCATGTCTTTAATTGCTTCTGTTCAAATCCTGCCTCTCTTGAAAAATAGCTGTGCAACCTGTAGCAAGTTACTTTTCTGTGCCTAAATTTGCTCATAAGTTAAACAATGATAGTAATATTATAAATCTCATAGGGTTCTTAGGATCATAATACTTGGAATATTGTTTATATGATATAAATATTTATTAATTTAATGGAATTGACAAAAAGAGATAGCAGGAAGAAATTACTGAGAAAAGTTTCTACAGTTACCATTCTGTTTTATTAGTAATGATTTTTTTTTTAATTCTGAGAAATTTCCTCCACTTACTTCAAGTCAGTCGGTACCCAATAAATACCTACGGGGCTTGGTGTTCTGAAGACACAAAATAAATGTGTGTGACCTGGGATCCTCCAGAAGTTAATTTTTCTACTCTAAATTTGGAATAAATGCTCACAGAGCAAAGTTTAAAGGGATATAGAAAAATTTACTAGAAGGCTACATAAATGACCGAATAGAGTTTATAGCAAATTCAAGCGCTCTAAGATGTATATTAATAAAAACTCAACTATGGTTGGGAATATATTTGTTTTGCAATCTACACCAAAGGTTGGTAAATCTGATGATGTACAGCTACAGAAATTGTGCAAAAATAGTAATGTTTTCCTTTGTCTCTCCTGGGAAATCTGACAAAACCTTTAAGAGCAATCAAGTAAGGCCATGGCCAGTGACCGTCGCACTCAATGCATCTGAGAAATTGTGACTGAAGCCCAAGGACCAGAGCAACAACGTGGTGGGTTTAGTGAGTACCTGCTAGTGGAAGAGAAAGGGAAGCTCCATTCACAGCCATGATTAAAGACCAAGCATTTCCCAAAGACTGATGCTGACAGTAGGGTCAGAAGGATCTGAGGTTTCCCCCCTGCGTGTGTTCTCCCGCCCGATAGAGAGGTTCTTCTCTGGCCCAGGGCTGTGCGTAGAAGGCAGTCTTTGAGTGGGGAGCCTCGGAGACTCGGGGCACAACGTAAGCAAACTGCATCCCTGCACGATCACCCGCGGCTCCTCTAAAGAGCAAGTGAGCTCCAAGCTGAAGGGGGATCTGCGTTTTCTAAGCTAACGGTTTCCAAGCCGCCTCCCTCCCCTCGGGGCACGGGCCCAAGAGCCAGCTGGAGCAACCACAGCCTAGAGACCTGCCCTACTCCGCCTCCGCCCGGCACCACTGGGGTCCACCGCCCGCCCCCGGGGTCCCGAGTTCGCGTCACTTCCGGCGCGCGCGCGCCCGCGGAGACCTACAGGGGCCAATGCTGAGCCCCGGGAGCGCGGCTGCCGGGGGCGCGCAGGGAGGGCGGGCCGAGAAAGGGGGAGTGTCTGCTCGCCGCTGCTGCCGCCGCCGCCACCGCCGCCACCGCCACCATCGCCGCCACTACTACGGCTGCCACCGCTGTTGCCTGGGAGTTCGCTGAAGCCCTTTCCTCAGATCCGGCCGGTTCTGCTCGCCTGGACTCCGGGCCCCACCGACCGGCGCATTCATCGCTCTGACGGGTGCAGAAGCGGGAGTTGCTTCGGTCTGTGGAGCGGCGGG
Organism: Spermophilus citellus; assembly: GCF_964194105.1. Taxonomy (NCBI): domain Eukaryota; kingdom Metazoa; phylum Chordata; class Mammalia; order Rodentia; family Sciuridae; genus Spermophilus; species Spermophilus citellus. The sequence continues at coordinate 68,174,989 of NC_138191.1, read as the reverse complement.
GCGGCCCCAGCCCCTCTTCCCCTCCCTGACCCCTTCTTGCCATCGCCCCAATCATGGGGAACGCGGCGACCGCCAAGAAAGGCAGCGAGGTGGAAAGCGGTGAGTCGATGGGTTTGGGTTCCCGCGGTGGGGGCCGTCGCCGGGCACCGAGCGCCCCCGGGTCGTAGCCCCCAAGGCCGCGCGGACGGCCCGGGCCTAGCAGCGGCCGCTGGGAGCCCTCCCAGGGGGCCTCGGGGACTGGCCGCCTTCCTCCTCCTCCCCCTCCCCCAGCTCCGGGGAGCGGGCAGTGCGCCAAGGGCCGGATGGAGGGAGCCAGGGGCACCGTGGTCCCCGAGGTTCCCTTTCACCCTGGAGCCAGGAGGACCGCACACAAACTCAGCACTTCCCCAAATATGGTCCGGGGAAAGAAGTCCCTTGTGTCTTCGCGCCCCTAGGTCCCCCACAGCATCCCGACCCCGTCCTAGTGAGCCACAGGTAGTGCTGTGGGTAGAGTTGGCTCTTTTCCCTCCATCACTGGGTCCAGCCCCATCTTAAACAAGGTGAGGGCTGCGCGTGCGGCTCCGCAGGTAAGGATATCCTGAGTCCAGAGATCTTTGTCTCTTCAGATTAGAAATGGAAAACATAAAACCAAACAGCAACTTTATCCATTAGAGAAAAAAGCAAGGCAGGTTTGCCTTTTCTTTAGACGTCTGAGAATCTACTACGATGCCTGTAAAAACTTAAAGGTCTTTTGGAGTTGAAGTGCTTCCAGAACACAGTTGATGTCTTCTGAGAGCTGAAAGCGCAGGCGTTCAACACTACACCAAATGGGGGGAAAAATCATGGATATGGAATTTCTGTATGGCTATCAGGATTATATATAAACACACATAGCAGAATGGTTGTGAAAGAAAAATGTAAGATTCATATTAGATGTTATAATTCAAAAGGACTAAATAATGGTTTTTTTTTTTTTTTGCTGTTTGTTATATCACCAGGAGTTAATTGATATCTCAGCACTTAAAATGAACCTGGTAATTTATTCAATCAAGTTCATGCAAATATCTTTTAATGTTTCTATGTTTGTAAGAGAAGAATTGGACTAATTTTATAATTTGGCTTGAAGAAAATAGCTTTTTTTTTTTCTGTACAAATAAAGTAGAAGGGTTTTAGTCATTCATTTTGTTTAATATGGATAATGAGATGAGATTATAGGGTTTGTTGTGGTAAATTTCGGGAGCTCCAGAAAAGTTTCAGAACTACCAAACTATTAGTGACCATATTTTACTATGCAATATGTAAAGCTTACATAGTCAATGTAGAATGCATTATTTTCTTGAATTACACAAATGTAGTAACCAACTATATAAAAGTGTAAAGAATTTGGAAAGTATGAAGAATTACTTGTACCTTACAAATTGTCATTTCTCTGTTAATTTTAAATTCCGTTAAAGATTTAACTATCCTTATTTTGTGTCAAAAGTGTGCTTGGTAATTGAATCATATCACTGATTTTCATTAGCCAGAATCGATACAGTGTTTATATTTTTAATAATGATAGTATATTCCTTTGTGTTTTATACATTTGTTGTTACATTACCAAACCAGTTTCCCCCCTGAGAGTGTTAATTTGAAACTTCTATCTGTGACATAATCTTGAACTATTTGTAGAAAACAGAATGGAAACTTTAAATATTTATCTAAACATATTTTAATTATTTCTATTAATAATTATTTCCAAAGTTTTAAGTGTTAGTGGCAGCCATTAGGTATGTTAGCTAGCTTTTCGTGTAAGTTTATTTATGGAAACTGAAGGTCATTATAATAATTTGAAAAAAAGTTGTGACAAAAGAGGTTAGTTGATGATGTCTCCAAGAAGAGTTATTTGAAATATCACATGTATTGATCAATGTTTGTAGTTTCATGTAGAGCAATGTTATCAGGTATGTGTTACTGTTCTACTTTAGTGAACAAAGAAATTGTATTATGTTTTAAAACTTAATGAAAGTTAACTCCTCATTACATACCTAACTGTTCTTTGTATTTTTAAAAAGAATTACTCTTGAAAATTTGTTTTCAAAAGCTGAATGTAGTTATTAAACTTCCTTTGATACATAGAATAAACTTTTAGAAATATAAGTGATCCTAGAGATCAGTCTGTGCAATCATTTCATTCAAAGCCAGAGAACCTGACTTTTGAACAACCTGGGGTTGAGATCATACTACTGATAATAACAGAGTAAGGAATAGATCTGATGCCTTGACTCTTTTCATTATTCCATAATCAATAAATACATGTACTTTGCAAATATTCACCTTGTATTTTAGTTTTAATTGGGGACCTTGTAAATAAAAGTTTAAACATTTTACTATCTCTTATGAGAGAGAAGATGTAAATGTAACAGTTAACTGAAAGTCAAAATGTAAATGCTAACATGAAGTGAAGTTAGAGCACTGAAAATTGCTGATAAGAGAGTATTTGATGTGAAGAACTGATTGAAAATTATCAAGTTGCTTAAAAGTTGAGGTTTGCTTAAGGCCCAGCCTCACACAGGCAGGTGATTCTAGAATTTGGTTCTAAAAATACTCCTGAAGAATGAAATTAGGCCTAAAGATATTTGAGAAGGGTTTTGGTTTATTGTACTTTATCAAAGCCCGTCCCTCTAACTCATAAAATAGATATTTTCTGGGGAAGATCTGTAAGCCAGAGAGATTTCATTCTCATGTCTAGTTTCTGAAATGGCATTAATTTGGGTACCTGTTGTTCTGCTGTGGTAAACTAGGAAATTGTATTTATGTGTCTCAAAATTTAATGAAAGAACAGTTCTTAATCATTACTTACCTATTGTTCTATGTATTTTTAAAAAATACTCTTGAAAATAAGTGTTTTTCAAATTGAACATAGTTATTTAAAGAGCAGCCAATATACAGAAGCGTAAACCTTTAGAAATATAATGTACAATTCTCTTAGATGTTTTAACTGTTATCATTCAAGATTGTTTTATTCAATAAGTCTCCTACCTTTTACTCACCCATAGTCACCAACATAGAAAGCAAATGCCACTTTTTTTTTTTTAAACCCCGGACAGGTTTTTGTTTATTTTCTTTTTTAAAAAAATATTGCATTTACAGGCTGCCTGTGGATCTTTGTATTACACACTCACGGTAAAGGCTTTGACACCAAAGGAAGAAAAGTGTTTGTTAAAGATTTGAATGTGGATTCTCCCATGATTGCCAAGTTATAAGGCCACCCTTTAGTCTAGTGATTATATATCTTGAATATTTTCCAGAGACTCTTTTGGTCTTAAGAAATTGAAGGTGAATGGAAATTAAAGTCATCAATAGATTAGGTTCAACAAAAATGCAAGTTTCTTAATAATTAATGTTTTTTGAGGACCCATATGTACCCGGTTTTCCAAGTGCTTTGTATGCATGGTTCTACTTGATCTTTCCAACCTTGTGAAGTAGATAATTTCTTTTTCCTTTTACAGAAAGGAAATGGAGACTCAAAGAACTTAAGTGATTTATTTAAGATTTTACACCTAGTAAGTCAAGGAGCATGATTCAACTTAGGCACCTTAACTCCAGAACCTGAAATCCTAACTCCTTTGTTCAACAAGCAGTGTATCCAACGGAAAAGCAAATTCTAAGTCACTTTAGACTTTGTTCCAATTTATTATCAATTATAGCACATTTTGGTTTCTTTCAATAATGACTTTATTTGGATATATCAACTAAATGAAAACGATTATTTTTTTCCTGTGCTATTTTCTGGATTGTTATCAGCTGTAAAAACAAGGTTGATGGATTAAATTACCTTGAAAGTCTTTTAATTAAATATGGTACAATTTCAAATTAATTATGTAAATTATTTATATAATTAAAGACCTTATTTCCATTGATGTTTGTTTTTTTCTTATTTGAAAATGTATGCCTTCCCTTCCTGTTAAACAGCCACCCCAAAAATTATTATTTGAATTTGTATTGCCTTTTTTTTTTTTTTTCCAGTACTGGGGATTGAACCCAAAGGTACTTTACTACTTAGCTATATCTCCTTTTTATTTTGAGACAAAGTCTCCCATAATTGTGGAGGCTGGACTCAAACTTCCCATCTTCCTACCTTAGCCTCCCAAGTTGCTGGGATTATAAGTGAGCACCACCCCATTTGGCTCTTTGTATCAACATTTAAAATATTTAAAAATATTGCATTTTACCATGGTTTAGAATAATGCTGTCCGTCCAGTCCAACTTTTTGTGATGATGGAATATTCCCCACCTTTGTAGTAACGTGTATTAATGGCTAACCACATGAGGCTCTTGAGCACTTGCAACATGACTAGTGCTACTGAAGGAATGAATTTTAACTTAACATGATTTAGTGTTTGGTATGTTGGACAACACAGATTTAGAACATAGTCTTTCTGTAATCTTGGTAATTTGGAAGACACAGGTATGTGTAGAAAAAATTCTAGATTTTAATTTTCTTGTAACTTATTTCCTCAGCGTTTCCTTCCAAATAAGTATTTATAGACTTAGTGAACAAATTATTATAGTTTAGTAATCTGTATATAAATAATTTATAAAATTAACTACAAAGTTAAATTCTTTGGGGGTTCTATGCTAGAATTACAATTTTGTACTTTTTAACAGTGGATCTCAGTGAACATACTTGTATTGAAAACTTTTTTGTAGAATTAAATGTTGGTTAGGAACAAATTTAGGGATCTCGTATGTCTTTGAACTTTCTATTTATCAAGCTTGCTTTTTTTCTTTCCTTTTTCTGATATTTTATTGTTTTAAGCTTGCTTTTTAAGTATAATCAGTAGCAGATATTGTTTTAATTCAGTATACTGGCAAAGAGTCTTCCTTGGGTGAAAAAAGCAAAAGGAGAAAATTAAAAGTTATGCATCCGTGATGATGAATACATATGATCTCATCTTCTTTTATTATTCTATAATTCTCTTTGTATAGATTTTTTTGCTATATAAAATTATCTTGTATTCAGGAACCATTTTTCCTATTCTTTACTCAGGGTCCTCTAGTTAGGATATAGACAGACAGTTGTTTTTTATTGCTGGTTGCAGGATAATGAAGAGACATGAAAGCCAGCTTAAAGAGTAAGCCATGGTTGAATGGCAGAAGTAGCACTTGAGAAAATCCTAGGTAAGCCAGGATAGTTATTAAGATCCTAACAACTAAGAATTAACCATAATTCATTTTGATATTCCATAAATGAATAAATAAAACAATTAGTACAGTATTTGAAATTTTGTATATAAATGTTAATAAATGGTAGTATACATATGTGATCAAATCTCAGATGATTAAATCTTAAATTTTTAATGAAAAATGATAAATAGAAAAATGTAGAATTTATGGGAGGTAAAAATACATAGGTAGTAATATTTTTAATATGTAATCTTTAAAAAATATTCCTTCTAGAGTATCTGATATAGTTCTTTGTTGCTTTATTCATTCATTAATTCAGTACACATAATTGAGCTAAAAT